>NC_057797.1:447540335-448140335 GCF_018294505.1 Triticum aestivum
GTTCAACCACCACCGCGCCGCCCTGGCCAGATCCGGCCGCGGGAAGACCGGATCCGGCGCCCCCCTCGCCGGCAACCCCATTCTCTCCGGTCATCTTCTTCCCTGGCTCCAGCGAGATCCGCCGCCACCTCGCCCGTTGACTTTTCCCGTGAGGTCCAAATTTCCACTAAGTCCTTTAAATCTTACATTCTGATGCATACTTCATCATGTCATAACTTCATCACCGTGGCTCCGATTCGTGCGTGTGGCATATCAAATTGTTTGCCTCGATGTCCTCTTCATTTCAATCCATTGCACCATATTCATTTGAGTTCATCTTGATGCCCTGAATGTTGATGCAAGAGTGCTATGTAATGTTAGTGTCTGTTTCTTAACAGATTATAGACATTTGTCATTTTTGCCATGATTATTGTGTGCCTCCTATGAGCATGAGCTCTACATGTGTTTTGTTATATGCCATGCCATCTTTACAGGGGTGTATGTCATGTATTTTTTGATCTATGTGGTGACTAGCACAAGCATGCAAAGTAGCTCTCGTGTTGCTGATTTCAGAGACTTAGAATTTCACTAAGTCCTTTTCCTGCTGTTATTTTTATGCCATGTATTCTTGTTGCTACAGAGTGATCCATGCCTCTTTTGAGCATGTTCAGTAAGGATGATTTTGAGATATTGTTATGGTCTATCCATACATGTCTTTGTTTGCAATTATGGAGCACCCTAGCATGACTCATTCTTGCTCTATTTTTGCTATAAAATGTTCCTGGCAGATTGTTTACATGTTATTCAATTTTGCCGAGGTTGTTGTAGTTGATCCATGCATGCTCTGAGGTTGTTCTTGCCATGGTTAGCTACTTTAACATGTCTTCTTGTTGGGTGTATGCTTAGTTTGTCATGAAATGCCTTGTGGTGAGTGCATCGAGCTCGCAAACATGCCTTCGTAATTCTGTTTATGACATGTCCAGTTTTTTGCTAAGTCTGAATCTGTTAATGAAACTTGCTATGTTTACATGGGTGCCATCATATCTTTTGATCCCTTTTAGCTTATGGTCAGTAAGGGACTTTTGTTATATGCTTTGAGTAGTTTCATTCCATGCCTTGCTTTGCCATGATGTGTTCCTGTAGCATGTTGTTATCTTGCTCTAAACATTGCTTCCTGATGTTAAATCCTGACATGTTATTTTCACTAAGTGTGTGAACCTGATATTGTTTACACTTTTGCCATGCTTCTTTGAACCTGCTATTGTGTGATTTAGCCGTAGCTCAGTGTTCATCTTTTATCAAGCATCTTGAGTGGATCATTGCCATATGCTTTGTTGCTATGTTAGAGTGCAGTAGATTATTTTTCTTGATGCATTTAGATGGCATCATGTTGTTAATCGCAGTCTTGTGCCATTATTGTTTTGCTTGCCATTTGCAAACCGTGCATCCGATTCCGGTGATCTTTATATCGATTTCGACCGAAATCAACTCATCTTTCCAGCGGCACACTTGGTTTGCCAAGTTGAGGCCTGGTTAAATCTTTTCCTTCCAGAGCTCGCATGTGCATTGTATATCACATTCCGCATATCATGCCATGTTTTGTATCATGTTGCTTGCGCATTGCACCGTGGTTGATTGTTGTTTCCTTTGCTTGTGTTCTTGCCTTGGGTAGAGCTGGGAGACGAGTACGTGTTCGAGGAACCCGTTGAGTACGTTTACGAGGATCAAGCTTTCGTCTTCTCGGAGAACTTTGCAGGCAAGATGACCATACCCTCGAAATCACTTCTATCTTTGCTTGCTAGTTGCTCGCTCTGTTGCTATGCCTATGTTGCGATACCTACCACATGCTTTATCATGCCTCCCATACTGCCATGTCAAGCCTCTAACCCACCTTTCCCTAACAAACCGTTGTTTGGCTATGTTACCGCTTTGCTCAGCCCCTCTTATAGCGTTCTTAGTTGCAGGTGAAGATGGAGTTTGTTCCTTGTTGGAACATGATTATTGTTGGGATATCACAATATCTCTTATTTAATTAATGCATCTATATACTTGGTAAAGGGTGGAAGGCTCGGCCTTATGCCTGGTGTTTCGTTCCACTCTTGCCGCCCTACTTTCCGTCATACCGGTGTTATGTTCCTTGATTTTGCGTTCCTTACACGGTTGGATGTTATGGGGACCCCTTGACAGTTCGCTTTGAATAAAACTCCTCCGACAAGGCCCAACCTTGCATTTACCATTTGCCTCACCACCACCTACTTTTCCCTTGGGAGTCGCTCTCTCGAGGGTCATCTTTATTTTAACCCCCCCGGGCCAGTGCTTCTCTAAGTGTTGGTCCGAACTAGAGTCCTTTGCAGCGCCACCTCGGGGAAACTTGAGGGCTAGTTTTAGTTGTACGGAGTGCTCATCCGGTGTTGCAAGGTTTCACCTTGTGTTTTCAACTTCTCTTTCTTTCTATCATTCTTTGTTACCGGAGTTCTTCATGGAGGCTCTACATGTTGGTTCATCAAGGACGTAATTCCTTCTCGAAGTGTTCATCGAGATTCTTTTCAGAGGAGCTCAAGCATTCTTCATCTTGCATTCCAAAGTGCAATTCGTTCTATCTTATCTTTTGAGGTGGTGTTATGTCACTGTTGATAATTTTCCCTTCGTGTTTCATGATTCACATGTTTTCAAGAGTGAAATATCTAAATCCATCATTTTTTTCTCTTTGCTCAAGACTTCTTCTCAACCAATCAATATCTTCTTTGGGATTATCTTGGGTTATATTTCACCTATAGCCTTCCCTAAGGATTGTTGCTATTTGTGGTGCTTATAAATGACCCAAGTTCTTCATTTATCCTCCCGATGAAATAGTTTCTCGTCTCCTTGTTCTTATCAACCCAATCTTTTTCCGTGAGTGGCAGGTTGTCACCTCATAATTTTGAGATGTATTCCATAAGACCATATCAAGTTTATGCTTTTTGTCATGGAGTTGACACGGCAGATGTGCTAGAGCAAGCACTTAGTCGTAGGGCCATCGCACTAGGAAGCTTAAAGGGGTTAATCGGGACAAAGGACACGAGAGAGTTTTATACTAGTTCGGCCCCTTACGACGAAGGTAAAAGCCTACGTCTAGTTGTGATTGGTATTGCTGAGGTTTCGATCTCCAAGAGGCTCAACTCGCCGGCTTGGTTATCGACTTCCTTGTTTCTTTTTCTAAACCGCCACCGGGTCATCCCCTTATATACACGGGTTGACACCAGGTGACCTACAGAGTCCCGACCGGCTCATAATCGTGTCCGGCTCGGTGACTTTCTTTACATGCCTTTCTGTACAAGTATTTGCCGTCCATATGGCGGTTTACAATAACGGGCCTTCAGCCGGCCTGAGGCCCTTGCGCTTTTTATATGTTTAATAAACTATCATCTTGACTGCATATCGGGCTTCTTAGGTAACCCGCCATTAGGGCTGACCCGGCCCCTCCTGGGCGGGTCATACTGGTAGTAATATCCCCAACATTAGGCCCCAGGTTGACTTTGAACCTTGTTCTTTGTCAATCTTCAATACTTAGAAGAAATCCCTCTTCTGCCTGAAAAAACTTTGTAACCCGCCGTGACGTCATCTTTTGAAAACACAAAAACTTTCATGATGTCATCTTCCAATGGATCTTTGATTTTTAATGCTTCTCGAGAATCGAGGCGTCTATATAGCTGGATAACCATTATTTGGTTCTCCCTTGATTTTCACGCCCGTCTGTTCGGATCTGCCCTTATAAATAGGCACGCGGCTGGTCCTTCTCATTCTCCTTTCTTCCTCATCTTCTTCCTCTCCCAATCTCCATCGCTGCTCGAGCTCTGCCGCCGCCGCAACTCTCATCGTCGTCGTCAAGCTTGGCCGCTGCATCACCCTGAATCCGTCCGGAGAACGCGATGACTCTTCGTGGCAGGTCTGCATCTTGTAAGTTTTCTTCTCTCTCACGCACCTAGATCTGTTCTAGGTTTGCGAGTTCTTCATTGTTCTTCACCTGTTCGCCATGGATCATCTTGTAGATCTTCTCCGCAACTTCTTTTGATCCAAAGAAGAGATATAACTCGCGTGGTAGTTGTTTGGCATTCATTTTTGATATTAGTAGATCCCTTTTACCTGTATAGATGATTCTTTATAGTCGACGAACTCATCTGTACTATGTTTTTAGGTCTAGAATATTTTCCTTTTTGAAACAGCCTTTTGATCCAAAATGATAATGATAGCTTGGTGAAACTTGTTTATGCCAACACTTAACTGAATCTGCTTTCCGAAAAATCTGTAGTCATGGCGGCTTACAACTCCGGCTTTCTTTTCCCTATATGTCATTAGCCCTTAGTTAAGCCACCGTTACTTGTTTTATAATTTCAACCTTTAACTGTTAATTGACCCGGCACTTTATTTTTCCTTTTCCAGTGCCTTGTTCATCATGCCGTCAAAGACACCCACCATCTGCAATTGGTCCCCTCAACCATTACTGAGGAGCGTCTGAAAGAGTTCTTCCTCATTGGATTTCTGCCTTCAAGAAACATCATGTCTTATCATGCTCCTGACCCGGAAGAAGAACGACCCAATCCAAAAGACGGTGAAGTGATCGTCATTATTGATCACATGAACCGGGGCTTCTCACCGCCCGGCTCAAAAAATTTCAGAGAAGTTCTTCACTATTTCAAACTCCATCCTCAGGATATTGGGCCCAATTCCATATCCAATATTTGTAACTTCCAAGTGCTATGTGAGGTATATCTTCAGCAAGAGCCGACTGTGGACCTATCTAGAGAGTACTTCTATCTGAAGCGGCAAAACGAGTGCACCAATGGCCTCAGTTTAGAACTTGGAGGCATCTCGATTCAGCGTCGGCAGGGTGCAGTTTTCCCTCTCATAGTTTTACCAAGTCACCCAAAGGACTGGAACCAAACTTGCTTTTACTGTCAGGACGTCTCGCCCGCTAATGAGAAGCCACTGATGGGTTACCGCCCCGATCGTCTTGACACCAAGTTCGCCCTGCCAGATAAACTTACCGTTGCTGAATGCAAAAAACTGATTCCATCTATCAGAAGAATCAATGGTTTGTTGGGGAACGGTTTAACCGGAGTCGATCTAACCCGCTGTTGGATCTCATGGCAAATTATTCCATTAAGCCGTCGTTCCAAGTTGATGTATGAATATGGTGGAGACCCGGATGACTCTCTCTGTCCGTGTCAAAACCGGCGGATCTCGGGTAGGGGGTCCCGAACTGTGCGTCTAGGTCGGATGGTAACAGGAGACAGGGAACACTTTGTTTTACCCAGGTTCGGGCCCTCTCGAGGGAGGTAATACCCTACTCGTGCTTGATTAATATTGATGATATGGGTAGTACAAGAGTAGATCTACCACGAGATCAAGGAGGCTAAACCCTAGAAGCTAGCCTATGGTATGATTGTTGTGTATGGGGTTGATTGCCTACGGACTACAATCCTCCAGTTTATATAGACACCGGATAGGGTTAGGGTTACACAGAGTCGGTTACAATGGTAGGAGATCTTGAATATCCGCATCGCCAAGCTTGCCTTCCACGCCAAGGAAAGTCCCATCCGGACACGGGATGAAGTCTTCAATCTTGTATCTTCATAGTCCAGGAGTCCGGCCGAAGGTATAGTCCGGCTACCCAAACACCCCCTAATCCAGGACTCCCTCAGTAGCCCCTGAACCAGGCTTCAATGACGACGAGTCCGGAGCGCCAATTGTCTTCGGCATTGCAAGGCGGGTTCCTCCTCCAAGTCCTTCATAGAAGATTTGTAAACACCAAGAGTAGTGTCCGGTTCTGCAAAATAAGCTTCCACATATTGCCATAGAGAGAATAATATTAACACAAATCAAATCTGCTGACGTATTCCGCAGTGCGCTATCACACTACGGTCAAGTCCTTTACTCGAATTCCACCTCAGCATGTTTTGCGAGGCGGTTTCTTTGTCACGTCTTGTCAAAGCAGAGATCGTGTGCCCTTTTTACGGGATTCTCATCAAATACGGACGTGGGTAACCCTAACCGCGCCATTTACCACGGCGCTTGGGAGGCAAGCAAGTTTTATTAGGCAGGTGGGGACGCACAACCGCATCCGCCCATATAAGGGGATAAGGATCCACCTTTTTACCTATGGCTTCTTCCTCCTTTGCCTATCCATCTCCTGTGCACTCAAGCTCCAGCGCCCAAGCCCGCACTTCCCACCTCGACCTTCTCCAGCGATGTCCGGAGCGGGAGGCAAATGGAAGTTCTCCTCCGTCCCAGAGGGCGACGTAAAAAAGCTAAGGAAGGCCGGATACTTGTCCAAAGACATTGCACACCGGCTTCCCGAGGAGGGGCAGCTTCTCCCCACCCCAAGGCCCCATGAGAGGGTAGTATTCCTTCCCCACTTCCTCCGCGGACTGGGTTTTCCACTTCACCCATTCGTCCGGGGGCTCATGTTCTACTATGGCCTGGATTTTCACGATCTGGCCCCGAACTTCATCCTCAACATCTCGGCGTTTATCGTCGTGTGCGAGGCTTTCCTCCGCGTCCGCCCCCATTTCGGCCTCTGGCTCAAGACTTCCAACGTCAAGCCCAAGGTGGTGCGCGGCAACCAGGCGGAGTGCGGAGCTGCCATGGCGGGCAAGATTGCCAACGTCCTGTGGTTCGAGGGCTCCTTCGTAGAGACCCTAAAGGGGTGGCAAGCCGGGTGGTTTTACATCACCGAGCCACACGATCCGAAATGGATCGCAGCCCCTGAGTTCCAATCCGGACCCCCACGTGGCTCATGTCCTGGAAAGAGACGGGCCTATCGTGGGTTAACGAGAAAGAGGTGACCGGACTGAAGACATGCATCCAGTCCCTGGTAAACAAGTCGATCAGGCTTGTAAATGTAGTCCAGGTCATGCTCGTTCGCCGAATCCTCCTGTGTCAACAACGGGACTTTACTTTGTGGGAGTTCGACCCGGCACGGCACCGAACCCTTAACAGGCTCTTCGACACGACGTATGAAGATGTCTAGAAGGCGCTAATCAAAGGTGCCGAGGCTCCCGCATCCGCTTCCGAGGACCGCGGATACAGCTCGCAGCGTCACGCTAGCGACGTAAGCTATTTTCACCTTTTACAGGATGTTCAGCTTTTTTCATAGTTTAACTCTATGCGGGATCTAAACTCCCTTACCTTTGACAGGCTTGGCGGGCGGTATCCGTACCGATTAACTGTCCGGCTCCGCTGCCCGAAGACCCGGCCCCAGCTCTACTAGTGAAGCTGTTGGCTCTAGTGCCTTATGTGGTGCCGAAAAAGAAGGCCAAGAAGAAGAAGACCACGGGGACTCGAAGGAGTACCCGCAACATGGTGTTGTCGGACTCGTCATCTGACGAGTCCGAGACGCCCTCCTCCCGTGAAAACGAGGAGGAGGAATAAAAAACTCTCCCCTCCCAGCGGAGGGAGGAAATAAAAGGAAGGCCGCCCCAAGGGGGAAGGCCGAAGGGTCCAAGAAGAGGAAAAACCCTCCGCCGGACTACATCCCCGACGCCGACGAGGACGAAGAGGAGTGGCCCGACAGGGCTAGGCGTCCGGCGAAATCGTAAGTGTTCGGATACCAGAGTAACTCATGATATTCCTTTTGTTGCAAAGCTTTCCCTAATGTCGATTATAATCATGCAGCCCGCCCCGGGCCGAACTCAACGAGTCGTCGAGCGGCTCCCTGGATTCGTCGGACGTGAACTCAGTTCCGCCCGCTATCTCCCCCCGTACCACGGACGACGCTGAAGTGGCGTCGCAACGAGCTCCGGGGCAGGAGGAGATGGTCCTAGAGGAGCCGCAAGGCGACCTCCCAGACTCCAGGAGTAGAGGGGACAAGACCCCCCAGGGCTCCAAGTCCGGCTTTGAGCCGGACACCGTGCCGGTATCTTCAACGATTCCGGACCGCGGCAGGCCAACTCCTTCCAAGAGGAGCAAGCCTTCTGAGCCGGCAGCCTCCGTCCAACCGGAGGTGCCGGACAATCTGTTGGAGGTGCTTGAAGGCGCCTCCATCGACGAGGAGCACCATACTATTATGAGTACGGTGATCCAGAAGGTTCAGTCCGCCAAGAGCGGACTGAGTGAAGCTTGCGCTAGCCTCCTAACAGGCTTCGAGGTAAGTAAAAAATATGTAAAAATATTACCGCATAGACAGTAGCCCCTGATGCTCTGTTTGGCGTTCGGAAAGAAAAGCCGAATAGAGGATCTATTAAATTTCGCCTGAGTCTAACAATAAAGAGTCAATATGCATATGCAGGCTTCGCTGCTATCCATCGCCGCACTGACTGCGGAGGTGGGTGTCCTGAAATAGGATCTCGGGCGGACTGAGCAAGAGCTCGGCCTTGCCAAGCGGCAGCTTGAGGAGAAAGAAGGTAAGAAATACCTTACTGAAAAGGATGCCTATAGAGAGGCATGATTGCAAAAAATAACAGGATTGTACTGCTTATTGTAGGGGCCACGACTGAGGTGGCGACCCTCAAGCAGGCGCTATCTGAGGCCGAAAAGAAAACGGCCGCGGAGCGCACCGAACGAGAGAAACTTGGGGCTCAGGTCGGCGAGGTGCAGCAAGAGCTTCAGGCTCTCATGAAAAAACATGAGAGTTTGGAGCTTGAGTCAAAGACCCAAGCGTCCGAGCTCACGACGGCCCTTGAGACTGCCAAGTCTACCAAGGCCGAAGCCCAAAAGGCCCTCCAAGAGTTGGAGGAGGTGAAAAAGATAGCAGCGGGTAAGGCATTCTTTATGCAAAGCAGAAATATAAAAGTAAACTACTTGTTACTTACCCGAATCCGGAGCTCTCCAGGGGCATTCGCAGATCTTCCCCGCAGCGATCCGCCGCCGCCGCATTCTACCAAGCTGAAGAGGGCAGCTCGACGGAGAAGGTGTTCTGGTCTCAGTATGCTGAGGCTGGACACCCTATGCCCTTGAGCGACCAGCTGAAACAGTTGGTCGAGCTCCACAAGGCGGCCGAATAGGCCATGAAGGGCTTCATAGTTCGGCTATGGCCCGGAGATGCCCTGCCTGGGAGCTACTTCGGGCTGGTGCGGCGGCTGGTGGAGGCATGTCCAAGGCTCGAGGTCATCAAGTGCTCCGTCTGCATCGAAGGTGCCCGTAGGGCCCTTGCCCGTGCAAAGGTGCACTGGGGTAAGCTGGACGGTGAGAAGCTTGTTAGGGACGGGCCGCCGCCGGGGAAGGAGCATCGCAAGCCCGAGAACTACTATAAGGATGTTCTTGCAGGTGCCCGCCTTATAGCGGATGAGTGTACCAAGGATGTAATTTTTGAATGAACTCGCTCGTGTTTATCCTGTGCACTGAAAACTTGTTCATATGCGCTAAGCAATGCTTATTGAATTTAAAATATTATTTTTTGTGCGGCCGTTTATCAAAAATTGAGAGATGGCCAGTCGTCGGCTTCTGCCTCCATGCCACTAGTGCGGGGGTGTTCAGTGATAAACCTGAGCGCTCTTTTTCCCATGGTTGGGTCCTTCGAGGGAGGCGCTCAGCACGACGAACCAGGCAATCGGATTATAATGCTTGAACACTCTCACTTAGCCATAGAACTTTATAATTTTAAATTTCGGCAAAGCCCCTAGTTCGGAAGACCGAGTTCGGGGCGCTATCCACGCCTTGGCTGGGGTTATCCAGCTCCTCGCTCTAAGCGGCATAAGTCTTTAGGGACTCGAAAAACCTCTCAAACAGCGACCGGTCTCTCGCCTCGTTATGACAGTCAGTTTTAGCTTTCTCCACTGAGGTGCTTAACCCAGCTCAACCGGGGCACAATCGCAGTGGTTCTCCTAGTGCTACCTTAGCCGATATAGCGGAACGTAAGGCACCAAAACATAGGAGCCGGGCAAACCCAACTATTTACCCAAATCATGATTCGGAGCCGATGCATATAGTGCTATAAGTTCGGGGTGCCGCACTTGTGAAAGTGTACGGACTTCTCACACCATATTAAAGGGTACTGAAGCCCCTGGCGTACTTGCCGTACCACAGTGTACGGGTGCAACATGTCATTAATGAACATATATAAAAAAGAGTAATGCAGAAAATAGACAAAAGCTATGCATTGTTTATAGAGAGGATATTTATCAAAGCCGAACGATACAAGTAGTGCGATAAGCAAAAAGATATTGGACTATTCAGTATGTCCTGACCAGGGGCAGGCCGCGGAATTGTATTTAAAACAGGTATACCGCTCGTAACAGAGACCACCTGGGAGTTCCATAATGCGGCATGGCTTGTCTGCCTCCCTGGATCTTGCGTCGTTCGTGCGGCAGTTGAATTGCCGAGCAGATCGTCCGAAGTATGGAGTCCTGAAAGTAAGAAAAAATTAAAAAAAAGAATCCGGCAGCCCCTAGTACGTTTTAAGCCGTATTTTGGGTGTGTCGTTATTGTGCCCCTTCCCCTGTGCCCATGGTATTTCAAGGGCGTAGTTATGTACGCGAGGTACTGGTTTCACTATGTCGCGAAAGCTGGGGTTGGGGCCGCATTGCTACGCTTGCTCAGAGTGTGCCAGGCGGTCCTGCTGTGGATTACTCCGGGCGCGCTTGGCAGTGTCTGGCTTTTTAATGGCTGGACTGGAGAATTGCCTGAGAAGGCTACTTTTTACCTCCGCTGCGAGAGCCACCGTATGCTCCTCCGTGCGGAGGGAGCGTTCGGTGTTTCCGTTGACCGTAATTACTCCTCGAGGGCCTGGCATCTTGAGCTTGAGATATGCGTAGTGCGGCACCGCATTGAACTTTGCGAATGCGGTTCGTCCGAGCAGGGCGTGATAGCCACTGCGAAACGGGACTATATCGAAGATTAACTCTTCGCTTTGGAAATTGTCCGGGGATCCGAAGATCACGTCAAGTGTTACTGAGCCTGTACAGTTGGCTTCTACACCTGGTATAACGCCTTTAAAGGTCGTTCTTGTGGGCTTAATCCTTGAGGGATCTATGCCCATTTTCTGCACTGTATCCTGATAAAGCAGGTTCAGGCTACTGCCGCCGTCCATGAGGACTCTTGTGAGATGAAATCCGTCGATGATTGGGTCGAGAACCAATGCGGCGAAGCCGCCATGACGGATGCTAGTGGGATGGTCCCTTCGATCAAAAGTGATTGGGCAGGAGGACCATGGGTTGAGCTTTGGGGCGACTGGCTCTATCGCGTATACGTCCCGTAGCGCACGCTTCCGCTCCTGCTTGGGAATGTGGGTGGCGCATATCATGTTCACCATCCGCACTTGTGGGGGAAAGCCCTTCTATCCATTGTTGTTCGGCGGCTTGGGCTCCTCGTCGTCGCTGTTCAGCCCCTTGTTTCTGTTTTCGGCCCTTAACTTGCCTGCCTGCCTAAACACCCAACAATCCCTGTTAGTGTGATTGGCTGGCCTTTCGGGGGTGCCATGTATCTGGCACAAGTGATCGAGTATTCGGTCCAAACTGGACGGGCCCTGAGTGTTGTTTTTGAATGGCTTTTTCCGCTGACCAGATTTATAGCCTTTGAATCCAGCATTGACTGTCGTGTCTTCATTGTTGTCGCTGTTAACGCGGTGTTTTTGCTTATTCCGACGTGTCCTGCCACTTTTGTCCTTGGTATCCGAATTACCAGGGTTCTTCGATAAGTTGTTACTGCGAGCTAGCCAGCTGTCTTCTCCTGTGCAAAAGCGGGTCATGAGTGTCGTGAGGGCTGCCATGGATTTCGGCTTTTCCTGTCCCAGGTGCCGGGCAAGCCACTCGTCACGGATGTTATGCTTGAAGGCTGCTAGGGACTCTGTGTCCGGACAGTCGACTATCTGGTTTTTCTTTGTTAGGAACCGTGTCCAGAATTGTCTGGCCGATTCTTCTGGCTGCTGAATTATGTGGCTTAAGTCGTCGGCATCCGGCGGTCGCACGTAAGTGCCCTGGAAGTTGTCGAGGAATGCGGCTTTCAGGTCCTCCCAAGAACCGATTGAGTCTGCTGGCAAGCTGTTAAGCCAATGTCGGGCCGGTCCTTTAAGTTTGAGCGGGAGGTATTTGATGGTGTGTAGATCATCGCCGCGTGCCATGTGGATGTGAAGGAGATAATCTTCGATCCATACCGCCGGGTCTGTTGTGCCATCGTATGATTCGATGTTTACGGGTTTGAAACCCTCTGGGATTTTATGATCCATTACTTCATTCGTGAAGCATAGCGGGTGTGCGGCGCCTCTGTACTGGGCTATATCACGACGCAGCTCGGAAGAGCTATGTCTGCTGTGTTCGGCCCAGCCGGATTCGTTGTATCCGGCGTGAAGATCATTGTCACATGTCGTAGGGCGCCTACGCGATCCATAGATCGATCTTGTTTGTCTTGCCTTATCCTCCAGTATGTCTCGCAGGTCGGGCGCATTTTCCCATGCCTTAGTTGAGTGGCGTCGGGGCATGGCTTGGGTGGAGGGCCGAGAGGCCTCTCTGTCGTGGCCGCGAGGTGGCCGGTCTGCCATGTCATGCGCTGGTGATGTAGGTGCTTCCTCCTCTAATTGGGATAGCGGCCTGCGCTTCGGGTAACTCTTGGAGGGGCGTTCGAGTTCATACTCTTCGGCCGCAAGGACTTCAGTCCATCTGTCGGCTAGCAAATCTTGGGCAGCTCTAAGTTGTTGCTGCTTTTTCTTGAGGCTGCTTGCCGTGGCTAAAAGCCTGCGTTTAAAACGCTCTTGTTCGGCGGGGTCTGATGGTATGACAAATTCGTCGTCATCGAGGCTTGCCTCGTCTTCAGAGGGAGGCGTACAGTTATCATCCTCGACCTCTAGGTCTGCCGCTCTCTCATGAGGGCTGGCTTCTCCATCTTCCTGTGCCGAATCTTGCTGAGGTGGGTGTTCTTCGGCGCTATTCGGGGTAGTATTATCTCCCGTGCCGGAATCACCATTTTTGCTTTGGCGGGATTTAGAGTGGCGCCACTGACGCTGGCGCTTTGGCTGTTTCTTGGGGGCGTCACCCCCCACTGTTCCATCGCCATCTCCATCTTTTGGAGTATCCACCATATATATGTCATATGACGAGGTGGCCTTCCAGCGCCCTACAGGTGCTGCTTCCTGCTCGTCTCCTACATCGTCGTCCATGCCGTCGATGTCTTCGGAGCTGAAGTCAAGCATGTCGGTTAGATCATCGACAGTGGCTACAAAGTGGGTGGTGGGTGGGCTTTGAATTTCTTCATCGTCCGTATCCCAACCTTACGGACCGTAGTCCGGCCAGGGCTCTCCTGATAAAGAGAGAGACTTAAGAGAATTCAGGATGTTGCCGAAGGGCGAGTGCTGAAAGATGTCCGCGGCGGTGAACTCCGTTATCGGCGCCCAATCGGATTCGATCGGCAGGGGCGCGGGGGGCTCGGAGTTCGGAGAGGAATCCGGCTCCTCGGAGTCACGGGCCATGCGGAGTGCGGGGCTGGAGTTCGGCTCGATCGCCTCTGAGATCGTAGCCCCTGAGGCAGCGTCCAACCGCTGATCCTCGATCGGCGCAGTAGGCTCCGAATCAATGGTCGGAACCAATGCGTGTGCGGCCTTCAAGGCGCTGCTCGGCAGCAGAGCTATATCATGCCCATCGAGACAGTGCGGCGCACATGGCTGTGGCTCGAATCCGTCGAAGATCAAGTCCCCGCGGATGTCAGCCGTGTAGTTTAGGCTTCCAAACCTGACCTGATGGCCAGGGGCGCAGCTTTCGATCTACTCAAGGTGGCCAAACGAATTGACCCGCAGTGCAAAGCCGCCGAAGACGAAGATCTGTCCGGGGAGAAAAGTCTCGCCCTAGACTGCATCGTTGTTGATGATCAAAGGAGCCATCGGGCCTAAAGGCGACGACACAGAGGAACTCTCAATGAAAGCACCAATGTCGGTGTCAAAACCGGCGGATCTCGGGTAGGGGGTCCCGAACTGTGGGTCTAGGCCGGATGGTAACAGGAGACAGGGAACACTTTGTTTTACCTAGGTTCGGGCCCTCTCGAGGGAGGTAATACCCTACTCCTGCTTGATTAATATTGATGATATGGGTAGTACAAGAGTAGATCTACCACGAGATCAAGGAGGCTAAACCCTAGAAGCTAGCCTATGGTATTATTGTTGTGTATGGAGTTGATTGCCTATGGACTACAACCCTCCGGTTTATATAGACACCGGATAGGGTTAGGGTTACACAGAGTCGGTTACAATGGTAGGAGATCTTGAATATCCGCATCGCCAAGCTTGCCTTCCACGCCAAGGAAAGTCCCATCCGGACACGGGACAATCTTCAATCTTGTATCTTCATAGTCCAGGAGTCCGGCCGAAGGTATAGTCCGGCTACCCGAACACCCCCTAGTCCAGGACTCCCTCACTCTCCGTCATACCCCGGTTCAGCTAACTGAAGAAGATGTTGTCGCAATGTCAAATGTTCTGGTGAATGCGAAGTACAAAGATTGCAGTGTTGTTGGGTTAAATCCTTTCTGTAAATTTAACCCGGTACCAGAAGTAAGGGCATTCAGATCTTTTTCCTTTATATTTTGCCCAGCCGTATTGTTTATCACTGATCCTTCCTCTTGTCTTTGTAGGCCAACTCTGACTTTTGGAAAGTAAAATATGATCACGAAGCTGCCAAGAAGGCGAAGCTTGCCGCCATGAACGCCAAGAAATCTACCCGGAGAACAAAGAAGAAAAAGAAAACCACCGTTGAAGATTTGATGAAGCTTGATGACTCGTCTGACTCGGAGGTAGCCCTTCATTCACTTGGCCAACTTTTTAACAATCTTATTGACACTGATCCTTACCAGGATGACATTGGGGCTAGTCAAGCCGGGGAAGCAGAGGTAACTATCATTTCCTCCGACTCAGAGCCCTTACCAAGACACAAAGTTCGATGAGTGATCCGTAAAGTAAGGTTTTCTAACCCCTTAGCTCACTTGGATCCCAACTTTCATTTGAAAAAGCAGCAGCATGAAAGCCACCGTGAAGTTGAGGTCGAAGATGAGCCGGCTGTCGTTCTTGAACAGACCCCTCGGAAACGTCCGAACAAGGTTTACTTATTACTGTCCTTAACTTGTTTTAATGAATCCTGCTCCTTGCATTTCCTTTAAATCCTTTCTTTTGCCTTTTCAGGAGGTGTCTCGTTCCTCAGGCGACTCATCACAAACACAATTTCCAGCTTTCAAGACTGCTCCTGGGTAATTAAAAATCCTCTTTTCTTCCGAGTTTGATCAATTGTTATCTTAATGCTGACTATCCTGCAATATTTTTCTTTAGCGGTCAGGCTAAGTCCAAGAAGGCGAAGGCAACAAAACCAGCGGAAGACCCGCCAGTACTGGCATCTGAGCCGGCTAGGCCACCTTCTCCATTAATGGTTGCCCCAGAAGACCCGCCTATTGTCCATGAAGCAAATCCTCCGGAGCCATCCCTTGTCAAAACCACTATTAACCCTTCTGCAGCTGGTCCATCAAGCTCAACCGACCTACTGTCTCCCCGTGTTCAAGATGTTCAAATTACTGGGAGCCGCTTTGTTGAGCCGGGGAACCCGACGGTATTGGCACGGTGCACAGCTAAGCAAGAAGCTTTGGAGAGGCGGAAGGTTCGTCTTGATGTTGCCTACTATGACCGCCTTAACACCAGTGATATCTTATCTGGCTATCTCAGTCATGTACACTCCAGTCGTGATTCTGAGATTGAGATGGTCAAGCAGCTTCAATTGAAGTATGAGGTACATAGTTTCTGGTTTACCAATATATCTTCAGCCCCCAAGTCTGTAGATTATGAGAGAAACGGAACAACCTGTAGACTTAAAATATAGGTCGAGACCTTTACTTCTGAATCTTTGCCTGATATTGATAGAACAAGACTTCACCCATAGTCCCCAAGGACCGGTTTAGTTTGATCATTAATGAATCGGTACTTCAGAATTTAAAACCATCTGTAAAGTACTTAACATTCCGGTTTATCCTTGATAAACTTGCTGAAATGTGTACATTAGCCCCCAAGTGCCAAGTGTTGTTACTTTGTAAAGGACTTGGGACTTCAAATATGCTGGTAGAGTCATAAAAAATTGGATTTGGCGTACATTAGCTCCCAAGTGCCAAGTGGTTTATTCGTAAAATACTTGGGACTTGAATCTTGAATTTGGATACTGGATTTTAAAACCAAGTCTTTGACTTATCTGAATGTTTCACAGAATGCATTGTCTGAACTAAACTCTCAACTGAGTGACGCAAAGACCCGGCTAGCGAGTCAGGAGTCAGAAATCAAGTCTTCCACCTCCAAGCTGCAAATAAGCCTTTCTGAAACGGAGAAGTTGAAGACCAGCTTTGCTGTCAAAGGGAAAACTTGGGAATATGAGAAAACACTTCTGACCCGGCGAGCTGAGACAGCCGAAACAGCTCTGAAAGAAATATCAACCGAGCTGAACAGTTTAAAGGGCCGGGTGTCTCAGATGGTCGCTGCTATCTTTGGTAAGCTGCCTTGTTTTGACCTTTTTGTGTACTTTATGCCAAACCGGAGTTCAATCCGCCCACTGACTCTGTTAAATATATGCAGGTCCACGAAGCAAAAATCTGAGCCAAGACCCGATGATTAAATTGAAGGCCGTATACACCTTGGTTGAACAACTGTACATTGGTACACAACGGGCTCTGGCCGCTATCTCTCCTGCAAACCAAGGACCCAACCGGCTTAGCGATGTCCTGAAGAAGCTGTCCATCCTTCCGGCGAGATTCCAAGAAGTAAAACGCTCCTGCGCACGAGCCGGAGCTTTGACTGCCCTAAGCCGCTCCAAGGCTTGGGTGCCAGACCTAGACCCGGTGGACGTGGCAAGAGGTTACCCTACTATGAAGGAGGACGGGTCTCCGTTTGATCAGGATAATTTCATAGCGTGTGTACGCGAAGTCCGGCCTCAAGCAACTAGTCTGGGAGAGGACACCAATGTGGACAAGTACCAGCCGGGTTTTGATAGTGAAAATAAGAAGATGGCCACTCCTTCATATAAAGTAGCAGATCTGATCCCACCTATGAGAGAAGATACCTTTGCTCCGGAGATTGACCCGGTCGGCCTGATTGACGACAAAGCCGAATTTGTCGCCATGAATGGCTTTGATTGGTCAAAATCTAACTTCCAGCAAACAAACGGTGGTGAACCGACGAGGGAGGGACAGTGATCATCTTTCTAGGCTTATAAAGCCTTGTAATAACTTAAGTTAAAACACTGCATGTTTGCTTATGCCATCGTGCATAAAGTACCTCTTTATGTGAATCTGTGCTTCAGATGTCAATGTACGCATTAGTTAATGTTTGTCTTCTGCAATGGTTGAACTCTCTTCCTGTGAATACAAGGAAAAAACTGGCAAGGCGGTTTAGAACCAACTAGGCTTAAACACCTAATGTACCACCCATAAATTTACCTCAATAAGGAAAACAGAGACAAATGTAAATAAAGGATAAGGTTTAATACTAACTCTTGAGTTAACGCAGCAGGGAAGCGCGTATAAGTAAAAAAAACCATACCTTATCCTTGTTGATCCTTAGTTCACCGGTTTGAATAACCTGGGTGATGAATTGATAATTCAATATGTATGAGAAGTTAATACTCCTTGAATACTTAATGATCATCATATCTCAGTAGCTCGTACCCTTGAACCATCGGTTTGAATAACCCGAGCAGTTGTGTTGTCCAATAATTGAGCCGGCGAAGAAAACCAGGCTATCTTATTTGTAATATTGAAACAACAAAAACTCAAAGACAAGCAACAGATAATAAACATAATTTTAACTCTGTATTCAAAAAGTTGGGGGTTTCTGATTCGAATACGATCAGTAAACCGGACCAAAGGGGTTAAGCTAAGGTTCGAATACGACCATATAGCCCCCAGTGGCTTTGGTGTTGCGCCGATCAAGAGGGTATCGACATCTATGTTCTCTTTGGTTCGAATATGACCTATGTTTGAACAGGAAGCCCCCAAATGACCTTGAGAGCTTTTTAACGACCCTGATTCGAATACGATCCAAGTCGGACTCAAAAGGGGTTAAGCTATGATTCAGATACGATCAAGAAGCCCCCAAGTGAGCTTGGCCTTGAGCCGGTCAAGAGGGTTACGACAGCTATGTTCTCTTTGGTTTGAATACGACCTATGTTTGAACAGGAAGCCCCCAAGTGACCATATGATTTATAGCTAGATTCGGATACGATCGTGAGCCGGACTAAAAAGGCTAAACTTGATTCAAATATGATCAGCTTCTTAATAGTCATTTGTGAATAAAAAATAATAAAGATACATAGTCTTTGAAAGGAAAAGAGACCGATGGCCTGACTTTATTGCTTATCATTGTATATACAATGTGAACGTATGTACATGATGAGAGCCGGTAGCTCAGGTGTAGTATGGCCGAAGTTGAGCGATGTTCCACGGTCGGCGGGTCTCTTCCTCCGACTTACGTGAGTCTTTGTGCTCTAGAACGTCAATGAGGTAATATGACCCATTGTTTAAGTTCTTACTGACCACAAAGGGCCCTTCCCAAGGCGGGGTTAACTTGTGTGCGTCTGACAGATCCTGGACGAGCCGGAGCACCAAGTCACCTTCCTGAAAAGTCCTAGACTTAACCCGGCAGCTGTGATAACGACGTAGGTCCTGTTGATAAATTGCTGACCGCGCCGCCGCTAAGTCTCTTTCTTCGTCTAACAAGTCAAGCGCATCATGTCTGGCTTTTTCATTGTTAGCTTCAACGTAAGCCGCCACACGGGGCGAGTCATGACGGATGTCACTCGGCAACACTGCTTCTGCTCCATAAACCATGAAGAAAGGTGTGTAACACGTAGACCTGTTGGGCGTGGTGTTGATGCTCCATAACTCCTCTACCCAACAACCCGTTGTTTGCTGTAAAGGAACCATAAGCCGGGGTTTTAGCCCTTTCAGAATTTCCTGATTGGCTCTCTTCGCTTGACCATTGGATTGAGGATGAGCTACAGAAGAAACATCAAGCCGGATGTGCTCTCGCTGACAAAATTCTTCCATAGCCCCTTGGGATAGATTTGTTCCATTCTCTGCGATAATACTGTGTGGATAACCGAAACGGAAGATTACTTTTTTCATGAACTGAACCGTCGTGGCTGCATCACACTTACTCACAAGCTCCGCCTCAACCCATTTGGTGAACTTATCAACAGCCACCAAGAGATGCGTCTTTTTATCCTTAGACCTTTTGAAAGGTCCCACCATGTCGAGCCCCCAGACTGCAAACGGCCAAGTGATTGGAATCATTCGGAGCTCTTGAGCCGGCACATGCGCTCGTCGTGCAAATTTCTGACATCCATCACATCTACTGACTAGATCTTCTGCATCAGCGTGAGCCGTCAACCAGTAAAAACCGTGAAGAAACGCCTTGGCCACTAAAGATTTTGACCCGGCGTGATGACCACAATCACCTTCAAGGATTTCATGAAGGATTTCTTGACCTTCTTCGGGGGAAACACACCGCTGAAACGCTCCGGAAACACTGCGATAAAATAACTCTCCATCCGAATTCGTCATGGACTTAGACCGCCGGGTTATCTGTTGAGCCAGGGTCTCATCCGCTGGCAATTCTCCCCGGGTCATGTAAGCCAAGAATGGCACCGTCCAATCTTGGATGACATGAAGAGCCGCCACCAACCGGGCCTCCGGGTCAGGAACAGCTAAATCTTCTTCTGTGGGCAACTTGACAGAGGGGTTATGCAAAACATCTAAAAAGGTGTTGGGTGGTACCGGCTTACGTTGAGACCCCAGCCGGCTCAAAGCATCAGCTGCTTCATTTTTTCGACGGTTAATGTGTTCCACCTGATAACCTTTAAAGTATCCTGCAACAGCATCGACCTCTTGGCGATAAGCCGCCATGAGAGGGTCTTTGGAATCCCACTTGCCAGACACCTATTGAGCCACTAGATCTGAATCACCAAAACATCTGACCCGGCTCAAGCTCATCTCCTTTGCCACTCGAAGACCATGGAGCAATGCTTCATACTCTGCTGCGTTCTTAGTGCATGGAAACATCAATCGTAACACATAACAAAATTTATCACCTGGTGGGGAAGTTAATACAACTCCAGCCCCCGAGCCTTCCAATTTCCTGGACCCATCAAAATGAATAGTCCAATATGTGTTGTCCGGATTTTCTTCTGGCATCTGCATCTCTGTCCAGTCATTGATGAAGTCAACCAGGGCTTGAGACTTAATCGCAGTGCGTGGAACATATTTCAGCCCATGAGACCCAAGCTCAATTGCCCACTTGGCAACTCGCCCTGTAGCTTCTCTGTTTTGAATAATGTCTCCCAAAGGAGTAGAGCTAACCACAGTGATTGGATGTCCCTGAAAGTAATGCTTAAGCTTCCGGCTTGCCATGAACACCCCATAAACAAGCTTCTGCCAATGTGGATATCGTTGCTTAGACTCAATTAGCACTTCACTGACATAATAAACCGGCCGTTGAACCGGATGCTCTCTGCCAGCCTCCTTGCGTTCTACCACCATAGCCACACTAACAGCCCCTGAGTTGGCAGCCACGTATAACAATAGCGGCTCTTTCTCAATTGGAGCAGCTAGGACCGGCTGCTCAACCAGTTGTGCCTTCAGATCCTCAAAAGCGGTGTTCGCAGCATCACTCCAAACAAAAACATTCGTTTTCTTCATCAATTGATACAGAGGCATAGCCTTTTCCCCTAACCGGCTTATGAACCGGCTCAAAGCAACCACATGACCCGCCAGTCGTTGAACATCATTGACGCAGGTTGGTTTGGCTAGAGATGTGATTGCCTTGATTTTCTCCGGGTTAGCTTCAATACCTTGGTTAGACACTAGAAAACCCAAGAGCTTGCCGGCTGGTACTCCAAAAACACACTTGGCCGGGTTAAGCATCATCTTGTAAACCCGAAGATTATCAAAAGTCTCTTTTAGGTCTGTGACCAAGGTTTCCTCTTCCCTGGATTTCACCAATATATCATCCACATAGGCATGAACATTGCGCCCAATTTGATTGTGAAGATAATTCTGCACACACCGCTGGTAAGTCGCCTGGGCACTCTTAAGCCCAAAAGGCATGGACACATAGCAGAAAGTCCCAAAAGGAGTTATAAATGATGTCTTCTCTTGATCCTTGACTGCCATCTTAATCTGATGACAACCGGAGTAAGCATCTAAGAAACTCAATCGTGCACAACCCGCCATAGCATCAATGATCTGATCAATACGGGGAAGAGCAAAAGGATCAGTCGGGCAAGCCTTGTTCAAATCCATGTAATCCACACACATGCGTAAAGTGCCATTCTTTTTTAGTAAAAGCACTTGGTTAGCTAACCATTCTGGGTGAAAGACCTCCACAACGAACCCAGCCGCCAAGAGCCGGGCCACCTATTCTCCGATGGCCTTGCGCCTTTCTTCATTGAACCGTCGAAGAAACTGTCTGACAAGTTTGAACTTTGGATCGATATTAAGAGTGTGCTCAGCGAGTTCCCTCGGGACACCCGGCATGTCTGAAGGTTTCCATGCAAAGATGTCCCGGTTCTCACGAATGAACTCGATGAGCAGGCTTTCCTATTTCGGATCCAAGTTTGCGCTGATGATGAACTGTTTGGATGAATCGCCAGGCACAAAGTCAACCATCTTAGTGTCATCAGCTGATTTGAACTTTAACTCCTTCTCATGCTTTGTTGTTGGTTTCTTTAATGACGTCATGTCCGCCGGGTCAACATGATCCTTATAGAATTTCAACTCCTCTGTTGCACAAACAGATTCAGCATAGGCAGCATCCCCCTCTTCACATTCCAAGGCTATCTTCCGGCTCCCATGGACTGTAATGGT
This sequence comes from Triticum aestivum, assembly GCF_018294505.1. Classification (NCBI taxonomy): domain Eukaryota; kingdom Viridiplantae; phylum Streptophyta; class Magnoliopsida; order Poales; family Poaceae; genus Triticum; species Triticum aestivum. The sequence continues at coordinate 447,562,095 of NC_057797.1, forward strand.
GCCCTTGTGACCCGACATCTTGAGCTGCAAATACACGTTAACACAGCCGAGCCATGAACTTTGCATAAGCCGGCCGCCCAAACAGAGCATGATATGGGCTTTTGATCTTAACCACTTCAAAGGTTAATTTTTCTGCCCTGGAGTCATACTCAGCCCCAAAGGCTACCTCCAGCTCGATCTTACCAACTGGGTATGCCGACTTACCAGGTACCACACCGTGAAAAACAGTGTTGGATTGTTTAAGATTTTTATCCGTCAATCCCATCCGGCGAAACGTCTCATAGTAAAGGATGTTGATGCTGCTGCCTCCATCCATGAGTACCTTAGTAAACTTGTACCCACCAACCTGAGGTGCCAGTACCAAAGCCAAGTGACCCGGATTATCAACCCGGGGTGGGTGATCCTCTCTGCTCCACACAATAGGCTGCTCCGACCAACGTAGTTAACGTGGAATCATCGGTTCAACGGCATTGACAACCCTCTTGTGGAGTTTCTGGTCTCTCTTACATAAACTGGTAGTAAAGACATGATACTGTCCGCTACTCAACTACTTCGGGTTGCTCTGATAGCCTAATTGTTGCTGCTGTTGATTCCCTTGGCCGTGTTACTGATTATATCCTCCCTGGTGACCAGGATGACCCTGACCATGAAAATCTCCTCTACTTGAACCGGCGCCCGGGCCCTGAAAGCCGCCTCCACCTGAGCCGCCACCCGGGCCGTGACTCCTGTTTGAATTTTTAAATGCCTTCATGATCGTGCAATCCTTCCACAAGTGGGTGGCTGGCTTCTCCCGGGTGTCGTGTCTTGGACAAGGTTCATTCAACAACTGTTCAATGGTGGGGCCTGACCCGCCCGATCGAGGGGGTTGTCTGCCCTTGCGCCACTGATTACCATCCTGCGCATTAGTATTAGCAACAAACTCATCAGCCTTATGCTTATTACCTCCTTGATTCCCCGGGTTATGCTGGTGACCCTTGCCTATGCCGTTCTTCCTTCCCTTCGTTGTTTTTTCTTCATCAGATGTTGGGTCTTTGGTGGTATCAGAATCGGCATATTTGACAAGAGCTGCCATCAACGTTCCCATGTCATTACAGTCACGTTTAAGCCGCCCCAACTTCTGCTTTAGAGGTTCAAAACAGCAATTTTTCTCCAACATCAAAACTACTGAGCCGGTGTCCATTTTATCAGACGAATGTATTATCTCCTTGCCCGGCGCACCCAATGGGTTGTAGATTCTCCGTCCTCTTGCTTGCAATTGGTCAGGTCCACAATCGACATTGGCTGCTTACACATGTCTTTAAAGTTCTAGATGAACCGTGCCTTCAACTCTGCCCATGAGCCGATGGAATTAGGTGGTAATCCTTTCAACCATGTCCGAGCCGTTCCATCCAACATCATGGTAAAGTACTTGGCCATTGCTACATCGCTAACCTCCAACAGCTCCATAGCCATCTCATAACTCTCAATCCAAGCCCCCGGCTGTAGGTCAGCCGTGTAGTTAGGTACCTTATGAGGTCCCTTGAAATCCTTGGCAACCGCTCATTGCGTATGGCTGGGACTAGGCAAGGTACGCCTCCGGTTCTTGTAGCCACTCCTGCCTCAATCGAGGTTGCTGGATAAGCCGGAAAGGTTTGGTGAGCCGCTTGCTCTGCTGCTATCTGAGCCGCCCGTTCTGCCTCTTGACGAATCCTCTCCTGATCGGCCAAGTTAAGGGCTCCAGCCCGCACCGGCTCATGCCTATATGGCCGGTTGTGGCTTTGAGCATTACTTGACATCTCTACAGATTCCATGTGCCTACTGTAACTTGGGCTCCGGCTTGGGCAGGAGTTGAATGAATCCTGTCTCGACTATAGGAGTATGCATCCTACTGGGTCAAGGCTGTCTGAAGTAATTCTCTTACCCTCCGGGTTTCAATTGCTGCTGGCGAGTCACCTTCCATTGGGAGAGCTGCCAAACGAGCTGACGCCGCAATGAGATTTTCCATGGGGTTGGAGAAGTGACCCGGGGGTGTTGATATATAACGAGGAGGAGTTGTATTCATGCGCGGCGGCTCCATGGTGTGTGGCTGAACTGGTGCGCCGGGCGTTGTGACCCGGTTTGCCTCTGGCGGGTTGCTCCCTCCAGCTCCGGGTGTATGGAACAGATTCCTTGGATCTAGCGTTAGAGGCAGATGCGACTGAGTTTTGTGACGCCTCCTCCTCATGACTTCGTTTGATGCATTAAGATCCACCAAGAGCCGGAAGGTTTCTGCTTGAAGCTGCTGAGCACGAGCATCCAAAGCTGCTCGTTCTGCTGCCATCCGGGTTTCCTCCGCGGCTAGATTTTCCTTCGCTTGCACCATCTCCTCCCACACGCGTGCCACTTCTGCGTCATGATGGGCTTTATCCGCCGGCTCTACCGCAGCGGTTAACAGAGTCGTCATCTTATCCATGAGGTCCATGAGAACCAGAGCCGGGGGGCGCGTGGGGTCTCCTGACCCGGCAGCCGCCAACCCGGTGGCCGCCGCTGTCGCTGCGGTGGAGTTCTGCCCGGGCTGTGTCCCTGCCATAAAGACTCCGGCCCAATTCGGCGGCTCAAGGGGGTCCGGAATACTGCTGCCATCGGAACAGCCCCCAAGCATGTCGTCTTGCAGTTGGTACAACGAGTCTGTCTCACCTGTTGATGATGCAGTATCAGAGCAAATAGCCGTCTCCCCGCCTTCCATCGATCCTTTGAAGTATTCACCGCCATGGACGCAGCCTACGAAAGCATGCTTCACAACAGATTGAACACGGGCTGACCTGGTGCGCTGAGCCATTTCGATGAGGTTGGTGTGGACGTCCGGCTCAGGGCCTGACTCGCCGATCCGGTCGATGAAGACATGAATTCCGCTGAAGGGGACCCGGTACCCGTACTCGATCGAGCCGGCCTCGGGGCCCCAGCCTTCGTCGTCGATGTAGAGTTTGCCGCGACGACTCTTGGTCATCCGGCCCACAACGTATCCCTTGAGCCCTTCGAAGTTGCCCTTCAAGAACTCAAATCCACCGTGCGTTGGACCCACGGTGGGCGCCAACTGTCGTGGAGTTGACACGGCGGATGTCCTAGGGCAAGGACTTAGTCGTAGGGCCATCGCACTAGGAAGCTTAAAGGGGTTAATCGGGACAAAGGACACAAGAGAGTTTTATACTAGTTCGGCCCCTTACAATGAAGGTAAAAGCCTAAGTCTAGTTGTGATTGGTATTGCTGAGGTTTCGATCTCCAAGAGGCTCAACTCCCCGGCTTGGTTATTGATACGTCCATTTTGCATCATGCTTTTATATCGATATTTATCGCATTATGGACTGTTATTTCACTTTATGTCACAATACTTATGGCTATTCTCTCTTATTTTACAAGGTTTACATAAGGAGGGAGAATCCCGGCAACTGGAATTCTGGTCTGGAAAAGGAGCAAATATTAGAGACCTATTCTGCGCAACTCCAAAAGTCCTGAAACTCCACGGAACATCTTAAAAGAAATAAAGAAAAATCCACGCCAAAGATGAAGGCCAGGGGGCCCACACCCTGCTCACGAGGGTGGGGGGCGCCCCCCCCCTAGGGCGCGCCCCCCTACCTCGTGGCCCCCCTGGTGGCTCTCCGACGCCCATCTTATCCTATATGAGGTCTTTTGATGAGAAAAAAATAACAAGGAACTTTTCGGGACGAGACTCCGCCGCCACGAGGCGGAACCTTGGCGGATCCAATCTAGAGCTCCGGCAGAGTTGTTCTGCCGGGGAAACTTCCCTCCGGGAGGGGGAAATCATCACCATCGTCATCACCAATGCTCCTCTCATCGGGAGAGGGCAATCTCCATCAACATCTTCACCAGCACCATCTCATCTCCAAACCCTAGTTCATCTCTTGTATCCAATTCTTGTCTCAAAGTCCGGGATTGGTGCTAGTAGGTTGCTAGTAGTGTTGATTACTCCTTGTAGTTGATGCTAGTTGGTTTATTTGGTGGAAGATCATATGTTCAGATCCTATATGCATATTATTATCCCTCTGATTATGAAAATGAATATGCTTTGTGAGTAATTACGTTCGTTCTTGAGGACAAGGGAGAAGTCTTGCTATGAGTAGTCATGTGAATTTGGTATTCGTTTGATATTTTGATAAGATGTATGTTGTCTAGCCTCTAGTGGGGTTATGTGAACGTCGACTACATAACACTTCACCATTATTTGGGCCTAGAGGAAGGCATTGGGAAGTAATAAGTAGATGATGGGTTGCTAGAGTGACAGAAGCTTAACCCTAGTTTATGCGTTGCTTCGTAAGGGGCTGATTTGGATCCATATGTTTCATGCTATGGTTAGGTTTACCTTAATACTTTTGTTGTAGTTGCGGATGCTTGCAATAGAGGTTAATCATAAGTGGGATGCTTGTTCAAGTAAGAATAGCACCCAAGCACCGGTCCACCCACATATCAAATTATCAAAGTATCGAATGTGAATCATATGAACGTGATGAAAACTAGCTTGACGATATTCCCATGTGTCCTCGGGAGCGCTTTTCCTATTATAAGAGTTTGTTCCGGCTTGTCCTTTGCTACAAAAGGATTGAGCCATCTTGCTGCACTTTATTTACTTTTTTTACTTGTTGCTCGTAACAATTTATCCTATCATAAAACTATCTGTTACCACTTATTTCAGTACTTGCAGAGATTACCTTGCTGAAAACCGCTTATCATTTCCTTCTGCTCCTCGTTGGGTTCGACACTCTTACTTATCGAAAGGACTACGATAGATCCCCTATACTTGTGGGTCATCAAGACTCTTTTCTGGCGCCGTTGTCGGGGAGTGTAGCGCCTTTGGTGGTGGAATTTGGTAAGGAAAAATTTATATAGTGTACTGAAATTTACTGTCACTTGTTACTATGGAAAGTAATTCTCTGAGGGGCTTGTTCGGGGTATCTTCACCCCGTCCAATAGAGCAAAGAGTTGCTCCTCAACCTACTGAACCTATTGAAAATGAAACTCCTTTTAAATTTCCTTCGGGTATGATGGAAAAACTGCTAGCTAACCCTTTTACAGGAGATGGAACAAAGCATCCGGATGAGCACTTAATATATGTGGATGAAGTTTGTGTATTATTTAAGCTTGCAGGTATACCCGATGATGTTGCTAAGAAGAAGGTCTTCCCTTTATCTTTGAAGGGAAACACATTGATATGGTATAGGCTATGTGATGATATGAGATCATGGGACTATAAAATATTGAAGTTGGAATTCCATCAAAAGTATTACCCTATGCATCTTGTTCATCATGATCGCAATTATATTTATAATTTCTGGCCTCGCGAAGGAGAAAGCAACGCTCAAGCTTGGGGGAGGCTTAAATCAATGTTATATTCATGCCCCAATCATGAGCTCTCAATAGAAATAATTATGCAAAGTTTTTATGCTTGACTTTCTGAAAACAATCGCACCATGCTCGATACTTCTTGTGTTGGCTCTTTTATGATGAAGACTATTGAATTCAGATGGAATTTATTGGATAGAATTAAACGCAACTCTGAAGATTGGGACCTCGACGAAGGTAAGGAGTCAGGTATGACACCTGAGTTTGATTGTGTTAAATCTTTTATGGATACCGATATTTTCCGTAAGTTTAGCACTAAATATGGACTTGACTCTGAGATAGTAGCTTCTTTCTGTGAATCTTTTGCTACTTATGTTGATCTCCCTAAGGAGAAGTGGTTTAAATATCATCCTCCCATAGAAGTAAAAGTAGCTGCACCTATTAAAGTTGAAGAAAAGACGGTCACTTATAATGATCCTATTGTTCCTACTTCTTATATTGAGAAACCACCTTTCCCTGTTAGAATAAAGGATCATGCTAAAGCTTCAACTGTTGTTCGTAAAAGCAATATTAGAACTTATACACCTCCTGAGCAAGTTAAAGTAGAACCTAATATTGATATTGTTAAAGATCTCTTGTCTGATAATATTGATGGGCATGTTATTCCGTTCGAAGGTGAAACTTCTAGAATTGCTAAACCTTGTGCTAAAGATAAACATAGACTTGTGGCAGGCGTGCCTGTTATTTCTGTTAAAATAGGAGATCATTGTTATCATGGCTTATGTGATATGGGTGCTAGTGCTAGTGTTATACCTCATGACTTATACAAAGAAATTAAGAATGAAATTGCACCTGTTGAGTTAGAAGATATTGATGTTACTATTAAACTTGCCAATAGAGATACTATTTCACCAATTGGAATTGTTAGAGATGTTGAAGTCTTGTGTGGGAAAACTAAATATCCTGCTGATTTTCTTGTTCTTACTTCTCCACAAGATAGCTTTTGTCCCATTATATTTGGTACACCCTTCTTAAATACTGGCAATGCTACCATAGATTGCACTAAGAATGTTGTTACTGTTGGCTTGGATGATATGATTCATGAGTTTAATTTCTCTAAATTTAGTAAACAACATCGTGAGGAAGAATTACCTAGTAAGGATGAAATTATTGGTCTTGCTTCTATTGCCGTACCTCCTAGTGATCCTTTAGAACACTATTTGCTAGACCATGAAAATGATATGTTCATGAATGAAAGAAGGGAAATAGATGAAGTATTCTTTAAACAGGAACCTATTCAGCATCACAATTTGCCTGTTGAAATTTTAGGGGATCCTCCTCCACCCAAGGGTGATCCCGTGTTTGAGCTTAAACCGTTGCCTGATAATCTTAAATATGCTTATCTTGATGAAAAGAAGATATATCATGTTATTATCAGTGCTAACCTTTTAGAGCATGAAGAAGAAAGATTATTGAAAACTCTAAAGAAGCATCGTGTTGCTATTGGATATACTCTTGATGATCTTAAGGGCATTAGTCCCACTCTATGTCAACATAAAATAAATTTGGAAGCACATGCCAAACCAGTTCGTGATCCTCAACGACGTCTGAATCCTAAAATGAAAGAAGTGGTAAGAAAAGAAATACTAAAACTTCTGGAGGCAGGTATAATCTATCCCATTGCTGATAGTGAGTGGGTAAGTCATGTCCATTGTGTCCCTGAGAAGGGAGGTATTACTGTTGTTTCCAATGATAAAGATGAATTGATTCCACAAAGAATTATCACAGGTTATAGGATGGTAATTGATTTCCGCAAATTAAATAAAGCTACTAAGAAAGATCATTACCCCTTACCTTTTATTGATCAAATGCTAGAAAGATTATGCAAACATACACACTATTGCTTTCTAGATGGTTATTCCGGTTTCTCTCAAATACATGTGTCGGCTAGAGATCAATCAAAGACTACTTTTACATGCCCTTTTGGTACTTTTGCTTATATACGTATGCCTTTTGGTTTATGTAATGCACCTGCTACCTTTCAAAGATGCATGATGGCTATATTCTCTGACTTTTGTGAAAAGATTTGTGAGGTTTTCATGGACGACTTTTCCGTCTATGGTTCCTCTTTTGATGATTGCTTGAGCAATCTTGATCGAGTTTTGCAGAGATGTGAAGAAACTAATCTTGTCTTGAATTGGGAAAAGTGCCACTTTATGGTTAATGAAGGTATTGTCTTGGGGCATAAAGTTTCTGAAAGAGGTATTGAAGTTGATAAAGCCAAGGTTGATGCTATTGAAAAGATGCCATGTCCCAAGGACATCAAAGGTATAAGAAGTTTCCTTGGTCACGCCGGATTTTACAGGAGGTTCATTAAGGACTTCTCAAAAATTTCTCGGCCTCTGACTAATTTATTGCAAAAAGATATACCATTTGTCTTTGATGATGATTGTGTAGAAGCATTTGAAATACTTAAGAAAGCATTAGTCACTGCACCTGTTGTTCAGCCACCTGATTGGAACTTACCCTTTGAAATTATGTGTGATGCTAGTCATTATGATGTAGGTGATGTTCTAGGGCAAAGAGTTGATAAGAAATTAAATGTTATTCATTATGCTAGTAAGACTCTAGACAATGCTCAAAGAAATTATGCTACTACTGAAAAAGAGCTTTTAGGAGTTGTATTTGCTTGTGATAAGTTCAGATCTTATATTGTTGATTCTAAAGTAACTATTCAAACAGATCATGCTGCTATTAAATATCTTATGGAAAAGAAAGATGCTAAACCTAGACTTATTAGATGGGTTCTCTTGCTACAAGAATTTGATTTGCATATTGTTGATAGAAAGGGAGCTGAGAACCCCGTTGCAGACAACTTGTCTAGGTTAGAAAATATTCTTGATGACCCACTACCTATTAATGATAGCTTTCCTGATGAACAATTAAATGTTATAAGTACTTGTCGTGGTACTCCATGGTATGCTGATTATGCTAATTATATTGTTGCTAAGTTTATACCACCTAGCTTCACATACCAACAAAACAAAAAGTTCTTCTATGATTTGCGACATTACTTTTGGGATGACCCACATCTTTATAAAGAAGGAGTAGATGGTGTTATTAGACGTTGTGTACCTGAGCATGAACAGGAACAGATCCTACGCAAGTGTCACTCTGAGTCTTATGGAGAACACCACGCTGGAGATAGAACTGCACATAAGGTATTTCAATCTAGTTTTTATTGGCCTACTCTCTTCAAGGATGCCCATAAGTTTGTCTTGTCTTGTGATGAATGTCAAAGAATTGGTAATATTAGTAGACGTCAAGAAATGCCTATGAATTATTCTCTTGTAATAGAACCATTTGATGTTTGGGGCTTTGATTATATGGGACCTTTTCCTGCCTCTAATGGATACACACATATTCTAGTTGCTGTTGATTACGTTACTAAGTGGGTAGAAGCTATTCCAACTAGTAGTGCTGATCATAACACTTCTATTAAAATGCTTAAAGAAGTTATTTTCCCGAGGTTTGGAGTCCCTAGATACTTAATTACTGATGGTGGTTCACACTTTATTCATGGTGCTTTCCGTAAAATGCTTGCTAAATATGATGTTAATCATAGAATTGCATCTCCTTATCACCCACAGTCTAGTGGTCAATTAAGTTGAGCAATAGAGAGCTCAAATTAATTTTGCAAAAGACTGTTAATAGGTCTAGAACGAATTGGTCCAAGAAACTTGATGATGCGTTATGGGCTTATAGAACTGCATACAAAAATCCTATGGGTATGTCTCCGTATAAAATGGTCTATGGAAAAGCATGTCACTTACCTCTCAAACTAGAACATAAGGCATATTGGGCTATTAAAGAGCTTAACTATGATTTTAAACTTGCCAGTGAAAAGAGGTTATTTGATATTAGCTCACTTGATGAATGGAGAACCCAAGCTTATGAAAATGCCAAGTTGTTTAAAGAAAAAGTTAAAACATGGCATGCCAAAAGGATACAAAAGCGTGAGTTTAATGTAGGTGATTATGTATTGCTATACAACTCTCGTTTAAGATTTTTTTGCAGGAAAACTTCTCTCTAAATGGGAAGGCCCCTATGTTATCGAAGAGGTCTATCATTCCGGTGCCATAAAAATCAACAACTTCGAGGGCACAAATCCGAAGGTGGTAAACGGTCAAACAATCAAACATTATATCTCAGGTAATCACATAAATGTTGAAACCAATATTATTGAAACCGTAACCCCGGAGGAATACATAAGGGACACTTTCCGGAACGTTTCAGACTCCGAAAAGGAATAGGTATGTGGTACGGTAAGTAAACTGACTCCAAAACAATTTTTAAGGCAATATTTCTCTGTTTTGGAATATTTAGAAAAATAGAAAAAATAGTAGCAGTCCGGGAAGGAAACGAGGGCCTCACGAGGGTGGTGGGCGCGCCCTACCCCCCTGGGCGCGCCCCCTACCTCCTGAGCACCTCATGTGCCTTCCGGACTCCATTTTCTTGCACGTTACGTATTTTGGTCGGTAAAAATTCATTATATAATCTCCCGGGGGTTTTGACTCCCGTATCACGCAAACCTCCTATGTTTTCGTTTCGAGTTGTTTTCTGTCAGGGTTTTCCAGGCTAGGCATCATGTCATCTCCCTCCTCCAACAATGGTGACAATGATGCTTGGCTAATGAAGATAGATCTAAAGAGGGAAGAACCCACGAAGCTCAACAAGGATGAAAGGATCAAGAAGGCCATGGAGGATCAAGCTCCAGCAGCAGAAGACACCCTTCAAATTGATCATAATCTTCTCACCCCAACTGAGATCGAAGCTTTCAAGATGATTGAGTTAGCTCGTATACAAAACAAGTATCTCACACAAGAAAATATTTTGTTGAAGGTGCATATCGTTGCACTCAAGGGCATTATTCGCAAGCTGGAGGACCTCTTACGCTCGATGTGCGATTATCCGTCACCGCCACCTTCTTCACCAACCAATGAGATATAATCACATGGGTATGGGCACTCCCCTTGGAAACTGCCAAGCTTGGGGGAGGTGCCCCGGTATCGTATCACAATCATATCTTTACCGATTTTCTTAGTTCGATCCTATTAGTAGTATCTTGATCTAGTAGAATAAAGTTTATGGCATGATCTAGTTTTGAGTTTTGCTTTATGATCTCTCTATGTAATCAAGTCCGTGAGCTATATATAATAAAGATTAGTGTTGAGTCAAGGGCTTGATTATTTTTCCATGATCTTGGGTGAATAAGAGAAAGAGAAAAAGAATAAAAAGAAACAAAAAGTTCATATTGATCTTATTGAGAGTAATGACTTCACATAGAAAGAGTATGATGATTAAAAGTTGTTGGGAGTTGGTAAACATAGCTTTGGTCATTGTTGCAATTAATAGGAAGTAATAAAGAAAGAGAGGTTTTCACATATAGATATATTATCATTGACATCTTTTATGATTGAGAGCACTCATTAAAATATGACATGCTAAAGAGTTGATGTTGGATAAGGAAGACAACATAACGAGTTAAGTATTTCTTATATCTAAGATAAAGTATGTTGTCATGGATCCTCTAACTTGTTGAGCTCGCCTTTCCCCCTCATGCTAGCCAAATTCTCAGCACCAAGTAGAAATACTACTTGTGCTTCCAAATACCCTTAAACCAGTTTTGCCATGAGAGTCCACCATATCTACTATGGATTGAGTAAGATCCTTCAAGTAAGTTGTCATCGGTGCAAAGCAATAAAAATTGCTCTAAATATGTATGATTGATTGGTGTGGGAGAAATAAGCTTTATACGATCTTGTGATGTGGAAGTAATAAAAGCGACGAACTGCATAATAAAGGTTCATATCACAAGGGGCAATATAAAGTGACGTTCTTTTGCATTGAGATTTTATATATCCAACCATAAAAGCGCATGGCAACATCTGCTTCCCTCTACAAAGGGCCTATCCTTTATTATTATCTTCTACCTTATGCAAGAGTCATGGTGATCTTCACCTTTTCTTTTTCATTTTAACCTTTGGCAAGCTCAGCATGTTGGAAAGAACATGATATATATATCTAATCGGATGTAGGGGAGCATGAACCATTATTGTTGACATTACCTTTGAGGTAAGAGGTTGTGGGGCAAAACTGTAAGCCCCTATCTTTCTCTTTGTCCGATTAAAACTCCGTAACCACAAGTATCGCGTGAGTGTTAGCAATTATGGAGGACTAAATGATAGTTGACTATGTGGACTTTCTTTTTAGCTCTAACATAGACTCTTTCCGATGTTATGATAAATTGTAATTGCTTCAATGACTGAGATTATAGTTTGTCGGAGCCCAATAAGGTTTATGATTTATACTCTTGCATTGTGAATAGATCATCACTTGAACATAAGTAATCATATGACAAAATCTATATATGTTGTTGTTATGAGAATAATCATGATGCCTTCATGTCCGTATTTTATTTTTATCGACGCCTCTAGATCTAAACATGAGGACATATTTATTGTTATCGGCTTTTCACTTGAGGACAAGCGAGGTCTAAGATTGGGGGAGTTGATACGTCCATTTTGCATCATGCTTTTATATCGATATTTATCGCATTATGGACTATTATTTCACTTTATGTCACAATACTTATGGCTATTCTCTCTTATTTTACAAGGTTTACATAAGGAGGGAGAATGTCGGCAGCTGGAATTCTGGTCTGGAAAAGGAGCGAATATTAGAGACCTATTATGCGCAACTCCAAAAGTCTTGAAACTCCACGGAACATCTTAAAAGAAATAAAGAAAAATCCACGCCAAAGATGAAGGCCAGGGGCCCACACCCTGCTCACGAGGGTGGGCGGCGCCCTCCCTAGGGCGCGCCCCCTACCTCGTGGGCCCCCTGGTGGCTCTCCGACGCCCATCTTCTCCTATATGAGGTCTTTCAATGAGAAAAAAATAACAAGGAACTTTTCGGGACGAGACTCCACTACCACGATGTTGGGGAACATAGCAGAAATTCAAAATTTTCCTCCGTGTCACCAAGATCTATCTATGGAGAGACTAGCAACGAGGGGAAAGAGAGTGCATCTACATACCCTTGTAGATCGCTAAGCGGAAGCGTTCAAGTGAACGGGGTTGATGGAGTCGTACTCGTCGTGATTCAGATCACCGATGATCCTAGTGCCGAACGGACGGCACCTCCGCGTTCAACACACGTACAGCTCGACGATGTCTCCCACGCCTTGATCCAGCAAGGAGAGAGGGAGAGGTTGAGGAAGACTCCATCCAGCAGCAGCACAACGGCGTGGTGGTGATGGAGGAGCGTGGCAATCCTGCAGGGCTTCGCCAAGCACCTACGGGAGAGGAGGAGGTGTCACGGGAGGGAGGGAGGCGCCAAGGGCTCAGGTATGGATGCCCTCCCTCCCCTCCACTATATATAGGGGCAGGGGAGAGGGGGGAGGCGCAGCCTTGCCCCTTCCTCCAAGGAAGGGGTGCGGCTAAGAGGGGGGGAGGAGTCCATCCTCCCCAAGGCACCTCGGAGGTGCCTTCCCCCTTGAGGACTCTTCCCTCTAGGGTTCCCTAGGCGCATGGGCCTCTTGGGGCTGGTGCCCTTGGCCCATGTAGGCCAAGGCGCACCCCCTACAACCCATGTGGCCCCTCGGGGCAGGTGGCCCCACCCGGTGGGCCCCCGGGACCCTTCCGGTGGTCCCGGTACAATACCGATGACCCCGAAACTTGTCCCGATGGCCGAAACAGGACTTCCTATATATAAATCTTTACCTCCGGACCATTCCGGAACTCCTCGTGACGTCCAGGATCTCATCCGGGACTCCGAACAACATTCGGTAACCACATACAAGCTTCCTTTATAACCCTAGCGTCATCGAACCTTAAGTGTGTAGACCCTACGGGTTCGGGAGACATGCAGACATGACCGAGACGTTCTCCGGTCAATAACCAACAGCGGGATCTGGATACCCATGTTGGCTCCCACATGTTCCACAATGATCTCATCGGATGAACCACGATGTCAAGGACTCAATCAATCCCGTATACAATTCCCTTTGTCTAGCGGTATGGTACTTGCCCGAGATTCGATCGTCGGTATACCGATACCTTGTTCAATCTCGTTACCGACAAGTCTCTTTACTCGTTCCGTAACACATCATCCCGTGATCAACTCCTTGATCACATTGTGCACATTATGATGATGTCCTACCGAGTGGGCCCAGAGATACCTCTCCGTTTACACGGAGTGACAAAATCCCAATCTCGATTCGTGCCAACCCAACAGACACTTTCAGAGATACCCGTAGTGTACCTTTATAGCCACCCAGTTACGTCGTGACGTTTGGCACACCCAAAGCACTCCTACGGTATCCGGGAGTTGCACAATCTCATGGTCTAAGGAAATGATACTTGACATTAGAAAAGCTTTAGCATACGAACTACATGATCTTGTGCTAGGCTTAGGATTGGGTCTTGTCCATCACATCATTCTCCTAATGATGTGATCCCGTTATCAACGACATCCAATGTCCATGGTCAGGAAACCGTAACCATCTATTGATTAACGAGCTAGTCAACTAGAGGCTTACTAGGGACATGGTGTTGTCTATGTATCCACACATGTATCTGAGTTTCCTATCAATACAATTCTAGCATGGATAATAAACGATTATCATGAACAAGGAAATATAATAATAATCAATTTATTATTGCCTCTAGGGCATATTTCCAACAGTCTCCCACTTGCACTAGAGTCAATAATCTAGTTCACATCACCATGTGATTAACACTCAAGGTCACATCCCCATGTGACTAACACCCAAAGAGTTTACTAGAGTCAATAATCTAGTTCACATTTACCATGTGATTAACACTCGATGAGTTCTGGGTTTGATCATGTTATGCTTGTGAGAGAGGTTATAGTCAACGGGTCTGAACCTTTCAGATCCGTGTGTGCTTTACAAATCTCTATGTCATCTCCTAGATGCAGCTACCACGTTCTATTTGGAGCTATTCCAAATAACTGTTCTACTTGGAGCTATTCTAAATTGTTGCTCCATTATACGTATCCGGTATCTCTACTCAGAGCTATCCGGATAGGTGTTAAGCTTGCATCGACGTAACCCTTTACGACGAACTCTTTTACCACCTCCATAATTGAGAAAATTCCTTAGTCCACTAGTTACTAAGGATAACTTTGACCGCTGTCCTGTGATCCATTCTTGGATCACTCTTGTACCCCTTGACTGACTCATGGTAAAGCACACTTCAGGTGCGGTACACAGCATAGCATACTGTAGAGCCTATGTCTTAAGCATAGGGGGCGACCTTCGTTCCTTTCTCTCTATTCTGCCATGGTCGAGCTTTAAGTCTTAACTTCATACCTTACAACTCAGGCAAGAACTCCTTCTTTGACTGATCCATCTTGAACACCTTCAAGATCACGTCAAGGCATGTGCTCATTTGAAAGTACTATTAAGCGTTTTGATCTATCCTTATAGATCTTGATGCTCAATGTTCAAGTAGCTTAATCCAGGTTTTCCATTGAAAACACTTTCCAAATAACCCTATATGCTTTCCAGAAATTCTATGTCATTTCCGATCAACAACATGTTAACAACACATACTCATCGGAAATTCTATAGTGCTCCCACTCACTTCTTTGGAAATACAAGTTTCTCATAAACTTTGTATAAACCCAAAAATCTTTGATCATCATCAAAGCATACATTCCAACTCCGAGATGCTTACTCCAGTCCCTAGAAGGATAGCTGGAGCTTTGCATACTTATTAGCATCTTTCAGGATTGACAAAACCTTCCGGTTGTATCACCTTTCCTCAAAAATCGTCGAGGAAAGAATGTTTTGACATCCTATCTGCAAGATTTCATAAATAATGCAGTAATTGCTAATATAATTCCAACAGACTCTTAGCATCGCTACGAGTGAGAAAGTCTCATCGTAGTCAACTCCTTGAACTTGTCGAAAAACATCTTAACGACAAGTCGAGCTTTCTCAATGGTGACACTTACCATCATTGTCTGTCTTCCTTTCAAAATCCATATGTACCTAACAGCCTTACGACCATCAAGTAGTTCTTCCAAAGTCTACACTTTGTTTTCATACATGGATCCTCTCTCGGGTTTTATGGCCTTGAGCCATTTATCGGAATCCGGGCCCACCATCGCTTCTCCATAGCTCGTAGGTTCATTGTTGTCTAGCAACATGACCTTCAAGACAGGATTACGTACCACTCTGAAGTAGTACGCATCCTTGTCATCCCACGAGGTTTGGTAGTGACTTGATCCGAAGTTTCATGATCAATATCATAAGCTTCCACTTCAATTGGTGTAGGTGCCACAGGAACAACTTCCTGTGCCCTGCCACACACTAGTTGAAGAGACGGTTCAATAACCTCATCAAGTCTCCACCATCCTCCCACTCAACTCTTTCGAGAGAAACTTTTCCTCGAGAAAGGACCCGATTCTAGAAACAATCCCTTATTGCTTTCGAATCTGAGACAGGAGGTATACCCAACTGTTTTGGGTGTCCTATGAAGATGCATTTTATCCGCTTTGGGTTCGAGCTTATCAACCTGAAACTTTTTCACATAAGCGTCGCAGCCCCAAACTTCTAAGAAACGACAACTTAGGTTTCTCTAAACCATAGTTCATACGGTGTCATCTCATCGGAATTATGTGGTGCCCTATTTAAAGTGAATGTGGTTGTCTTTAATGCCTAACCCATAAACTATCATGGCAGTTCGATAAGAGACATCATGGTATGCATCATATCCAATAGGGTGCAACTATGATGTTCGGACACACCATCACACTATGGTGATCTAGGCTGTATCAGTTGTGAAACAATTTCCACAATGTCTTAATTCTGTGCCAAACTCGTGATTCAGATATTCATCTCTATGATCATATCATAGATCTTTTATCCTGTTGTCACGACGATCTTTCAACTTCACACTGAAATTACTTGAACCTTTCAATAATTCAGACTCGTGATTCATCAAGTAAATATACTCAACATCTACTCGAATCATCTGTGAAGTAAGAACATAACGATATTCACTGCATGCCTCAGCACTCATTGGACTGCACACATCAAAATGTGTTACTTCCAACAAGTTGCTATCTTGTTCCATCTTACTGAAAACGAGGCTTTTCAGTCATCTTGCCCATGTGGTATGATTTGCATGTCCCAAGTGATTCAAAATCAAGTGAGTCAAAACGGTCCATTTGCATGGAGTTTCTTCATGCATATACACCAATAGACATGGTTCGCATGTCTCAAACTTTTCAAAAACGAGTGAGCCCAAAGATCCATCAATATGGAGCTTCTTCATGCGTTTTATACCGATATGACTTACGTGGCAGTGCCACAAGTAGGTGGTACTATCATTACTATCTTTTGGCATGAACATGTGTATCACTACGATCGAGATTTAATAAACCATTCATTTTAGGTGTAAGACCATTGAAGGTATTATTCAAATAAACAGAGTAACCATTATTCTCCTTAAATGAATAACCGTATTGCGATAGACGTAATCCAATCATGTCTATGCTCAACGCAAACACCAAATAACAATTATTTAGGTTTAACACCAATCTCTTTGGTAGAGGGAGCGTGCGATGCTTGATCATATCAAGCTTGGAAAAACTTCCAACACATATCGTCAGCTCACCTTTAGCTAGTCTCTGTTTATTCCGTAGCCTTTTGTTTCGAGTTACTAACACTTAGCAACCGAACCGGTATCTAATACCCTGGTGCTACTAGGAGTACTAGTAAAGTACACATCAACACAATGTATATCCAATATACTTCTATCGACCTTGCCAGCCTTCTTATCTACCAAGTATCTAGGGTAACTCTGCTCCAGTGGCTGTTCCCCTTATTACAGAAGCACTTAGTCTCGGGTTTGGGTTTTACCTTGGGTTTCTTCACTAGAGCAGCAGCTGATTTGCCGTTTCATGAAGTATCCCTTCTTGCCCTTGCCCTTCTTGAAACTAGTGGTTTCACCAACCATCAACAATTCATGCTCCTTCTTGATTTCTACTTTCACGGTGTCAAACATCGCGAATATCTCAAGGATCATCATATATGTCCCCGATATATTATAGTTCATCACGAAGCTCTAGCAGCTTGGTGGTAATGACTTCGGAGAAACATCACTATCTTATCTGGGAGATTAACTCCCACTCGATTCAAGCGATTGTTGTACTCAGACAATCTGAGCACAAGCTCAACAATTGAGCTTTTCTCCTTAGTTTGCATGTTAAGAAAGTCATCAGAGGTCTTATACCTCTTGACATGGGCACGAGCCTGAAATCCCAATTTCAGCCCTCAAAACATCTCATATGTTTCGCGACGTTTCAAAGAACATCTTTGGTGCCTCAATTCTAAACCGTTTAACTGAACTATCACGTAGTCATCAAAACGTGTATGTCAGATGTTCGCAACAACCACAGACAACGTTCGAGGTTCAGCACACTGAGCGGTGCATTAAGGACATAAGCCTTCTATGAAGCAATGAGGACAATCCTCAGTTTACGGACCTAGTCCGCATAATTGCTACTATCAACTTTCAACTATTTTTCCTCTAGGAACATATCTAAACAGTAGAACTATAGCGTGAGCTACGACATAATTTGCAAAATCCTTTTGACTATGTTCAGGATAATTAAGTTCATCTTATGAACTCCCACTCAGATAGACATCCCTCTAGTCATCTAAGCGATTACATGATCCGAGTCAAACTAGGCCGTGTCCGATCATCACGTGAGACGGACTAGTCATCATAGGTGAACATCTTTATGTTGATCGTATCTACTATACGACTCATGCTCGACCTTTCAGTCTCCGTGTTCCGAGGCCATGTCTGTACATGCTAGGCTTGTCAAGTTAACCCTAAGTGTTTTGCATGTGTTCCGAGGCCATGTCTGTACATGCTAGGCTCGTCAACACCCGTTGTATTTGAACATTAGAATCTAACACCCGATCATCACGTGGTGCTTCGAAACACGAACTGTCGCAACGGAGCACAGTTAGGGGAGAACACTTCTTGAAATTGTCGTAAGGGATCATCTTATTTACTACCGTCATTCTAAGCAAATAAGATGTATAAACATGATAAACATCACATGCAATCAAATAGTGACATGATATGGCCATCATCACTTTGCTCCTTTTGATCTCCATCTTCGGGGCTCCATGATCATCATCGTCACCGGCATGACACCATGATCTCCATCATCATGATCTCCATCATCGTGTCTTCATGAAGTTGCCTCGCCAACTATTACTTATACTACTATGGCTAACGGTTAGCAATAAAGTAAAGTAATTACATGACGTTTAAGTTGACACGCAGGTCACAAATAAATAAAGACAACTCCTATGGCTCCTGCCGGTTGTCATACTCATCGACATGCAAGTCGTGATTCCTATTACAAGAACATGATCAATCTCATACATCACATATATCATTCATCACATCCTTTTTGGCCATATCACATCACATAGCATACCCTGTAAAAACAAGTTAGACGTCCTCTAATTGTTGTTTGCATGTTTTACGTGGCTGCTATGGGTTTCTAGCAAGAACGTTTCTTACCTACGCATGAACCACAACGTGATATGCCAATTGCTATTTACCCTTCATAAGGACCCTTTTCATCGAATCCGATCTGACTAAAGTGGGAGAGACAGACACCCGCCAGCCACCTTATGCAACTAGTGCATGTTTGTCGGTGGAACCGGTCTCACGTAAGCGTACGTGTAAGGTTGGTCCGGGCCGCTTCATCCCACGATGCCGCCGAATCAAGATAAGACTAGTAACGGCAAGCATATTGAACAATATCGACGCCCACAACTACTTTGTGTTCTACTCGTGCAAAGAATCTACGCAATAGACCTAGCTCATGATGCCACTGTTGGGGAACGTAGCAGAAATTCAAAATTTTTCCTACGAATCACCAAGATCTATCTATGGAGAGACCAGCAACGAGTAGAAAGGAGAGTGCATCTACATACCCTTGTAGATCGCTAAGCGGAAGCGTTCAAGTGAACAGGGTTGATGGAGTCGTACTCGTCGTGATTCAGATCACCGATGATCCTAGTGCCGAACGGACGGCACCTCCGCGTTCAACACACGTACAGCTCGACGATGTCTCCCACACCTTGATCCAGCAAGGAGAGAGGGAGAGGTTGAGGAAGAATCCATCCAGCAGCAGCACAACGGCGTGGTGGTGATGGAGGAGCGTGGCAATCCTGCAGGGCTTCGCCAAGCACCTACGGGAGAGGAGGAGGTGTCACGGGAGGGAGGGAGGCGCCAAGGGCTCAGGTATGGATGCCCTCCCTCCCCTCCACTATATATAGGGGCAGGGGAGAGGGGGGAGGCGCAGCCTTGCCCCTTCCTCCAAGGAATGGGTGCGGCTAAGAGGGGGGGAGGAGTCCATCCTCCCCAAGGCACCTCGGAGGTGCCTTCCCCCTTGAGGACTCTTCCCTCTAGGGTTCCCTAGGCGCATGGGCCTCTTGGGGCTGGTGCCCTTGGCCCATGTAGGCCAAGGCGCACCCCCTACATCCCATGTGCCCCCCTGGGGCAGGTGGCCCCACCCGGTGGGCCCCCGGGACCCTTCCGGTGGTCCCGGTACAATACTGATGACCCCGAAACTTGTCCCGATGGCCGAAACAGGACTTCTTATATATAAATCTTTACCTCCGGACCATTCCGGAACTCCTCGTGACGTCCGGGATCTCATCCGGGACTCCGAACAACATTCGGTAACCACATACAAGCTTCCTTTATAACCCTAGCGTCATCGAACCTTAAGTGTGTAGACCCTACGGGTTCGGGAGACATGCAGACATGACCGAGACGTTCTCCGGTCAATAACCAACAGCGGGATCTGGATACCCATTTTGGCTCCCACATGTTCCACAATGATCTCATCGGATGAACCACAATGTCAAGGACTCAATCAATCCCGTATACAATTCCCTTTGTCTAGCGGTATGGTACTTGCCCGAGATTCGATCGTCGGTATACCGATACCTTGTTCAATCTCGTTACCGACAAGTCTCTTTACTCGTTCCGTAACACATCATCCCGTGATCAACTCCTTGATCACATTGTGCACATTATGATGATGTCCTACCGAGTGGGCCCAGAGATACCTCTCCGTTTACACGGAGTGACAAAATCCCAATCTCGATTCGTGCCAACCCAACAGACACTTTCAGAGATACCCGTAGTGTACCTTTATAGCCACCCAGTTACGTTGTGACGTTTGGCACACCCAAAGCACTCCTACGGTATCCGGGAGTTGCACAATCTCATGGTCTAAGGAAATGATACTTGACATTAGAAAAGCTTTAGCATATGAACTACATGATCTTGTGCTAGGCTTAGGATTGGGTCTTGTCCATCACATCATTCTCCTAATGATGTGATCCCGTTATCAACGACATCCAATGTCCATGGTCAGGAAACCGTAACCATCTATTGATTAACGAGCTAGTCAACTAGAGGCTTACTAGGGACATGGTGTTGTCTATGTATCCACACATGTATCTGAGTTTCCTATCAATACAATTCTAGCATGGATAATAAACGATTATCATGAACAAGGAAATATAATAATAATCAATTTATTATTGCCTCTAGGGCATATTTCCAACAGTCTCCCACTTGCACTAGAGTCAATAATCTAGTTCACATCGATATGTGATTAACACTCAAGGTCACATCCCCATGTGACTAACACCCAAAGAGTTTACTAGAGTCAATAATCTAGTTCACATTTACCATGTGATTAACACTCGATGAGTTCTGGGTTTGATCATGTTATGCTTGTGAGAGAGGTTATAGTCAACGGGTCTGAACCTTTCAGATCCGTGTGTGCTTTACAAATCTCTATGTCATCTCCTAGATGAATCTACCACGTTCTATTTGGAGCTATTCCAAATAACTGTTCTACTTGGAGCTATTCTAAATTGTTGCTCCATTATACGTATCCGGTATCTCTACTCAGAGCTATCCGGATAGGTGTTAAGCTTGCATCGACGTAACCCTTTACGACGAACTCTTTTACCACCTCCATAATTGAGAAAATTCCTTAGTCCACTAGTTACTAAGGATAACTTTGACCGCTGTCCTGTGATCCATTCTTGGATCACTCTTGTACCCCTTGACTGACTCATGGTAAAGCACACTTCAGGTGCGGTACACAGCATAGCATACTGTAGAGCCTATGTCTTAAGCATAGGGGACGACCTTCGTTCCTTTCTCTCTATTCTGCCATGGTCGAGCTTTAAGTCTTAACTTCATACCTTACAACTTAGGCAAGAACTCCTTCTTTGACTGATCCATCTTGAACACCTTCAAGATCACGTCAAGGCATGTGCTCATTTGAAAGTACTATTAAGCGTTTTGATCTATCCTTATAGATCTTGATGCTCAATGTTCAAGTAGCTTAATCCAGGTTTTCCATTGAAAACACTTTCCAAATAACCCTATATGCTTTCCAGAAATTCTATGTCATTTCCGATCAACAACATGTTAACAACACATACTCATCGGAAATTCTATAGTGCTCCCACTCACTTCTTTGGAAATACAAGTTTCTCATAAACTTTGTATAAACCCAAAAATCTTTGATCATCATCAAAGCATACATTCCAACTCCGAGATGCTTACTCCAGTCCCTAGAAGGATAGCTGGAGCTTTGCATACTTATTAGCATCTTTCAGGATTGACAAAACCTTCCGGTTGTATCACCTTTCCTCAAAAATCGTCGAGGAAAGAATGTTTTGACATCCTATCTGCAAGATTTCATAAATAATGCAGTAATTGCTAATATAATTCCAACAGACTCTTAGCATCGCTACGAGTGAGAAAGTCTCATCGTAGTCAACTCCTTGAACTTGTCGAAAAACATCTTAACGACAAGTCGAGCTTTCTCAATGGTGACACTTACCATCATTGTCTGTCTTCCTTTCAAAATCCATATGTACCTAACAGCCTTACGACCATCAAGTAGTTCTTCCAAAGTCTACACTTTGTTTTCATACATGGATCCTCTCTCGGGTTTTATGGCCTTGAGCCATTTATCGGAATCCGGGCCCACCATCGCTTCTCCATAGCTCGTAGGTTCATTGTTGTCTAGCAACATGACCTTCAAGACAGGATTACGTACCACTCTGAAGTAGTACGCATCCTTGTCATCCCACGAGGTTTGGTAGTGACTTGATCCGAAGTTTCATGATCAATATCATAAGCTTCCACTTCAATTGGTGTAGGTGCCACAGGAACAACTTCCTGTGCCCTGCCACACACTAGTTGAAGAGACGGTTCAATAACCTCATCAAGTCTCCACCATCCTCCCACTCAACTCTTTCGAGAGAAACTTTTCCTCGAGAAAGGACCCGATTCTAGAAACAATCCCTTATTGCTTTCGAATCTGAGACAGGAGGTATACCCAACTGTTTTGGGTGTCCTATGAAGATGCATTTTATCCGCTTTGGGTTCGAGCTTATCAACGATGTGATCTCGTTATCTTGTGCTAGGCTTAGGATTGGGTCTTGTCCATCACATCATTCTCCTAATGATGTGATCCCGTTATCAACGACGTCCAATGTCCATGGTCAGGAAACCGTAACCATCTATTGATTAACGAGCTAGTCAACTAGAGGCTTACTAGGGACATGGTGTTGTCTATGTATCCACACATGTATCTGAGTTTCCTATCAATACAATTCTAGCATGGATAATAAACGATTATCATGAACAAGGAAATATAATAATAATCAATTTATTATTGCCTCTAGGGCATATTTCCAACAGGCGGAACCTTGGCGGATCCAATCTAGAGCTCCGGCAGAGCTGTTCTGCCGGGGAAACTTCCTCCGGGAGGGGGAAATCATCATCATCGTCATCACCAATGCTCCTCTCATCGGGAGAGGGCAATCTCCATCAACATCTTCACCAGCACCATCTCATCTCCAAACCCTAGTTCATCTCTTGTATCCAATTCTTGTCTCAAAGTCCGGGATTGGTGCTAGTAGGTTGCTAGTAGTGTTGATTACTCCTTGTAGTTGATGCTAGTTGGTTTATTTGGTGGAAGATCATATCTTCAGATCCTATATGCATATCATTAGCCCTCTGATTATGAACATGAATATGCTTTGTGAGTACGTTCATTCCTGAGGACAAGGGAGAAGTCTTGCTATGAGTAGTCATGTGAATTTGGTATTCGTTTGATATTTTGATAAGATGTATGTTGTCTAGCCTCTAGTGGTGTTATGTGAACGTCGACTACATAACACTTCACCATTATTTGGGCCTAAAGGAATGCATTGGGAAGTAATAAGTAGATGATGGGTTGCTGGAGTGACAGAAGCTTAACCCTAGGTTATGCGTTGCTTCGTAAGGGGCTGATTTGGATCCATATGTTTCATGCTATGGTTAGGTTTACCTTAATACTTTTGTTGTAGTTGCGGATGCTTGCAATAGAGGTTAATCATAAGTGGGATGCTTGTTAAAGTAAGAACAGCTCCAAAGCACCGGTCCACCCACATATCAAATTATCAAAGTATCGAATGCGAATCATTTGAACGTGATGAAAACTAGCTTGACGATATTCCCATGTGTCCTCGGGAGCGCTTTTCCTATTATAAGAGTTTGTTCCGGCTTGTCCTTTGCTACAAAAGGGTTGGGCCATCTTGTTGCACTTTATTTACTTTTGTTACTTGTTGCTCGTAACAATTTATCCTATCACAAAACTATCTGTTACCACTTATTTCAGTACTTGCAGAGAATACCTTGCTGAAAACCGCTTATCATTTCCTTCTGCTCCTCATTGGGTTCGACACTCTTACTTATCGAAAGGACTATGATAGATCCCCTATACTTGTGGGTCATCAGTTATCGACTTCCTTGTTTCTTTTTCTAAACCGCCACCGGGTCGTCCCCTTATATACACGGGTTGACACCAGGTGTACTACGGAGTCCCAGCCAGCTCATAATCGTGTCCGACTCGGTGACTTTCTTTACATGCCTTTTTGTACAAGTATTTGCCGTCCATATGGCGGTTTACAATAATGGGCCTTAAGCCGGCCCGAGGCCCTTGGGCTTTTTATATGTTTAATAAACTATCATCTTGACTGCATATCAGTCTTCTTAGGTAACCTTCCATTAGGGCTGACCCGGCCCCTCCTGGGCGGGTCATACTGGTAGTAATATCCCCCAACACTTTTCGTTGTTGATAATCCAACAACTCCATTCCAGCATTTGTTGTAAGCATGCTCTCTCAAGATCTTGTTCCCCTCCGTCCATTCCATTCCATTCTTTCATTTCTTCTGGAGGCTTTGTGATATAGCTCTTTTCAGTCATCATCTCGAATTGTGAAGATCATGATCTTTTCATGCTTATCCATTTAATCAGAGTGTTGTGCCCTCTGTTCAAGTTTTTTTTTCATCTTATCAAGTTTCATATCACTTTAACATGTAGCGGAAGGTAGAAATGAACCTATTAACATGCAGCGGAAGGTGGACTAAACTAGGCAGCGGAAGGTAGACTACACTAGGCAAGCCATAGACAGGTATTCAATGAAGTGAAAGCACGAAGACTATTAGCAGCTAGGCAGTATGGATCAGAATGGATCAGAATGGAAGATAGTATGAAGCCAATCAGAACAAACTGTCACACAATGAAGTCAAAAGGATAATGCAAGAAGGCAATGACTTCACGAAGACAAACTGTAAGCAAAGAGAAGGAAGAGATAGAACCAGTTGCTTGGTGAAGACAAAGGATTTGTTGGACCAGTTCCAGTTGCTGTGACAACTATACGTCTGGTAAGGGAGGCTGAGATTCAACTCAGAAGACCGTGTCTTCACCTTATTCCCCTTGAGCTAAGGACACTCTGCCTCGCCCAATCACTCAGGTAAGTCTTCAAGGTAGACTTGCAAACCTTCACAGACTTTGTTCACCGGCGATCCACAATGACTCTTGGATGCTCAGAACGCGACGCCTAACGGCTGGAGGATTCACAGTCCTCAAGTGTAACAAGTCTTCAGATCACAGAGATAGAAAGACTTCAGTGATGCCTAACACTCTTTGGCTCTGGGTGTTTAGGGCTTTGTCCTTGCAAGGATTTCTCTCTTAAAGGCTTCGAAGGTGGGTTGCTCTCAAATGACAAAAGTCGTGCACTACATCTGAGCAGCCACCAATTTATGGTGTAGGGTGGGCTATTTATAGCCACTAGGCAACCCGACCTGATTTGTCCGAAATGACCCTGGGTCACTAAGGAACTGACACGTGTTCCAACGGCCAGATTTCAAGCACACGCGGCAGCTTGACTTGGGCTACAAGTATAGATGACTTATCCAGCTCTGGATAAGATTTCTCTCATTGTATTCGCTCGAAGACTTAGGATTTGTTTGAGCATCACTTTAGTCACTCTGACTTTGTTCACTTGGACCCCACTCAACAGTACGGTGGTTTCTATGACTCAACAAAGAAGAAAATGAAACTATGAAACAACTATGTCTTCGCGCTCCAAAGTCTTCATGCGATGTCTTCTCATGTCATAGTCTTCAATATGAATATCTTCACATACCACCATTGTCTTCAATGTCTTCACACATTTTTAGGGGTCATCTCCGGTAGGTAAACCGAATCAATGAGGGACTACTACATGTGTTATCCTGCAATTCTCACAAACACATTAGTCCCTCAACCAGGTTTGTCGTCAATACTCCAAAACAAACTAGGGGTGGCACTAGATGCACTTACAATCTCCCCCTTTTTGGTGATTGATGACAAACTGGTTGAAGTTTTCAACGGGGATAAAAGTATGTGAAATTGTAAAGGATTGAGGTATTGTCTTCGTAAGTAGAAAAAAGGCTCCCCCTGAAGATGTGCATATAAGTATTTTGCTTTCGAATGCAAATGCACATGGCAGGTTGTACTTGTGGAGATCCTCTTCAACTTATGAGGACAATTCATCATGCATGTAGAGATATAACGAAGATACTGACATGCATAATGAAAAATGGACGTCTGCAAAATGACTTCGTGCGGAATTTATCATCGCACATGCGGAATTTATCATCGCATCACATAGTTGACAGAAAAGGTAGCAAACGACCATCAAGTTTAAGTGTTACAACTCAAAGAACCAAATGTATCAAAAGCGAGAGTTGTAAGCACTTGGCAAATGTAGCAAAAGTATAGCAACCACCCATATGGACCCGCTTGAAGACTATCAACTCATATGCTTCTCCCCCTTTTGTCAGTAATGACCAAAAAGGTTTGAAGACATAGAGCTTTCTACTCGTTCCCATGAGGAGTAGGCGAAGCAGTAGGGTCGTCGTCGAGGTTTGGTGGTGCAGAAGAACTTGGTGCAGTGTCGATACACGCCGAAGTTGGAGGTGGTGAAGTAGCATCATCTTGGTCATCAATAATTCTGGCATTAACAGTTTCAGGAGAGGAGGAATAGTCAGAGTCTTTGAGTGAGGGAGTCCGACGCAAGTGAGCATTCTGGGGTGGAGTGGAATCAAACTTGAATCTCTCCGTGAAGCCATCATGTTGAAGATCATCTTCAAAGCTCAGCAAAGTCAGACTCTTCGACGACCGGTGACAGGTTTCATGAGTGACAAACGCATTCTTGGTGGCAAGGTTGCGAATGCGATTGACATCCACCAAGAGGCTATGCATTTGACGCTTGATCCAGTCATGATGCTTATCCTATTTCTGATGCAGGGCGACTAGAAGCTCTCAGTCATTGAGAACACAAGATCGCTTCCGAGGCCTTTGGGCAATTGTGCTTTCAGTGGCTTTAGTTTGGGCACAAGGGGCACGTGTATTGCCAGCCAAAGGATAAACATGAGTGATGGCCTGAACTCCGTCAATGGGTTGGGTGAAACTTTGACGATTGACATTGTGAAGATAAATTGGCTCCTTGGCAGGCTCTGGATATATGGCTTCGACAGATAGATCAACCTCTGGCAAGAATATGAGATGATTGCACGCAGAAGGTTGATAGTTGATAGCAGAGTGAAGCTTGATGAGGCACATTACCCATGGGGCATAGAACTTTAGACCAAATATATCGGAGCCAGATGCAGCCAATTGTCTGATGAAGAACTCTTGAGCATTGAAGCTGATGCCATTGAAGATATAGAAAACCAATGTCTTCATTGCTCCTTCAAGCTTCGCTGCAGGAGAGTGTCCTTTGACAGGCCATAGAGTTCGCCTGATGATATGATAAATAGTGCAGGGCAGATACTCTAGGTCTTCAACAAAGAACTCATGTGGATATTCAGCGTCTTGGGGCAGCAGCTTCATCATGCTCAGCATTTGGCTCATGTTGGGCTCTGGCTTCTGGAAGATGCTTTCCAAAGCATTCTGATGCAGCTGACAACCTGGTTCATAGTGTTCACCAGGAGTGGGCAGGGCAGTAAGCTCAATGATGTCTTGGGCTTCTTCTTCTTCTCAGTCTTGGAGATGCGTGAGAGATCTTTAGACTGCACACTGGCTTCAGGAGGTGCAGTGGCCAGAGGCTTCGCATGCGAAGCTTTTGGCGCAGAGGAGGGCTTTGAAGCCTTTGGTTTCTTCTGCTTCTGTGGCTTGGGAGGAGCAGGCGCTTCATCAGAATCAACATCATCTGTAGAGTGCTCCACGGCTACCCCCTGAACAGCAATGTGTGAGATGAGACCTTCAAGGTTGTAGAAGGGCCCGATGATATTGGGTTCAGCATCACAGGTGCCATCGGCACGAGGAGCTGATGGACCCGGGTTGAAGTCAAGACCAGGGTCCTTCTTGTTCTTCTTTGTAGACTCTTTGGCAAACTGGAAGTTGCGCTTAAAGAGATTGTCTTCACGACACCATAGCAGACTGGATGGATCGGCATTAGCAGGCTGAGGTCCACGGACCATGCAAGGGTAGAAGCCTTGAGCAATGGCTTCGGACTTTGACTTGGGCTGAAGACCTTTGTATATAATATCTCCCCAGGGGCTCTTGATGGCATTCTTTTCAGCATATTCGTCAGTGACAAATTTGTACTTGAACCATTCCTCTGCCCAATGTCTTCGAATCCATTGGATTCGGTTCTTGCGTTCACCATAGGTCTCTTCAGGATCTGACTTGTATAGCTCATAGAGATCTGGTGGCAGGTCCTTAGCTGTGTTCCCACGGCGCTGTCTACCGCCCTTCCTGACTGATTTCTCTGTTGCCATGAAGTTCAGACTGAATGGCTTCAGAACTTGCAAAGGCTTCTGTCTTCTGGCCAGACAGGAACTGGCTTCGGGAGAATTAATGTGACGTTGTAAGAACTCTACAAAAGAATGCAGACTATGAGAACCAAGGGATTCTCCCATGGACATGTACCTATGATAGCATTATAGATGCGAGGGAAGGGGAAGAGGTCATATGCATTCTCAGAAGATTTTGAAGATAAATAAGTTTAGAAGACATTGACCTCATAGTGCAAAGACATTCACTAATATGTTGAGAGTTGGTTCCAGATTTGTACGAATCCAAGAACAAGTACAAGTGAGGAATCTAACTACTTTGTGAAGCATAAGTGAATATAATAGGCATGTTATGAGATGCAGAACAGGATAGATCCAAATTTGTAGGTACAGAAACCACTTGTGGTTGAAAAGGATGAATCTATCGGATCAAATGGGCAGTAAAAAGGAGGTTTTATTTACCACACGAAGAACTAATAGACGGAGTAGAAGATGAGGCGAGCAGTTCGATCTTTCGTGCCCTAACTTGGCGAAGGAGGACACCTATGGCGACGGCGGAGAAGACGATGTCCGCGGCCAGCGTGAGGACAGCGTCAGTGAGGTCACGGTAGCTAAGCGCTTCGTCGCCGGCATCCTCGAGGGCTAGCGGTGGCGCTAGGGTTTGTGCGAGAAGGAGAAGTGGAAGAAGAAATAATGACTGGAATGTGGCGTGTATTTATAAGGACAGGGACGGCACATCGTTATTACGCAGGTGCCCCTAGCGGTTCACATCTGAGGGACACGTGGCGAACATGCAACACATTGGAAGTTGTTACATGTTCCCACGCACGCCTGGATTGTTGGGTGGTCGTTCCCGCTTCTCCGGGTTTCAGGCAAAAAGGATTGAGCATTTAAAACAGATTTAATGTTTGTCTCTGTATCTTCTGCTGACAAGGATGCAGAGAAGACATTCGACAGTTTCAATAGAATGCATATGATTTGGATAGATAGATTTGAGAAGGAAGCACAAACAGGTTAGGGCCCGGTCACATTCACTTATATCAAAAGATTCAAATGAGAAGACATAGCTATAAGTGAATGCTGTAGAGGACAGAACACTAATATATGAATTTATCAGAATAAGACCAAATCAACATTGTGAAGATAAACATGAAGTCATGTCAATATTGAAGACAAACCAAATGTGAAGACTTTGCAAATGTAACGCCAACAGAAAACTCTCCAAACAAAAGTTTGGTGGTGGCATTACCCACCGTATAGGAAGTATTAGACCCAGACACGGCGCACAATTATCATGGTGCTCCGAAGTCAAATTCCGCATTAATGTATTCACACTTAGAGTGTAAGTCTTCATTAATTGAAGATATACGTTACTTTGTGTGTTGCACATCTAAGTCATCAACATGCATAAGTGTTAGGATGTGTGCCTAATCACAGGACATTTGAGGATTCCAAGATATTTAGCTCACACCGCAACTTGCAAAACCTTTTCTCATCCAAGGGCTTTGTAAAGATATCTGCTAGTTGCTCTTCAGTGTTGACATGAATGATATCAATATCTTCCTTCATGGCATGATCTCTGAGAAAGTGATGACGAATTTCAATGTGCTTTGTCTTCGAGTGCTGAACTGGGTTGTTGGCAATCTTGATGGTGCTTTCATTGTCGCAGTAGAGTGGTACTTGCTTCAGATGGATGCCATAGTCTTTGAGTGTTTGCTTCATCCGTAGAAGCTGAGCACAGCAAGATCCAGCAGCAATGTATTCAGATTCAGCAGTGGAGAGAGATACGCAGTTCTGCTTCTTTGAAGACCAACAAACAAGTAAGAGTCCTAGAAAGTGACATGTGCCTGATGTAGACTTGTGATCCACCTTGTCACCAGCATAATCAGCATCTAAGAATCCAACTAGATCAAACTCTGAGCCCTTTGGATACCATAATCCTAGTGTTGGGGTGTAAGCCAAATATCGAAGAATTCGCTTCACAGCTAAGTGATGTGATTCCTTTGGTGCCGCTTGGAATCGGGCACACATGCAAACACTAAGCATGATATCTAGCCTAGATGCACATAAATAAAGTAAAGAACCAATCATGGAGTGGTATACCTCTTGATCGAACTCTTTACCATTGGCGTCAGGACCCAGATGACTTTTGGTTGGCATTGGCGTCGTGTAACCTCTACAGTCTTGCATTCCAAACTTCTTCAGGCAGTCTTTGAGGTATTTCTCTTGAGATATGAAGATGCCATTGCTTTGCTGACGTATTTGAAGACCAAGGAAGAACTTCAGCTCACCCATCATGGACATCTGATATTGCTCTTGCATCATGTGTCCAAACTCATCACTGTATTTTTTATTAGTGCAACCGAAGATAATGTCATCCACATATATTTGGCACACAAACAATTCACCATCATATGTCTTCGTGAAGAGTGTGGGATCCAGGGAACCAGGTTTGAAGCCTTTGCTCTTCAGGAAGTCTTTGAGTGTGTCATACCAAGCACGAGGGGCTTGTTTAAGGCCATATAGTGCCTTATTGAGCTTGTATACCATATCAGGGTGTTTTGGATCTTCAAAGCCAGGTGGTTGTGCAACATACACTTCTTCTTCAATCTTGCCATTGAGAAAGGCACTCTTCACATCCATTTGATACAGAAGGATGTTATGATGATTAGCATAGGCTAGCAGTATGGGAATGGCTTCAAGCCTAGCCACAGGAGCAAATGTTTCATCGAAGTCAATCCCTTCAACTTGAGTGTATCCTTGAGCAACGAGACGATCCTTGTTTCTGGCAACTTGACCATGCTTATCTTGCTTGTTATGATATATCCATTTAGTGCCTATGATATTGTGTTTACGAGGATCAGGACACTTGACCAGTTCCCACACATTGTTCAGCTCGAACTGTTGAAGCTCTTCTTGCATAGCTGGAATCCATTCAAGTTCCATGAAGGCTTCAGCAACTTTCATGGGTTCAGATATTGAGACAAATGCAAAGTGCCCACAGAAATTTGCTAGCTATGTTGCTCTTGAATGAGTGAGTGGACCAGATGCATTGATGCTATCAATTATCTTCTCAATCTGTACTTCATTTGCAACACGAGGATGAACTGGACAAAGATTTTGCTCTTGCTGATCATTGTCATCATTAGGAGGATTGTCTTCAGGATGAGCATTGTCTTGAGGTTGACTAGGTGCAGAAATGATAAGTTCCTCTTCAGTCTGAGCTTCAGTCGGTATGATTTCTCCAGTTCCCATAAGCTTGATTGATTCACTAGGTGGAATTTCATCTAGCACATTTGGAAGGTGCTCTCTTTGTGAGCCGTTAGTTTCATCGAACCGCACATCCACAGTTTCAACCACTTTATAGTGAAAGAGGTTGAAGACTCTGTAGGAGGCTGAATCCTTTCCATAACCAATCATAAAACCTTCATGTGCTTTCGGTGCAAATTTTGAAGTGTGATGTGGATCCTTGATCCAGCACCTAGCACCAAATACTCTGAAGTAACTGACATTTGGCTTCTTACCAGTAAGGAGTTCATAGGATGTCTTCTTCAGAAGGTTGTGAAGATAAACACGGTTGATGACATGACATGCAGTATCAATAGCTTCAGGCCAGAACTTTCGTGGAGTCTTGTATTCATCAAGCATCGTCTGAGCCATCTCAATTAGTGTTCTGTTCTTACGCTCCACGATGCCATTCTGCTGTGGCGTGTACGGAGCTGGGAACTCATGAGTGATGCCCAATGTAGCAAGATAAGTGTCGAGGCCGGTGTTCTTGAATTCTGTGCCATTGTCACTTTTGATATACTTGATATTGATGCCATGGTTATTCATGGCACGGTTGGCGAATCGTCTGAAGACATCCTGCATTTCAGTCTTGTAGAGAAGTATATGCACCCATGTATATCTTGAATAATCATCAACAATGATGAAGCCATAGAGACAAGCAGTAGTAGTGAGAGTAGAGTAATGAGTAGGGCCGAATAGGTCCATGTGTAGCAGTTCGAAGGGTTGAGTTGTTTTCATGATTGCCTTCGAAGGATGCTTGGCCCTTGTCATCTTTCCAGCTTCGTGGGCACCACATAAGTGATTGTCGGTGTCAAAACCGGCGGATCTCGGGTAGGGGGTCCCAAACTGTGCGTCTAACGCGGATAGTAATAGGAGGCAGGGGACACGATGTTTTACCCAGGTTCAGGCCCTCTTGATGGAGGTAAAACCCTACGTCCTGCTTGATTGTTCTTGATAATATGAGTAGTACAAGAGTTGATCTACCACGAGATCGGAGAGGCTAAACCCTAGAAGCTAGCCTATGGTATGATTGTATGTTGTCCTACGGACTAAAACCCTCTGGTTTATATAGACACCGAAGGGGGCTAGGGTTACACAAGGTCGGTTACAAAGGAGGAGATATACATATCCGTATTGCCTAGCTTGCCTTCCACGCCAAGTAGAGTCCCATCCGGACACGGGACGAAGTCTTCAATCTTGTGTCTTCATAGTCCAACAGTCCGGCCAAAGGATATAATCCGGCTGTGCGGATACCCCCTAATCTAGGACTCCCTCAGTAGCCCCCAAACCAGGCTTCAATGACAATGAGTTCGGCGCGCAGTATTGTCCTCGGCATTGCAACGCGGGTTCTTCTCCAAATTTTGAACATTTGTTAAGCAGTGTCCGTCCCCATAAATGTTGGACCTCTTGGCTTCTGTGCCCAATAAGGGCTATCTTCTATGCGTCGAATGAATACGAGGCGTCAGGGCATTTTTACATTCGCCCCCCTAGCCAGATAAATAAATTGTCTATTAAAGGGACGGGGATTCTTAGATCCAATCCATATCATCCTGCCCCAGCGAGAATCCATCGGAGCGCGCTTCGGAAAAATCCACTCCAACATGGCTGACCTCCGCAGCTCCTCCTCCCGCCCCCGTAGCCCTAAGCCCGGTGATTGGGAGAGGTGTTATGTCCCACATAGTCGATTAGTCGAACTGCAGACCAAGGGATTTCTCCCTCCAGCATATATGGTTCCCGTCCGAGCCAGGCTCGCCACCTACAATGGCGGGAAGCAAGCGGAGAGCTTCCCCAGCCCCTCTACGGGGGAGCGGGTATGCCTTGTTCCCTACTTATTGAGGGGACTCGGATTTCCAATTCATGCATTCCTCCACGGGCTCCTGGAGTTTTACGGCCTCCAATTGCATAATTTCACCCCTGCTTCCATTTTACACATCGTCGGCTATGTTACCCTCTGCGAGTTATTCCTGGGCTGCGAGGTTCATTTCGAGCTGTGGAAAAGGTTATTTTGCCTCGTCCCCCGCACACAGAAGGGGTCACTTTATCAAGTGGGCGGAGCCGAAATATGGCGCATCGCCGAAACCGGATACCTGTCCGGTACTCCAAAGAAGACGTCCGAAGACTGGCCTTCGGAACGGTTTTATATGGAGGATGTCCCCCTTCTGGACCCTGTTCGACGGGGTCTTCCTGAGTTCAACAATGCTTCTCTGAAGAAACGCCGAAGTTGGCGCCCCCGGAGCCCCCAGGAGGAAGACAACGGAGAAGTCCTTTACCTGATGAACCGGATTAAAGCGCTGGCTCAATCAGGATTTACAGTAATCGAGGTTATGTCAATATGCATAATGCGGGGAGTGCAGCCACTTCAATATCGAGGGCATCCCCTGTGGTGTTTTAACGGGGAAGATGATGCCACCCGTTACGGGCGTAAGGGTCCGGACAACGCTGCCGCTTTACCAAAAATTATGTCCGAGTTGTTCAAGGGAGAGGAAGAGGAGTTCATCCGCATCAAGCCACGGGATGGATTCTCCATGTACAACCCTCCAAGCTGGGTAAGTTATATCTCCCTACTCCCATTCTTCCCACATTCTTTGTCATAGGTATTCACCTTGCCATTTTGCGGTAGGAACTGCGAAAAGCCATAAGGGAGGTCAACAGCCCATCCCCACAACCAGAGGACCCTGATCGGGCCCTCGATCCCGGACTCGAAGAAGATCCAGACATATTCGTGGAGCTGATAGACCGGCAGTTCTATCAATTAAGCTGTGATGACGCCATGGTGGCCATTACGGCCGACTATCCCGGACTGCTTCCTGCGTCGCACGTAAGAAAAAACAAAAATCCCAACTCCAAAAACTAGGATCCCCTTTTAGACACTTCACCTACCGTATACATATGGTGTTTTACAGGGAAGGCCTTCGGGACGCCGTGCCGAACCCGCAGCAACTCGCCAACAAGAGGCACTGAGGCCGGGCAGGCCAAAAAGGAAGGTGATTAGGACGGAGACGACGGCGCAGAGGTATGACAAAAACCCCTTTCCGTGGTTGTCGTCTTTCTCAAAATTTAATGACGTCCATGTTTCTTTAACAGAAAAAACGCTCACCAGAATATGTCCGGTGAGGCTGCCGATCATGCTTCCACCAGTCGGGTTCCAGGACCGGACATAGAGGCGGAAGCCAACATGAGGCGGACGTCGGATACTCCCCCTACAGAGGATGCGGATAGACCATCGGCTACAAATTCAGAAGTGGAGAGCGCCATGAATCATAGGCGTCGCCGAGCCGTACTCCGTGACGCTTGCTTCTCCCCAGAGGCATTTGATGCCTTCAATTCTGGAGACGCGTACTTCTGTGCTGCTCAAAATGGTCTAGCCAGAGCCACAGATCAGTATGTAAGGGATGTACGGGTAAGCAAATATGACGATTATATGTATCAGTAGCCCCTGAGACTTGAAACAGTTAGCAGAACTGATTTAAGGATCATCTATTGTGCAGGTTCTTACACAGAAGAATACTCGACTGTCACAGGAGCTAGAGGAATGCAAGACCCAACTTCGGGCCGCCGTGGCTGCATTGAAGGAACCTAAAAAGTCCCTAGCTGGTAACATTTGTTTCAAAGAATGATGGGTACCATATAGCGTGCGGCGTGGCTGCAGATCTAACAATAGATATTGCAGATGAATCCAGAGAGAACCCAGAGGACCAGCATGCCGTACGACAGCTAAAGGCTGGCGAACGCGTGCTGACTGAGGTCAGGCGGGAGAAAAACAATCTCCAAGACGTCAATACCAAGCTGAGTGTGGAACTAAAAGATGTTCGAGCCCAGCTTGCGCACTCCGAGAAGGAGAATAAATGGCTTTGACACGGCATTTTCGGTAAGTGCTTGGACGAACCCTTAAAAAGGGGACGGCGGAGAAGCCGGCTAACAGAGTTATGTCTGCAGGTATGCTGACGGGTCGTCCCACGGAGGAGATGCCCGGGTCTGCGGGTGATCTTCTATCCGAGCTCTCACAACTGCACAAACAAGTTCGGCAGGTGATGCAAGGTATTGCCCAGGCCTTGTGGCCATCAGTCTCCCTGCCAGAAGGCATTGGAGGGCTTGCGGAGAAGCTCAAGGGAGCATGGCAGCGCTTCCGATTATGGAAGATATCGGCCTGTCGTCAAGGTGCCAGGGAAGCCTAGGCCATGGTGAAGACGTGGTATACCAAGGCTAACCCAAACCACATGGCCGAGGTCGGACCTGTGGGGCCCGATGGAAAGAGATCCCCGTTAGCTTAGTCTATGGGCAAGTAGAATTAGCCACAAAGTATTCTCAACAGGATTGTAGGCTAGACTGCCTGTTGGATGGTATAGAAGAGGAATTTAGTCAGTCTACATGACGTAATTAAAGTGACATGTATAATGCCTTCTAGCCGGATTGTAGATCATTTGTCATGGCGGACCTTTTCGCTTCAACCTCGGGACCCGATAGTCCAGAGTGTGTCCGAATACCCACTCAGTTATATAAGAACCGGGGTATGCGTGGAAACCAGGCATAGGGGTCATTAGTGCTTGAACAGACAAGTGCCCAACTAGTTATGTTATATTACATGGGAAGTAAGAAACATCTTCCAGGGAGAATAGTTTAGTTAGGGGTTCCTTTCCCTGGGTACGCATGCCCTAAAGTGCATGTCCAAACTGCAAGCAGAGACGCAGGCAAAAACATCTGGGGGCATATATGGAAAATAAATAAAAATCATCTTTTGTTCGTCGACCGAATATTCCCTTAAGAACGCTAGCTTTCGGCTTCACCTAGTCTGAGGTACACATCCGGCTGACCCGGCAGTAACAATCGCAGAGGTGCTCCCCTTATGCCCTAGCCGAATTAACGGGAACGTAGGGCATAAATACAAGAGCCAGGCAACCCAGCTTGGCCAAAACTTAAGTCATATCGATGCATATAATGGCGAAGAAAAGGCACATGCGGAAGAATAACACATGTGCGGGGCATGAAGCCTAGATAAATAATTAAGCTTCTATGTAAGATGCCCCCAGGTATAATGAGCACGATTAGCGCGTCTATAGTGTGCAAGCGAGGCACAAGTTGGCCCTTGAAGGCCTTGAGAAAGAATAAAAGAAAGAAAGAGAAAAAAGACAGATAATGTATATACAAAAAATGGACAGAGGAAGGAGACGAACATAGAGTCCGGCGCTAGGCGTAGAATCTTCGGAGACTGGCTACGTTCCATGGGTTCGGCTCAAGTCGATTATTCGTTGCATCCCGCAGACGGTACGCTCCACCGGTCAGAACTTGATCAATAATGAAGGGACCTTCCCATTTGGTCTCGAGCTTGGTCTTTTTCTTCTTCGGCAGGCGTAGAACTAACTCGCCAACGTTATAAGTTTTGGACCGTACTTCTCTGCTTTGGTATCTGCGAGCCTGTTGCTGATAGAATGCGGATCGGGCTTTTGCCACGTCGCGCTCCTCCTTCAGGGTGTCCAGACTCTCCTGCCGATCGAGCTCGGCTTCTCTTTCTTCGTACATGCGCACTCGAGGTGAGTCTTGAATTATATCGCAGGGTAGAACTTCCTCTGCGCCGAACACCATAAAGAAGGGTGTATATCCGATAGTACGATTCGGCGTGGTCCGCAGTCCCAGAGTACGGAGTCGAGCTCCTCTACCCAGTGCGTGTTAGACTCCTTTAAGGACCGCACTAATCTGGGTTTAATGCCGCTCATGATAAGACCATTTGCTCGCTCAACTTGGCTGTTGGTTTGTGGGTGATAGACGAAAGCATAATCGAGCTTGATGCCCATGTTGCTGCACCAGAGTTTTACCTCATCGGTCGTGAAGTTTGTGATGTTGTCAGTGATGATGTTGTGGGGGCGCCATAACGGTGTACAACCCCGGATATGAAGTCTATCACCGGTCCGGATTTGGCTGTTTTAACAGGTTTGGCTTCTATCCATTTGGTGAATTTATCCACCATGACCAGTAAGTAATTTTTATTATGGGTTCCCCCCTTTAAGGAGTCCAACCATGTCAAGCCCCCAGACCATGAAGGGCCAGGTAATGGGGATTGTTTAGAGGGCGGTGGGTGGCATGTGTCAGGACCCCGACTCAATGCCATATCGATCTAGCATGTAACACCTCATATCACTTTGCGGCCTCACGCACGGTATTCCCACGGGTGTCGCCTTACCTTTGCCTGGGACCGTTTGCGCCTTTTGGCACACGTATATGATAGTGTCGCTAGCATCCATATGATAAGGAGCCCGGGCCGACATGGCTAGTCGTAAACCCAAAGTGGCACAAACTTACAGGGACAGGCATCCATGACCCAGCATCGAACGTGTCGGTCAACAACGAGTGAATCCAGGCTGTAGCACTGGGCTAGCAGGACTCCGGTGAACCGGGCTGTAGCAGGCTAACAGGACTCCGGTATTCATCGCGTGACATTTCCCCGAAGGGACAGACACAGGAACGAAGAAGGACACATGCCGGTCAGCCTAAGTGTTCCGGAGCAGTAGCAAGCTACCATGGCTCAGTGGAAACACTAGGAGACAATTCCCGGTAAGAGAGGCTACCAAGGATAAACAACTAGGTTGTCAGATCCCACACATACCAAGCATTTCAATAACATACACACAATATGCTCGATATGTGCAAATACAACATGGCATCACAACATGACTCTACGACTCAAATATTTATTCAATAGGCTCCGAGGAGCGAGATATTACAATCATGGGTCTCATGACCCAACATTCAGAGCAAACAAGTCAAGCACAAGCGGAAGCTTAACATGTCTGAGTACAGACAACTATAAATGAAAAAGGCTGAGAAGCCTGACTATCTACCAGATCCTGCCGAGGGCACAAGATCGTAGCTGAGGTAACAAGCTAAACATCGAAGTCCACGCAGAACTACTAGCGAGACCAAAGTCTCTCTGCAAAACATAAAATAGGCAAACATGAGTACAAATGTACCCAGCAAGACTTACATCAGAACTAACTACATATGCATCATTATCAACAAAGGGATGGTGGGGTTTAGCTGCAGCAAGCCAGCTTTAACTTGGTGGCTATCCTGAACTACGACTGCAAGTAACTCTTTTGGGGTGGCGCACACGAGTCCACATATTCACCATATCAATACACCACTATGGATTCGCTCCCGTCTCCCTACGAGAACGCCATCCATAGCACTCACGCTTATCTTGCGTATTTTAGAGTATCCACTTTCACTTGTCTATGAACTGATATAAGCAACCCAGAAGTCCTTTTCCGCGGACACGACTATTCGAATAGATCATATTAACCCTGCAGGGGTGTACTTCTTCACACACGCTCTCACCACTTACCGCCGTTTACACGACATGTACTCGGCAACCTTCAAGCGGAAGCCCAACGTGGGTGTCGGCCACGGCCTGCCTAAACACTCGAGTCTCTAGTCCAGGTTTATCGCCTATTCGGGTTCCATCCATGAGGAGATCCGGCCGGAGTTTCGCTCACAACCCCAAACGATGTGAACAGGGTTCCCGAGACACCAAACGGGCGTCCGGTACACCGTGCCACGTGCCTACCGCATCACAGCCCACCCCTACGGTCAGCGCTGCACACGGCCTCCAGCATACTACAAACACCAAAAACTACTTGCAACTCCTGGACAGAGGACAAGGGTGATTAAGAAGCCGAGAGGGTCCATTGGTTTCGGGCCCAATGCGTGGTAGTAGCTGAATCATGGATCACAAACACAGAACTCAGTTCCTGAGGACGGCTGCAATGAGACAACCCACCATGTACTCCTACATGGCCTCTCACCGCTACCTTTACCAAATCGTGTTCACACACTTAGCTCTCAACAGTAGGACATGTTCACACACCTCTGATTCATCCCCGATGAATCAGACCCGACTCAACTCTAAGCAGTAGCAGGCATGACAAACAAACATGAATGAGTAGGCACAACAGGGCTCAAACAACTCCTACTCATGCTAGTGGGTTTCATCTATTTACTGTGGCAATGACAGGTCATGCAAAGGATAAAGGGGTTCAGCTACCGCAGCAAGTAACAGATGAATCGGTGTTGTCCTAATGCAGTAAAAGAGAGCAGGAGCGAGAGAGTGGGATTTTATTGGAATGAACAAGGGGGTTTTGCTTGCCTGGCACTTCTGAAGATAACATTGAGTCTTCATCAGTGTCAACGATCACATCATCGGTATCACGTCTATCGAGAGGGGACAAATACCGGCAACACAGAAGAAACACGATCAATGCAATGCACAATATGATGCATGCTATGACATGGCAATATGAATGTGTTTTGGGCTAATGCACCTAGCTATGAGTTAAATGAAGTTGGTTTGAATACATGATTCAAATTCCAACTCCATATATGGTTATTTAAATGCCCTTTATTTGTTTTGTCCAAAACAGAGGACAAACATTGTTCAAACATGCATGAAAATGGTACAGATGGATTCCTTGAATTTTTCTGATAATTTTTCATATATAAATTATTTGATTTAGAGTTACGGTTGAATTTCTATGAATTTTTGAAGTTTAGGGCATTTTCTGAAATTCCTGAAATAATAATAAATCCAGAAATGATTTATGGCGTCAGCACCACGTCACGGTGACGTCAGCAGGGTCAACTGGGCTGGCTCGGGTCAAACCTGACGTGTGGGGTCCACACGTCAGTGACACAGGTTAGACAGGGGGGTTAGTTTAGTTTAATTAAAGATTAGGGGCACTAGGGCCCACATGTCAGTGTCAGGGGGTTAGATTAGGTGGTGATTAGCATTAAGCTAATCACCTGATGGCGGGGTCCACCTGTCATGGACCTAGGGGAGGTCAAACCCCTGGTCAGTAGGGTCAATCCCGCCGGCGTCTCGACGCCGGCGAGGCCCGGGACGGTGGCGGCTGTCGGAAACACGCTACAGGGCACGGGCGAGGCCGTGCTTGGGCTCATTGGAGAGCCCTTGCTCCCGCGCGTCAAACGGTGCGGTTGCTGGGTCGTGGGGAGGCCGGAGCTGACGACGGCGAGCTCCAAGGCGGCGGCCGGAGTTCGGGTGGCCACGGGTTAGCTGCTGCGGCATGCAAACGGGAGGGGGCTTGCG
Organism: Triticum aestivum; assembly: GCF_018294505.1. Lineage (NCBI taxonomy): Eukaryota > Viridiplantae > Streptophyta > Magnoliopsida > Poales > Poaceae > Triticum > Triticum aestivum. The sequence continues at coordinate 447,603,068 of NC_057797.1, forward strand.
CTAGGAATGCTCTACGGAACGCTGCGAACGCGTTAGGCTCGCCGGGGTGACCAAATGGTCACCGGAGCTACGTTGACGATGAGCTCGGGTGGCAGCGTGCTACGGGCATCCAGGGGCGATGCCTACGGCGATCAAAAGAAGCGGGGAAGAGGGGGAAACGGTGGAGGAGCTCACGAGGGGTCGGTTGGAGCAGACGGCGAGCTCGGGGAGGCGGCGAAGACGGTGAATCGACAGACGGTGTCCGGCGGCCGTGCGTGGAGAAGACGGGTCGCTGGCGAGGCAGCAGGGCATCCGACGACGCGTGTCTCAACGGAGAGGTAGCAGGGGACTAGGCGGAGCCGATGGACTCTCTGGTAGGGCGAAACGACGGCGGTGGCTGCGGTGGTAGTGGACGGCGGCGGCGGCAGCGGTCGGGCGAGAGAGGGAGAGATCCAGGGAAGGGGGTGAGAACGCGGGAGAGTGAGGGAGAGAGGCAGGGAGGTGAGTGGCGCCATCTAGACGCGTCGGGGCGCCTCGGTGGCAAGCAGGAGGTGGCCAGGGCGGCGTCGGCGCCCGCCACCGAGCTGCTTCGGTGCGAGGGGAGGAAGACGACAGGGGGGGTAGCGGTGGCGGGCTGGGCCGTGCTGCTGGGCCAGGTGGGCTACCAGGTGAGCGCCAGGTAAGATCTTCTGCTCTCTCTCTCTTATTTCTATTTAATTCTGTTTTCTATTTTCTGTAGTTTGTTTTGATTTGATTTAAAATATCAAATCATTTTATAAAATCCTGGAAACAATTATGGGTGCTTTCTGAATTATTTCAGTGACCCTTAACAATTTCCAACATTTATTTGAACATTTAAATTATTTAAAGTATTTAAATGCCCAAGGTCAAATACAATAGGATTTAATTCAAAAATCCAGAATGGCCTAGAAATATGTGCATCATTGATGGCAGGGGTTTTCACCTTTAACAAAAATAATGAACTTTTCTAAAGGGCATTCTGGGTTTATTGAAAATATTTTTATTTTGATCCTAATTGCATTTTATTTAGTGCTAGGGTTTGTCATCCCCATTTCAAGTTTCATGAATTTTAAACATGATGCATGAATGCCTTAATGCAACTAATGACGAACAAATTCCAGGGCTGTGACAACTCACCCCCACTAAACAAAAATCTCGTCCCGAGATTCAAGCGTAGGGTAAGGTGAAGGGGGAACGCAAACTAGCACAATCTTCACGATCCAGTTGCACTTCAAATGGACGTTGATTCGTCCACCATCATTGTCTCGAAGTCTTGCTCTGAGAACTCCAGCTATCATGACAACGAGAGGAAGGAAAGACCCTAAAAGAATCGTTCTTCTCGAAGGTCGAACAACTCAGGATCAACTCATGGGATGAGACATTGTCACATCTCTCGAGCTGAGACACGAAGCATACATCTGAGGAAATGGAGTGAGACAGATGACAAGGGCTCACTAGGTAGACAACAATTCCACACCTAAGAAGGTGGTAAACGATTGTCAACATAGCGAGGAGTTGAGTTGCCATGATACCACAACGAAACATCCTGGAGGAGGGTGATTCGTAGATTATCCCCTTAAGTGGCAAAAAGAATTACCTTTGATTCAAAGATCATTGAAACTCTTTATACCAGCCTAAGGCAATTCTCGAGCGATCGTTTGGAGGGGGTCGGTAGAATGGCATACTCGGACTTGGATGATGTGGATTACCTTGTTGAAGACAACGTAATGGATGAACTTGCTTACCACCGGAAATGGAAGAGATCCATGGTAGAATGGCCCATTGGCGGTGCAAGCTGGGAACAAAATGCAAATGCTGGGAATGATTCTGGTAACTGGGGAAGAACCCAACAATAGAGAGTGAATTCACTGTTTGAAAAGGTCATAGCATTGCCGAGGAAACTGAGAGGAATCCCAGTTAGTGCCGATGATAACTCGTAGCGCTTGTACATGCTCTCAAGAACTTGAGCATTTCCATAATCATCAAGGTTCTACCAATATCCGTTTCAAGGATCCTGGCAACACAACTTGCTACCATGATGAATGGTGATGGAGGATGCAGATGCAAAGGGAGATAACACCTTCTCAGATTTCACCTTAGCGAGGCCAAGGGGACGAAATCTGGATGATCGACCGAGAGACATTTAGCACTCCGCTTCTAATGTTCTCCTTGATGTGCTAGCGTAATCCACCCATAGATATGGTTTGATATCTAGAACATCAAGTAAAAAGGTCGGACTTCGGGAGCACAAAATCCATAAGGAACAACTACTAGAATAAGTCCTACGAGATCCTTATGGGGAGGTGGCCAACTTCCTCAATCAAGACATTTTAATAACAGGTCTTCCGGCTGGGTGTGTTGGCCACGACATCCACTTTACCGGTTTCCGAGGGACCGATATTATAGTTTTTGGGAAATGCTCCAAACCATCATATCTGCCTGAGATTCAGATCTGGTTGGTGTCAGGATATTCCAGACTCATCTAGTCTAGGAAGAAAAACGAAAGTTTGCAACACAAATCGACGACATGACGTTGCGAGATTCTCGGGAAATGAACTATGATAGCAAGCTCCAAAACATGAGCCGGTTCTGCTACAACATGTGAACATGTTGTCCAAGACAAACATGACCACAAAGTAGTCTTATAATAAAACACTACCGAGTTCAGGAGGGGGAACCATCATCGAGGATATCGAAGTTTTGTACAAATCCGTCTGGTACCTTCAGGACTAGCACTTAGAACTTATTAACCTTGAACAAATCAATCAGTGGCTTGGTGTGCTAGGGACACATATAGAATGGAGGTTGCAAGTCTCCAGACCACAGAATACTTTGCACGTATGCATGACTGATTTGGGATGATTCCAAAGGAAACAACATTGACTTTCTCGAATCCACGGCGGCAACTTGCATCAAATGCACATGAACTGGAGGAAGTCACTTCTTTTCATCCAAACATATGCTTCACGAACGGGGCATGAAGAAAATGCTTACACAAGTTTCCAACACTAGCTTAATGTTCAACAAAATTATGGAGAAGACAAGGATGTTGTCGATGGGCTCAACAACAATTCATCCAGCTTCCCATGGAGATGGAATTCCATAACTATGTGAACAAGGTGATAGCATTGGTCAGACCAAAAAGATATAATGGTGTATGCTCGAGGGATCAACCACGAGTAAGACAACATTACGAATATCGTTGGTACTAATTTGATTTGACGATAGCCTACACTCAAATCAAAGGATTGATAAGACAATAGGTCCAGCAACTGATCACAGGGACCAATCGATGAAGATATCATCTTTCTTGAACACACACAAACACAAGATATCCCTTTTGAAAAATGAATTAAGTTAGGCAAGCTTTTATCTTCCAACTCTCCAAGTTGTTGTCTAGCTTAACCAACTAGCTCCGGGATATCCAACACAGATTCTTGGAGAAAGGGTGGTTCACGAGAAACCGACTTGATCATGAGCTCAACATAGCAGTCAGGGGACAACCTGGTAATACTTCCGAGAAGATATTCGGAAAATCACGAACCACCGGTATGTTACTAAGCTCGAGAACAATCTCGCTTTTGAGGGCAAGACGATATGATCAAATGAGTGAGGACTTGACAAGATCCTAACTTATCAATCGAAGGGTGCACCGAAATAAGGACTAGGTAGCACGATCAGTCTTAGGGTGACGATTCAATAATCAATACGCTAAGAATGAGGTTATCGTCCATTTAACTACCAAGCAACAGGGTTGCTAGCAGTATTGATTTCACACGCCACGATTCACTTGTCGACATTCTGGTTACAATAACACAGGAATCGAGGAATGAACAATGATGGCAAGAAGTATCACTGTACCAAGAGTTCATAGGATAGTGTGCAATTCTTATGATATTCTTGATATAAAAGATGGTAATACTCCAAGGTAGAGCAGAACAAAAGTTGGGCTGGCATTTTGATCTGCGTAGCACAATTGCTTTGACCCAATCCTAGATATGGATGAGGTACTGGAGTTTGTTTCTCCTAGTCATTCCGGAATAGAATGGCTTGACGGACCACAAGAGTGATAGGCATCAATGAATGAACGCACGCACACTCTTGACTATCAATTGATAGACGACGGTCAACAGACAACTAAAGGGGGGCAACTCAAAAGAACATATGATTTTCTGAGTTGTGGATGCATGGTTTAGCATGTCGAACGAAGTTCAACATATTTCTTCTGGATAACCCATGCAGAAAGGTAGAACTAACAGAGTCACAATATAGCATGGAGAACTCATCAAGGGCACTCTGGTTGTGATCGTTCAGTTCAACGAGGAACTTCTGCCATAAGTAGTTCATGGTATTTGGAAGAAGAAGATACCACGGACTTCAAGGACTATCGCAAAGGTTACTAATAACCTAAAGGAACGAGCAAACACTATCAACATGAGTAAGTAGAGTGAATCTCGGGTTCAAAACCCAGAAATAGAATGCCTACTAACTAAATGGCATCACGGGATGCTTACGAGAATGATGGCCAGAATTTTCACACTGGGAACACAAAACATTGCTAGATTACTAGGTGACTCCCTAAAACACCTAGGGTCATAATAGTAGCTCCAACATATATGTCAAGGCAATAAAGTACCTCAACTCACTGATTTGTGTGATTAATCTGACCAAAGGCACATCGGAAACAGGAGGAAGGGATTTGCAAATGCATCCGACTATTTAGAAACCTGGGATGACTCGGACAGCATAACGGTTGTAAATGCTCAGAAAAGATTTGAGACATACTACAAAATGGTGGCATAACCACTCAGAAGCACAATATCAAGGTTCCGAGATCAACAATTAACATACGGAAGTAGTAGGAACTGAACTGAGACTTAAATCCAACAATCTTATAAGTCTACTGATTAGTAACACGTGATCCTAATAGAAAGAAGAGATAGCCTAGTTCTTAATCCCCATAGAAGAGAAGATGATGACTCAGATCAGAAGGCCATGAGGTATAAGGAGTAAAAAGAGCCTTACGTTCCAACCCACAATCAATTCCCTTATATAACTAAAGAATTTCTAGACTCAACTTCGACCAGTTTGGCTTGGTAATCCTACAGGCAGTCAAGCTCTGATACCAATGCTGTCAGTACCCCGACTCAATGCCATATCGATCTAGCATGTAACACCTCATATCACTTTGCGGCCTCACGCACGGTATTCCCACGGGTGTCGCCTTACCTTTGCCCGGGACCGTTTGCGCCTTTTGGCACACGTATATGATAGTGTCGCTAGCATCGATATGATAAGGAGCCCGGGCTGACATGGCTAGTCGTAAACCCAAAGTGGCACAAACTTACAGGGACAGGCATCCATGACCCAGCATCGAACGTGTCGGTCAACAGCGAGTGAATCCAGGCTGTAGCACTGGGCTAGCAGGACTCCGGTGAACCGGGCTGTAGCAGGCTAACAGGACTCCGGTATTCATCGCGTGACATTTCCCCGAAGGTACAGACACAGGAACGAAGAAGGACACATGCCGGTCAGCCTAAGTGTTCCGGAGCAGTAGCAAGCTACCATGGCTCAGTGGAAACACTAGGAGACAATTCCCGGTAAGAGAGGCTACCAAGGATAAACAACTAGGTTGTCAGATCCCACACATACCAAGCATTTCAATAACATACACACAATATGCTCGATATGTGCAAATACAACATGGCATCACAACATGACTCTACGACTCAAATATTTATTCAATAGGCTCCGAGGAGCGAGATATTACAATCATGGGTCTCATGACCCAACATTCAGAGCAAACAAGTCAAGCACAAGCGGAAGCTTAACATGTCTGAGTACAGACAACTATAAATGAAAAAGGCTGAGAAGCCTGACTATCTACCAGATCCTGCCGAGGGCACAAGATCGTAGCTGAGGTAACAAGCTAAACATCGAAGTCCACGCAGAACTACTAGCGAGACCGAAGTCTCTCTGCAAAACATAAAATAGGCAAACATGAGTACAAATGTACCCAGCAAGACTTACATCAGAACTAACTACATATGCATCATTATCAACAAAGGGATGGTGGGGTTTAGCTGCAGCAAGCCAGCTTTAACTTGGTGGCTATCCTGAACTACGACTGCAAGTAACTCTTTTGGGGTGGCGCACACGAGTCCACATATTCACCATATCAATACACCACTATGGATTCGCTCCCGTCTCCCTACGAGAACGCCATCCATAGCACTCACGCTTATCTTGCGTATTTTAGAGTATCCACTTTCACTTGTCTATGAACTGATATAAGCAACCCAGAAGTCCTTTTCCGCGGACACGGCTATTCGAATAGATCATATTAACCCTGCAGGGGTGTACTTCTTCACACACGCTCTCACCACTTACCGCCGTTTACACGACATGTACTCGGCAACCTTCAAGCGGAAGCCCAACGTGGGTGTCGGCCACGGCCTGCCTAAACACTCGAGTCTCTAGTCCAGGTTTATCACCTATTTGGGTTCCATCCATGAGGAGATCCGGCCGGAGTTTCGCTCACAGCCCCAAACGATGTGAACAGGGTTCCCGAGACACCAAACGGGCGTCCGGTACACCGTGCCACGTGCCTACCGCATCACAGCCCACCCCTACGGTCAGCGCTGCGCACAGCCTCCAGCATACTACAAACACCAGAAACTACTTGCAACTCCTGGACAGAGGACAAGGGTGATTAAGAAGCCGAGAGGGTCCATTGGTTTCGGGCCCAATGCGTGGTAGTAGCTGAATCATGGATCACAAACACAGAACTCAGTTCCTGAGGACGGCTGCAATGAGACAACCCACCATGTACTCCTACATGGCCTCTCACCGCTACCTTTACCAAATCGTGTTCACACACTTAGCTCTCAACAGTAGGACATGTTCACACACCTCTGATTCATCCCCGATGAATCAGACCCGACTCAACTCTAAGCAGTAGCAGGCATGACAAACAAACATGAATGAGTAGGCACAACAGGGCTCAAACAACTCCTACTCATGCTAGTGGGTTTCATCTATTTACTGTGGCAATGACAGGTCATGCAAAGGATAAAGGGGTTCAGCTACCGCAGCAAGTAACAGATGAATCGGTGTTGTCCTAATGCAGTAAAAGAGAGCAGGAGCGAGAGAGTGGGATTTTATTGGAATGAACAAGGGGGTTTTGCTTGCCTGGCACTTCTGAAGATAACATTGAGTCTTCATCAGTGTCAACGATCACATCATCGGTATCACGTCTATCGAGAGGGGACAAATACCGGCAACACAGAAGAAACACGATCAATGCAATGCACAATATTATGCATGCTATGACATGGCAATATGAATGTGTTTTGGGCTAATGCACCTAGCTATGAGTTAAATGAAGTTGGTTTGAATACATGATTCAAATTCCAACTCCATATATGGTTATTTAAATGCCCTTTATTTGTTTTGTCCAAAACAGAGGACAAACATTGTTCAAACATGCATGAAAATGGTACAGATGGATTCCTTGAATTTTTCTGATAATTTTTCATATATAAATTATTTGATTTGGAGTTACGGTTGAATTTCTTTGAATTTTTGAAGTTTAGGGCATTTTGTGAAATTCCTGAAATAATAATAAATCCAGAAATGATTTATGGCGTCAGCACCACGTCATGGTGACGTCAGCAGGGTCAACTGGGCTGGCTCGGGTCAAACCTGACGTGTGGGGTCCACACGTCAGTGACACAGGTTAGACAGGGGGGTTAGTTTAGTTTAATTAAAGATTAGGGGCACTAGGGCCCACATGTCAGTGTCAGGGGGTTAGATTAGGTGGTGATTAGCATTAAGCTAATCACCTGATGGCGGGGTCCACCTGTCATGGACCCAGGAGAGGTCAAACCCCTGGTCAGGGACGGTGGCGGCCGTTGGAAACACGCTACAGGGCACGGGCGAGGCCGTGCTTGGGCTCGTTGGAGAGCCCTTGCTCCCGCGCGTCGAACGGTGCAGTTGCTGGGTCGTGGGGAGGCCGGAGCTGACGACGGCGAGCTCCAAGGCGGCGGCCGGAGTTCGGGTGGCCACGGGTTAGCTGCTGCGGCATGCAAACGGGAGGGGGCTTGCGCTAGGAATGCTCTACGGAACGCTGCGAACGCGTTAGGCTCGCCGGGGTGACCAAATGGTCACCGGAGCTACGTCGACGACGAGCTCGGGCGGCAGCGTGCTACGGGCATCCAGGGGCGATGCCTACGACGATCAAAAGAAGCGGGGAAGAGGGGGAAACGGTGGAGGAGCTCACGAGGGGTCGGTTGGAGCAGACGGCAAGCTCGGGGAGGCGGCGAAGACGGCGAATCGACAGACGGTGTCCGGCGGCCGTGCGTGGAGAAGACGGGTCGCTGGCGAGGCAGCAGGGCATCCGACGACGCGTGTCTCAACGGAGAGGTAGCAGGGGACTAGGCGGAGCCGATGGACTCTCTGGTAGGGCGAAACGACGGTGGTGGCTGCGGTGGTAGTGGACGGCGGCGGCGGCAGCGGTCGGGCGAGAGAGGGAGAGATCCAGGGAAGGGGGTGAGAACGCGGGAGAGTGAGGGAGAGAGGCAGGGAGGTGAGTGGTGCCATCTAGACGCGTCGGGGCGCCTCGGTGGCAAGCAGGAGGTGGCCAGGGCGGCGTCGGCGCCCGCCACCGAGCTGCTTCGGTGCGAGGGGAGGAAGACGACAGGGGGGGTAGCGGTGGCGGGCTGGGCCGTGCTGCTGGGCCAGGTGGGCTACCAGGTGAGCGCCAGGTAAGATCTTCTGCTCTCTCTCTCTTATTTCTATTTAATTCTGTTTTCTATTTTCTGTAGTTTGTTTTGATTTGATTTAAAATATCAAATCATTTTATAAAATCCTGGAAACAATTATGGGTGCTTTCTGAATTATTTCAGTGACCCTTAACAATTTCCAACATTTATTTGAACATTTAAATTATTTAAAGTATTTAAATGCCCAAGGTCAAATACAATAGGATTTAATTCAAAAATCCAGAATGGCCTAGAAATATGTGCATCATTGATGGCAGGGGTTTTCACCTTTAACAAAAATAATGAACTTTTCTAAAGGGCATTCTGGGTTTATTGAAAATATTTTTATTTTGATCCTAATTGCATTTTATTTAGTGCTAGGGTTTGTCATCCCCATTTCAAGTTTCATGAATTTTAAACATGATGCATGAATGCCTTAATGCAACTAATGACGAACAAATTCCAGGGCTGTGACAGCATGTGGCTTTGGTTTGCAAAAGGCTGGCAACCGACGCAGCGTTGGACCAAGTCATGTGTGTCTGCCCGGGCCGTCGGCCAATAAAAACCAGTACGGAAGGCCTTGCTTACAAGGGCCCGGGCTGCGGCGTGGTGGCCGCCGAGTCCGGCATGAATTTATGCCAAAAGCTTCCGCCCTTCCTCTTCGGAGATGCACCTTTAAAGGACTCCGGTAGTGCTTTTTTTGTACAGCTCTCCCTCGTGGACCCTGTAGGCTTTTGATCGCTGCACTATGCAGCGTGCCTCATTTTGGTCCTCGGGAAGTCCTGCCTAGTTAGGTAGGCCAAGAATGGTTCTATCCACGGGGCAATGATGGCCATTATGACGTGGGCTGAAGGTGTTATTTCGGTGGCAGAGCCTCCGATTATGTCAGAGTGTTTGATATCGGGCATTTTGGCCAGGTCCGGACTATTGTTACTGGTGTCCCCTTCCCATACCACGGATGGCTTAAACAACCTCTCCAAAAAGATGTTGGGGGACCGCATCGTGTTTTGCGGCGATGCGGGCGAGGATATCCGCCGCCTGATTGTTTTCCCGAGCCACATGGTGAAATTCGAGCCCCTCGAACCGAGCTAACATCTTTAGGACGGCGTTTCGATAGGCCGCCATCTTCAGATCCTTGGCATTGAAGTCTCCATTTATTTGGGATATTGCGAGGTTTGAATCCCCACGCACCTCCAGGCATTGAATGCCCATGGAAACTGCCATCCGAAGACCATGTAGCAGGGCTTCGTATTCGGCTGCGTTGTTGGAGTCTGTATACAGTATCTGCAGTACGTACTGAATTGTATCTCCGGTTGGGGACATCAAGACGACGCCAGCCCCTAGACCAGCCAACATTTTGGAGCCGTCGAAGTGCATGATCCAATTGGAGTATGCGCCGTACTCTTTAGGGAGTTCGGCTTCCGTCCATTCGGCGACAAAGTCGGCCAATACTTGCGATTTAATGGCTCGCCGTGGTTTGTATGTTATGTCAAACGGGAGGAGCTCAATGGCCCATTTGGCAATCCGGCCTATGGTGTCGCGGTTGTTTATAATATCATTAAGTGGCACTTCTGAGGCTACTGTAATCGAACACTCTTGAAAGTAGTGTTGCAACTTCCGGGATGCCATGAATACCGCATAGGCTATCTTTTGATAATGTGGGTACCGTAATTTGCATGGAGTGAGGATAGTGGATACATAATATACCGGCTTTTGAAGAGGGAATTTATGTCTGTCCGCTTCTCGTTCGACGACGAGCACTGCGCTTACAACCTGATGAGTTGCCGCAATGTATAACAGCATTGGTTCGCCAATGTTTGGCGCGGCCAGGATTGGGTTGGTTGCCAGTATGGCTTTTATTTCTGCCAATCCGGCTGTGGCAGCGTCCGTCCACTCAAAGTGTTCGGTGCGCCGAAGGAGGCGATAAAGGGGTAATGCCTTTTCTCCTAAGCGGGAGATAAAGCGGCTTAGAGCCGCCACACATCCAGTTAATTTCTGGATTTGTTTGAGGTCTGTTGGGGTAGCCAACTGTGACAAAGCTCGGATTTTGGCCGGATTAGCTTCAATTCCTCTGCTGGAGACAATGAAGCCCAGGAGCTTTCCGGCTGGTACGCCGAAAACGCATTTTTCCGGATTGAGCTTGATGTCGTATGTTCGAAGGTTGTCGAATGTGAGCCTCAAGTCATCTATTAGAGAGTCGACGTGTTTGGTTTTAACGACCACATCATCTACGTATGCCTCTACTGTTTTGCTGATCTGTTTCTCCAGACATGTCTGAATCATGCGCTGATATGTTGCGCCGGCGTTTTTGAGCCCAAAAGGCACTGTGTTGAAACAGAAAGGGCCGTATGGTGTGATAAATGTCGTTGCGGCTTGGTCGGACTCCGCCATCTTGATTTGGTGGTAGCCGGAGTATGCGTCGAGGAACACAATGACTCGTGTCCTGCGGTAGCATCGATAATTTGATCAATGCGGGGGAGGGGGAAGGGATCCTTTGGGCAAGCCTTGTTGAGGTCCTTGAAATCGACACATAGGCGCCAGGATTTGTCCTTCTTTGGTACCATCACCAGGTTTGCTAGCCAGTCCGGGTGTTTTATTTCTCTAATGAATCCGGCCTCCAATAACTTGGCTAGTTCCTCTCCCATAGCATGTCTCTTAGGTTCAGAGAAACGCCGAAGAGCCTGCCTAACCGGCTTGAATCCCTTTAGGATATTGAGGCTGTGCTCGGCCAGCCTGCATGGGATTCCTGGCATGTCTGAGGGGTGCTAGGCGAATATGTCCCAATTCTCGCGCAGGAACTCTCGTAGTGCGGCGTCCATGACGGGGTTTAATTGTGCCCTGATAGAGGCCGTTTTTGTAGGGTCCGTTGGGTGGACTTGGAATTTGACTATTTCATCTGCTGGTTTAAAAGAGGTGGACTTGGATCTCTTGTCAAGTATCACGTCGTCCCTGTCCACTGTGGAGTGTAGCGAAGTTAATTCCTCGGCCGAAAGGGCTTCGGATAATGCCTTGAGGGCCAATGCGGCTGTTTTGTTTTCGCTGCGGAGTGCTGTGTCTGGATCACTAGCGAGAGTGATAATTATGTTGGGCCCGGGCATTTTGAGCTTCATGTACCCATAATGGGGTATGGCTTGGAAGATCGTGAACGCCTCCCGTCCTAAAAGGGCGTGGTATCCACTACTGAACGGGGCCACTTGGAATGTGATTTCTTCGGACCTATAGTTCTCCGGTGTGCCGAATACCACATCTAGTGTGATTTTCCCAGCACAGCGTGCTTCCCGACTGGGGATGATTCCTCTGAAGGTTGTGCTGCTTTGCTCAATGCAGTTCTAGTCTATTTCCATTTTTTGAAGAGTTTCCTCATAGATGAGGTTTAATCAACTGCCGCCGTCCATGAGTACTTTGGTGAGTCGAAAGCCGTGCACAATTGGACTGAGGACCAGTGCAGCTAGTGCTCGGGCTGTTCGGAATTTAGGTTCGTCACTGGCATTGAAGGTAATAGCCGTGTCACTCAATGGATTCATTGCTGCCACATGGCAAATTTCGGCGAGGCTGCGGATTGTTCGCTTGCGCCTATTATTTGATGCGAAGGTTTCAAAGACTGTTAACAACCTATTGTTATCCACGGGATGGTGCTCTGTGGCATTTGGAATGAGAAGATCTTCACCACTTTTGGCCACCTGCCGGAGTATCCAACATGCTCTAAGGCTATGTGTTGGTATGGTATCTGCTGTACTATGAATTTTACAGGGTCTGTTAAGCCATCCCTCCAATATGGTTCTATGCCCTGTAGAGGGTTTTTGTTTCTTTGTAACTAATTCGGTTGTCTTATGATAGTGCCCCCTTTTACTTCAGACTGGGTGTATATTCCGAGCCGGATAATCCCAAAATTTCGTTTTGGTTTTCCAGGCGCTTTCCATCGCACGGTACTTTCATACTATGGACGCCAAGTCAGCGAAGCGTGATATGTCACGGCGACTTAAGGCGTTAAGGATTCCCTTGTCCATGCAATTATTGCGGAAAAATGAGACTGCGTCTTCCTCGCGACAGTCCTTAACCTTGTTCATCACAAGGAGGAATCTTGTCCAATAATGATGCACTATTTCATGGGGCTCTTGCCTGATGTGGGAAAGATCGTTTATGTCTGGGTGGGTGGGTGGATTTGAGTCCGAACCCCTACCCGATCTGAGACTCAGGGCCCGAGGAGTTTCCAATCTTGGAAGCTCGGATTCCGGAGTGTTGCCCGATAAGTCTGGCCCGTTGCCTGACTCTATGTTCGGGTCTTGGGTGATGTCCTCCTGTAAATGGGTATTCGGCTCGGAGAGCTCAGAAATCCGGACATAGTTAGTCCTCAAGATAGAGGAAGAATCGCCGCATTGTTCCTCCACCACCGTAATATGATGGGTGACTGGTGGAGAATTAATCTCCCTTTGATTGGGTTTAAGCCCAATCCGATCATAGTCTGTAGCGACTCCCAAGGCGGCGATACGATCCAAGAGCTCGTTTAGGGAAGAGAGCTCCATTGGATCCATCTGCTCGGCGAATTCCGAGCCGACGTGGAGGCTATTTTTGATGACCCGAGAGGTCATCGTCGGTGCAGCGGCCGAACAGGCGGTCATGATGAAACTGCCAAGCCGGAGAGTTTGGCCGACAGCCAGGGCTCCCCCGGCGGTAATGTTGTTTTTAACAACGAGACGAGGCATCCTTCCTTACGGAGACGGCATAGTGGAACTCTCAATGAAAGCACCAATGTCGGTGTTAAAACCGGTGGATCTCGGGTAGGGGGTCCCGAACTGTGCGTCTAAGGCGAATAGTAACAGGAGGCAGGAGACACGATGTTTTACCCAGGTCCGGACCCTCTTGATGGAGGTAAAACCCTACGTCCTGCTTGATTGTTCTTGATAATATGAGTAGTACAAGAGTTGATCTACCACGAGATCGGAGAGGCTAAACCCTAGAAGCTAGCCTATGGTATGATTGTATGTTGTCCTACGGACTAAAACCCTCCGGTTTATATAGACACCGAAGGGGGCTAGTGAGGGAGTCCTGGATTAGGGGGTGTCCGAATGGCCGGACTATACCTTCAGCCAGACTCAAGGACTATGAAGATACAAGATTGGAGACTCCGTCCCGTGTCCGGAAGGGACTTTCCTTGGCGTGGAAGGCAAGCTTGGCGATATGGATATTCAAATCTCCTACCATTGCAACCGAATCTATGTAACCTAACCCTATCCGGTGTCTATATAAACCGGAGGGTTTTAGTCCGTAGGACAACATAGACATCAACAATCGTACCATAGGCTAGCTTCTAGGGTTTGGCCTCTCTGATCTCGTGGTAGATCTACTCTTGTACTACCCATATCATCAATATTAATCAAGCAGGACGTAGGGTTTTACCTCCATCGAGAGGGCCTGACCCTGGGTAAAACTTCGTGTCCCTTGCCTCCTGTTACCATCCGGCCTAGACGCACAGTTCGGGACCCCCTACCCGAGATCCGCCGGTTTTGACACCGACATTGGTGCTTTCTTTGAGAGTTCCTCTGTGTCGTCGCCATCAGGAAGGATGCCTCGCCCCGTCCTTAAAGACGGCACCGTTGCTAAGGGAGCTTTGGCTATCGGCCAAACCCTCTGGCTAGGTGGTTTTCTTATGACCGCCTGTTCGGCTTCTGCGTCGACAATGACCTCTCAAGCCATCGAAAACAATCTTCATGTCAGTTCGGAACTCGCCGAGCAGTTAGATCCAATGGAGCTTTCCTCCATAAACGAGCTGTTGGATCGCTTCGCCGCCCTAGGAGTCGCTATGGATTACGACCAGATTGGGCCTAAAACCGATCTGAGAGAGCTTAACTCTCCCCAAGTCACCCATCACGTTGTCGCGGTAGAGGGACAGTGCGGCAACCCTTCGTCTATCTTAAGGACTCTCTACGTCCGGATTCCCGATCCCTCCAAGCCGGATACCCGCGGAGGGGAGGATATCACTCAAGACCTGAACTTAGAGTCAGACGACGGGCTGGATTCATTGGACAACACCCAGGGATCCAAATTTTCGAGTTCAGAAAGTCCTTGGCCTCTGAGCCTCAGACGGGGTGACGCTTCGGATTTAACTCCACCCACCCACCCCAACATAAGCGATCTATCAAAAATCAGGCAAGAGCCCGACGAAACAGTACATCATTACTGGGCTAGATTCCTCCTGGTTAAGAACAGGCTAAGGGACTGCCGCAAGGAAGACGCAATCTTAATCTTCTGCAATAATTGCACGGACAAGGGAATACTCAACGCCATAAGTCGCCGTGATATCACACGCTTCGCTGACTTGGTGTCCATTGTACAAAAGTATTGTGCGATGGAAAGCGCCTGGAAAACCAAAATAAAATTTTGGGACAATCCGGCCCTAAATACAAACCCAGTCCGAAATAAAAGGGTGCAGCATAACCAGACACCCAGTTCAAATACCAAAAAGCAAAAACCCTCTATAGGGCATGGAACCGTACTGGAAGGATGGCTTAACGGACCCTGTAAAATTCACAGTACAGAGGACGCCACACCAACTCACGGCCTTAGAGCATGTTGAATACTCCAGCAGGTGGCCAAAATTGGCGAAAACCTCCTAATTCCGGAGGCCACAGAAAGTCACCCTAGAGACATCCATACGGTATTAACAGTCTTCGAGACTTTCGCATCAAATAATATGCGAAAAAGGACACTCCGCAGCCTGTCCGAAGTCTACCAAGTAGCAACAATAAACCCATGGAGTGACACGGCTATTACCTTTAACGCCAGTGATGAACCTAAATTCCAAACAGCCCGAGCACCAGCCACATTGGTCCTCTGCCCAATAGTGGACGGCTTTCGTCTTACCAAGGTACTCATGGACGGCGGTAGCGGATTGAACCTCATTTACGAGGAAACCCTTCAAAAATGGAAATAGACTGGAACCGCATTGAGCGAAGCAGCACAACCTTTAGAGGAATAATCCCCAGTCGGGAAGCGCGCTGTACAGGAAAAATCACACAAGATGTGGTGTTTGGCACGCCGGATAATTACAGATCCGAAGAGGTCACGTTCCATGTGGCTCCGTTCAGCAGCGGTTATCACGCTCTGCTAGGGCGGGAAGCGTTTACAATCTTCCAAGCAATACCCCATTACGGGTACATGAAGCTCAAGATGCCCGGGCCTAACGGGATCATCACTCTCACTAGTGATCCGGACATAGCACTCTGCGCCGAAAACAAGACAGCCGCACTGGCCCTTGAGGCACTATCCGAAGCCCTAGCGGCTGAGGAACTGACTGCGCTACGCTCTACAGTAAATAGGGACGATGTGTTACTTGACAAAAGATCCAAGTCCACCTCCTTTAAACCGGCAGACGAAATAGTCAAATTCCAAGTCCATCCAACGGACCCAAATAAAACAGCTTCCATCGGGGCACAATTAAACCCTGATGTAGACGCCGCACTGCGAGAGTTCCTACGAGAAAACTGGGACATTTTCGCCTGGCACCCTTCAGACATGCCAGGAATCCCACGTAGGCTGGCCGAGAACAGCTTAAATATCCAAATAGGATTCAAACCTGTCAAACAGGCTCTTCGGTGGTTTTCCGAACCTAAGAGATAGGCTATGGGAGAGGAGCTAGCAAAGCTATTGGAGGCCGGATTCATCAGAGATATAAAACATCCGGACTGGCTAGCAAACCTAGTGATGGTACCAAAGAAGGACAAATCCTGGCGCCTGTGCGTTGATTTTAAAGACCTTAACAAGGCTTGCCCAAAGGATCCCTTTCCCCTCCCCTGCATCGATCAAATTATCGACGCTACCACAGGACACGATTCGTTGTGTTTCCTCGACGCATATTCCGGCAACCATCAAATCAAGATGGCAGAATCTGACCAATCTGCAACGGCATTTATCACACCATACGGCCCATTCTGCTTCAACACAATGCCCTTCGGGCTCAAAAATGCCGGCGCAACATATCAGCGCATGATTCAGACATGTCTGGCAAGCCAGACCGGCAAAACAGTGGAGGCATATGTAGATGATGTGGTCATCAAAACAAGACATGTCGAATCTCTAGTAGACGACTTGAGGCTCACATTTGATAACCTCCGAACATACGACATCAAGCTCAACCCGGCAAAATGCGTTTTCGGCATTCCAGCTGGAAAGCTCTTGGGCTTCATTGTATACGGTAGAGGAATCGAAGCAAATCCGGCCAAGATCTGAGCTCTGTCGCAACTGGATATCCCAAAGGACCTCAAACAAATACAAAAGTTAACTGGATGCGTGGCAGCTCTAAGCCGCTTTATCTCCCGCTTGGGAGAAAAGGCCCTACCCCTTTACCGCCTCCTTCGGCGCACCGAACACTTCGAATGGACAGATGTAGCCACGGTCGGACTCGAGGAGATAGAAGCCATACTTGCAACAAACCCAGTCCTGGCCGCGCCAAATATTGGCGAACCAATGTTGTTATACATTGCAGCAACACATCAGGTTGTAAGCGCAGTGCTCGTCATCGAACGAGAAGCGGACGGACACAGATTCCCCCTTCAAAAGCCGGTCTATTATGTGTCCACTGTACTCACTCCTTGCAAATCACGGTACCCGCATTATCAAAAGATCACGTACGCGGTATTCATGGCATCCCGGAAGCTACGACACTACTTTCAAGAGTGTTCAATAACACTAGCCTCGGAAGTACCACTTAACGATATTATAAACAACTATGACGCAATGGGCCGGATTGCAAAATGGGCCATTAAGCTCCTCCCGTTCAACATAATTTATAAGCCACGGCGAGCCATCAAGTCACAAGTCTTGGTCGGCTTCGTCGCAGAATGGACGGAGGCCGAACTCCCTAAAGAGTACGGCACATATTCAAATTGGATCATGCATTTCGACGGCTCCAAGATGTTGGCCGGACTGGGGGTTGGCGTCGTTTTGACGTCCCCCACAGGAGACACAGTTCAATACATGCTCCAGATTATGTACACGAACTCCAACAACGCAGCCGAATAGTGAGGCCCTTTTACATGGTCTCCGGATGGCAGTATCCATGGGCATTCAACGCCTAGAGGTGCGCGGGGACTCGAACCTCGCTATATCCCAGATAAATGGAGACTTCGATGCCAAGGATCCAAAAATGGCAGCTTACCGCAACGCCATCCTAAAAATGTCAGCTCGGTTCGAGGGGCTTGAATTTCACCATATAGCCCGGGAAAATAATCAGGCGGCAGATGTCCTGGCACGGATCGGTGCAAAACGCGATGTAGTCCCCCCCAACATCTTCCTGGAAAGGCTGTTCAAGCCATCCATAGTATGGGAAGGGGAGCCGAACAATAACACCCCGGACCCAACCGCACTGCCCGACACCAAACATTCTGACACAATCGGAGGCTCTGCCAATGAAATAACACCTTCAGCCCACATAATAATGGCCGTGATCGCCCCGTGGACAGAACCATTCCTCGCCTACCTCACTAGGCAGAAACTCCCCGAGGACCAAAATGAGGCACGCTGCATAGTGTGGCGATCCAAAGCCTACAGAGTCCATGAGGGAGAGCTTTATAAGAAAAGCACTACTAGAGTCCTTCAAAGGTGCATCTTCGAAGAGGAGGGGCGGAACCTCCTGGCTGGAATTCATGCCGGACTGGGCGGTCATCACGCTGTAGCTCGGTCCCTTGTAAGCAAGGCCTTCCGTACAGGCTTTTATTGGCCGATGGCCCGGGCAGACGCTCAGGACTTAGTCCAGCGATGCACCGGTTGCCAGCTCTTTGCAAACCAAAGCCATATGCCACCCACCGCCCTCCGAACCATCCCCATTACTTGGCCCTTCGCGGTCTGGGGGCTTGACATGGTTGGACCCCTTAAAGGCGGAACCCACAAGCAAAAATACTTACTGGTCATGGTGGATAAATTCACCAAATGGATAGAAGCCAAGCCTGTTAAGACGGCCGAATCCGGACCGGTGATAGACTTTATATCCGGGGTCGTACACCGTTACGGCGTCCCCCCCCCCCCAGCATCATCACTGATAACGGCACGAACTTCACGGTCGACGAGGTAAAACTCTGGTGCAAAAACATGGGCATCAAGCTCGACTATGCTTCCGTCTATCACCCACAAACTAACGGCTAGGTCGAACGTGCAAATGGTCTCATCATGAGCGGCATTAAACCTAGATTAGTGCGGTCCCTCAAGGAATCTAACACGCACTGGGTAGAGGAGCTCGACTCCGTACTCTGGGGGCTGCGAACCACACCGAATCGCACCACTGGATACACACCATTCTTTATGGTGTATGGCGCAGAGGCAGTTTTGCCCTGCGACATAATTCATGACTCACCTCGAGTGCGCATGTACGAAGAAAGAGAAGCCGAGCTCGATCTGCAGGACAACTTAGACGCATTGGAGGAGGAGCGTGACGTGGCAAAAGCCCGTTCCGCATTCTATCAACAGCAGGCTCGAAGATACCAAAGCAGAGAAGTACGGGCCAAAAACTACAACGTTGGCAAATTAGTTCTACGACTACCGGACAAGAAAAAGGACAAACTCAAGCCCAAGTGGGAAGGTCCCATCATAATTGACCAAGTCCTGACTGGTGGAGCGTACCTCCTGCGAGATGCATCGGATAACCGACTCGAGCCGAACCCATGGAACGCAGCCCGTCTCCGAAGATTCTATGCCTAGCGCCGGACTCTATGTTCATCTCCTTCCTCTGTCCATTTTTTATATATTTTCTGTCTTGCATTTCTCTTCTTCTTCTCTCTCTCTCTTATAGCCCTTAAAGGCTCATAAAGTGACGCACCATCCGCGCTCATTAAACCTGGGGGCTTCTTTAAACAGAAGCTTATTCATACGGGCTTCATGCCCAACACATGCGTCACACTTCCGCATGTACCTTTTATTCACCATTATATGCATCGATATGACTTAAGTTTTGGCCAAGCTGGGTTGCCTGGCTCCTGTGCTTACCCCTACATTCCCGATTGTTCGGCTAGGTGGTAAAGGGATCACCTCTGCGATTGTTACTGCAGGGTCAGCCGGACATGTACCTCAGACTGGGTGAAGCCGAAAGCTAGCGTTCTTAAGGGAATATTCGGTCGGTGAACTAAAGATGATCTTTTTTATTTTTTTATGCCCCTAGATATTTTTCCTGCGTTTCTTTTCGCAGCATGGACATGCACCTTAGGGCATGCCTCCCAGGGAAAGGAACCCCTAACGGAACTATTCTCCCTGGAAGATGTTTCTTACTAACCATGTAATATAACATAACTAGTCAGGCACTTGTCTGTTCACGCACTAATGACCCCTACGCCTGGTCTCCATGCATTCCCCGGTTCCTATATAACCGCATGGGAATTAGGACACACTCCGGACCATCAGGTCCCGAGGCTGAAGCGAAAAGGTCGGCCATGACAAATGATCTAAAATCCATCTAGAAGGCATTATAAATGTCAATTAAATTACATAGTCATTTTGACTGATCATATTCCTCTTCAATACCATCTAACAGGCTGTCTAATTTACAGTCCTGCTGGGAATACTTTGCGGCCAACTCTACTTGGCCGTATACTAAGCTTACAGGGATCTCCTTCCCATCGGGCCCTATAGGACCGACCTCGGCCATGTGGTTGGGGTCAGCCTTTGCGTACCGCGTCTTCACCATGGCCCAGGCCTCCCTAGTGCCTTGACGGCAGGCTGATATCTTCCGCAATCGGAAGCGCCACCGTGCTCCTTTTAGCTTCTCCGCAAGCTCTCCAAGACCTTCGGGCATGGAGACGGATGGCCACAGGGCCTGGGCGACGCCTCGCATCGCCTGCCGAACTCGATTGAGCAGTTGCGAGAGCTCGGGAAGAAGGTCACCAGTAGAACCGGGCATCTCCTCTGCAGGACGGCCTGTCAGCACACCTGCGAGAGCTCTGTTAATCGACTTCCCCGCCGAACTTTCTTTCAAAAGGTTCGTTCAAGCACTTACTAAATATGCCACGCCGAAGTCGCTGATTCTCCTTCACGGAGTCTGACAGCTGGGCACGAACATCTTTCAGCTCGACGCCCAGCTTGGTGTTGGCATCTCGGAGATCGTTCTTCTCCCCCATCACCTTTAACAGCACCCTCTCACCAGCCTTTAGCTAGCGTAGGAGGTGTTACCTTTCCGGATCCAATCCGGCGCCATCTGCAATTTCATTTGTCAAATTTGCACCAAAGCCGTCCTTCGCAGAATACTTATCTTTCGAAGTGTACATTACCAGAGGGGGCCTCCTTAGGCTCCCCTGCCGCGGCTAGTGCGGCCTCAAGTTGGGCTTTGCACTCTTCCAGCTCCTTGGACAGTAGGGAATTCTTTTCTGTAAGAACCTGCATAACAAATGATCCTTAAATCAGTTATTTTAACTGTTTCAAGTCTCGGGGGCTACTGGTATATATATAATTACCAAAATTTTCTTACCCGTATGTCTTTTACATATTGCTCCGTGGCTCTGGTTAGACCATTTTGAGCGGCACGGAGGTATGCATCTCCCGACTTAAAGGCATCTAACGCCTCTTGGGAGAAACAAGCGCCGCGAAGAATTGTCCGGTGACGCATGTGGTTCATGGCACTCTCCACCTCAGAGTTGGTGGCAGACAACCTGTCCACGTCCTCCGTTGGAGGAGCATCCGGTGCGCGCCTTGTGTTCGGCCCTGCTTCCGGGCCAGGCTTTGGATCCTGGCTGGTGGAGGCACGATTGGCGGTCTTCCCAAATATAGTTAGGCGGGGTCTCTTTGTCCTGAAGAGGGCACAAGTGTTAATATGCCCTGAAGGTATGACACCTGGGATAAGGGGGTGCGCCATACCTTTGCGCTGACGCCCCGGTCCGGACTGTACCTCTTTTCTACCCACGGGGCCCTGCGGGCCCTCGTTGGCTTGTCGTCGCAGGTTCGGCCTCCCATTTCTGGGAGGCCGGGATTAGCCCTGGATAATCGGCTGTAATGGCCACCAGGGCGTTGTCCTTGCTCAATTGATGGAACACTCCATCAATCAGATCCACCAAAAGCTCCGGATCCTCTTGCGAGTCCGGGTCGAGGGACCGTCCTGGGTCCTCGGGTTGTGGAGGAAGGCTGTTTATTTCTTTAACAGCTTGGCGCAGTTCCTGTGTCGAAATCACTAAGATTAAATACTTAACAATGGGGATATAAAACGGATGGGCAAAATGTGATCACTCACCCAGCTTGGAGGATTGTACATGGAAAATCCACCCTTTGGGTCGACGCGGAGAAAATCCTCCTCTTCTCCCTTGTACAAAGCGGACAAGGTCTTTATTAGAGCCGCAGCCGAATCCGGCCCCTTACGGCCGTAGCGGGTGGTGTCGTCCTCCCCGTTGAAATCCCACATGGGGTGGCCTCTATACTGTAGCGGTTGCACCCCTCGCATGATGCATGCGTCCATGACCCCGATCATGGTTAGTCCGGAATGAGCTAACAATCTTATCCGGCCCATCAGGTAAACAACGTCCCTGTCACTTTCCCTCTGAGGGCTCCGTGGGCGCCAGCTTAGGCGCTTCTTTAAGAGAGCATTGTTGAATTCAGGGAGGCCGGTCCGGACAGGATCCGGTAGCGGGACATCTTCTATGTAAAACCATTCCGAGGGCCAGTCTTCGCATGCCTTCTTTGGGGTTCCGGACAGATAGCCGGTCCCGGCGATGTGCCATACTTCGGCTCCGCCCACTTGATACAAAGACCCCTTCTTGGAACGGGGCACGAGGCAAAATAGCTCCCTCCACAGTATGAAATGAGCTTCAACACCCAAGAACAGCTCGCAGAGGGCTACAAAGCCCGCAATATGCAATACTGAGGCATGCGTGAGATGATGTAGCTGGAGGCCGTAGAACTCCAGCAGCCCCCGGAGAAATGGATGGATTGGAAATCTGAGCCCCTTTATTAAATAAGGGATGAGGCACACCCGTTCTCCTTTGGAGGGATTAGGGGCGCTCTCCGCTTGCTCTCCGTCGTTATAGACGGCAAGACCGGCTCGAACCGGGATCATACAGGCCGGGGGGAGAAATCCCTTGGTCTGGAGCGTCACTAACTCGCTATGCAGGATGGAGCATCTTTCCCAATATCCAGGCTTAGGGCTGGAAGGGCGGGAGGAGGAGTCGCGACGACTGGCCATGGTGGAATGGATCTTTGCCGAATGCGCTCTGATGAACACTCGCGAAGGGGGAAGGTGTGGTTTGGATCTAAATCCTCGTCTCCTTAAATAGGTCAGCTTGTTTACACAGCTAGGGGTGTGAATGTAAAAACACTCGAAACTTTCATATTCGTTTGACACGTGGGGAGCAGCCATTATTGGGCGCAGAAGCCAAGGAGCGCAACATCTACAAGAAACCGGACTTTATTCAACAGGTACATGGAATTTGGAGGAGAACCCGCCTTGCAATGCCGAAGACAATCTGCATGTCGGACTCATCGTCATTGAAGCCTGGTTCGGGGGCTACTGAGGGAGTCCTGGATTAGGGGGTGTCCGGATGGCCGGACTATACCTTCAGCCGGACTCAAGGACTATGAAGATACAAGATTGGAGACTCCGTCCCGTGTCCGGAAGGGACTTTCCTTGGCGTGGAAGGCAAGCTTGGAGATACGGATATTCAAATCTCCTACCATTGTAACCGACTCTATGTAACCCTAACCCTATCCGGTGTCTATATAAACCGGAGGGTTTTAGTCCCTAGGACAACATACACATCAACAATCATACCATAGGCTAGCTTCTAGGGTTTAGCCTCTCTGATCTCGTGGTAGATCTACTCTTGTACTACCCATATCATCAATATTAATCAAGCAGGACGTAGGGTTTTACCTCCATCGAGAGGGCCCGCACCTGGGTAAAAGTTCGTGTTGCCTCCTATTACCATCCGGCCTAGACGCACAGTTCGGGACCCCCTACCCGAGATCCGCCAGTTTTGACACCGACAACTAGGGTTACACAAGGTCGGTTACAAAGGAGGAGATATACATATCCGTATTGCCTAGCTTGCCTTCCACGCCAAGTAGAGTCCCATCCGGACACGGGACGAAGTCTTCAATCTTGTGTCTTCATAGTCCAACAGTCCGGCCAAAGGATATAATCTGGCTGTCCGGATACCCCCTAATCTAGGACTCCCTCAGTGATCCTTCTTGAACTTGACGCCTTCGATGCCTATGACATGCTTCTTCTTTGCGAGGGTATGCAAGTTCCTCATGCCAGCATGCCCTAGCCTTCGATGCCAGAGCCAGCACTCAGAAGCATTTGCAAGAAGACATACGGCAAGCTGTGGTCCTGCTGAGAAATCTACCATGTACAAATCATATTTCTGATACCCTTCAAAGACTAGAGACTTGTCATATTCCATTAGAACAAGGCAACGATATTTTGCAAATATCACAATCATGTTCAAGTCACAAAGCATTGAGACAGACATTAAGTTGAAATCAAGGGATTCAACAAGCATCACTTTATCCATGTGCTGATCCTTTGAGATTGCAACTCTACCTAGGCCGAATACCTTGCTTTTACTAGTGTCAGCAAATGTGATGTGACTCTTGTTAGATGGACGTAAGGTTGAGTCCATGAGAAGACTTCGTTCACCAGTCATGTGGTTAGTGCATCCACTATCAATAATCCATTCTAAAGCAGCTCGTGTCATACCCTACAGTGCAATTAAGGGGATAGGCTTCACGAAGAGTATTGTGAAGCATAAACATTTGACGATCAAGTGGATTATGAAAGCTTAGATCGATGTTAGGACTGATAGGATGAATAGCAAGCAACTTAGGAACGAAGTACATAATAAGATCATTTGGGCATTCAATATTGCGCCCCACAAGATGTTTTAGGTCCCCAGCAATAGCATCTGACACCTTTGATTACCGGCTGGAGACCTTTCCCTGCAAAAGAGAGTTAAGTCTTCTTAACCACCCCCATTTTTAGGGGTGGATTCAAAGCAATGAGTCTAAGTGCAGCATCTAAGAACTTTGGCTTTGGAGCCCTAGCAAATATTCTTGCAGGAGGTGAATAATACTCATAAGAATAAGCAGAGTAGTTCTTGGTTTTATGAACATGGCGGTTTGAAACACGCTCATATTCATAGTCTTGAGTATAGTATCCCTGCAAAATATCAGCGTTAGGGTGACTCAGGTGAGTCTTGTGTCTGTATGAAGCCTTTGGACCATGTGAAGCCTTTGGTCTGGGGTTTGTCTTCTTCCCTTGTGGTGTCATGATGACATTCACTGGAAGATTCTCCAGACACCTTTTGGGCACCCAGATTTTCTTCATAGCTGGCCCATTCCTGTAGTTGGCACCAATATACCTAGCAAACACTTCACCATTCTGATTCTTAAATAGTTTATAGTTTGCATCAAAGGATTCATCAATGATAATAGGGTTAGCACAAGTAAAGCCATATAGGGTGGATGGATCCACTGAAGATTCCTTTGCAGCAACCCATGTAGTTTTGGGGTACTGCTCAGGGTTCCAGTAAGAGCCATCAACATTCATTTTCCTTTCGAACCCAACACCCTCTTTCCTAGGGTTTTGGTTCAGAATCTGCCTTTTGAGGACATCACATAGTGTCTGGTGCCCTTTGAGACTTTTGTACATCCCTGTTTCAAGCAATGTCTTCAACCTAGCATTTTCATCAGCAATAGCAGTGGCATCCTCAGCACAGGGGTTAGTTACCACACCTGAAGATATTGCAACAGTAGCAGCAGTAGAACATTCCGGAATAGAAGTAGCGTTATCACACTCAAGGCATTTTAGACATGGTGGTTTAAATCCTTCCTGAGCGGGACTGATCTGTTGAGCGCGAAGTGACTCATTTTCCTTTTAAAGAACTTCATGAACTGCTCTCAATTTCTTAAGATCTTGCTTCCTTTGAAGATAATCATAGGAAAGATTTTCATGAGTTGTTGAGAGCGTTTCATGACGACTTTCAAGTTCCTCATACTTATCATGAAGATTTTTTATGTCTTCAATTAAGGACTGAGATCGAGTCATTTCAGAGTCTAACAGGTCATCGCTTTTGTCTAACAGTTTTTGAATATGTTCCATAGCTTTCTGTTGTTCAGTTGCAATTTTAGCAAGTGTTTTGTAGCTAGGTTTGGATTCACAATCAGAGTCATCTTCACTTGATGTTTGAAAGTAAGAATCACGTGAGTTTACCTTGGCACCACGAGCCATGAAGCAGTAGGTGGGAGCGAAGTTGTCCTTGTCATTAGCATCAGCGTAGGTGATGTAGCCATTGTCTTCATTGTTGAAGATGGACTTGGCAACGTAGGCTGTAGCCAGACTTGCAACGCCAGAGTCGGACTCCTCCTCAGACTCCACCTCTGCCTCCTCAGAAGCAGACTCCTCCTCTGAATCCATCTCCTTGCCAACAAAAGCACGAGCCTTGCCAGATGAGCTCTTCTTGTGTGATGAAGACTTTGATGAAGACTTGGAAGATGACTTTGAGGGTTTCTTCTTCTTCTTGTCATCAGAATCATATTCCTTGCTCTTGTTCTTCTTGTTGTTTTCATTGTCCCACTGCGGACACTCAGAGATGTAGTGACCAGGTTTCTTGCACTTGTGGCATGTTCTCTTCTTGTAGTCATGAGTAGAAGCTTCATCATTTCTTGAATTGGATCGTGAAGACTTTCTGAAGCCTTTTTTCTTGGTGAATTTCTGGAACTTCTTCACAAGCATAGCAAGCTCCTTTCCAATGTCTTCGGGATCACCAGAACTGCAGTCAGATTCTTCTTTAGATGAGGAAGCAACTTTTGCCTTCAAAGCGCGATTTCGGCCGTAGTTGGGACCGTAGATATCTCTTTTCTCAAAAAGCTGAAACTCATGTGTGTTGAGCCTCTCAAGTATGTTAGACAGATCGAGTGTCTTGAAATTAGGGCGTTCTTGAATCATCAGGGCTTGGGTGTCAAATGAGCTATCAAGTGATCTCAGGAGTGTCTTGACGATTTCATGATTGGTGATCTCAGTAGCGCCGAGAGCATGAAGCTCATTTGTGATGTCAGTGAGGCGATCAAATGTGAGCTGAACATTCTCATTGTCGTTTCTCTTGAAGTGGTTGAAGAGGTTGCAAAGGACACTGATCCTTTGATCTCTTTGGGTGAGACGCCTTCGTTGACCTTGGAGAGCCAGTCCCAGACTAGCTTCGACGTTTCCAGAGCACTCACACGGCCATACTGTCCTTTGGTCAGATGACCATAGATGATGTTCTTGGCAGTAGAATCCAGTTGAACGAACTTCTTGACATCAGCAAGGGTGACACCTTCACCAGTCTTGGGAACGCCGTTCTTGATGACATACCATAGATCCACATCAATGGATTCAAGATGCATGCACATCTTATTCTTCCAGTAGGGGTAATCAGTGCCATCGAAGACAGGGCACACAGCGGAGACTTTGATTATCCCTGCAGTCGACATAGCTAAAACTCCAGGTGGTTAAACCGAATCACACGAAACAAGGGAGTACCTTGCTCTGATACCAATTGAAAGTGCTAGTGATCGACTATAGGGGGGTGAATAGGCGATTTTTATGAAAGTCTTCAAAACATGGATGTTTCAAAGACAATGATAGAAATGAACCTATTAACATGCAGCGGAAGGTAGACTACACTAGGCAAGCCATAGACAAGTATTCAATAAAGTGAAAGCACGAAGACTATTAGCAGCTAGGCAGTATGGATCAGAATGGAAGATAGTATGAAGCCAATCAGAACAAACAGTCACACAGTGAAGTCAAAAGGATAATGCAAGCAGGCAATGACTTCACGAAGACAAACTATAAGCAAAGAGAAGGAAGAGATAGAACCAGTTGCTTGGTGAAGACAAAGGATTTGTTGGACCAGTTCCAGTTGCTGTGACAACTGTACGTCTGGTTAGGGAGGCTGAGATTCAACTCAGAAGACCGTGTCTTCACCTTATTCCCCTTGAGCTAAGGACACCCAGGCCTCGCCCAATCACGCAGGTAAGTCTTCAAGGTAGACTTCCAAACCTTCACATACTTCATTCACCGGCGATCCACAATGACTCTTGGATGCTCAGAACGCGACACCTAACCGGCTGGAGGATTCACAATCCTCAAGTGTAACAAGTCTTCAGATCACATAGACAGAAAGACTTCAGTGATGCCTAACACTCTTTGGCCCTGGGTGTTTAGGGCTTTGTCCTCGCAAGGATTTCTCTCTTAAAGGCTTCGAAGGTGGGTTGCTCTCAACCGACAAAAGCCGTGCACTAACTCTGAGCAGTCACCAATTAATGGTGTAGGGGTGGGCTATTTATAGCCACTAGGCAACCCGACCTGATTTGTCCGAAATGACCCTGGGTCACTAAGGAACTGACACGTGTTCCAACGGTCGCATTTCAAACACACGCGGCAGCTTGACTTAGGCTACAAGTAAAGCTGACTTATCCAGCTCTGGATAAGATTTGCTCTCATTGTCTTCGCTCGAAGACTTAGGATTTGGTTGAGCATCACTTTAGTCACTCTGACTTTGTTCACTTGGACCCCACTTAACAGTACGGTGGTTCCTATGACTCAACGAAGAAGAAAATGAAACTACGAAACAACTATGTCGTCGTGCTCCAAAGTCTTCATGCGATGTCTTCTCATGTCATTGTCTTCAATATGAATATCTTCACATACCACCATTGTCTTCAATGTCTTCACACATTTTTAGGAGTCATCTCCGGTAGGTAAACCGAATCAATGAGGGACTACTACCTGTGTTATCCTACAATTCTCACAAACACATTAGTCCCTCAACCAGGTTTGTCGTCAATACTCCGAAACCAACTAGGGGCGACACTAGATGCACTTACACTTTGGATGAGTACTCACGGTTGCTTTGCTACTTCTTTTTCCCCCTTTCCCGGTTATTGCGATCATATGATGGAGTCTAGGAGCCAGAGGATCCCGAGGATGATTCTTCATGGAGTTCGGCTTCAAGGAGTAGTTAGAAGGTCCCAGGCAGGAGGCCTTGCCTTTTCGATCGTTGCTATTTTCGTGCTAGCCTTCTTAAGGCAAACTTGTTTAAGTTATGTCTGTACTCAGATATTGTTGCTTCCGCTGACTCTTGTGCCTTCGAGCATTTGTATTCGAGCCTTCGAGGCCCATGGCTTGTAATATAAAGCTTGTATTATTCTAATTTGTGTCTATAGTTGTGTTGTGATATCTTCCCGTGAGTCCCCGATCTTGATCGTACACATTTGCGTGTATGATTAGTGTACGGTCAAATGGAGGGCGTCACAAGTTGGTATCGGAGCCGACTGCCTGTAGGAATCCCCCTTCCACACTCCTTGGCCAAAGTCGAGTCTAGTCATTGTGAAACTTTTGCTAACATGGTTGTGTGGCTTACGGGCCCATGTCGCCATTTGGGTGGTATTAGGATCTTTTACTCCTCGATCTTTACTCTGGGACTCTGATCTCTCTTCTATTTGGGTTAAAATGAATTTACTAACTCTGACTCTAGGTTCTCGTAACTACTTCCTCCCAGGGATCCCCTTATCACAGATGATCTCCTGTTGCACCAAAAGATTCCGAAGATACCTCTGATGTTCTCTCGAGGCTTTGTGCCCATCTTTTTTGCAATTTCCTATCACCATTATATCCCTATGGATAAATACATACACTCGCCGTCCATACCTTCATTCCAAGATGCTCTTGTTATTACTAGATACCACGGAATATTTTCGAATATACCAAGAATACTTTGTGCCTACTGCCTTGCAGTTCTTTGCCACATGAATACCCCTATGGATAATTTCTCACACTTACCGGGGATTCGTTCATCCCCAGTTGTTCATGCTTTTCACAAATGTCTTCGAAACGTTATTCAATCTTCTGAAAATCCACAACAACATATTGCTCTAGAAAGTTTTACCTGCTTGCATTATGGTTAATTCCAGATTTCTAGTAATCTCCGTCGACATCCTCTGTCACTATCGTTTCGAGTCCCTTGATCCAATATGTTGTGAATGCTCGCAATCCTCAACCAGATCCTAACATTCATCCTTCCGGCTGAGACATCACTCCAAACACGAGCTTGTTCTTGTCAAATCAAACCTTGATTGATTGTCGATCTGTATTGATTCAACTCAATTATCTTTTGATTAGTTCATCTGCTTCAGGTCTTCTGATTTGAAAGTCATAGTTCCTTTGTATTCAAGCTTTGAAGTTATCCAAGTTATATCTATAATCCGATGCCTTTGCATTCTTTCTTCTTTTTGTTGAGTATCGATACTCACATCAGATCCTTTGTTGGACTTCATCCGACAATGTCCTTCATATTCAATAACCTCATGATCCTTTCCACAAGTATATAATACTGTTGGTAAATTGTATCCTCTGCTTTTCTCAACCATGCTCTGCTTTCGAGCTAGTGATATTTACTCCTGAAGTTTGTGGTATATGTTCCTAAGATGCCCCGATGGGTTGAACCTATGCCTTCCCTAATTTGTGTGAACCCAAGATTTTTCACAAATCATACTCTTCTGGTATTTTGCCAGATAAAATTTCAATATTACAACTTCTTCGAAAACGAGAAGTGAATGAAAAGTTATGATTGGAGAAGTGGGAGTCAACCTTGAACTTTGTGTTCATGCCCGTGGACCCGATGTAGAGGTTATCATGGAAGCTGCTCGTAAAAATAATTTCCCCTTGGTATAAGTTCATCTTGTATCTGTAAATTGATCCTTTACAATCATGGTTCCGATCATATTTTCTCCTTGATTCCTTTTCCCAGACAAGTTGAAAGTACTTGTCTTTTGTAGATCATTTCACCTATCCAACCCCTGTTCTGATCTACCTTCAAGAATTGCCCCATGTTATATCGAGGATATTTCGTCGTTGCACTACCTCTTGTGAATTCTTTTTCTAGGAATGATACTCCATCACGTCATTCCTAGCCTGATTGGCTATATCATTATCATGCTAAATATTAACTGTGCCACCCATTCCTTATTACCGGTGCACATCTTTCAACAATAAACTAATCTTACATCGATTTCCTCGTCTTATCATTTCACCTCGAACCACAAACTGGATTCTGAGTTTGTGTTGTACCTGTGGTTCCAATAACCTGTTGCTTCATCATTCCTTTGACTTGATGTCATCGTTGATTGATTACATCTTCATAGAATCTCTCGACAAAATTTGTCGTGATTCTCATCAACATCCTAAGCTCTTCGAAGATATATATCGAATTCTTGATGGGTAATACCATCCTTTCCCCTCGATGATTCATGTTATCATCGACCACTTTATTGCCTTCCGTTCAACACAAACTTGTTCGTGTTTCGTGATATACCTTGAGAACCTTGCTATCCAGCATTTGTTCTTTACCTTGGAGTATTACCATCTTTTATGTCAAGAATGTCATGAGAATTTCACCACCTCTTAAGAATTCTAGATACAGGTGATACCCCTTGCCATATTCGTTCACTCCTTGGTCCCTGTGTTGTTTCTAACCAGAAAACCGACAATTGAACTATGATGTGCGCCTTCAAAACTTCTAGCAACCCTATTGCTTTCAAGTTAATGGTCGATATTTCATTCTTAGACCAATGGTTATCGAATCACCATTCTAGCATTGATCATGCTACCTAGGCCCATATTTCAGGTGCACCTTTCAATCAATGTTTAATTGTGTACTCAAGCATACATCATTATATCATTTGGTCTGACAAGTGTTACCTCCTTGTTCAGATAATTGTGGAAATCCATCTTTTGTTAATCTCGATGAAATGTCGCTGAGTCCATCAGCCACCACCTCATCTTCTCCTTGGTTTAATGATGAACTCTTGTTCGGAACTCGCTTTCATGGTTCATTTCCCGAGAATCTTACAATGTCATCTCGTCAATTTGTGTTGCACCTTTCCTTCTCAGACATCCCGAGTCTGAGGTATCTTGACACCAATCAGATCTAAATCTTGATCATATGATGGTTGGAACATATTTCCAAGAGTTATAACATTGGTATAAAATGACCCGGTAAGGTGATGTCGTGCCTGGCACACCTGGCCGGAGGACCTATTGTTATAGTTTCCTTTTTAGCAAGGTTATCTATTATTCCATGAGGAAAATCCTAAGATGTATTCTATGAGTTGTCCCTGAATGGATCCTTTGTGTATCCAAAGTCTGACCTTCACCTGATGACCATGTCAATGCTATCCCGAAGCATGTCTGTGATACTCCGATCATCAACGAGAACTTTGAGAGCACAATGCTAAATTTTCATTATCAATTATCCAAACACCTTGTATGGGTAATGTCATTAAATTTCTCTCCCCTTACCTAAAAGGGTTTTCTACTTTATATCCTGTCATGGATGTCATGCTCTACTTGTCCTTGGGAAGGGTATACCCCTGAAATATGTGTTTAAACACATTTTCCTTTCCACTATTCTATTTAATCTAATGATCACCTTTTCCTTTCCATTGTTCTGTTTAATCTTTCTGGTGATCTATATGATCTAAGCAGTAATGTTCTTCTGCTTATGTAAATACCTAGGTGAACAATCGTGTCGGTAAGACCCTGTTACTATTATTGATGACATTCCGGTAACCATCGATGGACGAGAACTTTGCCTATTGGTTTGCCTCGTTTCAATGAGCAGGAAAATGGTTCTCTTCGTCCCTCGCCCTTGGCACCAACAATTGTTTCCAACATGACTAACAGGCTAGCCTCTGACATACATTGCTATCCCGATTGTGCAAGAAGTCGGCGCCTTTTCTAATTTTAACCCGCATGGTGGGATCATAACCCACAGTTCCACAGGATCGAAACCTGAATCTCCTGTACAACCTTGATTCTGAAGTATTACTTTGCACTTGGCTTCGTAAGTATTTTACGAGCCACCTTCCCTCACTTATTCTATTCCGGTGTCAGACGTGATACTTGTTTCGTTGCTCTGAACCCCTCTCAGCCTCTGTTTCAGGCATCGAACATTTTCCTACCGCTTGAAAATTCTCGTGCCTACTTTAGATCTCTCGATGTATTTCCTGAGTTCCAACTCGAGATATACTCATATGTTCATTCATGGGTTAACCCCAGGTGATTACCATCATAGGATTCTATCATTGTCGAGCTCCCCCTTACCTATTCGTAAGTATGATGAAGACCCGAAGTAAGGGTGATGACTTCATCATGATGACCTGGAGCAAAGAAATGAAGATGTCAACGAAGAGGATCAACTACTTTGGGAAGAGCAACCAAGACCGAGAAGATCCGTAGAATTTCGTAACCAGAACTTTCCCCCTTACTCAACCTCTTAAATCTCGGGACGAGATTTCTTGTAGTGGGGGAGATTTGTAACACCCCGGTAGTTCAACTACAGTAATCTCCCCATAATGGTGGCCATGTCATCATAATTACTTAGCAAGTTGCCACTTATCAAAAATCAAATTCAAAATTCACTTTGTAATGCAAGTCAAATTTTACATTTTCAAAAGTGCAAACAAAATAGTTCATAATTTTGCGAATAATCCCTAAGTATCTATCATCTAGAAGCCAACCTCATTTGGATTCCCCAAAAATTCCCCTGAGATTTATTTAAGTGGTTCAACAGCAAATCACTTGAACAGAAAGGACAAAAGGAAAAATACTAATAAAAAGAAAAGGAACCTAATCTACCGGGCTTTGGCCCAAGTGGCTGGGGAGGCCCAGCCCACCCCCTGCCATCCCTTTCCTCTCGCTACAGGAACGGAAGGGGGCCGTGGAAGCCATCCACGATGCCATGGTCGCGGTGGCAGCCATCCCCGGCTCCCCCTCCCCTACAAGTCCCCGGCGCCCCTACCCCTTGAACCCTAGGGCGCCATAACCTTATCACTTCTCCCCTCCCACTTGTCCTCGTCGTTTTCCTCATCGCCCGAGAGTGTTGCCGCCGCCATGCCCTCGTCGTCACCGAGTCCACCTTATCCCCGCGTCGCACGAAGATGTCCTGGAGGGCCGTCACAGTCGACCTTGTCTTCCTCCTGTAGTAAATCGAGCTGGGGAGCCGTCAAGCTTCAGGATCGAGCCTCCTTTCCCGCCGGCCACCGCACGCCTCTCGCCGTCGTGCTGCCGCTCCGGCACCGCCCCGTCCTCCCTGAGTCGCCCCCGAGCTCCACTATGAGCCTCCATCCTTTCCCCTCTGCTACCGAGCTCGATTACGAGCTCTAGCTAGCCGGCGTAGCTGCCATGCCCCGACCGAAGCTCGCCGCCGTCGACCTTCATCGTTGCCGCGGCCTAGTGCTCCGCCTGCACACCCCCTGTTCACTTGCGCCGCCAGTGTTCGCCGTGCCTCGGCTCCGCTCCGGTGCGCCCGCGCCCAGCGCCCCCCACCCCCATGCGTGTACTCCCGCCAGCGAGCCGCCGCGGCCGCTGATGTTGTTCGCTGCCGCTCGCGAACGCTGCATGGCTGCTGCTTGCTGATGCTCTTGCGTGGCTGTCGCTGCTCGCCTCCGGCAGCCCTGCTCGCCCTCTCCTTCGGGCGTGGCCGCCCGCCGCTCGCCGTTGCCTCTGCTGGCCGGCCGCGCCGCGCCTGACTCCCAGCCGTGGATGCGTGCGTGCACAACGGACTCCCGTGTTGACTTAGTGGGATAACCCCAATTAGAGTAGGCCAAATCAACCACTAACACTCACTGACTGGTGCCCCCCACTGTAGCAATTAATTAAACCATTGGGTCGCCGACAGTAGGCCCCACTGCTTAATTAGGTTATTTAAAAACATCTAAAATCTCGGTTAATTACTTTGAGTCTATGACACCTGGGGCCCGCGTGTCAGTTTGACCAGTCAACAGTCAACTGTTGACTGTTGACTTGGCTGCTGACCAGCCCCATGGACCCCACCTGTCATTCTAATAGGCTAGCTCCATGTGTGTATAAAAGTAATACACTGTTTAAATTCGAATTTAGGTATAATTCAGTATTCCAGAAAATCATTAAAACTTTGAAAATTCGTACAAAATAATCTGTAGCTCGGATTGAAAAGTTTCTACATGAA
Source organism: Triticum aestivum (assembly GCF_018294505.1). NCBI lineage: Eukaryota > Viridiplantae > Streptophyta > Magnoliopsida > Poales > Poaceae > Triticum > Triticum aestivum. The sequence continues at coordinate 447,637,821 of NC_057797.1, forward strand.
AGTTACTCGGAACAACGATATGAATCCGCATACGCAGCCTGTTCATCCGCCACACACCCCTAGCATAGTGAACACGTAACTTTCCCTCTCCGGTTTATCTGTCCGAAAATGCGAAACACCGGGGATACTTTCCCGGATGTTACACCTCCCCCCTTCGCTGGTAGCACCTAGTACTGCGTTAAATCACCCCAAGCACCGCGTATTGACATGTTATGCTTTGTGATGCTTTGATTGTTCTGTTATTTATTGTGTTCACCATCCGTTACTTCTTTTCGGTATACCCCGAGACTGCGGTTGAACCTGTGATTGACTACTTCACCTTCGAGGGTCCGTTTTTGTCTCCAGAGAAACCAGGCAAGCCCCCCCCCCCTTGATCACCAGATATCACATATTCTTCTCTCTACTGCTTGCATTAGGGTAGTGTAGCATGTTACTACTCTCGGTTAATCCTATTCTGTTGCATAGCATGTCATTGTTGCTACAGTTGTTGATACCTTACCTGCAATCCTAAATGCTTAGTATAGGAAGGTAGTATTTCATCAGTGGCCCTACATCCTTGTCCGTCTGCCATACTATACTATCGGGCCGTGATCACTCGGGAGGTGATCACAGGTACATACATACATACATACATACATACTATACAGGTGGTGACTAAAATCGGGTCAGCTCGTAGAGTACCCGCAAGTGATTCCGATGTGGGGGTTGAAGGGGCAGGTGGTCCCATCCAGGTAGTGGTGGGCCTGGGTTCCCGACGGCCCCCAACTGTTACTTTGTGGCAGAGCGACAGGGCAGGTTGAGACCACCTAGGAGAGAGGTGGGCCTTGCCCTGGTCGGCGTTCGCGGTTACTTCAAAATAACACGCTTAACGAGATCTGGGTATTTGATCTGAGTCTGGCCACTAGCCTATATGCACTAACCAATTACGCGGGAACAGTTATGGGCACTCGACGTCGTGGTATCAGCCGAAGCCTTCGTGACGCTAGCGACTGAGCGGCGCGCGCCGGGTTGGACCGCGTAACGCAACTTCCTTTGTAATGGAGGTTGCTAGGTCTGCTCACCGGCCGCGTACTCAACGTGCAGGTGTGCAATGGGCGATGGGCCCAGACCCCTGCGCGCATAGGATTTAGATCGGCGTGCTGACCTCTTTGTAGTGCCTAGGTGGGGCTGCGACGTGTTGATCTTCCGAGGCTGGGCATGACCCAAGAAAGTGTGTCCGGCCAAAGGGGACCGATCGTGTTGGGAAATGTGGTGCACCCCTGCAGGGAAGTTTATCTATTCAAATAGCTGTGTCCCTCGGTAAAAGGATGACCCGGAGTTGTACCTTGACCTTATGACAACTAGAACCGGATACTTAATAAAACACACCCTTCCAAGTGCCAGATACAACCGAGTGATTGCTCTCTCACGGGGTGACGAGGAGAGGATTGCCGGGTAGGATTATGCTATGCGTTGATACTTGGTTAACTTACCATCTACTCTCTTCTACTTCTTCAAGATGGAGGCTGCCAGAAGCGTAGTCCTTGATAGGACTAGCTATCCCCCTCTTATTCTGGCATTCTGTAGTTCAGTCCACAGATACTACCCATTTCATTGATACCAATGCATATGTAGTGTAGATCCTTGCTTGCGAGTACTTTGGATGAGTACTCATGGCTGCTTTGCTACTTCTTTTTTCCCCTTTCCCGGTTATTGTGATCATATGATGGAGTCCAGGAGCCAGAGGATCCCGAGGATGATTCTTCAGGGAGTTCGGCTTCGAGGAGTAGTTAGGAGGTCCCAGGCAGGAGGCCTTGCCTTTTCGATCATTGCTATTTTTGTGCTAGCCTTCTTAAGGCAAACTTGTTTAACTTATGTTTGTACTCAGATATTGTTGCTTCCGCTAACTCTTGTGCCTTCGAGCATTTGTATTCGAGCCTTCGAGGCCCATGGCTTGTAATATAAAGCTTGTATTATTTTAATTTGTGTCTAGAGTTGTGTTGTGATATCTTCTCGTGAGTCCCTGATCTTGATCGTACACATTTGCGTGTATGATTAAGGTACGGTCAAATGGAGGGCGTCCCAGAGTGCAAGTCAGAAGAGCCACGAGGCGGCCACAAGGGTGGAGGGCACGCCCAGGGGGGTAGGGTGTGTCCCCTACCTTGTGGGACCCTCGATGGCCCCCTGACCTAGATCTTCCTCTTATATATTCACATATATTCCCAAACCACCTGAAGCATCCACGAAAAGACTTTTCCACCGCCACAACCTTATGTTCCCATGAGATCCCATCGTGGGGCCTTTCTCGGCATCCTGCCTGAGGGGGATTCGATCACGGAGGGCTTTTACGTCAACTCTATTGCCCTTCCGATGAAGCATGAGTAGTTTACCTCAGACCTATGGATCCATAGCTAGTAGCTAGATGGCTACTTCTCTCTCTTTGATTCTCAATACCATGTTCTTCTCGATGTTCTTGGAGATCTATCCGATGTATTCTTCTTTTGTGGTGTGTTTGTTAGGATCCGATGAATTATGGATTTATGATCAGCTTATCTATGAATCTTCTCTGAATTATTTTATGCATGATTTGATATCTTTGTAATTCTCTTTGAACTATCGGTTTGGTTTGGCCAACTAGAATGGTTTTTCTTGCAATGGGAGAAGTGCTTAGCTTTGGGTTCAATTTTGCGGTATCCTTTCCCAGTGATAGTAGGGGCAGCAAGGCACATATTGTATTCTTGCCATCAAGGATAAAAAGATGGGGTTTACATCATATTGCTTGAGTTTATTCCTCTACATCATGTGATCTTACTTAATGCATTACTCTGTCCTTCATGAACTTAATACTCTAGATGCAGGCAGGAGTCGGTCGATGTGTGGAGTAATAGTAGTAGATGCAGAATCATTTCGGTCTACTTGACACGGACGTGATGCCTATATTTCATAATCTTTGCCTTAGATATCGTCATAACTTTGCGATTTTCTATCAATTGCTCGACAGTAATTTGTTCACCCACCGTATTATTTGCTATCTTGAGATAAGCCTCTAGTGAAACCTATGGCCCCCGGATCTTTTTTCCATCATATTAGTTTCCGATCTACTATTTTGCAATCTTTTACTTTCTGATCTATAAACCAAAAAAACAAAAATATTTACTTTATCTTTTGTTTAGTTTTATCTATCTCTATCAGATCTCACTTTTGCAAGTGACCGTGAAGGGATTGACAACCTCTTTATCACGTTGGGTGCAAGTTGTTTGATTGTTTGTGCACGTATCTAGGACATTTGTCCCTTACCCCCGCCGCCGCTACATCTTCATCGGGATCCATCCTGAGCCAACCCGCGCCTCCTTCCCCTCCTCGATTTCGCCACTGAACCAACCAGCCTCCTCTCCCTCGATCCACCCATTCCCGCAGTTCCTCCCCACCGCTTCCAGATCGAGCGAGCTCGATCTCCAGCAACAGTGCCCAAGTGCCTCCTCCTTCCTTCTGTGGTCCGGCAACCGAGCTGAAGCTCAGGCGAATCTCCTCCGCCATGCCCTCTTCTTCTCCTCGTCCCCGCACCTCTGCTTCACCGGAGACCGACCCCGTCGCCTGCCCAAGTCCAATCAGCGGCCAGGGATCCTCGCGCATGAAGCCCCGCGTCTCTGCTTCGCGCGCTTGCCCCGGCCTTGCGCACCGAGCCCCAACCCTCGCGACCAGGCGCCCCTGCAGCCTCCCTCCTGCCCGCGCTCGAAGGACTCCTCCCTCGTGCCGCTCGGGAGCAGGCCGGAGCTCCGCGTAATGCAACTTGTCCCGCCGCCGCCGTAGTGCAGATGAGCCCCGCTGCTCCCTCTCTTCGTCTATTCTCGATGTCGTCATCCTTCCTCTGCACCTAATCGTCCCTTGTCGTTGTGGTGTTCTTTGGCTCTGCAGGAGACCGCCGCCATGGACGCCCGACCTCGCTGCCATCCATGGAGCTTTGCCTCGCGCCCTCCTGACTGAACCGAGTACTAGCTCCGCCTGACGCCATGGCCGACGGCCTCCTCATGTCCGGTCCGCCCCGCGTCGCCTCCCTTCATTCCCAGCTGCCCCACGACCCTGCGTCCCTACCGAAGCCTGCGCTAAGTCCCTCGCAACCCGCCGCCCGGATCAGGCCGTCCCCGCGTCGTCCCTGTCGCAAAGTTCGGCGCCCGCAACGGCGCAGCTGCCCCGTTCCCTTTCTTCACCGGAGTTCTTCGCTGCAAGACCCTTCCTCGAGGAGCGCCGCCGCCCTGCTGCCCGGTTTCTCTCGTGTCAAGTCCGCCGCCAGTCGTTGTCGTTGCCTCTGCTTCGCGCCCGGCCGTCGGCTACCTCCTCTGTATCGCCGGGCCTCGTCCGCTCACATCCTCTGCTTCGAACGAGAAGGCCAGCGCCGCACCCTCGTTGGCTTGTCCCAGCGCCAGCGTGGACGAGTGTCGCGTCACCCGCGCGAGCCATTCTCTGCTTCGCCTACGCTGTGGGCCGCCAGATCCGTCGGCCTGCCTTGGCCTCTCCACCGAACTGGGCCTCAGCCCGGGGTGAGCAGCCCAGTCAATCCAAGATTTCAGACCGTTATGTTTTTTTCCCCTGTCCAGCGATTTTAGTAATTATCTGAAGACGCCTGTTTTACAGAAAACCCCCTAAGTTTCATGCATATCCTAACTCACCAACTAAGCATCACTTGTAAAAACTCTATATATGAAAGTTGCTTAGAATTTTGTGTAGTTTCATAATATGCCACTTTCAATCATGTTTAAAATGTCTAAAATGATGTTTGTGTGTATTTTGCATAATGCCATGTTAAAATGATTTCTTTCATAACTAAATAACCGTAGCTCCAAATTTATTAAACTTTATATGTAAATGGGGTAGAAAAATGTCTAGTTTAACATGGTGACATTACTTTGCATGTTAAACAACTCTAAAATATGGTTTAGGGCAGAACAGTACCAAATCCATAATTTGCATATGAGGATTTTTTGGACTTGTTGTTTGTTGTTCCAGCCTCATTTAAACTTGCCTAGATAGGTAGATTTCATATGCTTCACCTCTTGCCATGTTTAACAACTTTTAATATTGTTGAGTACCTAACCGGGAGTGAACTAAATAATTGATGTGGTGTTCCGTCAATATGCAACTCGTTGCATATTGAGCTCCACTTAATTTATAGTTTTGTTTGTTGCACTTTGCCATGCCATGCCTCTTTAAACCGGACATGCATCATACTTGTTTGCGCATCATGCCATGCTTATGTGATGGTTGTTTACTATGTTGTTTGCTTCTCTCGTTAGCTTCGGTTTCGTTCCCGAGTTGTGAGGATTCGTTCGACTACGTCTGTTTGTCTTCTTCATGGACTCGTTCTTCTTCCTTGCGGGATCTCAGGCAAGATGACCATACCCTCGAAATCACTTCTATCTTTGCTTCTAGTTGTTCGTTCTATCGCTATGTCGCGCTACCTACCACTTGCTATATCATGCCTCCCATATTGCCATGCCAAGCCTCTAACCCACCTTTCCTAGCAAACCGTTGTTTGGCTATGTTACCACTTTTGCTCAGCCCCTCTTATAGCGTTGCTAGCTGCAGGTGAAGCTGAAGTTTGTTCCATGTTGGAACATGGATATGTTTGGGATATCACAATATATCATATTTACTTTAATGCATCTATATACTTGGCAAAGGATGGAAGGCTCGGCCTTATGCCTGGTGTTTTGTTCTACTCTTGCCGCCCTAGTTTCCGTCATACCGGTGTTATGTTCCTCGATTTTGCGTTCCTTACGCGGTTGGGTGTTATGGAAACCCCTTGACAGTTCGCTTTGAATAAAACTCCTTCAGCAAGGCCCAACCTTGATTTTACATTTGCCTAACAACCTATTACTCTTCCCTTGGATCGGCCAACCCAAGGGTCATCTTTATTTTAACCCCCCCCCCCCCCCCCGGCCAGTGCTTCTCTAAGTGTTGGTCCGAACCGAGCTGCCTGCGGGGCCACCTCAGGAAAACTTGAGGTTTGGTTTTACTCGTAGCCAGTCTCATCTGGTGTTGCCCTGAGAACGAGATACGTGCGACTCTTATCGGGATTGTTGGCACATCGGGTGGCTTTGCCGGTCTTGTTTTACCATTATCGAAATGTCTTGTAACCGGGATTCCGAGACTGATCGGGTCTTCCCGGGAGAAGGAATATCCTTCGTTGACCATGAGAGCTTGTGATGGGCTAAGTTGGAACACCCCTGCAGGGTTTGAACTTTCGAAAGCCGTGCCTGCGGTTATGTGGCAGATGGAAATTTGTTAATGTCCGGTTGTAGAGAACTTGACACTTAACTTAATTAAAATGCATCAACCGCGTGTGTAGTCGTGATGGTCTCTTTCCGACAGTGTCGGGAAGTGAACACGGTCTTGTGTTATGCTTGAACGTAAGTAGTTCAGTATCACTTCTTGATCACTTGTAGCTTCACGACCGCTTTGTTGCTTCTCTTCTCGCTCTTATTTGTGTATATTAGCCACCATATATGCTAGTGCTTGCTGCAGCTCCACCTCATTACCATATCCTACCCATGAGCTTAAATAGTCTTGATCTCGCGAGTGTGAGATTGCTGAGTCCTCGTGACTCACAGATACTTCCAAACAGTTGCAGGTGCCGATGATACCAGTGCAGGTGACGCAACCCAGCTTAAGTGGGAGCTCGATGAAGATCTTGTTCGTTGTGTTGTTTCGTTTCATGTTGATCAGTAGTGGAGCCCAGTTGGGACGATCGGGGATCTAGCATTTGGGGTTTTTCTTCTTTTATTTTGGTTCCGTAGTCGGACCTTGATTGTATTTTGGATGATGTATGTTTAACTTGTATTTGTGTGAAGTGACGATTGTAAGCCAACTCTTTATCTTTTTTTATTCAGTACATGGGATGTGTGAAGATTACCCCTCTTACGACACGCCTACCATGCGGCTATGCCTTTAAGTCGTGCCCCGACACGTGAAAAATATAGCCACATTGTGGGTGTTACAAACATGTCAGTGCACTTTTGGATTAAACTGGGTATCTATTACCTGATTACTGTAGCTGATCAACCTCATCTTTTGGGTTCAGAAGTGCCTAAAATACTGACGCATGGGCACAGCTCAAACATGTCGGGGGCATCATCTGTTGGGACTCGTGAAGTAATTGCGGTGACCCGCTGGTACCTATGGCAGTTAAGGAGAAAGTTTACTCATGAGGGGATCACACACCACCTCGGGCGAAGTGCCGTATCTATTCTGGCAATCACTGTGAATACGACAAATTGTATGAAAAAAATTGTCTGAACCAGAACTAAAGTGTACTAAACCAAAGACAAGAGCAGTCAAGTTAAACGTGGACGCTGCATTTTTTGTCAATGAGTGTGATGGGGCTACAGTGGTTGTCATGTCATCCGTAATCACCAAGGTAAATTGTTAGGGGCCCAGTGCTCATTTGTATCTCATGCAGTCAGTGTTAGTAATACAGAGGCAATGGCAATGCGAGATGGCTTACTACTCGCTAATTCTCTAGGATGCAATGTGGTGGAGGCAGAATCAGATTCAATGGAAGTCGTCAATTTTTGCACAGGTGCAACACAATGTGACTCAGCGGCTGCTATTTACGCACAATATCTAGATACTGCAAATCTTATTGGGAAGATCAAATTCAAGCATTGTAGAAGAGAAGCTAATGATGTTGCTCATGGACTAGCTAGGCATAGTTACTTAAATAAATCTTCTTGTATTTGGTCTGATGATCCGCCTATTTGGATTATCCCTGACCTTACAAACGATGCAACGGTTATTTGATTTAATAGAGCTAGTCATGATGATCTTTTCCTCAAAAAAAGAAGATTCAAGTGACAATCCCGTCCGGATTTTTTGGGCGGTTATCGTGGTCAAATTTAAAGTGGCAGCCCACTGTCCACGCCCACCAAAGACGCTCGCATATACTGAAACTGCCGAGACGGACCAGGGTTGTGAGATGCTCATTGGACAAATCTAAGATAATTCGGATCTATTGCCAAAACTCGTGGTTCGCCAAATAGATTTGCAGTTTTATTTAAGCTCTAAAGCCCAATGTGCATGTGTTTGGCTATGCGTCAAAGGCGCAGAAAAGAAATCTACTACCACCAGCCCATTATTAAAATTTCCGATATTTCAACAGTTTCTTTAAATTTTAACACAGTACAGATAAAGATGCTCATACAAACACAAATACACTCATTCTTTTTTTCTGAGTGGCTAGTACACTCATTCCTATGACATACACACGTACACTCTATCATATTAGCATTTCGAGAGATTGAGCCTACATATCATATCATTTTTAGATTCATGAAGTCGCCATAAAGGCATATATGTTTTCATAGTCAACGAAAACGTATCCTCCCACTGAACGCACGTGCTAAAAAGCCGGAAATAAATTCAAAAAAATGCAACCACCGATTACAAGTCTAGGGCTTGAACCCTGATGGATTGGTTCCACCACAAGGAATCTAAGCATCTGAGCTACGCCCAGTTCACCTCATGTTTAAACAGTCCCCCATTATCGTTTTCTTTACCCTTGATAGGATTGAAATAATCCATTCGTAGTTTAAATATATGTAAAATAAATGATAGCAAATTCTAAAAAAAAAAGAAGCCCACCGTATATACGTGTGAAATAGATTAACCTGAGAAGAGAAGATCCACCGTCCATCCTGTCAAAGAAAATATATTATTCCCATTGAGAAAGAGAATACCAGGAAGCAGGACAGCATGAGAAGGAAGGAGGAGCTGGAAAGCAGGAGAGGCAGGTACCACTCCAAGGAAACCGGAAAACCAGCTTCCCAAAACCGTGGATTCGTCCATCAGTATGAACGTGCATGCGAACCAGGAATCTGATCGTGGACCCGGAAGTGGCCAGCTCTGACAAAACCCTCCACACCAAATATTCGATCGACCGATCCCAACGGGGTAGCTAATCAAGCCGTCGGGTACATGCAAATTGCATTACTTTAATCTGGACGTACAGGGCAGGGCTTTATCAATAGATGGAGTACAAAGCACACCTTCCTCTGTACCTAGAAACAATGTATGCACCGATGTACGTATCATGTATGCAATCGGTGTACTGAACCTTTTGTTTCAGGGCTCTAGTAGCGGGCAAGAAGCACAAGGAGAGCCTAGCTAGGTATATGTAGCGCTATACCTGTATCGCTGTGAATACAATGGCACGGCGTATGATTAAACAACGACCGACTAATTGACCTGAGGGCAAGCAGGATAAGCACGGCGACGGCGACGAGAGGCTCGAGAGTACGAAACGTGGTACCACAGGGAGAAGCAGCGTGGGGGATGGACGGGAGTAAAGAAAGTAGCGAGGGCCATGACCGCCCATGGTTTGGGCAAAGGCAAAACCGGGGCAGCACTGGCTGGATTCCTGGAAAGCGGAGGGTTTCCACAAAACCGGGAGCGGAGCCAACGAAAGCCCCCCCTCTCCCTCCCACCCTCAGCCTCGTGGGGCCCGGCTGCCGCAGGGTTCGGCCGTTTGTTTCCAGCGACCTCTCGCCGCAGCGCGCACCTGATTCCATTCCTGCCTTTTACGTGGTCATCGCCGAGACGCTGCGCCACGCGCCGAATCTACCACACCGCGTTATCATCATCGAACAACTGCGGGGGCGTGGCCCACTGTTATAGTAAATTGGCGCCTTTTTTTTCTGCTCTTCCTACACGGTTTCAGGGAAGAAAAGTAAGATCAGCCGCACCTCTCAAACCCGCCTTATACGTTCAGACGGATCATCCGATCATTGACCGGTCATATTTTTTTACCTATCTCTCGGGTCGCACGCGCGTGTGGATCCGAAGGCCCCCCCAAACCCTAGCCCCCGGACCTCAGATCCCCTTTCCCCGGCCGTTGCCGGCGCCGGCGCCGGCAGTGGCGGCCGCGCCCGGCCGACAAAGGCGGCGGGCGAGGCTGCGCCCTCTGGACCATTCGCGCGGAGCGGGACGTCCCTGAGGCGGCCATAGTGGTGGGGGGCTCTCACGACAGGGAACGCGAAAGTGCGGCGGCGCGCGCGGATCCAGGGGTGTAGCAGGGTGGCGGTGGTAGGTGGAGCACTAGCTCTGTTGGCGGCGGCGTGAGCTCAGCCATGGAGGCGGCGGCGTCGAGGAGGCCTTGCCAGGAAGGGATCTTGGCGGGCAGCGGGTGGCCGGCCGGCCGCCGTGTGAGGAGCGCGCGGTGATGCCCCGGTGGAGTTGGCGCCGGAGTGTGGCTCGAGGCACGGGTTAGATCCATGCTTGTGGCAGTCCCCTGGTGTGGTGAAGGCCGACTTTGCTGGATCTGGCCCTTGCACGGCTTGGTGGGATGTTGCTGCTCCTCGACTGTGATGTTGAAGGTGGTGTGGGTCGCATTCTCTCGGCAGTGAGGGTTGAAGAAGACCATGGCTGTGCAGCCTCGACGGCAATTTGCTGCGGTGACGGCGGTGCGAGGCATCATGGACGATACTGCCCAATACCTCGGAGGAGTGGAGTTGCGCGGCATTACGGATGAAAATCCAGTCCGGCTTTAGCCGAGCCGGCGACGATGGCACCCGTGGGTGTCATTCCCCTCCCTGGAGGCATCGCCAAGTGTGTCGCCAAGTCCCTCTTGCTTGGTTTTGGCAGTTATCTCCGGGCGAAAGCCTTGATTCGGCGCTGAATCGGCACGAGAACGCCGCCTTTCTGTTTGGAGCATCGTGCCGGGAGACTTGGAGTTCCTATGTTGCACTCCTCCAGTGTTCGTTGTTTCCCTGATCGTTCTTCCCCCGCGCAATGTACGATCATCGCCGGTGATTCCAAGACGGTGCCTTTCTCAGGTCGGATCGAGTCTTGCCACCCTCTTGCCACCTCTCACGGGGGATGGTGCGTTGACAAGGGAAGCTTGGAGGGAGCGGCCGTTCTTCGGAGGTGACCGACGTCGGTCGACACGCGGCGAGGTTTTTTGGTTTTGGGGAGGCTTTTTGCGGTGTGGTTGTGTTGTTGTGGGTGGTTGTCCTTGGACTAGCTGATTGTGGAGTTGTGCTACGCTCATTGTTCGCAGCGAGTGGTAGTCGTCTTGTACTTGCTATTCTCTTCTTTTATAAAGCTATGGTACACAATTTGTGTACTCTTGAGAAAATATTATTTTTACCTAGACGGACGCCTCAAACGGGGCTCAGACGCTCGGGCTGACCGGCAACCCTCATATTCAGCCCAAATACGAGGCGGATATGGGGGCGTCCAGTCCCGCCCGCCACGTCGAACTCGCGAAGGGCTCCTAGCCGAAAACGCCTTCAAAACTGGTGGGCCGAAGCTCGTCTCCTTCGTCGGACCAGTGGCGCCATGGGGCCCAGCTCTGGCGGGCCGCGTAGTGCATTGCCCGGCTATTTAAGTCGACAGGCGGCACCAAAACCCTACCATCCATCCATATGTTCCTCCTCCTGTTCGTCGCTGCCACTTTCTACTCCACCCGTCCGACTAGTAGCCATGCCCCCATGCCGCCGGGTGAGGAACGATTCCTTTCTGACGTCAGAGTGCCGAGTCGAGCTCCTTAAGCAGATCCGGAGGAGGAGGTGGTGGAGGTGGAGGAGGAGGACGACAAGGAGGAGGACTTTGAGAAGGAGGAGGATGAGTCGAAGGAGGAGGATGTGAGGGACACTGGCGACGTGGATCTGCAGGCGGAGCAGCAAGCCATCCTTGATTCCCTCGGGTCGGATTCGGCAGCGGAGGCAAGACACCATCACCGACAGGAGATGGAGGCGCAAGAGGCCGCGGAGGAGGCGGAGATGTTCGTCTACATGGATGAGGTCAAGCCGGAGGAGGATCAGTCGGAGCCCTTCTACCCGCCCGTCTAACCGGCGCCCGACACCGTCATCGTGGACATCTCCGACGACAAAGAGTAGCTAGGGTAGTACATAGGATTCCTTTTGCATGCTTTGTATTGATCAAGGGGATGGAATGTGAGAGAGGCTGATGCAAAGGGGCTAATTTGAGGCGTGCCCGATCAGTGCCCGTGGACGCACCCAAGCGCGTCCACGGGCATTTGAGGGGACGAATTTGCCAAGTCTAGTTCTATATGCTCTAACCAATCCACACAAGACAACAAGTTTTAAGGTGAAGCCAATTTTTTTTAAAAAAACTTTATATGGTTGGCCAGTGAAGCCTGGAGGGGAGAGTAGGCCCTAGCCCACAAGGGATAGGGAAGGATGTCCTTTTTGATTTTAATCCTCACATATACGGAGTTCAGACATATAATTGGCGGTGGACAAGTCATTGGAGAGCACCCAGAGGTTGATTGACAATGCCAGCACCTCATAGAACCACGAGCTAGCGGGGGGCACGTCTTGCGAACCTCGTTGGAGAGGCGAGTTCTCCCACTAGCTTCCTGATAACCCACAAGTATAGGGGATCGCAACAGTTTTCGAGAGTAGAGTATTCAACCCAAATTTATTGATTCGATACAAGGGAAGCCAAAGAATATTCTCAAGTATTAGCAACTGAGTTGTCAATTCAACCACACCTGAAAACTTAATATCTGCAGCAAGGTATTTAGTAGCAAAGTAATATGATAGTAGTGGTAATGGTAGCAAAAGGTAACGATGGCAAAAAAATGTTTTTGGTATTTTGTAGTGATTGTAACAATAGCAACGGAAAAGTAAATAAGCGAAGAATAATATATGGAAAGCTCGTAGGCAATGGATCAGTGATAGAGAATTATGCCGGATCTGGTTCATCATGTAACAGTCATAACCTAGGGTGACACAGAACTAGCTCCAATTCATCAATGTAATGTAGACATGTATTCCGAATATAGTCATACGTGCTTATGGAAAAGAACTTGCATGACATCTTTTGTCCTACCCTCCCGTGGCAGCGGGGTCCTACCGGAAACTAAGGGATATTAAGGCATCCTTTTAATAAAGTACCGGACCAAAGCATTAACACATAGTGAATACATGAACTCCTCAAACTACGGTCATCACTGGAAGTGTTCCTGATTATTGTCACTTCGGGGTTGCCGGATCATAACACATAGTAGGTGACTATAAACTTGCATGATAGGATCAAGAACTCACATATATTCATGAAAACATAATAGGTTCAGATATGAAATCATGGCACTCGGGCCCTAGTGACAAGCATTAAGCACAGCAAAGTCATAGCAACATCAATCTCAGAACATAGTGGATACTAGGGATCAAACCCTAACAAAACTAACTCGATTACATGATAAATCTCATCCAACCCATAACCGTCCAACAAGCCTATGATGGAATTACTCACGCACGATGGTGAGCATCATGAAATTGGTGATGGAGGATGGTTGATGATGACGATGGCGATGGATTCCCCTCTCCGGAGCCCCGAACGGACTCCAGATCAGCCCTCCCGAGAGAGTTTAGGGCTTGGCGGCGGCTCCGTATCGTCAAACGCGATAAATCCTTCTCTCTGATTTTTTTCTCTCCGAACACGAATATATAGAGTTGGAGTTGAGGTCGGAGGAGCTCCAGGGGGCCCACGAGGTAGGGGGCGCGCCCAGGGGGTAGGCGCGCCCCCACCCTCGTGGCCAGGGTGTGGGCCCCCTGGCCTTGATCTTTTGCCAGTATTTTTTATTATTTCCAAAAATACGCTCCGTGGACTTTCAGGTCATTTCGAGAACTTTTGTTTCTGCCCATAAATAACACCATGACAATTCTGCTGAAAACAACGTCAATCCGGGTTAGTTCCATTCAAATCATGCAAGTTAGAGTCCAAAACAAGGGCGAAAGTGTTTGGAAATGTAGATACGACGGAGACGTATCAACTCCCCCAAGCTTAAACCTTTGCTTGTCCTCAAGCAATTCAGTTGACAAACTGAAAGTGATAAAGAAAAACTGTTACAAACTCTGTTTGCTCTTGTTGCTGTAAATATGTAAAGCCAGTATTCAAGTTTTCAGCAAAGATTATGTACTATCCATATTCACAATAATTCTTAGGTCTCATGTTTACTCATATCAATGGCATAATCAACTAGCGAGCAATAATAATAAATCCCGGATGACAACAGTTTCTCAAAACAATCATAATATGATATAACAAGATGGTATCTCGCTAGCCCTTTCTGAGACCGCAAAACATCAATGCAGAGAAGATCAAGGACTGACTAGACATTGTAATTCATGGTAAAAGAGATCCAGTCAAGTCATACTCAATGTAAACTAACAGTAATGTATGCAAATAACAGTGATGCTCTCCAACTTATGCTTTTTAATAAGAGAATGATGACTCAACATGAAAGTAAATAGATAGGCCCTTCGCAAAGGGAAGCAGGGATTTGTAGAGGTGCCAGAGCTCGGTTTTGAAATAGAGATAAATAATATTTGAGCGGTATACTTTCATTGTCAACATAACAACCAGGAGATGGCAATATCTTCCATGCTACACACATTATAGGCGGTTCTCAAACAGAATGGTAAAGTTTATACTCCCCTCCACCAACAAGCATCAATCCATGGCTTGCTCGAAACAACAAGTGCCTCCAACTAACAAGAGTCCTAGGGGGAGTTTTGTTTGCAATTATTTTGATTTTATTTGCATAAAGCATGGGACTGGGCATCCCAGTGACCAGCCATTTTCTCGTGAGTGAGGAGCGGAGTCCACTCCTCTTGAGAATGACCCGCCTAACATGGAAGATACGGACAACCCTAGTTGATACATGAGCTATTCGAGCATACAAAACAGGATATTTATTTGAAGGTTTAGAGTTTGGCACATATAAATTTACTTGGAACGGCAGGTACATACCATATATATAGGTAGGTATGGTGGACTCATATGGCATAACTTTGGGGTTTATGAAATTGGATGCACAAGCAGTATTCCCGCTTAGTACAGGTGAAGGCTAGCAAAAGACTGGGAAGCGACCAGCTAGAGAGCGACAACAGTCATGAACATGCATTAAAATTAATCAACACCGAATGCAAGCATGAGTAGGATATAATGCACCATGAACATAAATATCGTAGAGGCTATGTTGATTTTGTTTCAACTACATGCGTGAACATGTGCCAAGTCAAGCCACTCGAATCGTTCAAAATAGGATACCACCCTATCATACCACATCACAACCATTTTAATAGCATGTTGGCACGCAAGGTAAACCATTATAAGTTCCTAGCTAATTAAGCATGGCATAAGCAACTATAATCTCTAATTGTCATTGCAAACATGTTCATTCATAATAGGCTGAATCGGGAATGATGAACTAATTATATTTACAAAAACAAGAGAGGTCGAGTTCATACCAGCTTCTCTCATCTCAATCAGTCCATCATATATCGTCATAATTGCCTTTCACTTGCACGACCGAATGATGTGAATAATAATAACAGTGCACGTGCATTGGACTAAGCTGGAATCTGCAAGCATTCAATAAGCAGGAGAAGACAAGGCAATATGGGCTCTTTTTTCAGATCAACAATAATGCATATAAGAGCCACTTCAACAATTTAATCATGATCTTCTCCTATCGACCCCCAAAGAAATGAAAATAAATAAAACTATTTACACGAGAAAGCTCCCAACAAGCAAAAGAAAAACAAGAAATCTTTTTGGTTTCTCTTTTTAATTACTACTACAAGCATGGAAAGTAAACTAATTAGAAGCTACAACTATTTTTTGTTTTTTCTTAAGGTTTATCAAACACACAAGAAGAAAGCATAAAAAGGAAATAAACTAGCATGGATATTACAATGAAAAAGTATGAGCACTGACATTTAGCAATGAGTGTGTGAACATGAATGTAACATCGGTGAGAAATACATACTCCCCCAAACTTAGGCTTTTGGCCTAAGTTGGTCTAATGCCACGGATGGCCTGGCGGATATCCAAAGTTGTAGTTTGGGTCGTACTGAGATGCAGCAGTCATTGCATCGTGGGCTGCAGCTTGGAGGCGAGCTATCTCAGCCCTCCTCTTATACTCTTTTGCCTCCTCTCTGGTTATAGAATATCTCCCCTTTGCCCGAAAATCAAAGAAAGTAGAAGCAGGGAGAGCGACGTGATAGGTGCGTCGTCTGTCAAAGGTTAGTCGGTACTGGAGGAACTGATCGTTCCTCTCAACAAACTAATGACAAACCATAGCCTCATAACCCAAATAAGCAGAGGGCAACTTAATATCATCCTCACATATGATTATACCAAGAAAAATTAGCTATGCGGGCTGCATAAATTTCACCAAAGAAATCTCCATTAAATCTGTTAAGATGCAATCTACGTGCAACAATGGCTCCCAAATTATAAGATTTATCTCCTAACACAGCACTCCTAAGAATACTGAGGTCTCAGGGACACACATGTGACACGCTTCATCTTTACCGTTTATGCACCTACCTATGAAGACAACAAAATAATGTATAGCAAGAAAGTGAATGCTCCCTATGGTAGCTTGTGCTATATCTCTAGATTCCCCCACAGTTATACTACCAAGAAAATCTCTAAATTCAGATTTGCGAGGTTCACTAGCACTACCCCATTGTGGAAGTTTGCAAGCAGTGGTAAAGTCCTCTAAGTCCATAGTATAAGAATTTTCATAAAGATCAAACAGGACAGTTTGAGAATTACGTGAAGATGAAAATTCAAACCTCCTCACAAAGGAGCTAGTGAGATAGTGGTACTGACGGCATTTTTCTTCCTTGAAGCTCACAAGATCAGCGTTATGCAAATATGCGTTAAATTTTTCCTTAATTCTTGCTCGATCCATGAAGTCCTCTGAAGGCCATTCACAAGGCCGCACTGGGGCATCCCTTGGTGGCTCATCATCAGCATCACGCATTGCAAGCCTGGGTCTTTGCTTCCTTGAAGAACCACCTTAGTACATTTTCCTAAACATATTTCTTCTTCTGAAAAATTTCTGAAATTTTTAGTAACTTCAAATAAAAGTAAACCAAACTCAACAAAGTTGATAGCAACTACTCCTACAAGTGCCTAGAGCCTATATCATGCATTAGAACTACTTGGAACCATATAAATTTGACATGCAAGCTTAAGAACATGGTCACCTAGGCAGCACAAATTTGCAATGAATAAAGCACTAGAACAAAAACTAATTGGACCAATGAAGGAGTCACATACCAAGGAACAATCCCCCAAAGCAGTTTTGTGAGGGGTGCTTTGAGCAAGGAGATCAAAAATCGCAGCAAAATGAGCTAGAACTCGTGCTTGAGCTGGATGGTGATTTTTCTGGGAGGAAAAAGAAGTGTGTGGGTGTAGGAATAAGTGGAGGGGAGCCACCGTGGGCCCACAAGGCAAGGGGTGTGCCCAGGGGGTGGGCGCGCCATGGACCCTCGTGGCCAGGTGCTTGCTCCCCCTGCTATGCTCTTAGTGCCAGATATTCTGAAATATTCCATAAAAACATATTTAAATTTCAGGGCATTTGGAGAACTTCTATTTTTGGGGTATTTTTATATTGCACGGATAATCAGAATACAGACAGAAATTACTATTTTTGCTTTATTTAATATAAATAACAGAAAGTAAAAAGAGGGTACAGAGAGTTGTGCTTTCTAAATTCATCCATCTCATGCTCATCAAAAGGAATCCACTAATAAGGTTGATCAAGTCTTGTTAACAAACTCATTTCGAGTAACATGAAACCGGAGAAATTTCGAATGACACTATGTTACCTCAACGGGGATATGCACATCCCCAATAATAAGAATATCATATTTCTTCTTGACAGTAGAAAGAGGAAATTCAAAACCTCCAAAACTAATCGATGGAATATTTCCAATAGAATTGATACTGTGGACTTGAGGTTGTTTCCTCAGAAAGTGTACCGTGTGCTCATTACCACTAACATGAAAAGTGACATTTCCTTTGGTGCAATCAATAACAGCCCCTGTAGTATTCGAAAAGGGTCTTCCAAGAATAATAGACATACTATTATCCTCGGGAATATCAAGAATAACAAAGTCCGTTAAAATAGTAACGTTTGCACCCACAACAGGCACATCCTCACAAATACCGACATGTATAGCAGTTGATTTATCAGCCATTTGCAAAGATATTTTAGTAGGTGTCAACTTATCCAAATCAAGTCTACGATATAAATAGAGAGGCATAACACTAACACCGGCTCCAAGATCACATAAAGCCGTTTTAACATAGTTTCTTTTAATGGAGCATGGTATAGTGGGTACTCCTGGATCTCCAAGTTTCTTTGGTATTCCACCTATAAAAGTATAATTAGCAAGCATGGTGGAAATTTCATCTTCCGGTATCTTTCTTTTATTAGTAACAAATTTCTTTCATATACTTAGCATAAGGATTCATTTTGAGCATATCAGTTAATCGCATACGCAAAAAGATAGGTCTAATCATTTCAGCAAAAGCGCTCAAAATCCTCATCATTCTTTTTCTTGGATGGTTTGGGAGGAAAAGGCATGGGTTTTTGAACCCAGGGCTCTCTTTCCTTACCATGTTTCCTAGCAATAAAGTCTTTTTTATCATAACATTGATTCTTTGATTGTGGGTTATCAAGATCAACAACAGGTTCAATTTCTATATCATTATCATTGCTGGGTGGAGCATTAACATGAACATTATCATTAACATTATCACTAGTTTCAGGTTCATTACCAGATTGTGATTCAGCATCGGAAATAGAAATATCTTTTGGATTCTCAGGTGTTTCAACAATAGGTTCACTAGAAGCATGCAAAGTCCTATCATTTTTCTTTTTCTTCCTTTTAGAAGGACTAGGTGCATCTATATTATTTCTCTGAGAATCTTGCTCAATTCTCTTAGGGTGGCCTTCAGGATACAAAGGTTCCTGAGTCATTTTACCAGTTCTAGTAGCCACTCTAACAGCATAGTCATTATTCTTACTATTCAATTCATTGAGTAAATCATTTTGAGCTTTAAGTACTTGTTCTACTTGAGTGGTAACCATAGAAGCATGTTTACTAATAAGTTTAAGTTCACCTTTGACATTAGTCATATAATCACCCAAGTGTTCAAGCATATCAGAACTGCGTTTTAATTCTCTACCAAAATAAGCATTGAAGTCTTCTTACTTAACCATAAATTTATCAAACTCATCTAAGCATGAGCTAGCAAACTTAGTAAATGGGATTTTAGCTTTATCATATCTATAGAGAGAATTTACCTTTACTACCTGTGTCGGGTTATCAAGACCATGTATTTCTTCAATAGGTGATGGATTAAAACCATATATTTCTTCAACAGGCGGTAAATTAAGACCATGTATTTCTTCAATAGGAGGTAAATTCTTAACATCTTCAGCTTTAATACCCTTTTCTTTCATGGATTTCTTTGCCTCTTGCATATCTTCAAGACTGAGAAATAGAACACCCCTTTTCTTCGGAGTTGGTTTAGGAATAGGCTCAGGAGTTGGCTCAGGAAGTGTCCAATTATTTTCATTTGTCAACATATTATTCAATAGAATTTTAGCTTCATCCGGTGTTCTTTTCCTAAAAACAGAACCAGCACAACTATCCAGGTAATCTCTGGAAGCATTGGTTAGTCCATTATAAAATATATCAAGTATTTCATTTTTCTTAAGAGGATGATCAGGCAAATCATTAAGTAATTGGATAAGCCTCCCCCAAGCTTGTAGGAGACTCTCTTCTTCAATTTGCACAAAATTATATATATATATATATATATATCCCTTAAAGCATCTTGTTTCTTATGAGCAGGGAAATATTTAGCAGAGAAGTAATAGATCATATCCTGGGGACTACACACACAACCAGGATCAAGAGAATTAAACCATATCTTAGCATCACCCTTTGATGAGAACGGAAATATTTTAAGGATATAAAAATAGCGAGTTTTCTCATCATTAGTGAACAGGGTGGCTATATCATTTAATTTAGTAAGATGTGCCACAACAGTTTCAGATTCATAGCCATAAAAAGGATCAGATTCAACCAAAGTAATTATATCAGGATCAATAGAGAATTCATAATACTTATCAGTAACAAAGATAGGTGAAGTAGCATAAGCAGGATCATATTTCATTCTAGCATTCAGAGTTTTTTGTTTAAGCTTAGCTAATAATTTCTTAAGATCACTTCTATCATTGCAAGCAAGAAAGTCTCTTTTAGTTTCTTCATCCATAACATAGCCCTCAGGCACAACAGGTAATTCATATTTATTAGGAGAGCCTTCGTAATCACTTTCATCAGTATTATCAGTTTCAATAATTTCATTCTTTCTAGCCCTAGTAAGTTGTTTATCAAGAAATTCACCAAGTGGCACAATAGTATCAGGCATAAAAGTAGTTTCATCATAAGTATCATGCATAGCAGAAGTGGCATCATCAATAATATTGCAACATATCGGAATCAATAGCAGAAGCAGGTTTAGGTGTCGCAAGTTACTCAAAACAGAAGGTGAATCAAGTGCAGAGCTAGATGGCAGTTCCTTACCTCCCCTCGTAGTTGAGGGATAGATCTTGGTTTTTGGATCTCTCAAGTTCTTCATAATGATAAGCAGATATATATCCCAAGTGACTCAAAGAATAGAGCTATGCTCCCCGGCAACGGCGCCAGAAAATAGTCTTGATAACCCACAAGTATAGGGGATCGCAACAGTTTTCGAGGGTAGAGTATTCAACCCAAATTTATTGATTTGACACAAGGGGAGCCAAACAATATTCTCAAGTATTAGCAGCTGAGTTGTCAATTCAACCACACCTGGAAACTTAATATCTTCAGCAAAGTGTTTAGTAGCAAAGTAATATGATAGTAGTGGTAACGGTAGCAAAAGGTAACAGTAGTAAAAGTAGTGTTTTTGGTATTTTGTAGTGATGATAGCAATAGCAACGGAAAAGTAAATAAGTGAAGAACAATATATGGAAAGCTCGTAGGTAATGGATCAATGATAGAGAATTATGCCAGATGTGGTTCATCATGTAACAGTCATAACCTAGGGTGACACAGAACTAGCTCCAATTCATCAATGTAATGTAGGCATGTATTCCGAATATAGTCATACGTGCTTATGGAAAAGAACTTGCATGACATCTTTTGTCCTACCCTCCCGTGGCAGCGGGGTCCTAGCGGAAACTAAGGGATATTAAGGCCTCCTTTAATAGAGTACCGGACCAAAGCATTAACACATAGTGAATACATGAACTCCTCAAACTACGAACATCACCGGAAGTGGTCCCGATTATTGTCACTTCAGGATTGCCGGATCATAACACATAGTAGGTGACTATAGACTTGCAAGATAGGATCAAGAACTCACATATATTCATGAAAACATAATAGGTTCAGATCTGAAATCATGGCACTCGGGCCCTTGTGACAAGCATTAAGCATAGCAAAGTCATAGCAACATCAATCTCAGAACATAGTGGATACTAGGGATCAAACCCTAACAAAACTAACTCGATTACATGATAAATCTCATCCAACCCATCACCGTCCAGCAAGCCTACGATGGAATTACTCACGCACGGCGGTGAGCATCATGAAATTGGTGATGGAGGATGGTTGATGATGACGATGGCGACGGATTCCCCTCTCCGGAGCCCCGAACGGACTCCAGATCAGCCCCCCAAGAGAGTTTAGGGCTTGGCGGCGGCTCCGTATCATAAAATGTGATGAATCCTTCTCTCTATTTTTTTTCTCTTCGAACACGAATATATAGAGTTGGACTTGAGGTCGGAGGAGCTCCAGGGGGCCCACGAGGTAGGGGGCGCGCCCAGGGGGGTAGGCGCGCCCCCACCCTCATGGCTAGGGTGTGGGCCCCCTGGCCTTGATCTTTTGCCATTATTTTTTATTATTTCCAAAAATACGCTCCGTGGAGTTTCAGGTAATTTCGAGAACTTTTGTTTCCGCATATAAATAACACCATGGCAATTCTGCTGAAAACAGCGTCACTCCAGGTTAGTTCCATTCAAATCATGCAAGTTAGAGTCCAAAACAAGGGCAAAAGTGTTTGGAAAAGTAGATACGATGGAGATGTATCACTGCCTGGGCCAACCCAATGTTTGCTTACATGGGGCTCGAGGTTTCGATTTGTGCCATCGTGGAAGAGCTCAACAAAGATGAAGCAGGCCCGTGTCCACGCTTTGACGGAGTTGGTGCTAGACAAGTTCCCCTTGGATGTCATCGTGGAGCCCTTCCACTCCGGCAACACGCCTGCCAATGGAAGTTTTCAATCGCATTTCCTTCCATTGTTAAGTGTCTTTACTTCCTACCCCATTCTGACTTCTTGAGACCACTTAGGAGCTTGCGGGCTTCACCGCTTTCATGTTGGAGCCCCTGTTGCCGGGGTAGGTCTTGGACCCGATGATGGCGAAGATACTAGAGCCAGAGCCGGAGAGGGCCCCCATAGCCCGTCGCGTGCCTACCAAGAAAAGGAAGATTGTCACACCCCAAGGAGAAAGAGGGCAATGATGATGATGGTGACAAGTAGGAAGGAGATGACAAGGAGGAGGACGAAAAAGGCCCCTCCACGGAGGAATGAAACCGTGAGAAAGAAGTTCGGTGGCTTCACTGGCATGGGGTCAAAAGAGGGGCCACAGAGAGGAAGCTTTTGCAGGAGTGGCGTCGCTAGAGTGGGAGCCTCAGCTAGGTTCCTTAATGATCCATGAGCCCATTGAAGGGGCCAATGTGCCTCCGGTGTTAGCAGTTCTCCTCATTATGGTGAACCCCTTGAGGAAGCGCAATACTCTTTGTGCCGAGCTGATAAGTCTCCTATTCGTGACTTGGTGGTTTTCTGTGAAGATTGTCTTGCCTTGTGTGCTGGCCTTTTAGGCCTCGCGATTTCAGGCCTGCTTGCTCCATCAAGGAGGTCACCACGATTGGGATCTCCACCCTGCCTCCACTAGTGACAGATGCCCTCGCGACCGACTCATAAGGGCCTTGAGAGGCGATCAGGGTTCAATGCCTGAAGCC
Organism: Triticum aestivum; assembly: GCF_018294505.1. Lineage (NCBI taxonomy): Eukaryota > Viridiplantae > Streptophyta > Magnoliopsida > Poales > Poaceae > Triticum > Triticum aestivum. Next base: position 447,660,701 of record NC_057797.1, read on the forward strand.
GTGATCTTAGAGGCAGGTAAGTGTAGAGTTTGTAACTCCTTCATTAAAGTGTTGTAGCAAGTAGCCGTGGTACTTGATATTCTTATGGCGTCAGCTGTTGCGCCTCCACCCGTCGATCCTGGAGGCCACGGTACTGCCTTCCCTAGAAGCGCAAGTCCCAGACCCACCTATTATGGGTGAGGACGGGGCCAGAGCTTCTTTGGCTGGCTCCCAGACGTCGAGTTCTAGGCCGATATCGGAATGGCCGTGGCTAGTAGTCCTAATGCTTTGGCACTGCTGGCGGCTTTCCTGTGTAGTTCACCTTCTGGAGTTTGCCATCGAGGATGTTGAGGAGTGGCTCTGCCACCTGGTGACACTGGCGCAGAGGATGTGGGTCGCCCTTGGTACTGTGAAACTCCTGGGTCGTGAGGCCAGCCCACTGCCAGGCTTCCTGTCCGATGGGCCACCCCATGTCTGTTGCCCCGTCCGCAGCAAACATCACGATTTCCTCGTGGGGACATTTCGCTTGCGATCACTAGAGCAGTGGTAGTAGTCATCCATGTAGGCATCCATGGTAGGAGATGTGTCATCATCGTTTGTGCTCATCATGTCGCTATCCGATGATGGTGAGATGATGTTGGCGAGACATCGGACATCGTGGTCCTGCTCCTTTATGTGTCGTGCAGCCTTGGCCATAGCAATATCTGATACGTCTCCAATGTACCTATAATCTTTTATTGTTCCATGTTGTTATATTATCATTCTTGGATGTTTTACAATCATTTTATAGCAACTTTATATCAATTTTTGGGACTAACCTATTGACATAGTGCCTAGTGCCAGTTGCTGTTTTTTGCTTATTTTTTACTTCACAGAAAATCAATACCAAACGGAGTCCAAACGCAGCGAAACTTTTGGAGAATTTTTCTGGGCCAGAAGACACACGATGGGCCAAAGAAGTACCAGAGGACTGCCCCGAGGGGGGCACAACCCACCTGGGTGCGCCTGGGGGCCCATGCGCGCCCTGGTGGGTTGTGCCCACCTCGGTGGCCTCCCGCACTGCCTCTTTGCTCTATAATTACCCCAATATTCCAGAAACCCTCGGGGATTCGATGAAAAATAATTCCAGCCACCGCAAGTTCCAAAAACCACAAATCCAATCTAGACACCATCACAGTTCACAGAGGGGTTCATCATCCTCATTGATGCCTCTCCGATGATGCGTGAGTAGTTCTTTGTAGACCTACGGGTCCATAGTTAGTAGCTAGATGGCTTCCTCTCTCTCTCTCTCTCTCTCTCTCTCTCTCTCTCTTTTGATTCTCAATACAATGGTCTCTTGGAGATCTATTTTATGTAACTCTTTTTGCGGTGTGTTTGCTGGGATCCGATGAAATTTGAGTTTATGAGCAGATCTATGTTTTTATCCATGAAAGTTATTTGAGTCTTTTGATCTCTTATATGCATGATTACTTATAGTCTCGTATTTCTACTTCGAATCTTTGGTTTAGTTAGGCCGACTAGATCGTTTTTTATTGCCATGGGAAGAGGTGCTTTGTGATGGGTTCGATCTTACGGTGCGTGATCCTAGTGACAGAAGGAGAAACGACACGTATGTATCATTGCTATTAAGGATAACAAGATGGGGGTCTATTCCTACATGAATAGATCTTGTCTACATCATGTCATTGTTCTTATTGCATTACCCCATTTCTCTATAAACTTAATACACTAGATGCATGTTGGATAGCGGTTGGTGTGTGGAGTAATAGTAGTAGATGCAGGCAGGAGACGGTCTACTAATCTTGGATGTGATGCTTATATAATGATCATTTCCTGGATACTGTCATAATTATTTGAAGTTCTATCAATTGCCCAACAGTAATTTGTTTACGCACCGTATACTATTTTTCTCAAGAGAAGCCGCTAGTGAGATCTACGCCCCCGGGTCTCTTCTTTGTCATATTTGCCTTCAAGATCTATTTTTATTTGCTTTTATTTTCAGATCTATTAATCCAAAAACCCAAAAATACCTTACTGTAATTTTATTTATTTATTTTATCTCGCGTTCCCGCGAGATCTATTTATCTAGTCTACTACAAATTTTACATATCTTTTACCCGGGAGGGATTGACAACCCCTCTTTTACGCCGGGTTGCAAGTATTTGTTCTTTATGTGCAGGTGCCGTTCACATTGTGTTGCGTGGTTCTCCTACTGGTTCAATAACCTTGGTCTCACCACTGAGGGAAATACCTCTGTGCTGCATCATCCCTTTCTCTTTGGGGAAATACCGACATAGTTCAAACCTCATCAGACTCCTTTTGCATCTTGATGCACTCGAACTCTTCGATGTCGAGCCGAAGCGCCTTCGTGTTCTTGCGGGGAGACGCCTCATGCCCGTCTCCGTCGTGGTCAATGATCGGCGGAAGACATCGCGGAAGAGCTGCTCGTTCAGGTCGACATGCACGGATCTCGCGCGTGTGCGGGAGAAGCCTACCCCTGTCGCCCTCTATGCGGCCTGCTGCCTCTCGCGACCGGTGGCTTTGGCCTCCTGCTCCGACATCCTCATCTACTGGCTTGACGCGGGCATGCGCACCCAACGTTTCCCGGGAGGAGCTGCGGGCTAGAGGGGAAGGGGAGTTGCGTGCCCGATGGTGGATCTGGAGTGACATAGACCACGACGAGCCACCGCGCTCGGCCTCAATGCGTCGCCGAGACACCAGGGACGACGCGAACGATGCAGAGCTTAAGATGCCACCAGTGTCCACCCGAGAACGCTTGATGGCAATGCGAAGTGCGAGCTCCTTGTCGCTCGGAGCCTCGTTGCGGGAGCCATCCTCCTTCAAGAGCCCGTCATAGTAGATGTGATCAGACTTGTTACCGAAGAGCTGCCAGAGTGCCTGTCGGAGCCGACTATAGTGGAGGAGAGGGGACGTGAATGAAGGGGGGGATACCGAGAGGGAAGCAGAGTGGTCGAGTGTGGACTTTGACCAGGGCTTCGTTCGGTGATGTGGTATTTGGAAGATCATGGTGGACCATAGCCTACATGGCGGACGCGTCCGGACACATCTGGACCTCCCCATATCCACCCCATATTATGCTATGCATGAGGGTGCCGGACAACCCAGATGTTTGGGTTGAGTTTGCTGGTCCGGTGGGGTGATCAATTTATGACCGGAAAGGCCGCCCGAACGTTTTACACTGGTATGGAGTGTGGTTGTAGATGCTCTAAAATAGTTTGGGACCATCTATATGTGAGGTACATGGAAACATTTCAGCCATTAGTCATTTTTCTCACAAATCATTAGATCTTAATCCAGTGGCTCAAAATGGATCATCACTATTCATCTTTAACTTCCCTATCTCTTCTTCCTCATGTACAACTCTAGCTAGCCGCCCCAACCATCGGCCTCCACCATGCGTAGACGACGGGCGCTATCACGTGCCGCTTCACAACTGCGCCTCCCCCCTCACACGCCGTTGTTAGCCACCACACTGACCCCTCTCACCCTCGACCTGGAGGAACCCCAACGACCCCCTCCCCCTCGCTCACCGTCTCCCAGTTAAGTTTCTTCCTCACCTCCACCGCCGTTGCTGGCCACTGCCTTGGTCATCCCTCTATCCCTTCCTGATCTGGATGAACCCCGACGACCCCCCCTCCCCCCTCCCCCCCTAAGTTTCTTCTTCATCTCCATCCGGGACACGGCAACTCGCCGCCGCTCTCATCGCTGCCGCTCCTCGTGCCATCCCCACCTTCGGCGTCCTGCATAACAGAAATCAACCGACGTGAGGAAAAAATTTGAGGCACCTAAGATTTCGCAAAACCGAAATAATTTATGCAGCGATACGTACATAGATAAATCAAAAAGGGCGCTTGAATAGTTGGTTGGTTGGATTATGCAAGAAAGTCCACCTGGGAAACCAGAAGCCGGGCAAACCCGGGGACGGAGAGAGCACCCACGGTAATGGGAGGGATGTTTCGCTAGGGGGGATGCACCCCCGTAACCAGTGGAAGTAAACAAAGACAGTCAAGTACACGTACCAGTCATCAAATTGCCTCCTCGGACTCGCGACGCGGCCAATAGCCTAATACCAGCACCAGCCCGTTCCCAGTTTTCGCAAAACCACTGGCGCCGTCCCGCTCTCCCTTCTTCTTTATATCATCACAATCAATCGCTCCTGGATTGCATAGCTCACATCACCACCACCACCACCCTCCTCTCTCCTCTCCCTCCCTCTCTCCTCGTAGACACCTTCTCCTTCTAGGTCTCCTTGCCTGTGCAGGCTCCAGCACGTACACTCAAGGACCGACGACGACGATGCGGCTTAGCTGCAACGGCTGCCGCGTGCTGCGGAAGGGCTGCAGCGAGGACTGCAGCATCCGCCCCTGCCTGCAGTGGATCAAGAGCCCCGAGGCGCAGGCCAACGCCACCGTCTTCCTCGCCAAGTTCTACGGCCGCGCGGGGCTCATGAACCTCATCAACGCCGGCACGGACGACAGCCTCCGCCCCGGCATCTTCCGCTCGCTCCTCTACGAGGCCTGCGGCCGGATCGTCAACCCCATATACGGCTCCGTCGGCCTGCTCTGGTCCAACAACTGGCAGATGTGCCAGGCCGCCGTCGAGGCCGTCCTCAGCGGCAAGCCCATCGTCCAGGTCTCCTCCGAGGATGCCGCCGCCGACCGGACACCGCCGCTCAAGGCGTACGACATCCGCCACGTCTCCACCTCGCCAGCCGCCGACGGGAGGCTCCACAAGGTCGCCAAGCCGGGTCGCACCCGCTTCAAGCGCGCGTCCTCCGCCTCGTCCCACCACAACCCGTCCAGCGACTCCAACAACAAGCCCAAGCCCAAGCCGCAGCCTCAGACGCGGGCGCCCACGGCGGAGGAGGAGCTGGATCGTCAACACCGCAAGGAGATGGAGGAGGGCGCGTCCCAGCGTGCTCCGAGCCACGAATCCTCCGACAGCCGACACGAGGACCCCGTGGAGCCACACTGCCAGCAAGAGGCGTCCGCAGACACGGAGGCCGAGGCGGGGTCGCACGTCAGCCAGGCGGAGCAGGAGCAGGAGCAGAGCACAGAGCCGGCCGCAGAGCACGCGGAGGAGGTCGAAAAGGAGGAGGACGAAGAACTAGCGCTCGAGCTTACGCTTGGATTCGCTCCCGTCGCAGTACGGCCGGCCGGATTTCACCTGAGCGTCCGGACCGCGGCGGAGCCGGCTTTCGTCGGGCTCCGGTTCCTCTAAAAGCACATTTACCTTGTGAAAAGAATATAGAGCTATTTGATGGACTCTTTTACCTTTAATTGGAAAAAAATTAGGTCCGTTAGTTCGTTTTTGTTTCATGGTTGCAATGAGTGTACAGACAATAGCTCCCGCATGGCCAAGATTTTTCCAATAAAAAATGTGTTTTGCTGTCTGTTCTAGGGTGCATTTTGTCAGTCCGGTATGATTGGATCCTGAAATCTAAGCGTTCTAGCTGCGGTTCTACGGCTTCCTGCAGGCACTGCCCTTGTCAGCTCCAACGTCATTGGAGATCTCTGGTTCTTTTACGTCCGCTCGGTGCTTTCGGATGCTAAAAATGATCGTCTCTACAATGCTACTCCCTCCGTTTCTAAATACATTTTTTTTTAGAAATTTCAATACAAACTATATATGGATGTATATATACATGTTTTTTTAGAGATTTTAATACAAACCATATATGGATGTATATAGACATATTTTAGAGTGTAGATTCACTTGTTTTGCTTCGTATGTAGATACAATGCTACAATGGCGCCCCACACATCTTGAAGAAGGATGCCATCGGAAGAATTGGATTTTCTGATTATCAGAAATGCATGATTACATTGTGGATGCTTGCATATGGCACGAGCACAGATTTGTGCGACAAGTATCTCCGGATGTGTACCTTCGATGTCAGAGAGCACGTGCAGAAATGTTATGGTCAGATTTTCTACTACGATGGTCAAGGTGTTTGGACCTTAGTACTTGAGAGAACCAACTGTCACGGACACCGAAAGACTCTTGGCAATGTCCGAAGCAAGAGGGTGGCCTTACTTGCTCGGATCTCTTGATTGTATGCAGTGGAGATGAAAGAACTCCCCAAAAGCTCTACAAGGGTAATATCAGGGCCATATTAAGAAGCACAACAACATTCTTGAAGCAGTTGCATCACATGACCTGTGGATTTGATATGCTTTTTTTGACATGCCTGGATCTCACAAAGACATCAATGTGCTACAACAGTCTCCATTGTTTGCTAGGTTATCGGAAAAATAAACTTCTTCTTGCAACTATATTGTCAATGGGCATGAGTACAAGATGGCTATTATCTGGCTAACGGTATTTATCCTTCGTGGGCTACATTCGTCAAGACTATCTTTGAGGCAATAGGCCAGAAAAGAAGGAAGGAGCTAGAAATCATGTGGAGAGAGCATTTGGAGTGCTCCAAGCCTGTTTTGTAGTTGTTCGTTGACCTGTTAAACTATGGGATCCGGAGACATTCCGGGAGGTGATGACATGTTGTATGATGACGCACAACATGATCGTGAAGTATGACGGTGAAGATGCTGCCGGTGGTCTAGAATTTGAGAACATATAGGGGATCCTACCCAACTTTCACATCAGAATTTGGCCATATTTGATTAGTTTGTTCAAATGCATCAACAAATTCGCATTGCGCAACTCATGAATAACTCAAGGAAGATTTGATTGAGCATATGCGAATAGTTAAAGGGAGCAACTAGAACACATGTCTGATTTAAATTCAAGTTTGAATTATTTTATTTGAAAATGATTGTACTACTTAAATTTGAACAACTATTGATATGCTATTATTTTGAGCCCCCAGACTTAAAAGAATAATAAAGGAAAACGTTTAGGGGACATATTGCATGCCCGACTTCCGTATCACTGTCCGCGGACCAGTCTGCGGTAAAATGCAATGTACATTTTGGGGGACCGATGTTTTCGATACCCTAAGCTCCTTGACACGTGGCCTCTTGGTTGCTTGGGGTGTGACCAATGGCGGAGATTAGGTTAATTTGTTGGTGGGGCAATGGCAACTTTCTCGACCTAGCTATATATGAAAAGCTCTTCGTCCCAATCTTCGTAGTAGTAAGTCGGGGGACCATAGTTTGGGTTGGTTTTACGGTTTGGGGGGCGACTGCCTAGGGTGGTCTCGCTGAAGCTCTGCCACTTGGTGTGACCTGTGGGTGGGTGATACGTTTCCAACGTATTTTTTGATTGTTTCACGCTATTATATTACCAATCTTGTATGTTTGGTATGTCATTTTATATCATCTTTCTGGACTAACATATTAACTTAGTACCCAGTGCCATGGCTCACCTCATATACCGAGTGGAGTTGAAAAAGCTGAAGCGAGAAAAAGTATGATACAGTTGCTTGGTTTGGCACTAAGGTGACTTATGATTTATATTTTATGTTTGGAAGACCGAGCTATGCCATGCTTACATGATTAAATGAGTAGGAATAACATTCTTTTGTACTCTTTATTTTGAAGGGTAATGATTATTTTGTAGCGCTCTTGCATATTATCGTTTTGATATCTATTAAGTCATCGCTTCCCAATATTCATATATACCACAAATTAATTACATGACAAAGACATGTTAGGTAGTATTTCACATAAAAATTCTATTTTTTTATCATTTGCCTACTCGAGGACGAGTATGCATTAAGCTTGGGGCAACGTATCTATAATTTTTTTATCGTTTCATGCTATTATATTATCATTCTTGTATGCTTTATATGCCATTTTATATCATTTTTGTTGACTAACCTATTAACTTAGTGCCTAGTGTCAGTTCCTATTTTTTGCCTATTTTTTGTTTCTCAGAAAAACCATACAAAACGAAATCCAAACACGATGAAACTTTACAGTGATTTTCCTGACCAGAAGAGACGCTAGAAGGTTTTGGGAGAGACCAGAAGGCACCCGAGGGAGCAATAAGCTCAAGGGGCATGCCTCTAGGGAGGGCATCGGTACTTGTGGGGCCCACGAGGCTCTCTTTGACCTAATCTCAGTCATATGAATTCCCTAAAATCCAAAAAAACCCGAAGCGAGACCCAAAACAACTTTATCGCTACCGCAAGCCTCCGTTCTTCCCCGATCCCATCTGGAGGCCTTTTCTGGTACTCTGCTAGTTTCCACAGGACCTATGAGTCCATAGGAGTAGCTAGATGGCTCTCTCTCCCTCTCCCCCCCTCTCTCTCTATCTCTCTCTCTCTATCTCTGATCTTCAATACAAGGATCTCTTTGGAGATCTATCCGATGTAATTCTCGTGGTGTGTTTGTTGGGATCCGATGAATTGTGGGTTTATGACCAGATTATTCATTGAAAATGAGCCTTCTCTGAGATTTATACATGTGTGATTTTATAGCCTTGTATTTCTCTCTGATTATCCATCTTCTTTGGCCAATTAAATTGACTTATCTTCAATAAGACAGGTGCTTGGTAGTATGTTCAATCCCGCGGTGTCCTTACTGTATAACAGGAGGAGTTGAAAGGCACGTATTTGTACTGTTGCTACTAAGGATAAAATGACGGGGTTCGAACATATTAATTGAGATCTTACTTTGTCTACATTATGTCATCTTGCTTAAAGCATTACTCTATTTCTTATGAACTTAATACCTTGAGATGCATGCTGAATAGCGGTCTTGGGGTGGAGTAATAGTAGTAGGCATCAGTAAATTTAACGATCTACTTGTCATGGACGTAATGATTATATATTTATCATGCCATGAAGAATCATCATAACCATGTGCTATTCTGTCAATTACCCAACAGTAATTTGTCTACCCGCCGTTGCTATGCGCATGATAGAGATGCCTCTAGTGAACCTATGGCCCCTGGGTCAATCTTCCATATTTACTAAAACCCTAAATTTGCTCACTGTTTTTATTATGTTTTTATTTTATTTATCTATCAATCACTACTAGACTTAATCCTTGCAATTGGCGAGAACAAGGGGATTGAAAACCGTCTTGCCTTTGTTGGGTGCGAGCATTTGCTTTGCGTGTGTGCGGGTACGCTTATCTTGTTTGTGTGGTGTCTCCTACTAGTTCGATAAACCTTGGTTCTTAACTGAGGGGCATATTATCTGCTAATACTACATCACCCTTCCTGTTCGGGGAATCCCAACGCCTATCACAAGTAGAAGTGGGTCCTCCATGTAGGTGTGCTGATAGTTGGTTTCCGTATTTTAGCTTGGTCGCATGTCCTCGTGGCACTTGGGTATGCCTCCTTCCACACGTGGTGGGCTGCGGTGCTTTCTTTTGCCCTTCTGATTTGGGTGAGGCTAGTGGAAGCGCCGTTCTCTGTCTAAGACAGTCAGGTGGCACTTTTCTCTTTGGTGCCCGCGTAAGGGATGGTGTCCGTCTTCTCTTTGGTGAGAGGGGAGCATCGTGGTCTTCATTTGGGGGATGGGTTGTTGCTTCTTCGTTGAGGATCGAATCCTATGTTGTTTGTTTCTTCTTTCCCTACATCTTCAGCCCTAGAACCGTGACAGCTGCAACAACATAGTTGTGGGTTCCGCATCATTAGTGGTATGGTGTCACTTTCGTTTCCCTCGCAAATGTTGCTCCAGTTGGATGCATATGTGAGTCTTATTTCCCTCTTTAATAATGTGGGGTTATTTGGATTGCTTGGCTTTGGGATGTGAATTCGACCTTCGGTTGCAGCAACATTGGATTTGGTGACATAGTCTAGGGGCACAAACATGAATGATCCATGGCTTCACCATTGTGAATATCTATTTGACGTTGATGCAATGGATGTGATCTTCGTGTTGGCTGGTATTTCTTATCCTTGTGAGGTAAAAAGCACATTACCAATATTGGAAATATCTCTTCAACAATTGGATCAAACATACAACATATTGCAACTAAACCTGTCCTAATCATACAACTGGAGTTGCCTTATCCAACTGGTCGGTTTGGATCACACCCATGTTTTGGCTGAATTTATTGACAAAACTGCTTCATGTTGTCGAGGTATATTGTAACTGATTCACTGACTTTCACTTATTATGTATTATCCCTAAGGGAAAGGAATGAATGAAAATAATGTGTTGGGTTGGTTTTTAATTCAGAAGATCAGAATTGCATGTTTTTTAGATCATAATTTGGTGTAGCCTTGCTCAATTCTCTTGCTAATAAAGTTATGGTTTCCTATGGTGCTCAAGATGATACACTAAAACATCAATTATTGGGGATTCTTAACATGAAAGAGGCACACAAAGGCAAGAATGCCATGCCATTCTCTATACCAATGGCCCCATTCCGCTTCATGCTCCTTCATGCCTCATGTATTAGATTATTTAAACCTGTTACTGTTGTAGTATTGACTGTTGCCTCCTCAGAAGAATTTGGGCCCAGTGACTGATACGTCTCCAACATATATACTTTTCCAAATACTTTTGCTCTTGTTTTGGACTATAAGTTGCATGATTTCAGTGAAACTAATCTAGACTGACGCTGTTTTCAACAGAACTACCTTGATGTTGTTTTTTGTGTAGAAATACAAATTTCTTGGAAATGGATGAAATTTTTACGAAGAATTGTTTTAGAATATATAAAAATACTGACCAAAGATCTGCTAGAGGAGGAACATTAGAGAGCCACAAGCTCCGATGGCGCGCCCCTAGGGGTGCACTCATGGCTCGAGAATTTTTGATCTTTTTTTAGTGAATCTTATTTGGTTTCCACGGGAACTTTGCCACTTCTTGGTTATTTCTAGCGCTAATCCTTCAAAAGAGAAGAAAATCTGTTTTCCATTATTTGGCAGGAAATATCACTTATGGAAGAAACCAAAGGGAATTACTATAAATCAAGTCAAATGGTGCAACTTCCATGTGAGCCAAGTCACTAGGCGCACCAGAGCAAAAGATGACCTTCCATCGCTACAAAAGAAGACACTTCAGTGACATTATGGCCCGAAAGAAAACCTTTTCTGTCATGGATGTGACACTTCCAGGACGATAAATGTGAAAAAACATGTATCATCGTAAATGTGGTGGGATCCTACTTCTGTGACCAAAAATATGATAGAAAATGGGCTTTTCATCATGGGCAGGAGGCGCACATGCGTGACACGATACGTCTCCAACATACACTACTGGAATCAGCTACTTTGCCATCTGCCAGCTCTTTGCCGTCAGCTAGCAGACGGCAAAGAAGCTCTTTGCCATCAGCTACCAAAAAGCAGACGACAAAGAACTGGCTGATGGCAAAGACCTAATTTGCCGTCAGCCGTCCCTGCCTTTGCCGTCCGCCATGGCAGACGGCAAAGTACTGGATTCCTGTAGTGATATCTATAATTTTTTATTGTTCCATGCTATTATAGTATCAATCTCGAATGTTTTATATGCAATTACAAGGAATTATATATCATTTTTTGGACTAAACTATTAACTTAGTGCCCAGTGCCAGTTGCTCTTTTGTGCCTATTTTTGGTTTTCTAGAATATTAGTACCAAACAAACTCCAAATGCCATGAAACTTTTTGGAGATTTTTTTCTGGACAAAAGAGACCCTGGAAGCTTCGGGAGAGGGCCAGAAGATTAAGGAGGGCCATGAGGCACCAGGGCACGCCCTGGTGGCTTGTGGGGACCATGTTCACCCATTTAACCTAATTCTGCCTCTATAAATTCTCTAAAATCGGGAAACCAAAAGAGATCCACCCAAAATACTTTTTCCACTGCCGCAAGCCTCTGTTCTCGAGAGATCCCATCTGGAGTCCTTTTTCGGCACTCCACCGGAGGGGGAATCCACCACAGAGGGGCTCTACATCAACCTTGCCGCCCTTTTGATGATGTGTGAGTAGTTTACCACAGACCTACGGGTCCATAGTTAGTAGCTAGATGACTTCTTCTCTCTTTGTGATCTTCAATACAATGTTCTCCTCGATGTTCTTGGAGTTCTATCCGATGTAATCACTTTTTGCGGTGTGTTTGTTGGGATCCGATGAATTGTGAGTTTATGATCAGATTATCCATGAATATTATTTGAGTCTTCTATGAAATCTTTTATGCATGATTATTATAGCTTTGTATTTCTGCCCGATCTATTGATTTGGTTTGGCCAACTAGATTGTATTTGCTTGCAATGGGAGAGGTGCTTTGTAATGAGTTCGATCTTGCGGTGCTCAATCCCAGTGATAGAAAGGGACATGACACATATTTGTATCGTTTCCATTAAGGATAAAAAGATGGGGTTTATTCATGCATGAGTTTACTTTGTCTATATCATTTCATCTTGCTTAAGGCACTACTATGTTCTTTATGAACTTAATACTCTAGATGCATGCTAGATAGCGGTCGATGTATGGAGTAATAGTAGTAGATGCAGGCAGGACTCGGTCTACTTGTCTCGGACGTGATGCCTATATACATGATGATTTCCTTGGATATAGTCACGATTATTCAATTTTCTATCAATTGCCCAACAATAATTTATTTACCCACCGTATGCTATTTTCATGAGAAAAGCCTCTAGTGAAAACTATGGCCCCCGGGTCTACTTTTATCATATATTAAAATCCAAAAATACCTTGCTGCAACTTTTATTTACTTTACTTATTTTGTGTTTTATTTATCTATTAATCACTACAAAATTTAATCTTGCAATTAACCATTGAGGGATTGACAACTACTTGTTTGCGTTGGGTGCAAGTATTTGTTATTTTATGCGTAGTTAGTGCTAACAAGGTGTTGCGTGGTTGTCCTACTGGATTGATAACCTTGGATCTTAACTGAGGAAAATAGTTATCTCTATTATAATGCATCATCCTCTCCTCTTTGAGGAAATCCCAACGTAGCTCACAAGTAGCAGGAATAATTTCTGGCACCGTTGATGGGGAGACATCATCAACATCTATCAAGTACCATTGCATAAACTATCATCTCCTTGCATTTACTTTCATTTTCCATTTGCCTCTCATTTTCATCTTCCCCACTTCTAAAACAGTTTTACAACACTACTGCAGGATGCTGCTAACGCGACACTCGATCAGAGACCCTTTGATGAAACTGTGTGCGATGCAATAATCACAAACGGTGGTGTAAAAACCCGTCAAAAAAGGTGCAAAACGTTTGCGATGACGGATGCATCAAACACGGTTCAGATTTTAGTTGCGTGTGCGATGCAGGGCATACAGTTTAGTTCAATTAATTATTTGCAATGAGGAGGAACAAAAGAAATGGGCAGCCAGATGAAGGTGTGTGCTATATGCAACATACGGTTCACTCGGATGAACTGTTTGTGATTAGGAAACACAAAAGAAACGGTCAGCCAGATCAAGGTGTGTGCGATATACGGCATGCGGTTCACTCAGCCTTGTCGTTAGTGTGTGACCTTTGTGGCAACCGTTCGCTCCCCACTAGCCTCTTCTTGTACCGTGGCAACCGTCCACCGACTCTTCGCCTTTCCCTCTCGATTTGGAACTACCGTCGCACGCTCTTCCTCCCTCCATTTGCCTTCACCTTTCCTTCTACCATTGTTCGATCGTCTTCTCCATGGAGGGAACAGGCCGGAAACGACCCCGTCATTCTTGCCCCGATCTGAAAGATAACGTGGTGGAGGAACTCATTTATCGGTGCGACGTCATCACCTCAGCTAGCATGGCAGGTTCATTCAAGACAATTCTCGACTGAACTAATAACATCATTACAAGCAACCCTAGGATCCAGGAGTGGTTTGATCTCCCCTATCTTCTTTGCTGTGACCCTGATCACTGGTGCGGGGACGACGGAAGCCTCGCCTTGTGCAAGTTGATGCCGCTTGATAATGATACGTGTGATGTCAAGATGCCATCGCTTGAGCGTAAGGCTTGGGCAGGCGCAAATGGAAATTGGGTTGTTTATATTGGGTACAACTGCGAGTGGGAACTTGTGAATGTGTACACTCGTCACCGGGTTCCACTTCCAAAAATCTCAGGCTGCCCTGAAGTTGAGCACACCGGTATTCTACGTACATTCAAATACGATCATGGTGACTATCGTCTACGGAAGATAGCAATTTGTCGAGTTCCCAACCGCTCTTGGGATTACACGAACTATGAAGTTGTTGCTATCTTTGACAAGCTTGTTGCTGTCCTTACTTCCACGCCTCGATGGATATTGCTCAAAAATAAATTTTTGTACACAGATGAGTACTATGATGCAATTCAATACGAAGGTCTTGTGTTTTCTGCCACCACTCGTGGCACTATTTTTGCATGAAATCCTTATGGTCTCCGTACGTTTGTCTTCCAGCGTAATTATAATTGTTTCATCCACATGCATGCGGGTTAGCTAGCTAGTTTCCCTTTACTAATTAACCTTCTTGTGTTTCCAAGGTCCTGTGAACATTCCACCACCTATACTTGAAAAATTTTATAACCAAGGGGGAGATGACGATGGTGATGATCACGAGCATGAGGACGAGCATGACCCATATACTCAGTGGCGCCTGGTGACTTATTCCGATGGATCACCTCTTCTTGTCTGTATACAGGGCACTGCTGATGTTACTAAGGAAGCAGGTGTTGTCTCGCATGGTTGCACTCTCTGGACCTATTCCAACATTTGTTGCAGGGTATTCGGGATGGATACTAGTGTGCTAGTGCCAACACCTTCTCCATGGTTCAGTATTGATAGTCTTGGAGAAAACTCGCTCTTCCTTAGACAAAACTATCTGATAACCCACAAGTATAGGGGATCAATTGTAGCCTCTTTCGATAAGTAAGAGTGTTGAACCCAACGAGGAGCTAAAGGTATAACAAATATTCCATCAAGTTTTATGAACCACCGATACAACTCTACGCATGCTTGATGTTCGCTTTACCTAGAACAAGTATAAAACTAAAAGTACTTTGTAGGTGTAACGGGATAGGTTTGCAAGAATGTAAAGAGCACATAAATAAAAATTAGGGGCTTTTTAGGTAAAGAGCAATAAATTTAGTATAGCGAGTGTGGAAAAGTGGTGGTAGGAGTTGCGAAATTGTCCCTAAGCAATTGACTATGTTACTAGACCGATAACAAGTTTTATGGGGGAGAGGCCACTGCTAGCATGTCATCCCTGACTTGGAATTCTATGCACTTATGATTGGAACTATTAGCAAGCATCCGCAACTACTAACGTTCATTAAGGTAAAACCCAACCATAGCATTAAGATATATTGGTCCCCCTTCAATCCCGTATGCATCAATTTCTATGCTAGGTTGAAGCTTCTGTCACTCTTGCCCTCCAATACATAGTCCTATCAACATACAACTAACCCTATGGTGTGATCCACGCGCGCGCTCATATGATGGGCACCAAAGGACAACAACATAACCACAAGCAAATTAAACCAATCATAGCAATTCACCAATTACCGATAGGACAATGAAAATCTACTCAGACATCATAGGATGGCAACACATCATTGGATAATAATATGAAGCATAAAGCACCATGTTCAAGTAGAGGGTACAGCGGGTTGCGGGAGAGTGGACCGCTGTAGATAGATGGGGAAGGTGATTAAGATGACGGAGGTGTTGGTGTAGATCGCCATCACACGATGATGGCCCCGACGGTGTTCCGGCGCCACCGGGAGAGAGGAGGAGAGGGCCCCCCTTCTTCTTATTCTTCCTTGACCTTCTCCCTAGATGGGAGAAGGGTTTACCCTCTAGTCCATGGACTCCATGGAGGCGGAGGGGCGAGTGCCCCTCCGAGATTGGATCTGTCTCTCTGTCTCTCTCTGTTTCTGCGTTCCAGATTCTGGCCTTTCACCATTTCTTATATTCCCAGAGATCCGTAAGTCCGATTGGGCTGAAATTTTAACATGATTTCTATCCAGATATTGGCTTTCTTGCGGCGAAAGAAGGGCACCATGCGCCTTAAGGGGTGGCCACGAGGGTCAGGGGTGCGCCCACCCCCTAGGGCGCGCCCCTGCCTTGTGGCCCCCTCGGGCATCGTCTTGCGTTGATTATTCTTCCCAAAAATCGCATATATTCCAAAAAAATCTCCGTCAGTTTTTATCCCGTTTGGACTGTGTTTGATATGGATTTTTTACGATACAAAAAACATGCAACAAACAGGAACAAGCACTGGGCACTAGATCAATATGTTAGTCCCAAAATAGTATGAAAAGTTGCCAAAAGTATGTAAAAGTTGTAGAATATTGGCATGGAACAATAAAAAATTATAGATACGATGGAGACGTATCAACATCCCCAAGATTAATTCCTGCTTGTCCTCGAGTAGGTAAATGATAAAAAAGATAATTTTTGATGTGGAATGCTACCTAGCATATTCTTGATCATGTAATCCAATTATGGCATGAATATTAAGACACGAGTGATTCAAAGCAATAGTCTATCATTTGACATTAAGACAATAATACTTCAAGCATACTAATAAAGCAATCATGTCTTTTCAAAATAACATGGCCAAAGAAAGTTATCCCTACAAAATCATATGGTCTGGCTATGCTCCATCTTCACCACACAAAATATTCAAATCATGCACAACCCCCATGACAAGCCAAGCAATTGTTTCATACTTTTGACGTTCTCAAACCTTTTCAACTTTCACGCAATACATGAGTGTGAGCCATGGACATAACACTATAGGTGGAATAGAATATGATGGTGGAGGTTGTGTGGAGAAGACAAAAAGGAGAAAGTCGCACATCGACGCGGCTAATCAACGTGCTATGGAGATGCCCATCAATTGATGTCAATGCGAGGAGTAGGGATTGCCATGCAACAGATGCACTAAGAGCTATAAGTGTATCAAAGCTCAAACTGAAACTAAGTGGGTGTGCATCCAACTTGCTTGCTAAAGAAGACCTAGGGCATTTGAGGAAGCCCATCGTTGGAATATACAAGCCAAGTTCTATAATGAAAATTCCCACTAGTATATGAAAGTGATAACTCAATAGACTCTCTATATGAAGAACATGGTGCTACTCTAAAGCACAAGTGTGGCAAAAGGATAGTAGCATTGTCCCTTCTCTCTTTTCTCTCATTTTTTCTCTCTCCCTCTCTTCTTTTAGGCTTCTTTGGCCTCTCTCTTTTTTTGGGGATTCTTTGGCCACTTTTATTTTGATAACCTCACATGGGACAATGTTCTAATAATGATGATCATCACACTTTTATTTACTTACAACTCAATATTACAACTTGATACTAGAACAAAATATGACTCTATATGAATGCCTCTGGCGGTGTACCAGGATGTGCAATGATCTAGCATAGCAATGACGTAAAAAACGGACAAGCCATGAAAACATCATGCTAGCTATCTTACGATCATGCAAAGCAACATGACAATGATGCTCAAGTCATGTATATGAAGATGATGGAAGTTGCATGGAAATATATCTCGGAATGGCTATGGAAATGCCATTATAGGTAGGTATGGTGGCTGTTTTGAGGAAGATATAAGGAGGCTTATGTGTGATAGAGCGTATCATATCACGGGGTTTGGATGCACCGGCGAAGTTTGCACCGACTCTCAAGGTGAGAAAGGGCAATGCACGCTACCGAAGAGGCTAGCAATGATGGAAGGGTGAGAGTGTGTATAATCCATGGACTCAACATTAGTCATAAAGAACTCACATACTTATTGCAAAAATCTATTAGTCATCGAAACAAAGTACTACGCGCATGCTCCTAGGGGGATTGAATGGTAGGAAAAGACCATCGCTCGTCCCCGACCGCCACTCATAAGGAAGACAATCAATAAATACCTCATGCTCCAACTTCGTTACATAACGGTTCACCATACGTGCATGCTACGGGAATCACAAACTTCAACACAAGTATTTCTACAATCCACAACTACCCACTAGCATGACTGTAATATCACCATCTTTATATCGCAAAACTATTGCAAGGAATCAAACATATCATATTCAGTGATCTACAAGTTTTATGTAGGATTTTATGACTAACCATGTGAATGAACAATTCCTGCCATCTCTCTAAATAGATATAAGTGAAGCAAGAGAGTTTAATTCTTTCTACAAAAGATATGCCCACACTCTAACAAATATAAGTGAAGCAAAAGAGCATTCTACAAATGGCGGTTTTCTATGTGAAGAGAAACAAGCAATCCAAACTTCAAATGATATAAGTGAAGCACATGAAGCATTCTATAAAGCCATACTCAAAAGATATAAGTGAAGTGCAAAGAGCATTCTATAAATCAACCATGGACTATCTCATACCAGCATGGTGCATCAAAGAAAAGTGAAAACTAAATGCAAAAGACGCTCCAAGATTTGCACATATCACATGAACGAAACGAAACCGGAAACATACCGATAATTGTTGAAGAAAGATGGGATGCCTTCCGGGGCATCCCCAAGCTTAGACGCTTGAGTCTCCTTGAATATTTACTTGGGATTCCTTGCGCATCCCCAAGCTTGAGCTCTTGCCTCTCCTCCTTCTCCTCATATCGAGGCCTCCTCGATCTTTGATCACTTCATCCACACAAAACTCAAGAGAAAGCTCGGTAAGATCCGTTAGTATAATAAAGCAAATCACTACTCTAAGTACTGTTGCAAACCAATTCATATTTTGTTTTTTCACTGTAGCTACTGTAATATAACTTTTCCATGGCTTAATCCACTGATAGAAATCGATAGTTTCATCCAAACAAGCAAACAATGCATCAAAAACAGAATCTGTCTTAAACAGGACAGTCTGTAGTAATATGAACATTCACCATACTTATGGTACTTCAAAAATTCTGAAACAGTTAGGAAACATAAAACATTTGTATATAAAGACAGTGCAAAAAGTTTTAGAACCGTTTGACGATCCATTAAAAAATGTAAAATCACGCACTACAATCAAAGTTTCTGTTTTGCACCGCACAAACCAACAAGCGATGTAAACATCCTAAAGGCAAATCTTGGCACATTATTTTTATGATACAATGGATTTGTACAAGGGGATAATTATTTTTGTTGAAAAGTTTCTGTAATCAAGGGTCACAAAGTTTCCTGGGCATGAACAAAGTTCAAGGCTAGCTCCCACTTTAACAACGCTCGTCTTTCTTACTTTCGCTTTTCTTTTTGAAAAAGTTTTAGGTTCCCCTCTTTATTTTTTTGCTTTTAAACTTTATAAAAGCACAACAGAAATAAATGACTCTCTAAACTTCCAGGTTGTCTCACTGGCAGCGCTTTCTTTAAAGCCATTAAGCTAGGCATATAGTGAAGGAAATATGCCCTAGAGGCAATAATAAAGTTATTATTTATTTCCTTATATCATGATAAATGTTTATTATTCATGCTAGAATTGTATTAAACGGAAACATAATACATGTGTGAATACATAGACAAACAGAGTGTCACTAGTATGCCTCTATTTGACTAGCTCGTTAATCAAAGATGGTTATGTTTCCTAACCATGAACAAAGAGTTGTTATTTGATTAACGGGATCACATCATTAGGTGAATGATCTGATTGACATGACCCATTCCATTAGCTTAGCACCCGATTGTTTAGTATGTTGCTATTGCTTTCTTCATGACTTATACATGTTCCTATGACTATGAGATTATGCAACTCCCGTTTGCCGGAGGAACACTTTGTGTGCTACCAAACATCACAACGTAACTGGGTGATTATAAAGGAGCTTTACAGGTGTCTCCAAAGGTACATGTTGGGTTGGCGTATTTCGAGATTAGGATTTGTCACTCCGATTGTCGGAGAGGTATCTCTGGGCCCTCTCGGTAATGCACATCACATAAGCCTTGCAAGCATTGCAACTAATGAGTTAGTTGCGAGATGATGTATTACGAAATGAGTAAAGAGACTTGCCGGTAACGAGATTGAACTAGGTATTGAGATACCGATGATCGAATCTCGGGCAAGTAACATACCAATGACAAAGGGAACAACGTATGTTGTTATGCGGTCTGACCGATAAAGATCTTCGTAGAATATGTAGGAGCCAATATGAGCATCCAGGTTCCGCTATTGGTTATTGACTGGAGACGAGTCTCGGTCATGTCTACATTGTTCTCGAACCCGTAGGGTCCGCACGCTTAAGGTTTCGATGACAGTTATATTATGAGTTTATGCATTTTGATGTACCGAAGTTTGTTCGGAGCCCCGGATGTGATCACGGACATGACGAGGAGTCTCGAAATGGTCGGGACATAAAGATTGATATATTGGAAGCCTATATTTGGATATCGGAAGGGTTCCGGGTGAAATTGGGATTTTACCGGAGTACCGAGAGGTTACCGGAACCCCCCAGGAAGTATATGGGCCTTAGTGGGCTTTAGTGGAAGAGAGGAGAGGTGGCCAGGGCTGGGCCGCGCGCCCCTCCCGCCTAGTCCGAATAGGACAAGGAGAGGGGGCGGCGCCCCCCTTCCTTCTCTCTCTCCTCTTTCCCCCCTTCCCGAATCCTATTCCAACTAGGAAAGGGGGGAATCCTACTCCCGGTGGGAGTAGGACTCCTCCTGGCGCGCCCTCCTCCTGGCCGGCCGCACCTCCCCCTTGTTCCTTTATATACGGAGGCAGGGGGCACCCCTAACGACACAAGTTGATCCACGTGATCATATTCTTAGCCGTGTGCGGTGCCCCCTTCCACCATAGTCCTCGATAATATTGTAGCGGTGCTTAGGCAAAGCCCTGCAATGGTAGTACATCAAGATCGTCACCACGCCGTCGTGCTGACGGAACTCTTCCCCGACACTTTGCTGGATCGGAGTCCGGGGATCGTCATCAAGCTGAACGTGTGTTAGAACTCGGAGGTGCCGTAGTTTCGGTGCTTGATCGGTCGGGCCGTGAAGACGTACGACTACATCAACCGCGTTGTGCTAACGCTTCCGCTGTCGGTCTACAAGGGTACGTAGATCACACTCTCCCCTCTCGTTGCTATGCATCACCATGATCTTGCGTGTGCGTAAGATGTTTTTTGAAATTACTACGTTCCCCAACAGTGGCATCCGAGCCTAGGTTTTATGTGTTGATGTTATATGAACGAGTAGAACACAAGTGAGTTGTGGGCGATATAAGTCATACTGCTTACCAGCATGTCATACTTTGGTTCGGCGGTATTGTTGGACGAAGCGGCCCGGACCGACATTACGCGTACGCTTACGTGAGACCGGTTCTCCCGACGTGCTTTGCACAAAGGTGGCTAGCGGGTGACAGTTTCTCCAACTTTAGTTGAACCGAGTGTGGCTATGCCCGGTCCTTGCGAAGGTTAAAACAGCACCAACTTGACAAACTATCGTTGTGGTTTTGATGCGTAGGTAAGATTGGTTCTTGCTTAAGCCCGTAGCAGCCATGTAAAACTTGCAACAACAAAGTAGAGGACGTCTAACTTGTTTTTGTAGGGCATGTTGTGATGTGATATGGTCAAGACATGATGCTAAATTTTATTGTATGAGATGATCATGTTTTGTAACCGAGTTATCGGCAACTGGCAGGAGCCATATGGTTGTCGCTTTATTGTATGCAATGCAATCGCGCTGTAATGCTTTACTTTATCACTAAGCGGTAGCGATAGTCGTGGAAGCATAAGATTGGCGAGATGACAACGATGCTACGATGGAGATCAAGGTGTCGCGCCGGTAACGATGGTGATCACGACGGTGCTTCGAGGATGGAGATCACAAGCACAAGATGATGATGGCCATATCATATCACTTATATTGATTGCATGTGATGTTTATCTTTTATACATCTTATCTTGCTTTGATTGACGGTAGCATTATAAGATGATCTCTCACTAATTATCAAGAAGTGTTCTCCCTGAGTATGCACCGTTGCGAAAGTTCTTCGTGCTGAGACACCACGTGATGATCGGGTGTGATAGGCTCTACGTTCAAATACAACGGGTGCAAAACAGTTGCACACGCGGAATACTCAGGTTATACTTGACGAGCCAAGCATATACAGATATGGCCTCGGAACACGGAGACCGATAGGTCGAGCATGAATCATATAGTAGATATGATCAACATAGTGATGTTCACCAATGAAACTACTCCATCTCACGTGATGATCGGACAAGGTTTAGTTGATTTGGATCACGTAATCACTTAGAGGATTAGAGGGATGTCTATCTAAGTGGGAGTTCTTTAAGTAATATGATTAATTGAACCTAAATTTATCATGAACTTAGTACCTAATAGTATCTTGCTTACTTATGTTTGATTGTAGATAGATGGCCCGTGCTGTTGTTCCGTTGAATTTTAATGCATTCCTTGAGAAAGCAAAGTTGAAATATGATGGTAGCAATTACACGGACTGGGTCCGTAACTTGAGGATTATCCTCATTGCTGCACAGAAGAATTACGTCATGGAAGCACCGCTGGGTGCCAGGCCTGCTGCTGGAGCAACACCAGATGTTATGAACGTCTGGCAGAGCAAAGCTGATGACTACTCGATAGTTCAGTGTGCCATGCTTTACGGCTTAGAATCGGGACTTCAACGACGTTTTGAACGTCATGGAGCATATGAGATGTTCCAGGAGTTGAAGTTAATATTTCAAGCAAATGCCCGGATTGAGAGATATGAAGTCTCCAATAAGTTCTATAGCTGCAAGATGGAGGAGAACAATTCTGTCAGTGAGCATATACTCAAAATGTCTGGGTATAATAATCACTTGATTCAAATGGGAGTTAATCTTCCAGATGATTGCGTCATTGACAGAATTCTCCAATCACTGCCACCAAGCTAAAAGAGCTTCGTGATGAACTATAATATGCAAGGGATGAATAAGACTATTCCCGAGCTCTTCGCAATGCTGAAAGCTGCGGAGGTAGAAATCAAGAAGGAGCATCAAGTGTTGATGGTCAACAAGACCACTAGTTTCAAGAAAAAGGGCAAAGGGAAGAAGAAGGGGAACTTCAAAAAGAACAGCAAGCAAGTTGCTACTCAAGAGAAGAAACCCAAACCTGGACCTAAGCCTGAAACTGAGTGCTTCTACTGCAAGCAGACTGGTCACTGGAAGCGGAACTGCCCCAAGTATTTGGCGGATAAGAAGGATGGCAAGGTGAACAAAGGTATATGTGATATACATGTTATTGATGTGTACCTTACTAATGCTCGCAGTAGCACCTGGGTATTTGATACTGGTTCTATTGCTAATATTTGCAACTCGAAACAGGGACTACGGATTAAGCGAAGATTGGCTAAGGACGAGGTGACGATGCGCGTGGGAAATGGTTCCAAAGTTGATGTGATCGCAGTCGGCATGCTACCTCTACATCTACCTTCGGGATTAGTATTAGACCTAAATAATTGTTATTTGGTGCCAGCATTAAGCATGAACATTATATATGGATCTTGTTTGACGCGAGACGGTTATTCATTTAAATCAGAGAATAATGGTTGTTCTATTTACATGAGTAATATCTTTTATGGTCACGCACCCTTAAGGAGTGGTCTATTCTTATTAAATCTCGATAGTAGTGACACACATATTTATAGTGTTGAAGCCAAAAGATGCAGAGTTGATAATGATAGTGCAACTTATTTGTGGCACTGCCGTTTGGGTCATATCGGTATAAAGCGCATGAAGAAACTCCATATTGATGGGCTTTTGGAACCACTTGATTATGAATCACTTGGTACTTGCGAACCGTGCCTTATGGGTAAGATGACAAAAACACCGTTCTCCGGTACTATGGAGAGAGCAACAGATTTGTTGGAAATCATACATACAGATGTATGTGGTCCGATGAATGTTGAGGCTCGTGGCAGATATCGTTATTTTCTCACCTTCGCAGATGACTTAAGAAAATATGGGTATATCTACTTAATGAAACACAAGTCTGAAACGTTTGAAAAGTTCAAAGAATTTCAGAGTGAAGTTGAAAATCATCGTAACAAGAAAATAAAATTCCTACGATCTGATCATGGAGGAGAATATTTGAGTTACGAGTTTGGTGTACATTTGAAACAATGTGGAATAGTTTCGCAACTCACGCCACCCAGAACACCACAGCGTAATGGTGTGTCCGAACGTCATAATCGTACTTTACTAGATACGGTGCGATCTATGATGTCTCTTACTGATTTACCGCTATCGTTTTGGGGATATGCTCTAGAGACGGCCGCATTCACGTTAAATAGGGCACCATCAAAATCCGTTGAGACGACGCCTTATGAACTATGGTTTGGCAAGAAACCAAAGTTGTCGTTTCTGAAAGTTTGGGGCTGCGATGCTTATGTGAAAAAGCTTCAACCTGATAAGCTCGAACCCAAATCGGAAATGTGTCTTCATAGGATATCCAAAGGAAACTATTGGATACACCTTCTATCACAGATCCGAAGGCAAGATTTTTTTTGCTAAATTCGGAAACTTTCTGGAGAAGGAGTTTCTCTCGAAAGAAGTGAGTGGGAGGAAAGTAGAACTTGACGATGTAACTGTACCTACTCCCTTATTGGAAAGTAGTACATCACAGAAACCTATTTCTGTGACACCTACACCAATTAGTGAGGAATCTAATGATAATGATCATGAAACTTCAGAACAAGATACTACTGAACCTCGTAGATCAACCAGAGTGAGATCCGCGCCAGAGTGGTACGGTAATCCTGTTCTGGAAGTCATGCTACTAGATCATGATGAACCTACGAACTATGAAGAAGCGATGGTGAGCCCAGATTCCACAAAATGGCTTGAAGCCATGAAATCTGAGATGGGATCCATGTATGAGAACAAAGTATGGACTTTGGTTGACTTGCCCAATGATCGGCAAGCAATAGAGAATAAATGGATCTTCAAGAAGAAGACTGACGCTGACGGTAATATTACTGTCTACAAAGCTCGACTTGTCGCAAAAGGTTTTCGGCAAATTCAAGGGGTTGACTACGATGAGACCTTCTCACCCGTAGCGATGCTTAAGTCTGTCCGAATCATGTTAGCAATTGCCGCATTTTATGATTATGAAATTTGGCAAACGGATGTCAAAACTGCATTTCTGAATGGATTTCTGCAAGAAGAGTTGTATATGATGCAGCCGGAAGGTTTTGTCGATCCAAAGGGAGCTAAAAAAGTGTGCAAGCTCCAGCGATCCATTTATGGACTGGTGCAAGCCTCTCGGAGTTGGAATAAACATTTTGATAGTGTGATCAAAGCATTTGGTTTTATACAGACTTTTGGAGAAGCCTGTATTTACAAGAAAGTGAGTGGGAGCTCTGTAGCATTTCTGATATTATATGTGGATGGCATATTAATAATTGGAAATGATATAGAATTTCTGGATAGCATAAAGGGATACTTGAATAAGAGTTTTTCAATGAAAGACCTCAGTGAAGCTGCTTACATATTAGGCATTAAGATCTATAGAGATAGATCAAGACGCTTAATTGGACTTTCACAAAGCACATACCTTGACAAAGTTTTGAAGAAGTTCAAAATGGATCAAGCAAAGAAAGGGTTCTTGCTTGTGTTACAAGGTGTGAAGTTGAGTAAGACTCAATGCCCGACCACTGTAGAAGATAGAGAGAAAATGAAAGATGTTCCCTATGCTTCAGCCATAGGCTCTATCATGTATGCAATGTTGTGTACCAGACCTGATTTGTGCCTTGCTATAAGTCTAGCAGGGAGGTACCAAAGTAATCCAGGAGTGGATCACTGGACAGCGGTCAAGAACATCCTGAAATAGCTGAAAAGGACTAAGGATATGTTTCTCGTTTATGGAGGTGACAAAGAGCTCATCGTAAATGGTTACGTTGATGCGAGCTTTGACAGTGATCTGGGCGATTCTAAATCGCAAACCGGATACGTGTTTACATTAAACAGTGGAGCTGTTAGTTGGTGCAGTTCTAAACAAAGCGTCGTGGCGGGATCTACGTGTGAAGCGGAATACATAGCTGCTTCGGAAGCAACAAATGAAGGAGTCTGGATGAAGGAGTTCATATCCGATCTAGGTGTCATACCTAGTGCATCGGGTCCAATGAAAATCTTTTGTGACAATACTGGTGCAATTGCCTTGGCAAAGGAATCCAGATTTCACAAGAGAACCAAGCACATCAAGAGATGCTTCAATTGCATCCGAGATCTAGTCCAGGTGGGAGACATAGAGATTTGCAAGATATATACAGATCTGAATGTAGCAGACCCATTGACTAAGCCTCTTCCATGAGCAAAACATGATCAGCACCAAGGCTCCATGGGTGTTAGAATCATTACTGTGTAATCTAGATTATTGACTCTAGTGCAAGTGGGAGACTGAAGGAAATCTGCCCTAGAGGCAATAATAAAGTTATTATTTATTTCCTTATATCATGATAAATGTTTATTATTCATGCTAGAATTGTATTAAACGGAAACATAATACATGTGTGAATACATAGACAAACGAAGTGTCACTAGTATGCCTCTACTTGACTAGCTTGTTAATCAAAGATGGTTATGTTTCCTAACCATGAACAAAGAGTTGTTATTTGATTAACGGGATCACATCATTAGGTGAATGATCTGATTGACATGACCCATTCCATTAGCTTAGCACCCGATCGTTTAGTATGTTGCTATTGCTTTGTTCATGACTTATACATGTTCCTATGACTATGAGATTATGCAACTCCCGTTTGCCGGAGGAACACTTTGTGTGCTACCAAACGTCACAACGTAACTGGGTGATTATAAAGGAGCTCTACAGGTGTCTCCAAAGGTACATGTTGGGTTGGCGTATTTCGAGATTAGGATTTGTCACTCCGATTGTCGGAGAGGTATCTCTGGGCCTTCTCGGTAATGCACATCACATAAGCCTTGCAAGCATTGCAACTAATGAGTTAGTTGCGAGATGATGTATTACGAAACGAGTAAAGAGACTTGCCGGTAACGAGATTGAACTAGGTATTGAGATACCGACGATCGAATCTCGGGCAAGTAACATACCGATGACAAAGGGAACAACGTATGTTGTTATGCGGTCCGACCGATAAAGATCTTCGTAGAATATGTAGGAGCCAATATGAGCATCCAGGTTCCGCTATTGGTTATTGACTGGAGACGAGTCTCGGTCATGTCTACATTGTTCTCGAACCCGTAGGGTCCACACGCTTAAGGTTTCGATGACAGTTATATTATGAGTTTATGCATTTTGATGTACCGAAGTTTGTTCGGAGTCCCGGATGTGATCACGGACATGACGAGGAGTCTCGAAATGGTCGAGACATAAAGATTTATATATTGGAAGCCTATATTTGGATATCGGAAGTGTTCCGGGTGAAATCGGGATTTTACCGGAGTACCGGGAGGTTACCGGAACCCCCCGGGAAGTATATGGGCCTTAGTGGGCTTTAGTGGAAGAGATGAGAGGTGGCCAGGGCTGGGCCGCGCGCCCCTCCCCCCTAGTCCGAATAGGACAAGGAGAGGGGGGCGGCGCCCCCCTTCCTTCTCTCTCTCCTCTTTACCCCTTCCCGAATCCTATTCCAACTAGGAAGGGGGGGGGGAATCCTACTCCCGGTGGGAGTAGGACTCCTCCTGGCGCGCCCTCCTCCTGGCTGGCCGCACCTCCCCCTTGTTCCTTTATATACGGAGGCAGGGGGCACCCCTAGAGACACAAGTTGATCCACATGATCATATTCTTAGCCGTGTGCGGTGCCCCCTTCCACCATAGTCCTCGATAATATTGTAGCGGTGCTTAGGCGAAGCCCTGCGACGGTAGTACATCAAGATCGTCACCACGCCGTCGTGCTGACAGAACTCTTCCCTACACTTTGCTAGATCGGAGTCCGGGGATCGTCATCAAGCTGAACGTGTGCTAGAACTCGGAGGTGCCATAGTTTCGGTGCTTGATCGGTCAGGCCGTGAAGACGTACGACTACATCAACCGCGTTGTGCTAATGCTTCCGCTGTCGGTCTTCAAGGGTACGTTGATCACACTCTCCCCTCTCGTTGCTATGCATCACCATGATCTTGCATGTGCGTAGGAATTTTTTTGAAATTACTACGTTCCCCAACATATAGTGCTCAAGTAATGGATCCACCCGGATCCCAAGGTATATGAAAGCCAATTTTAATTAACAATGATTTGTGATTTAGTAGTGAGCACAAAGTAACATATATCATGCCGATGGAGAGGCGAAGATGTAGTTCATCTCTCATAATAATTGCAAGTAGGAGCAGCAAGCACATGCATATTATATCTATCAAAATCATCATGTGTAGCAGTAAAACGCAACCATCAATATAATCCTTAATAAGGGCAAACTTCTCCGATATAGTGTAGTCGGGAGAATTCAAAAAGATAATAGGACTATGATGCGTGGGTGCAATAGCAACAATTTCATGTTTAACATAAGGAACTATAGCAAGTTTATCTCCATAAGCATAATTCATATTGGCATCTTGGCCACAAGCATAGCAAGCATCATCAAAAAGGGATATTTCAAAAGAATCAACGGGATCATAACAATCATGATAGCATGTAGCGATCCGACCTCAGATGGTCAAATCTCTGTGCATAAGTGTCATCCCTGGATCGGTAATGCTGACACACACAGTACTTGAAGGCTTTATAACAGAGTGCACACACACACTTATTACATCGAATGTCTCAAAGTAGAACTTATTACAATAATATGGCTTAAGGCCATCTAAATACGATAACATCGGAAGGCTTGGAAGATAAAGTGAGTCCATCAACTCCAACGACATAGCTGAGTGCACGACAAACGACCTAGCGCACCTTACTCTTCGTTTGAAAAGTCTGCAAAATGATATGTTGCAGCCCAAAATGGGTCAGCACATGGAATATGCTGGCAAGATAACACAACAGAGCAATGAACAAGTAAATGCTATCACTACATGCATATATGGCTGGTGGAGGCTCCATGGTTATAATGTTTTGCGAAAAGCCAACTATTCCCTACAACAAAGGAATATATTTTATTTAACTATCATGGTACTTGATAAACATTGAGAATGGTAACCCCATCTCAGTCCCAATTAAACAATAATTAACAACCCAACAAATTAATTTAGAGTGATGAGATCAACATTTTATTCCAAGAACCAGATACTCAAGATGTCCATAACCAGGGACATGGCTAACCATGATTAGTTTGTACGCTCTTCAAAGGTTTGCGCACTTTTCCCCACAAGACTTGATCTCCTCCGTTGGATTTCTCTCACTACAGGGTGTTTGAGAAATGGATGACCGAGAAACAGTCTTTCAGAAACATTAACTCTTTACTCTGGGTGGACAGTTACACCTACTTCCCCCTACATCTGCTAGCCCACCACTGAAAGAGGTCATGCAACATACTCAACTATGCTAGAGCCCATAATAGCTTGCGGCTGCACACGGAAGTTTCTAGCATGAATAATCTTATGATCCCTTTAAGCCTGGGTGGTGAACCAAAAGACAACACTGGTATATCCCCAGGTGCCCGCAACCAATCCTCCCAGATGTGTATTTAAGTAGCCACCTTAAGTTAACCATTAATTAACAATCTCACATCTGTCATGGATCACTCAAACCAAACCCCGTCTACGAGCATAGCATGGCAACCTAAGCATAACGTAGAAGTAACTCCCAAGGGTTTGATAATAAAAGTGCAATATGTTCTACCTCATCATCTACTTCCCAAACCCACATGTTAAAGGGTCCTACTCATGCAATGTTTGAGGGCTATAGCTAATGCGTAAAAACTGGGTGATAAAGGGGTATGATCAAAGTGTTACTTGCCGTGCTGACAATCTGCAAACCCTAGAGACTCGTAGTAGCACGCTTCGCACTCCGGGTATTCTATCGCAAACAAACAATAGCATACATAAACACTTAAGCATAGATGCAAGGGTAAAACTCAAATAAGAAGATCCAATCTGAAAATTCAACTGAAGAGCTTCAATTTGCAAAAAGAATCGATTAAATCGGAGCTACGGAATTGAAACTATGATCAAAAGAACTTCGAAAATAAAATCTGCTTGAAACCAAATTTTAAATTGGCAAAACCATGTTCAAGTTGTTTAACCAAAAAGAGGGGCTCGAGACGACGATTTTGGCGTTGGTTTCACTGGATTTGGACTAATGCTTAAAAAGTTACGAGGGTTTGAAGATCAGGGGCTAATCTGCGATAAAAATAATCGCGGATAGGTCCCTGGCCAAAAAAATAAAAATAAAAAGACTACGGCCTGAACGCTCGCTAACAGAGGCAAACGAACGAATTCGTTTGTTAAAACGAACTAACGAACGAACATTCGCAAAGTAAGCTAAACCGATCTAATAAAGTAAAAAAAAACGAACAAGGGTTTATAAAAACCGAATGGTTTTATACCTAAAACCGAAAAAGATTGGCGGCAACGAAGTCAACGGCAGCAGCGAACTCCGGCGGCGACGACGGGCTCGAGCGGCGGCGCGGATCGCGAGCGGCGGCAGCGAGGCTAGGGTTTCGGTGGGGGGGGGGGCTCGGATGGGCTGGCGGCTTGGGGCTGGGGGCGGCCTCGGGCCTTGCCTTATAAAGGCTGGGCGGGAGCAGTCCGGCTCGGGCACGGCCCAATGGCGGTCCGCGCGCTTTTTTTAAAATAAATTCCGCCAAAAAGGAAAAAAATCCTATATAAATATAAAAAATTCTAAAAATTTAAAAAACAATTTTCGCCGTCTAAATAAAATATTTAGAACAAACTAAACATTTTTCTGGCCTAAAAATACAATTTTGAAAAATGCATATTTTCTAATTCAAATAAAATAGCAATAAATCCAAATAAATTATTTCTTTGATTTTAATATTTTCCTCCAATATTTCTTTTTATTTCAGAGAAGTCCTTTTTATCTCCTCTCATTTATTTTGATATTGAAAAATACTTGGAGAGAAAAATAATTAAAACCAAAATGACCCTCTTTTCAAATTTGAGAAAAAATAAAATATGAAAATAGTGAAATCCCCCAACTCTCTCCGTGGGTCCTTGAGTTGCTTAGGATTTCTTGGATCAAAACCAAAATACGATAAAATATGATATGCATATGATGTCCTATGTATAACATTCCAATTTGAAAATTTGGGATGTTACAAACCTATCCCCCTTAAGATGAATCTCGCCCTCGAGATTCGGGTTGGCTAGAGAATAGGTGTGGGTGGTCTTTGCGTAGGTCTTCCTCTCGTTCCGAGGTGGCTTCATCCTCGGTATGGTGGCTCCACTGAACTTTGCAAAACTTGATAACCTTGCTGCGTGTGACTCGGCTGGCAAACTCGAGAATCTTGACTGGTTTTTCCTCGTATGTCAAATCGCTATCGAACTGTATGGCTTCCAGGGGCATTGTATCTCTCAGAGGAATATCATCCATCTCTGCATGGCACTTATTCAACTGGGAAACGTGAAACACATCATGAACTCCTGACAATCCTTCGGGTAATTCCAGCTTGCAGGCAACCTCTCCCATACGTTCCAAAACTCTGTATGGTCTTACAAATCTCGGGGCTAACTTTCCCTTAACTCCAAAACGTTTAACTCCTCGCAGAGGTGACACTTGAAGATATGCTCTGTCTCCGATTTCATAGACTACCTCCTTGTGTTTTGAGTCTGCATAACTCTTCTGCCTGGACTGAGCTACCTTCAGTCTATCGCGAATCAACTTGACCTTCTCTTCTTACTCTTTGATCAAATCTGGTACAAACAACTGACGGTCTCCAACTTCATCCCACATTAACGGTGTCCTGTACCTCCTTCCATACAAAGCTTCGAAAGGTGCCATCTTCAGACTGGCTTGGTAGCTGTTGTTGTATGAGAACTCCGCGTAGGGCAGATTATCATCCCAACGAGATCCATAATCTAGCGCACAGGCTCTCAACATGTCCTCAAAAATCTGATTGACTCTCTTGGTCTGTCCATCTATCTGCGGATGAAAGGCTGTACTAAACTCTAGCCTGGTACCCAAAGTCTGGTGTAGCTGATGCCAAAACTTTGAGGTAAACTGTGTCCCTCTATCTGATATGATGGTCCTCGGAATTCCATCACTACAAAAAAAGACACATCCATGACATTTTGGGCCGAATGATTTTTTTCTGTCATACTTATGACACTTCTATGACGATAATTGTGACAAAACCAGGTATCATCATAGATGTGGTGAGGTCCTACTTCTATGACAAAAAAACATGACAGAAAATGGACTTTTCGTCCTGGGCGGGCCGGAGACACAGCTGCATGACATTCTTTGGGCCATCCATGACGGAAAAAACTATGGTAGAAGCAAGGGCAAGGAAAATATCGGGGTGTTCCCGACTATGGTGGGTGGTCGGGGCCGAGCGATGCGCGTTTCTCTCGTACACGCATGCACGTGGGTGCGAGGCGTTGGGCTCTAACTGAACCCGAGCGAGGCGTTGGGCTCTAACTGAACCTGAGCGATTGCACTGCACGCTACGCGCTACTGAACCCAAGCGATCGATCGATGGCTGTTAACCGAACCCGATCGAGCGATTCCTTCGCTACGGCTTCTAACTGAAGCCGATCGATGCTGCCTCTGGATGAACAGTGAGCGTTGCTGGGGGGTTTGGATGAACAGTTCCTAGTGGGGTGGATGAACAGGACCCTGTGGTGTTTCCTCTGGATGAACAGGACCCCGATCGATCGAGCCGGTTGGGGCTGGATGAACAGGACCCCGTGGAGGGCAGGATGAACAGGACCACCCCGTGGAGGGCTGGATGAACAGTAGACGGTGGAGGGCTAGATGAACAGTAGCCCGTGGAGGGGTGGTAGAACAGGAGCCCATGGAGAGCGATGGTTGAACAGTAGCCGGTGGAGCAGTGCACGGTGGAGGCTGGATGAACAGGAGCCCGTGGATGAACAGTCGCACGTGGAGGCTGGAGGAGGTCGACGGTGGATGAAAAGTAGCCCGTGGAGGATGGAGGGGGTCGCCGGTGGAGATGAACAGTATCTCATGGAGTCCCGTTTTGCGGTACGTCACACCCCTCCCGATGAACAGGACACCCGTTTCGACCGTAGCGCTCCAACACAAGTCTGTTTTCTCCGTTTTGCGGTACGCCACACCCCTCCCGATCAACAGGACCCCCGTTTCGACCATAGGAGGTCTGTTTCCTCCGTTTTGCGGTACGCCAGACCCCTCCCGATGAACAGGATCCCGTTTCGACCATGGTCGGTCGAACACAAGGCCGTTTCCTCCATTCTGCGGTACGCCAGGCCTTGTTTCCATCGGTTGTTCCGTCCAAGCCCTCCCGATGAACACGACAATGCATTCTGTTCCGACCCAGCCGGTTGGCTCCCCATGAACACGACGACGACGATGTTTCTTCGTTCTGGCCCAGCCATGTACATGAGCCATGGCCGTACGTATGCGCAAGTAGGCGTTCGAAACCTTGCCCGTATGTACGTACGTGGCCGTATTTTCTTTCTTGCACACTGGTCGATGTACGTACATGTACATGCTACGTGTGCTCCTCTACTACGGCACGTGCGCGCCTCTACATCGACAAGTATGTACATTCACGTTCGCGACCAGAATGACAACGCTACGTACGCTTCGACTAGGTGGGTCCTGACTGTCAGGCACTTCCTTGTGTGCGAAGATGTAGTTGGTGGGTCCCAACAGTCAGGGGGGCGAATCGTTTTTTTTTGCCCGGACGCACTTCCTTGCATGAGAAGATGTAGCTGGTGGGTCCCAGCAGTCAGGGGGAAATGTTTTTTTCACGAAATACGGTGGCCCGTCTGGTGCGTCCCCGCTGTCAGGTGGAGGAATAATTATTTTGCACGTAATAAGGAGACACTACCTTGCTGCGGCCGTGGACCCAGCTGTCAGCCTCTCCACATACAGTCCACGTCCAATGGAAGCCATTCCTTGACCACGTTGACCACGCCGCACCGAGAGCACCAGGGCGCTGGACGACAACGAGGCCTAGAAAGGGGACGATGCGGAGCCGGGGAAGAGGCGGCAGTGGAAGCCCACGCGGAGGGGAGTATGAGGGTTCACTGGTTCGGTTGCGGTGTGAGGCTGCCATCACCGTAGGGCCTGGCTAGTGGTGGGAGTAGTAGGGGATAGTGAGGACTCCGTGGAAGCACAGCCGGCCACGGGAGGCAGGAGCATGCGGCACGACCGGCGCTGCTTTGGGCGGCTGGAGCAAGAAGACCAGAGGTTGAAGAAGCACTATAGCCATTGGATGGACATCGTACGGTCACTGGAGCTAGAATCGTTCATATTGACTAAGTTGACAAAGCACTCCATCCCCGTCAACTTAGTAGGCCCACAAGTCAGCCACCCACCAAGGTGGGTCCCAACTAGCAGGGGGGAATTCATTTTTTTGTGCGTAATAAGGAGGCACTTCTGGTAGGTCCGAGCTGATAGCGAGGGGGCGTTTTTTCCGCAAAATACGGTGGCCCGTCCGGTGGGTCCCAGCAGTCAGGGGGGAAACATTTTTTTCGCCAAATACGGTGGCCCGTCTGGTGGGTCCCTGCTGTCAGGTGGAGGAATAATTATTTTCCGCGTAATAAGGAGGCACTTCCTTGCGGCTGCCATGGACCCAGCTGTCAGCCTCTCCATGTACAATACTCTGCCGATGGAAGTCGTTCCTTGACCACGTTGACCACGCCGCGCTGAGAGCACCAAGGCGGTGGACGACGGCGAGGCCTAGGAAGGGGACTACGCGGAGGTGGGGAAGACGCGGCAGTGGATTCCCACGCGTAGAGGAGTATGAGGGTTCCCTGGTTCACTACGGTGTGAGGCTGCCGTCACCGCAGAATAACAGGGGGTGTGGGTGAGTAGAGGGATGGCCTAGCCAGCAGTGGGAGTAGTAGGGGGTGGTGAGGCCTCCGCCGCATCGCAGCCAGCCACGGGAGGCAGGAGCACAGGCACGACCGGCGCTGGTTTGGGCGGCTGGAGCAAGAAGACCAGAGGTTGAAGAAGCACTACGGCCGTTGGATGGACATCGTACGGTCACTGGAGCGAGAATCGTGCATATTGACTAAGTTGACAAAGCCCTCCGTCCCCGTCAACTTAGTAGGCCCACAAGTCAGCCTGCCACTATACTGGGTCCCAGCTAGCAGGGGGAGTATTCATTTTTTGTGCGTAATAAGGAGGCACTTCCTTGCGTGCGAAGATATAGCTGGTGGGTCCAAGCTGTCAGCGGCGGTAACGTTTTTTCGTGAAATACAGAGGCCCTTTCGGTGGGTCCTAGATGTCAGGTGGAGGAATCATTATTTTGCACATAATAAGGAGGCATTTCCTTACGTGCGGCCGTGGACCCAGCTGTCAGCCTCTCCACGTACAGTCCACTTCGGATGCATGTCGGTCGTTGACCACGTTGACCAGGCCGCGCCGAGAGCACCAGGGCGGTGGACGATGGCGAGGCCTAGGAAGGGAACGACACGGAGGCAGGGAAGACTCGGCAGTTGTTTCCCACGCGGAGGGGAGTACGACTGTACGAGGGTTTACTGGTTCGTCTGCCGTCGCTGGTGAATAACAGCAGGTGTGGGTGAGTAGAGGGATAGCTAGGCCAGCGATGGGAGTACGCTGGGCCGGTGAGGCCTGCGCGGCAGCACAACCGATCGCGGGGAGGAGAGAGCAGGCAGTCCCGCTGGCGCTTGTTTGGGCGGCTGGAGCAGGAAGAGCAGAGATTGAAGAAGCACAACGACCGTTGGATGGACATCCAATAGTCACTGCTTGTGCGTCAACCTTTTTTTAGGAAAGCCTCAAATCTATGAAAAACATCATACAGCCCATCTTCCATTATTTCTAATAATTTACAGCCCATTTGCTAATTCTTAAGGTTTTTTTGGAGCCCATATTCTTTTTGTTAGCATTACAGCCCATATTGTGGCCATGGTTAAAAAATTATACGAAATTTTGCATATTTCGGTGCGGTCTGAACTGTTTTTAATCCAGAAATTTCGATTCACATTCAAACTGATTTTAAAAATAAATATATATCAATATAAAATCAACAAATTGTCCATGCATAAAAATCAATGCAATTTAAAATATAGAAATGAAAAAAAAGAAATTTGAAACTAATTGCCGGTTTGATGTGTTTTAAAAATGTACAACCCATTTCTCATTACTGATAGGCCATTTCCTTGGTCAGCCAAATGAAGCTCTCCTCGTCTAGAAAGATTTGCAGCCCAACAGGCCTGACAAAGCGACTTACTTGGCAAATCACAAAAAAACTGGGTTGTGGCCGTGGACCCAGCTGCGGTCGTGGACCTAGCTGTCAGCCTCTCCACGTACAGTACTCTTCCGATGGAAGTCGGTCGTTGACCACATTGACCATGCCGCGCCGAGAGCACCAAGGCGGTGGACGACGGTGAGGCCTAGGAAGGGGATGACGTGGAGCCAGGGAAGACGCGGCAGTGGATGCCCACGCGGAGAGGAGTACGAGGGTTCACTGGTTTGGCTGCGGTGTGAGGCTGCCATCGCTGCAGAATAACAAGGGGTGTGGGTGAGTACAGGGATGCACTGGCTAGCGGTGGGGTAGTAGGGGCAGTGAGGCCTCCGCGGCATCACAGCGGCCACGGGAGGTAGGAGCATGCGGCACGACCGGCGTTGGTTTGGGCGGCTAGAGCAAGAACACCAGAGGTTGAAGAAGCACTACTGCCGTTGGATGAACATCGTATGGTAACTGGAGCTAGAATCGTTCATATTGACTAAGTTGACAAAGCCCTCCGTCCCCGTTAACTTGGTAGGCCCACAAGTCAGCCTCCCATGATGATGGGTTCCAGCTGGCAGGGGGAGTATTCATTTTTTGTGCGTAATAAGGAGGCACTTCCTTGTGTGCGAAGATAGCTGGTGGGTCCGACCTGTCAGCGGGGGGCACGTTTTTTCACAAAATACAGAGGCCCTTCCGGTGGGTTGCACATGTCAGGTGGAGGAATCAAAGACTTGAGAAGGCGTACAGAACAAGCTAGTGTACCAGTAAAGAGACGTTGCTGAGTTTTAGAAACAAGAGAGACGTGATCATGTAGCTGGTTCGAATCCAAACCTAGACTATGACTATATATGGTGCTATGCTACTCTGCAAGTAATGAAACTGACATATCCAACGTTCGCTTCTCCTCTTCTCTACTTACTCTGCCTAGCATCAGAAGCTCTGGCCGCAGCAACCATGTCCGCTGGCTGCTCGTCCACCTGCTCTTCAGCAGGCAACAACCAAATATGCGCCAAGTCGCCACCCGTACCATCGCATGTGGGTCTCATCACACCCCCGCCGGCATGCGCACCGCAGCCGGTTGCTCATCGCAACCCGCTGTCGTTGGTGTGGTGCCACTGCTGCAAATCACGCAGAGTCATCCGTCGCGTCTCAACCACAATCCTCAACCCTGGCCGAGTCTTCTACAAATGCCCGAATCATGGGGTAATAATATGTTTAAGTGTTGTTCTACTGCTTTCAGTTGCTGATTTTTTTAATAGTTTGGTTGATGATCTTCCAACTTGATTCGTGCAGATAAGGGAAGATTCGTGTGATTTGTATTTCTAGGAAGTTGTTGATTTGGGGGAGTGCAACTACGCTGATTATTTGGTTAGCCGAGGAATCCCAATACAAGCAGGTTGGGGTGTTGGACAAGTAACTGAAGGAACGGCAGAAGAGGAAGATGCAGAGCAGAAGGTTAAAGATGCAGTTCCTTTGATCATGGCCAAGCAACAGCTGCTGAACGGCCTTGATAGAAATGAGGAGATGAAAGAGCTTGTGAAGATAATGGGCAAAATCGATGTGCTCTGTAGGATGATTGTCTCTTTATTTGCAGTGTATGTAGCACTCGTGATGTATTCAGTGGCTATGACATGAGCACTTTGCTGAAACTAGTAACGAATGAAACCTGTGTAGCAGGCTGGGCGTAGTGTTGTGAACATCTAATGATTTCTATTAACGGAAATCAGGGGGTATCCCCTTTTGCTCATAAATAAATAAATAGTAGAGAGCCTTTTGGTAATAAATAAATAAATTAGCAGAGGCCCTGTCGGGTCAGCTTTGTTCTCATTCAAAGACGTCGAGCAAATTGCAGTTCAACAGCAAACTATGTCATCAAATTCAAGTTTCACAGCCAAATATGAGTACAACTAAACAACAATGTCATCATGTTTTAGTCGTTATACAATCACCGAACACAAATTAGCATACATAAGAAGTGATGTTCTCATAGGAAAATACTAAACAACATGTTCATCAGGTTTCAGTTGTCATAGCAAACACAATTTCACATAGTAGATAAAAAACATCTTCTGACAGGCAAATACGACAAAAGCAATTTAATCATCATCCGCAACACCAGCGTCAACATCTTCGCCATGTGTATCAGTCTGAATTGTAATTCCCCACGATGTCATCTTCTTCTTCGTCCTCAACGTCCTCGGACGTTGGCTTCTTCTTGATCAACTCTTGTATGTCCACAACACGACAGGCAATCTTTTTGCCGGCGTCATTGACGTGATGGTTCTCAAAGATATTAGGAACATCTGTGTTATCTTGTACATCAGGAGCAGTGTAAGCATCATCTTGTTGTGCAACTTCATTAAACGAATTCCTCTACTCAAACCTTTGCAATACTCTCCAATCATCGCTACGTGCAAATGTGTCTTCCAAGAAAAATATCTATGTTGCTTGATTTGCCAAAATAAAAGGCTCGTTGGTCTGGTACGCCGCCTTGACATTGATGGATTTGAAATAATCATCAGCTCTGGGTTTTGCGATCCTGGAAAACAGGTTATACCAACGATAGCACAATAGAACCACACACCGATGATCCTCGAAACTGGAGATATACTGCAACTGAACAATGTCTGTTATGTTAGCATACATTTCAGTTGTCTCTTTGTCATACATATCCGTGATCATGATGGCACTATTTTGTGTCTTCCTGCCTTCGTGTCGTGCAAGGGTGTTGTAGTGCACATCTCCAACAACGCAAGATTCATAATGTCTTACCGAGTAT
Source organism: Triticum aestivum (assembly GCF_018294505.1). Taxonomy (NCBI): domain Eukaryota; kingdom Viridiplantae; phylum Streptophyta; class Magnoliopsida; order Poales; family Poaceae; genus Triticum; species Triticum aestivum. The sequence continues at coordinate 447,699,534 of NC_057797.1, forward strand.
CAGGACCCATTGCTAGTGAGTAAAGGGCATCATCAACTGCCTGCCCATCCTCCTGCATCTTCTTAACCTATGGTTAGAAAATAGACAAGTTGATCATCTTATGTACTCAATATATTAAAAAAACTGACAGTGCAATTCAAAAGCTTACATGGCTCTTGAACCATTTCGCAAATCCTGCCATAACCAGTTTGTCAATGTTTCTTGGATTTTGTGGCTGTAACTCCTTTTTGTAGATATCGCACAACATAGTGATCACGTCAAACATCTAAGTATATAAGAATGTGCTGCAAGTTTAGTAGATTATGATGTATAAGTTGCAGTACTTAGCACTTACTTGATATAAGGTAGTATCTTAGGACAGTTATTCAACACATACCAAACCATGTTGTCCAAATCTTTAGGTTTGTCCTCTTGTCGACTCTTCCCTGTAACTCGAACAGAATAATCGAAAAGATTGAGCCCGGGATTGTCTTCTTCCACCTCTTTGCTAAGCTGATTAGCTGTTTCACTGTATTTTGAGTAGAATGTCAAAGCTTCTGTAGCAATGTAGGCCTCTGCAATGGAACCCTCGGGTCTAGCTCTATTCCTAACATAGCCATTCAAAGTGGCTAGCCGCCTTTCAATAGGGTACATCCAGCCATACTGTACTGGACCTCTAAGTAGTGCCTCATCAGGTAGATGAACAGCCAAATGCACCATCACATCAAAGAAGGCTGGAGGATATATCTTCTGAAGGTCGCATAGGATAGTTGCTATCTTTTCTCTAAGGCACTCCAAAGCATCTATCCTGATATTTCTACTGCAGAGTTCCCTCAAGAATTGTCCCAACTCTGCAACTGCTCTGTATAAGTCAGGGCGGCCCAATCCTCTAAGGATAACAGGTAAAACCCTTTGAAGTAGGACGTGGCAGTCATGAGTTTTCAACCCTTGTACCTTGTTTCCATCTGCACTGACTCTCCTTTCAGGGTTGGAAGCAAATCCATGTGGGAATCTCACACGTGACAGGACCTCGTAGAATTCTTTTCTTTTTACCTTGTCCAAGACGTACATAGCCGGTGCCATATCCCATTGTTTACCTTCATCTTGCACCTGCAAATCATGTCTGATACCCACATGTGTCAAATCAATCCTAGATTTTAAGGTATCTTTCGTCTTGCCTTCAATATTAAGAAGTGTGCCGATAATGTTGTCACATATATTTTTCTCGATGTGCATCACATCAAGATTATGCCGCAGATCCAAATCTTTCCAATACTCCAAGTCCCACAAAGTGGACCTGTGGGTAAACAATAATCTCTCTTCTGCCCTGCCACGCTTCCTTTTCCCGCTACCATTATCAGGATGGTTTCCTGGTGTAATATGCCTGACCTTCTCTAATTCCACTTGCAACTCATCGGCGGTGAGCCTCTTTGGCGCATCACAGTTTTCATGCTTTGCATTGAACACATGTCTTCGGTATTTTCTAGGATGCGGCTTGTCCTTGGCAAGGAAACGGTGGTGTCCAATGTAATAGATCTTGCTAAGTATTGCGTATGACAGCGGATTCCTATCACAGCAAACACATGCATTGTAACCATGTGTTGTTCGCCCTGACATAGTGCCCAAAGCCGGATAATCATGGATGCACCAAATTATAACAGCACGCAGAAAGAAATCAGCTGGTAGGCTGCTATATAGGTCTTGAGTGAGAACACCCCTCCATAGTTGTTGAAGTTCCTCCACAAGAGGCTCCATGAACAAATCAAAATCCTTTCCAGGACTTTTTGGACCTGGGATGAGCAAGGCCATCATGTAGTTTGATTCTTTGGTGCAGACATTTGGAGGCATGTTGTAAGGGATAACAAGCACTGGCCACATGCTATATGTGGTGCTCTGCTGGCCAAATGGGTTAAATCCATCTGAAGCTAAGCCAAGTCTAATGTTTCTCGGGTCAGCAGCAAACTTTTCGTGCTTCTGATTGAAGCTTTTCCACTCACTACCATGTGATGGATGGCTCATTACATTCTGATCTCTGTACTCCTGGTTCCTAGAATGCCATAGTACATCCTCTCTTGTTTCTGCATCATGAAACAACCTCTGCAATCTTGGTGTAATTGGAAAGTGTCTCAGAACATTATGAGGAATCCTCTTCACAGCATCGCCATCTTTCCATCTTGATGATTTGCATTTCGGGCATTCACTTAAGGGCACAATCCTTCCAGACAGAACACAGTTATTCTTACAAACATGGATCATATCATATCCAATTCCAACTGCACGAAGGAAATTCTTCATTTTTACTGTAGGTGTGTGGCAGCTCAGACGCATCTGGGAAGCTTTGCGGAAAGCAACCAACATCGCATGGAATGATTTGTTGGTCATCCGCTCAGATGTCTTCACCTGAAGAAAGGTGACCATAGCTGAGAATACCAATAGCTTATTTCCTGGGTGACAGCCATGTTGCATTGTTCCAACATGCGGGCCCACCGTTTTTCTTCTGCAGGTGAAAGTGCACGGAATGCACGAGCATTTCGTAGCATTGTTTCAATGTTGGTCAAACTCACTGGCTCCGCCACCACTCCTCCTCTCCTCCTCTTCCACTGAGCATCAAGCAAGATCAAGATGGTGATCTGCTGCTTCCACGTAGTCAATAACATTGATGTTCACAGCTTCACCATGATGAACCCACCTAGTATATGTGACCGACATCCCATACAAGTGTAGATGATTTTGCACAGTTGACTGGGGTCTTGTAACTGAATTGCATACAACTACTACCACGGGTTGGCAGTAGCACATCTGATTTCGCGACGCACTGTACTCAGCTCTGATAAGTTCATGAAGTTTTCAACTCCCCTCGACATATGCAGCGAGAATCTTCGAGCAGGAAGTTATCAAGTCATGTCCATCTGTAGACATACCAAATTAGTTCTTCTACTAGATATTACAGGAAAAACATATATGTTTTTTTATGAAGCCCAGAAGAAAAATACCTAGGTCGTCGATGTCTAAAGCTATGGCAAGATATTGGGCAGATCTAAGTAACAAATATATGTAAAGCTAATTCAGCAAACAGAATTTGAGTCCTAAAATCATGGCAGGCTGTTTCAACAGTCAATGAGGCCGAGCACACAGCCATCAAACTATCGAAGGCCATCACAGCAACAAAATCGAGTATAAATGGTGTAGAGCTATTTCACCTCACAGAATTGACTACTAGACCATGACCAATCTATGTCATAATAAATATATGGCAGGAATATTTTACAAACTAATCGGCCTTGGCATGCCATCTCAGCTAAGCAGATGGAGGGCAGAACAGGGCAAGGAAGCTTCTTAAGCAGAGCATATTGACTGTAAACTACTTCGGCAAATAGTGAGATTAACATCGTCTATCAGCTAACATTCAGCGCTACGCCGACATGCACGGGGCCTCAGTCCAAATGCGTGTACCGGTGGGAGAAGCTGACCGCCATGCGTCTCCACACGAACGTCGCCAGCGGTGGTGGCGCTGACCACCGTGCGCCTCCAGAAAACGTTGCCAGCAATGGCGGCACGGCTAGAGGACGGCAGTCTACGAGAGCGTAATGTGGGAGCGAGAGGATCACCGTGCGTCCCCTCGACGAACCGCGATGCCGACGTATCTGTGTGGCGGGGAGGGCGGCTTTGGCGGAGCGAATGGAGTGGAGGGGGACGGGGGGGAGGGGTTTGGGAATATTATTGGCTAGTTGACCGAAGGGCGGTTGAATCTAGGATTTGGGGGAATTTTGGGTGGGGGGAGGATTTTCGCACCGGTGGGCGGGGGGAGTTTGGCGCATAGGTCGGTTTCTCCAGGCAGGTCCCACGTGTCATTGAAGAGGCCCAGGCCGAAGCGCGTCCGTTTGCTGTGAGCCGTGTGCAGGACCCGAACGTGTGTGGGGTGCAATGCTGACCGCGGACGGGGTGCTGTGAGGTATTGCCTTTTTCCTTTAAACTAGGTTCGCCCCCTACAAAAAAAACTTGTTGCTTCGCAGCGATCCATCAATACTTACTACTAGTAATCGGTAATCCCGACTAGAACGGCCGAGCCGGGGTCTTGTTCCACGCGATATGCGGGAGGTTGCCTTAGTGTATTTTAGGATAGTAAATGTACAGCTATGTAGTCCAGTTACGTAATTAACATAATGTGAAATTTGAGTTGTTGAGTGTAGATTGGGGGGAAGGAGGCCCACGCCATGAAAATCATGGGAGGAAGAGAGGGCAATTTACGTTAACCCTTTCGTAGGTTCCGTAATGCAGAAAGATGTGAATGTGTGAATGTGCATTTGCAGATAAGGCCTTCCCTCATTCATCCTTTTCTCCCACAAGATCTTGATCTCTGGGGCAATGCACAGCATCTTGCTAGTACTCCTTAAATATACTATATTATTGTGAAAGTTCATATACACCGGCCGAGATTAATGCAAACACGGCAGATTTTCATTACACTTCGAACTTTTATAGGACAGAAAAATAAAAGAAACCCGACCCTAAACCTATTCTACGACGGCGAACGACGTCCTCCAATTGCGATCTCCATGTATGGGGCGGGCGTTCAAGACCCGTGAAGTGAAGATGCGGTCTCCGGCGAGCGAAAAGTAGAACATGGGAGACGGACGGCCAGTTGGCACACCATGCCCTGCCGCCTCCCATGCCCTACTCATCCTCGGAGGAGTCTCCAACCTTGGCGGTGCCGGACGTTGGACAACGACAAGTAGGACGCGTGGCTGACGGTGCTCCCGTCGTCGGTCGCTAGCGTATCCACTGCTTGTGCGTCGATTTGAGCGAGGGCGGCGACCTCGAGCTCCATCCCCGAAGACAAGCTCTCCCGCAGAGCGTTCGCGCTTGCGATCATGGCAGATGTGGTGCCAGGTAGGAGGACGATGCGCTATGGTGTGGAGGTTAGCTGGGCGTTGCTGCTTTAAGTAGTGCATTCTGGTGAGGCCAAGCGTCCTGGTGCGTCATTAAGTCACCGGAGTTGGTTCCTTGGGCACCGAGCCTCTTAACGACGGCATACGGATGGACGGCATGAATGCGGGCAGTTGGCACCGACTGGGAACGCACCGCGCGATGGCACGAGGGACGAGGGTTTTTGGTGTGCCAGGATAGTCAGCTGCGGTCGTGGCAATGTTGGAGATGCCCTTTGCTCACATGCGATCGATGCATGTCATTGAAAAAGCAAGAAGACCGTCTCTAGCGACAATGAGTGTGTCTCTCACCGCGGTCGCCGTGTCCAGAGGTGGTGCTGGAGCTGCGCCACGTTGTTGGCCCCCACGACCCACATGAACGGTTGCGGGTGGTGAGGAGGTCATGGGCCAGCTCCTCCATTAGACTAGTTTGCGCTATGTCGTCCCGACAGGTGTGCCCCACATGTCGGTTTCCTTGTTTTCCCGACCATATTCGAGCGACAGTGCTCCGCGTTGCGCATTTGGCCTTTCACTATGTAGGACAAGCAAGACAACTTATTGTTTATTTGAGCCGTTCAAGTATAATCATGTGGCATTTGCTTATTTCTCATTCCGCTCCAACCCTCTTCTCCATCATTCATGTCGCCCTACGGTCAAGTCCATCCTCTCGCATGCCTCATTTGAACATTCCGTCGAGTATCATTCGCATGTGGGCCTAGACCATGCTTATATTTCCAATGTTTATTTGTAATTTGTGCGACATGCATACAAACAAACGGTTCATTTGAAGTTTCACTTTGCCTCCACTACGTGTCGCTTTGCGTCTTAGTTTTGACATCCCATTCTGTTCATGCCTTGACACATGTTGACGAGATCGATTGATGTTCGGAGATCAATTGCGTGTCGTGCAAGGAGATAAAAGGTTGGTCTATCTCATGATAGAAATGACCCGGGCGGGGTTTGTGGGATCAGAGGAGTATATTGTACATTCATAAGCGGAACGAACGTATTGTACCCACCCTAGTGCTCTTTCAATCGATCTCCGGACCCCGAGATGAAATTGAGAGAGAACGAGTGGGGGCATGTGTGATACCTAAGGCGGATTCAAAATATTGAACCGGTGACCATAGCATCCACAAATCATATATAAGGGTATTCAATGTTCGTTTCGTTTTGAACCGTACAATATACTCCCTCCTATCCTTTCTAGTTTACATATAAGTTTTATGTTGTAGTCAAAGTATCTCTACTTTGATAAAAAAAGTATACAACATTTAACAACGCCAATCAATATTGTTAGATTCATACGTACTCCTAGATTTGTAGTCGAGATGGTTTCCAATTTGTTTTCAACCACATGAATGTGCTTGTTCTCGCGCAATGCTCTTCCTCTAGGATTTCGCCACATATAGCTAGTCCAATAGTAACTTTTTAAGCTCCATTTCCAATAGTACTAGTGGGGTACTGACAACCTCTGTACTAGAGTATGCAGTGCTCATAGTTGTACTCCCTCCTTCCATTTATATAGGGCCTATGTGGAGGAGAGAGATGTGAAAAAGTAGGGGAGTGAGCTCTCATGCAAGAGCCTAGCTATATACGCATTCCTAGTTAAATAAGTACAATGAACAAAGATATGGAGAGGAGATGGAAAAAAGTACTAATACAATAGCCAACCTTATAAAATTTTTTGCGGGAAATAGCCAACCTTATAGCCCACACTACTGTATGAGTGCATATAATAGATGATGGCTATAGATGACATGGCAGTTCCTTACAGCCATCGACTGGCTATATTATTAACCATGCTCTAATGCGTTTTTCAAAACCGCATTTGACTATTGACAAGATTAATAGTACATGAGATGTATAATGTGAAAATTATATCATTGGAAGCTCCTTTCACATTCGTATCCCTGCTTTACCCTCCATTTCGGTCACTTACTGGCGGACCCCATGCTTGCTAGGCCCCGCATGTCAGTTACTCAATGGGTTCGGCCACGTCAGGGGATCCTCATCCATAGTATACTCCCTCTATTTTTATTTACTCCACATAAAATGACCGGGCGGGGGAGGGGGAGGGACATCGATTTGCTCTCAATTGCGTCCCACAAGCGAGCGAAAATGCAAGACAAAGCGCGTTCCATTCAGTGAGCGACGTGGCGGGTCCAGCATGTCGGGCTGCAACGCGAACGCGACAAGAGCGATGTATAGTCAAAACCGATTGACTCATCATCACCGGAACCACTATTCACACCAGAACCTTCGCTGCTCGGCCTACGCCAGCCACTGCCCTAAAACCACACATAATCTCCAGCCCCTTCCCCCACCTTTCGATCCCCTAGCCCGCATCAAGGTCCCCTAGTTCGGCGGAAAGCCATGGTGCACCGCAAGATCACGTACTACAAGATGCTGACACCGGAGCGCCACGCAGAAATCGCGGTCGGTGGTCGACGCCAGAGACCTCCGTAACCAAGCTCTCTTTGCGACGGGCCAATTCTCGAGTTCTCTGGAGCCAAGCTACGAGGAGGAGGAAGCCGATCCAATGTTCATGGCGGAGGTCGCGGCGCAGAAGGCCCCCCGATGGGGTATGAGACGATGGACGTCGACTTCATGCCGGCGTCCGAGTCCCCCATGGTGCAGGCGGACCAGTGGTTCAACCTGGCGATACTAAAGGAGGACCGGGAGGCAGAGGCTCAACTCGACGCGGAGCACGCGCATGCCGCTGCCATCGAGGCTCTCCTGCAGGCGGAACCGGATGTCGTGGATGTGAACCGGGCGGCGGAGGCTCAACTTGAGGCGAAGCGCGCGGATGCCGCTGCCATCGAGGCCCTCCTGTAGGCGGAACCGGACGTCCTGGACTTGAACCAAGCGGAAGAGGCTCAACTCAATGCGTAGCACGCGGATGCCGCTCTCATCGAGGCCCTCCTGCAGGCGGAATCGGACGTCCTGGACTTGAACCAGGCGTTTGAGGCTCGACTCAACGCGGAGCGCGCGGATGCCGCTGCCGTCGAGGCCCTCCTGCAGGAGGAACCGGACGTCCTCGACTTGAACCGGGCGGTGCTCTCGTCCGTGTAGAGCGCCCGCACGCTCCGCGTGAACGAGTAGCTGGAGGCCGAGGACAACCATGGTGCAGAGACACACGTCGGCAACTACGGCTGGTTCGTCTCGTTTCGCGAGCAGTGATAGTTTTTCTTTATGTTGTTGTTTTTATGTATCTTTTGCTGTGTAAAAACAAATATTGTTATGCAAGTCTCCTGACTTGGGTCAGTCTACCATTTCAGGCGGTTGGATGAATATCCTACGTCTCCTAACCCTTCTTCCTCACCTCTTCTTCTTCCCCAATAGACCACCGCACGGGACGTACGGATACTCCCCAACATGCGGTTGGATAAACAGACTCTATGAACGAAAATTATGTGTCAGCGGTAGGATGGCTAAGTTTGGTTTGTTCACATGCGACAACACGTGTTAGTGAGGGTGCGTTCCCTTGGTTGGTTTTGCGGCGTGCAGGAGCGACTATGCATGTGAGGGTGCGGTGCGAACGCGGTGTGCAGGAGCGATCGTGTGAGGGTGCGGTGCGACCGCGACAGCCGTGCGCAAGTGTACCTCCTTTTCATTTTGAAAACTTTAGGCAAGCTTGGAAAAAATGTGTGGCGAAGTATGGAATGCAAGGCCTAGACCCAAACTGGATAAGTACGTAGTACGTAGTACGTACTAGGAGTACTACTGTTAAAAAATAGAGGCGGGGTTTTCCTTCGCGGGATTAATCGATACAAATCCTCGTTTCACGTGTCTATTAATGCATATTTTTTTTCTCCAAAGCCCAAACAACTAACCATCTCACTCCTCATCACTTGATTAATGCAGCGCCATGCAAACCAACCTTCTCACTTTCGCATGCATGCATGGGATATTAATGTCCTTGGTCGCTAGTACGAGGCAAACCCCATCAATTTTACTTCAATTAGTGTTAGTGGCCTTTTGCAAATTGGAATTTTGATATACTGGCCTTGTGTACAAAAAAATGGAGGTAGTAACTATATTTGACTTCCTTCCCCATTGCGGTGACGTCGACGATATCTCGAACGTTGTGGTTTGGCGAAGTGCGTTCGACGGAGAACGCCATTGAGGGAGACCACGGTAAGTCGTTCGCAATTGCCGCCTGCAAGCCGAGACAACCGCCTTATTTGCATCTAGGAAGTCTGTTGAGCCAAAGGACGCGTATATGTACTAGTACTACTCATACACAATAGTGTCGTCCGTCCAGCTTAGTGCGGTGAGATGGTTTCTCGAAGAAGACGATGGAGAAGCAGAGTCAGCGAAGAGTGAAATGATGGTTGCTTCGTCCATGCTTTGTGATTTGACGCCCCACTGCTTTGTGATTTGTGATAGAAGGGACAGGGGAGTAGAATCTGTCCTCTATACTGTACATGCGTCCAAGCACGGGAGAAAGAGGAGAGATGTTGCATTTTTCTATTCCTTCAATCAATCAATTAGGGAGCTTCGGTTCCATCCTTTTGGCTTTGGCAACACCGTCCACAATGGTTCCCACGATGCCAAAAGCTATTTTCACATTTGGCTACACATTGTGGATGCCCTTAACCGTACCACTTGGTTTTGCTCCTATGTGCTATCTATACAAATCTCAATTATATTGATCTAAAAAATTATAGAATCAAGATTAGTAAAAAGGAGGTGATTTTGCCGCGCGGATGGCGGGGGAGGTTTCTTATTTTTAGAGGACGTTGTCCTAGTGGTTTGATAACATGCGGTCCCACGTGTTAGTGCTTTACCAAGCCGATCCGCTCCCCACATGAGGCAGAAGAACGACAGAAGCAACACGAACTTGAAGAAGATGAGGGAGAAGCGGATTCAGCAATGAGTGAAATGATGGTTGCTTCGTCCCTCCAACTTCTTTTTTAGCATTATTACTTCGTCCCTCCAACTTAACTGCGGGAAAGGTGCAGCTTTGTGATTTGATGCCTCATTGCTCATTACTACGCCAACGCCATGACTGGGTGCTTCACCCCGGCTGCTCTGCACTCTATTCCGGTATGGCACGTGGACCCGGTAGCTTGATGCCCCACATGTTTGTGAGAGGGGCTAGAAGATTTATGAAAGCGAGTGCTCCACTCTTACGACGGAGGAGTACACGACACGATGGCCCACTGAACTGTCACTTGTACTGTAAATAGTACTATAGTTTTGCTGTTTCACACAATCCATCGATACAAACCCGATTAAACAGGAAAGGGCGGGATTTTTCCCACGTGGTATATGATATTGGCCGTATATTTCAAAGGAAATTTTAATGTATGTAAATTGAATAATTAAGTAACAATATGATATCTAGTAAAACTAAAAACACATACTATGATTTATTGTGTTAGAGTGTAGTAGTAGTGATGTATTGCATAGTTGTTAGATGTAACATGCGAGAACGTGTAGAGATGCAGTTTTGGAGGGCCTACAGAGAGAAAAGCGTAATACGTTCACCGAACTTCAGAATAAGTGATTATGGTCACTATATACGTTTTGCAGTGATTATACGGTCACTTGCTCACGGTTCAGCATCGGATGGCACTCTGTTGACCGGCCAAATAGTCTGCGTGGCACCATGTTGACTAGTTAAATTGACCATGTTCCTTGTGGGTCCCACCTGTCAGTTGGCATAGGGAAAAGGTCAGATAAACACAAATTTACACAGGCGCGACAAGACTCCACCCCGTGCGCGGGAATCACCTGGTTGTGTATGTGTCTGTCAGGGCCTGATGTGTGCGCATGCACGTGTAGGTTGAGCACTTGAGTGTGAGAGTGTGTGTTGGTCGTGTGGTGTACTGGTGTGTGCATGCATGCGTGCGTGTGTGCTTGTGAGTGTTGTGTATGTGTGTGGCTGCGTGTGTACGTGTGAGTGTTGCGTGCGTGCGTGGGTGCATGTGTTCGTGTGAGTGTTGCGTGCATGTAGTTCGTGTGCATGCGTGCATGTGTGTATAATCACCACACCAGCTCTTGTGTGTTAAAACAAATGGCTCAGCATACCAATACAAGGCCACCTTGTCCGATGTGCCCGCGGTCATGACTTCGAACCACCGTCCAATATTTTTTTGTCGTTTGTTTTCATTCTTACTAGCAAGATGCCCGTGCATTGCACATAACATCAAGATGCATTTGTATGACTAGTTTATCTTGTGAGAGAAAAGGATGAACGACGGATGACCTTATTTGCAAATGTGGAGAGGTGTGTGGGTACCTTTTTGCAAAATTGTCATAGTTTCTTTCCTATCCGTCAAATATAAATTGGACGACCTATATTGCAGGATGGCAGGCACACCATCATCACCAACTCTGTTTTTTATAAGAGTGTATTTTATCCCTACTCTTATAAAGAGCATAGTCGGTGATGACCGTGTGCCTGTGATCCTGCAATATAGGCCGTCCAATCTATATCTGACGGATAAGAAGGAAACTATGGCAATTTTGCAAAAAGATACCCACACCCCTCTCCACACTTTCAAATAAGGCCTTCCCTTGTTCATCCTTCTCTCCTACAAGATAAACTAATCATACAAATGCATCTTGATGTTCCGTGCAACGCATGGGCATCTTGCTAGTATTTTATAAGAGTGTAGATGTAGAGTAGATACAAGCCGACAGGTGGGCCCGATGGTAGTGAGATAATGTGATGCAACACTAGAGGTCCCATGTGGAGCGTTTAACTGGTCAACTAGTCGTGTCTTGAGCAAATACAGAGTTGTACGGTGAGCCCGTGACTGTATAATAACCACAAAATGTAAATGGTGACCGTAATGAGTGGATTCTGAAGTCCAATGTACGTATCGTGCTTTCGCTTCAAATACAATGATCATCACTGTATATATATCATGAGAGAAAGATGAAACATGCGTGAATGTGCTGGAGGCTTACTTTTAGAGGACCTGCAGATAGTTTGTGTGCGTGCGTGAAAGGGGCATAGAGGGGGCATGCGATGGAGAGAGAGATGCTCTTCGTTTCTCTTTATTATGACTAACTTTATATATAGTATAAAAATATACAAATTCACAGTGCGGAATAAATATCATTGTGGGCACCATGCAATGCAAGCGTTCATACTCCTCCATATAACTTTGTAATGTTGTATATATGTAGAAATTATAAAATATTTTTTTGGCCACACTTTATTCAAAAGGAATGTTGTATGCGAAATAAACGTGAAGAGAGGGCTTTTTAGATCAATAGGGTACGTGATGTAACATGTGTGATTGTGTAGTTGATGCATTTGGCAGGGCCTAGAGAGGTATGTGTGTGTGTGTTACGTATTCGAGAGAGGCATGGATAGAGGGGCCGACAGGGGGTGTGTGGGAGAGATAGCATGAGAAATGAGAGTGGTCTATAGAGAGACGAATATGACATCACAGCGGGAGATTCCCTTGAGTGTGTATATGCAAGGGGGGAGTGGATAGAGGCACCAGGAGAATATTTTTTTTGTGTGTGGTGTCTGTGTTGGTATGTGTGGGTGTGAGAAGATAACGAGACGTGGGGGCAGAGGGTGTGTCACCGCGTGAGGTCCGGTGAGTCGAGGTGAGGCCCTTCATTCAGTTCCGTCCTGCGCCACATTGGTCGGCCTGTGACGCATTTAGGGAGACCCATGGATGACTAGTCGTACAAGACAAAGATAGCATAATTGTGAAGGACTCCATGTCCACTAACAAAGCCGGCTAGGATTTGTAACCCTAGGTTCTCGGACTAGCGTAACCCCTTTTATCTCTGATATTACTATTCATCCAACCTAACTTTAAGGGGCATCCTATAGAATGCTCTGCTAGAATCATACTCGTCGATTAGGAAGAGAGGTGTGAGACAATGCGTGAGAGACAGACCTAAAGATAATGTGCGTACAGGAGACACGTAGGCAGGTCTATGTATATAGAAAGGGTCGATGGGGATTGTGCGTGTGTATGCTTGCGAGAGGAAGAGTTCTTGTGATAAAGGTTAGTGAAAATAGACATAAATGGTTACGAGAGGGAGGGAGGGTTATATCGAGAGCATGTGTGCAAGAAAGACACCTCGGCAGAGAGTGCGTGAGCATGTGTGAGAGACCACCGATGGAGAGTGAAACTACACGTACAAGACTGCTGTACACATTGATTAAAGATATAAATTGTATCCAAATATTAGGATGGGATCATGATATTTGCAATTCACGTAAGAAACGGTCATTGATCCATCAGACATCAAGATTCTATCAAATTTGAACATGTCTATGTTATTATTCGACACAATTGATCCACATAGTTAGTATTTTGAACTCCAGACAATGCATCACTTTAGCAATCGAATATAAACGTGAGTATAGTTCATGTTGTGTGTGTAAAGCACATTATACATACGAAAGTTACACAATGAACATTATAAATAGCTACCTATGAACTGGCATACATTTGAATTCAACTTAAGGTGGTTTAAAAAATCAAATTCAACATGAAGTCCATTCAATTATTTGAATTTGATATCATGGCATTTGTAAATCATACCTAAATTATGGGGCACCAATCTTTTCTCTGATTTTGTACATAATAGCATATGTAGTCGTGTATAAAATAGATTCTAATTTAGCTCCTCCATTCCAAAATAATCGTAGTTATAGGATTTTCAAGTGTCAAAATTTCAAAAAGAAGCGGATAATTTAATGACGTTTTCAAACATACAAGGTCAAATTTAACGTTGTCTATTTAGGTCAATCCTCAAAGTTCAAGAGTACTCTAAACGTGAATACTTGTGTTTCAAAATTTCGAACGAAGCGCCAAAAGAGCCTCTACTTGCCCGAAACCGTGTGAGACCAATGTTTGGTAGTATAAGGAAATTACTTTTCTAATAACTCCGGCCCGTGAAACCTACCGACCCGACGTCCAAAGGTCAAACCGGGGTAGGTTTGTAGCTTCATCTAGACGCCACACAACCGCCTCCGAAAAACATTCATATACAATGGCCTCCTAAGCACACATGCGTGTGGCCGAAATTGCTCCCGCCCACTATTTGGGACACCTGGGATTACCATCCTACCCCCGACCCACAGTAGGTCCGTAATTTAAGAGGGGGCAAAGTTTGTACTTTCCCCAAATTTCAAACAAGCGCGTCCCATCTTCTGTTCAAAAAAAGCCAAAAACAAGCGCGTCCCAGACCGAAACATGGTTCTCCCCCCGCTCACCCGTCCGATTCCCCATTTGTACTCCGAGGGCACAAAAACTACCTCTCCACCAGCGGCGAAACCCCTGCGTCCTCCGTTCGCCACCCCATTCCACCCATCAACCGCCGCCCACCTCCATCACACCAGAGCCGATACCCCGACGTCGTCGTCCACCGCAACCTCAACCGCAATGCCCTCCACAACTAGTAGTTGAAGCCGAGGCCGAGCCGTCAGTACCCGAGCCAGTTCAACCACGCCGTCCTGCGCCTCACCATTGCCGCTCCAACTTCGCCACCCTCCACCGCACCAGAGTTGTTCCTGCTACGCTGTCCTTCGCCGCCTCGGATCTGCTTCCCCTCCTCCGACATACGGCCACGGCAACACAGTCAACAATTTGGCCATGGGTTCGTCCAAGCATGCACCCTCCTCCAGAACATCGGTTTCCCCAGCAAAAAGAAGAAGAACGGCGCGACATGTGGAGGCGACCACACCAGCAACCGAAAATGGTGCTCCTCTTCCCTTATTCGTGCAAATCTTATGTGTCTTCTTGCACGGTATTCATCCCACAGAAGACACTAGTTGACCGCTTCTTCTTGATACTAGATGTTCCTAGTAACTCGCAATGCACAAGGTTTCTCCTCATATACTATTTCACCTTAGCTAGAGGTCTGTCGCCCCCCTGAATTTCAATTCCTGGTCAGTTGATTCCCAATTAACAGAAGCATTCCCCAGTGTAACAGGCGCTAGTCCGCCTATTACGCCGGGGAAGCAGCGCCTCAGTGTTTATCTTAGGGGCGTGTGGGGCCTAGAGCTACTGGCACCCGATTTGGAGGTCGGCCGGCATTAATGGGATGGCCTGGGGGCGCTGCCAAGCACGGCGGTGGTGTGAGGTCGAGGGGAGGGCGGGGCGGCAGAGGCAGGGGTCTGGGCTGGTGGTCGCTGGCGGTTTGAGAAAGATCGTCAATTGTGACTGGCGGGAGGTAGACGAAGGCCATCTGCCCGTTCCTTATAGGTCGGACGGTTCACTAAAACAATCGACTGACCTATTTATTTTCAGTCGACTGCTATCTTGATATGACCACATGTGGTGGTGTGCTGGAGGAGTACCTGCATTTCCTGTGCTCATATATTACAAAATCATATGGAGTAGAATCTAATCTTGTTTGCCATGCAATGTTGTAGAGCTATCATATGTCTCTGTCATTTATTTTTCAGCCACCTGCTACTTTTACAGTGCACTAGTTCTGCACACACTTCACCCATACTCTCACTATTGTGTTTTTATGCAAGGGTATTTCAGACTCTGCTGCTATGAGAGAAGCAAAAAAGAAAAGAGAGAAGTCACTCAAGCATCGTATGCGGATAGGCCAGACACGTTTCAACCTTATAATAGGTGCAGTGTCAGCAGATGGAGATGGTAAACGTAGCTCTGGAGTTGATGACCTTGCTCGCAATGAACCACCATCCCAGGTGCTTGCTTTAACTTCACGGTGTCATTTGTGGTTGCATGTTCCATATGGTGTCTAGCTTGTATTCGAAAGGACGAAGTCGATATTTATTAAGATAAGGAAATATTTTTTTACATGAACCACCATCCCATGAGCACTAGAAGACAAATAGCTAGTCAGGGCACTGGCCGAGCCAGTGACAAGCCCAGCAAAGAGAGGCATCACCTGGAAGCCAACTAAAAAGCCGTGATGGTGGCGAAGCAGCCCGCCTCCCACCAGGCTCTCAGGTCCTAGATGATCATGCTCACCACTCCAGTCGGATGTCTAGCTTGTATTGCTTCCAGTTTGGTTAAAGTGCATCTGCTTAGGTTACACATTATACCTTTGAATATGACATGTCTTTCTGTTTTTGGTACATACTAGTACATCTGTGTATTAACCATGTTCTTACATCAAACTAATGTTCTTGTGTATCGCTCATCAATCACTTATGATGAGGCAGTCAGGCAAGTGGATTACTCCTCATTTAAAGAATGCAGCGTCAGCCTCCCGACATGATTCTCAAGAAACAACAAGGCTATATGAAGATAGTGAACGTAGCTGTGTAGTTGATTACCGCATTTCCCCTACACTAGCATCATAGGTGCTAGCTCTAACTTGGCAGCGTGATATGTGGTTGCATGCTGCATATGGTGTCTAGATTGTAATTCTTCCAATCTGGTTAAACTGCATGTGCTATTCTGCTTAGCTTATACATTATACCTGTTAATGTGACATGCCTTCCTGTATTTAGTACATAGTACATCTGTCTATTAAGCATGTCCTCACATAAAACTATTGTTTTTTGTATCCTGCATAAATCAATATGACGAGACACCTTCAGTATATGCAGTTTGATATTAGTTGCATCTTTGATATGATTTATAGCATGCGATGCTTCTAATTTGTTGAAATGCCATTTATGATGGGACACCTTTAACTTGGCAGAGTCATATTGGTTGCATCTTTCACGTGGTGTCTAGTTTGCATTGCTTCTTATTTGGTGAAATGGTTTCTGCTTAGTTTACACAAACAGTTGTGAATATGCCATGCCGTCCCGTTTTTCGTATTATTCCATCCTGGAATCATGTGTTTGCCTTACATCAAAGTAGTGATTGCCAGTATCATGCACGAATGAGTTCTGAAGAGTGAATTTTATTGCTTCTTCTTGTCGGTTTTACTGAACAATTCAAAATCAATAAAGCGGAAGGAAGTTAGCAAGGCAGCAGATGAAGGTGCTCCTTCCAAATGGAGGGCCTCTACAGATTCTACTCCTCCACCCCAAGATGATTTCCAAGACAACATATGCATAGACACTCAACGTAGCTGTGTTGGTGATGAGCACGTCTCCCATAGTGCACCATCATAGGTGCTCCCTCTAACTTGGCACTGTTATATGTGGTTGCATGTTATGTATGCTATCTAGCTTGTATTGCTTCTAATTTTGTTGAATTTCATCTGCTTACTTTACACATTATACTCGTGACTAAGACACGTGTTCCTGTTTCTAGAACATACAATATCTGTCTATCACACCATGTTCTTACACCAAAGTACATTTGTTCTGAAGAACCAAATTGTTATTCGTTTTTCTTGTCGGCTTGACTTAACATGGCACAGAGAAAGAGGAAGCAAGACAGAACAACAGGGAAAGGGAAGCGGAACAATCCTGCAGATTCTGCTGGTACTGATGGTGCAATAGAAGGTCAAAGTCCAGCGGAAAATTGTATCGACAGGGTATCCCGTGCTACACGAGCTGTAGAACAAGCCAAACAGAAACAAATAGCTACCACCAAACAAGCAGAGACAACCCTAGTTGTGGCAACACCTTCCACAGTACCACCAGCTGCATGATTTACTAGTTGGTCAACTCAACTAGCAGCACGTTCCCAAGCTCCCTTGCCACCTGACATTACTTCTGAAGCACTCTTGACACAAGATGAGTTGGCAAGATCAGATGAACTTTGTGAGCTTCAACAACAAGAAGGTAGTTGCTGGAGTGAAGTTACAGTTGCATGCTTCTTTATATGTAGTCTCACAGTTTGATGTACACTAACACTTCCTATGTTTGTTGTTGGACTAGCACCTAGGCGCAAGAGGAAACAAACATCGGGGATAATGCTCGATAGGTTAACTAAATCTAGAGGAGGAAGAATGGAGATCCGTTTTGAGGCAGGCTTAAAAAGGCCACGTCATGCCACAGAGTCAGCCAAGTTAGTATCAGAGGCAGCGGTTGCTGTTTGGTGTCATGTACGTATCCTCTCAACATGGATTAAGTACAGGAATGACAAAGACGAAACCCAATTCAACACCTTCCTCGACCATTTATCTGTAAGTATGGTTATGTATGGAAACTAGTAATATCGTCTTGCTCTATCCAATACTTTCTAGGTTGCTGATAATGAGACTCCCATAATTTTCAACAGATGAGGTTCAAGTTGGATAGCCAAGATGATGCAACCAGACAAGCTTGCACCCATGTTTTCAAGTCTGCTTTGGGACAGTATCGGTATAACTTGAGGAAAACTCACTTTGAAGGCAAGACTAACAGTGAACTTGCACAAACATATCCAGTGGAAAATATATCTGATGAAGACTGGAGAGGCCTCGTTAAACACTGGTCTGATCCGAAGTATCAGGTACATTATATATATATATATATGTGATCAGATCACATGTTGAAGTCCTATTTATGCATGTGCCATACAAATCTATCTTCTTGTAGGTGAACTGTTCAAAGAACAAGGCCAGCTGTATGAAAGTGAAATTCCAACAAACGACAGGATCTCGTAGCTATATTGCACACTGCAAGGCTCTTGTAATTAGCTGTTGTTTCACTCTTTTCATTGTACCATATTATCATATCTATATTGACTTGTTCCAAATGCAGAGGAAAGCCCGCAAGGACCAAAAAGTACCTGAACCAAATGTTGTGGAGATCTTCAAGGACTGTCACACCAGCAAGAAGAAGGGCATGACTACACCAGTCAAAGCCGCTGTTGTAAGTCCTTAATCCTCATGCCTTTTAACTACTACTTACTCTGACTTGTGCCTTGAACTGCATGGTTTGCAACCAATGTCTATTACTCTTTTCAATTTTATACACAATTGTCTTAGCATACCATTGCACCTTACAAGGTTTAAAAGAGAGGAGTGGTGTTCCTTTGATCTTGACCTGTAATCTAGTTCCGTGCTGGACTTGCCCACACAACATTACAATTTCCTGTTTGTCTGTTCTCAGTTGTTTTGTGATATGAATGATGTCATATTATGCTTACCGTATTATAAACTTCATCTCTTTATCCTTAGCCCTCAATACAATGTGAAGAAATAGACAATACATTAGCGATGATACATGGTCATATGTTTGGAACCTGGTTTTATTATGTACTTTGCAATAAAATACAACTATTATTTTACATGGGTTCACCAGAATAAGTTCTGTATATAGACCAAAGCTATTTTGTTTGGTTTTGCTACCTCCTTAATATCTTCTATTCTGGTACTACTAATGTAAAACCACAACTTTTCAACGAGCTATGGAAAAAATGGTGGAACCGCCACCTTCTGAAGGTGGCGAGGCAACTATAACCGCAATGTCAGCTCTTGCTGCAGTGGGTCAGTACCTGTCCACTAACAGTGCCAAAAGCACATTCGTGCGTAATACTGGCTTGGTTGTTAAGGCAATCTCGTCCAAACTGCCTCATGATCAAGATATGCAAGCACAAAATAATGTTGTATCTGTGCTCCAAACACAAGTCCATTCCCTAATAGAGACCCTTTGTGAAACAAGGAGAGACATTGTTCGATGTTGTCAAGATATGCATGGTTTTGAAACCAGACTATCACACATTTGCTATGTTGTTCAGGAGCCTAGGAGAACTGAAGGCGAAGGTTATGGTGCTCCATCGGACAATACAACATGAAAACGTAACAGTCAGGTCAAATGAACCGATCTTCTAAACTTCCGATGGTGCATTTATCTGCTAGACTATTAACTTTTATGCCAACCTTCATTTTGTTTTATAGTTGTAATTTCTTTTAGCGCGATACAAAATTTGTTCCTAACATGCAGCCACCGACTGAAGAAAACAGCAAGCCATTTTTGTATAGTGTAGGGTGTTACCTATATTTGCACTGGTGGCGAACTTTGATGCCCACTGGCTGTAGTTAACATGGGCCTCCTACGGGCCATAGAAACAATGGGCCTTCTAAGGGCCGTAGAAACAATGGGCCTTCTACGTGGCGTAGAAACAATGGGCCTTATACGGGCCGTAGAGACAATGGGCCTTCTATGGGCCGTATCATCAATGGGCCTTCTACGGGCCGTATGATCGGTTGGCCAAACATGGGCCAATAACAGACCACATTATGGCCATAAATGGGCTAGAGTTTAAATCCTTTATGGGCCGACCATAATGGGCCGTATTTTGATGACACTGTGAAAACGACCCAACGTATTAACGGGCCACAAACGGGCTGACTGTAACCATGGGCTGAATTTGGCCCACAAGCAGAAAATGACAGTAACGGGCCGTAACTAAACGAATGTGGAAATGAGCCCAAGAATAAATGGGCCCCGAGAAGGCCGAAAGATAACATGGGCTGGAAACGGCCCAACGGAATAATGGGCTGTTAATGGGCATAAAGTGATACACTATTCATTACGGGCCAGTTTCACCACATGCCGTTAATGGGTATAAAGTGATACACTGTTCATTACGAGCCAGTTTTACCACGGGTCGTTAATGGGCTGAGAGTAATAAGGGCCTCATATGGGCCGAAAGACGTCATGGGCCATACATGGGCCGGAAGTTAAAATGGGCTGGAATTATATTGGACGGCCCAGATGACGCTACTGGGCCTAATCCGGATAGGCCATAACGGGCCCTGGGTTAGCGGGATGTAAATGGGCTATATGGGAACATGCCATTAACAGGCTTGCCGTGGGTCGGCCCGGCACCTTTTTACCAAGTCAAACGGGCCAGCCTTTTCACAGGAATGGGCCTCTGTTGGGTCGTGCCACGTGTCGACGTATCGTAGGCGCTTTGGGTCCAATGAGTGGATGACATCTGTCCCAACAGTGAGCCGACATGTGTTTCCTCCAGCCAATGATGATTTTACACGTGGAAAATCCCCATTGGTCGGGGCAGTTAACGGGTTATCAGATCCAAAACCGGACCCGATAGCTTAACAACGTTCTATTACGGTGGATGCCACATGTCGGTCACCCTTGACGAAAGCACTTCTGTGACACGCGATTTATCTTCATGGAAGTGGACACTTCCGTGATGATAATTTTTCGTAATGTCATGTAACACTTCTACGACAGCACAGGTATGCAATCTTGATTCTGTCATAAATTTGTTATGGATGTACATGCATGACAGAAAACGTGACCTAATGTGACAAACACGTATCATCACGAAAGTGTGTTTTTTTGTAGTGCTTGCAGACATACGATCCTGGTCATATATATCTTGGCCAACTTTGCACTCGTATAGGTGGTTCTCACTAGGATAGAGTGAGCCACTTTGGTCAAATGATCCACTACTACCCAGATAGAATCATATCCCGATTGGGTCCTAGGTAATCCGGTGATGAAATCCATGCCAAGCTTGTCCCACTTCCATTCGGGTATTGGCATAGGCTGCAGTAATCCTTCTGGCTTCTGATGTTCTGCCTTCAATCTCTGACATACATCACATACGACTACATACTCAGCAATATCCTTCTTCATACCAGTCCACCAGAAACGCTCTTTCAAATCTAAATACATCTTGGTGTTTCCCTGGTGTATCGAGTATGGCGAGTCATGAGCTTCCTAAAGTATTAACTTCCTGATCTCTGCATTATTGGGTACATAAACACGGTCCTCAAACCATAAGGTGTCGCGCTCATCCTCACGAAAACCCTTGGATTTTCCTTTGCTCATCTTCTCCTTTATCTCAGCAATTTCCTTATCATCGTTCTGAGCTTCTTGATTCTTTCCCAATAATGTTGACTGAGCCTCCATTGTCGCGAGAAAACCTCTAGGGACTATATCCAAACGAAGCTCCCTGAGATTCTCAACTAACTCCTGCAGAAATCCCCCGCTTACAAGGGTATTGGCATAACTCTTTCGGCTCAAAGCGTCTCCTACGGCATTGGCATTGCCTGGATGATAGTGCAACTTCATATCATAATCCTTTATAAGCTCCAACCATATCCTTTGCCTGAGCTTCAGCTCCTTCTGTGTGAAAATGTACTTCAAACTCTTATGATCCGTATACACATCACATGGTTTTCCAATAAGAAAGTGTCTCCAACTCTTGAGTGCATGCACTACGGCTACTAACTCCAAATCACGCGTGGCATGATTCAACTCATTCGGTCGAAGCTGACGTGAGGCATATGAAACCACTCTTCCATCTTGCATAAGTACACCTCCAAGTCCTAAGCGAGAAGCGTCGCAATACACTTGGAAGTCCTTACGTATATCTGGTAGAATCAACACTTGGGTTGTAACCAAACATTTCTTCAACTCCTGAAAACTTGCCTCACATTCATCTGTCCATTTGAACTTGGTATCCTTCTTCAACAACTCCGTCATAGGCTTCACAATCTTAGAAAAATTCTCAATGAATCTCCGGTAGTAACCCGCGAGTCCCAGAAAACCACAGATCTCTCCTACTGAGGTGGTTGCTAGCCAATCAGTGACTGACTGAACCTTGGTGGGGTCTACTGCTATACCTTCTCCTGATATAACATGTCCAAGGAATCCAACTTCCTTCAACCAAAACTCACATTTACTGAACTTAGCATACAACTGATGTTCCCTGAGATTCTCGAGAACTAAACGCAAATGCTCCTTGTGTTCCTCTGCATTCTTCGAGTATACCAAAATATCATCAATGAACACTACTAGAAATTTATCCAAAAACTCCACGAACACCTTATTCATCATACTCATGAAGTAGGCAGGGGCATTAGTCAATCCAAATGACATGACCATGTACTCATATAGCCCGTACCTTGTGGTGAAGGCTGTCTTAGGTATATCCTATTCTCGGATCTTCAGCTGGTGGTATCCTGATCATAGATCGATCTTGGAGAATACTTTAGCTCATTGTAGCCGGTCGAACAAATCATTGATCATCGGAAGTGGGTACTTGTTCTTGATCGTTACTTCATTCAATGCACGATAATCAACAACCATTCTCAAAGATCCATCCTTCTTCTCAACCAAGAGCACTGGGGCTCCCCATGGCGACGAACTTCGTCGAATGTAACCTTTCTCCAATAACTCCTTGATATGCTTCTTAATCTCCTCCAGATCATTTGCGGGCATCCGGTATGGCCTCTTCAATATTAGTCTGGTGCCTGGCAACAGCTCTATCAAAAACTCAATGTCACGATCTAGCGACATTCCTGGTAGTTCCTCTGGAAATACATCCGGGTAATCCTTCACTACAGGCACTTCCTCCTGAACAACTCCTGAGAGGGAATTTACTTGGGTCCTCCTAGGCGCATGCCTAGATACATACTTAATCCTTTTTCCCTCTGGGTTGGTGAGCAGAATTGACTTACTGGCGCAATCGATGTTTACTCCATACATCATAGCCAATACATTCCTAGTATCACATCCAATCCTTGTGACTCCAGAATTACTAGATCTAAGGGGAAAATATGCCTACCTATGGTTAATGGCATCTGAAAACATCCTTGGCTTGCCATAAACTCTGCTCCTGGCGAGCTTACTAACATAGGTGTCCTAAGAACTTTAGTGGGAAACTTATACTTATCCACAGAACCCCTTGATGTGTATGAATGCGATGCACCAGTATAAAAAAGAACGATTGCAGTAAATGACTTAACCAAAAACTTACCTATAACTGCATCTGGCTGCTCTTCAACCTCCTCCACGTTCACGTGGTTTACTTGTCTCCTATTGAAAGGGTTGGGCTTCTTCCCAGAGCTTCCATTGCCATTTCCATTCTTCGCTTCAGGACACTCATTGGCATAGTGTCTAGTCTTCCCGCACTTGAAACAAGTAATGTGACTTTGGTCCTTCTTGGCGGGTATGGATGGGTTAGAGCGGTTCTGGTTGCTACCTGCTCCATTCCCATTTCCATTCTTGGAGCCACTGCGGTTATGCGAACTTCCTCCATTGTGTGTGTGACCTCCATGGTTATGGGTATATCCTCCCGAGTTTGGGGTAAAAAGAGGTTTTTGCTGAGCTCCTGAATTGTACTTTCCTTGTCCATACTTCCTTTTGCGGCTCTTAATATGCTGCTACTTCCCTTCAATCATAAGAGCCTTGTTGACCAACTCCTGGTAGTTGTTAAATGTTGCCACCATTAACTACATACTCATCTCATCATTCAGCCCTTCCATAAACTTCTCCTGCTTTGCGACATCTGTGGCCACATCATCTGGGGCATAGCAGGCTAACTTACTGAACTCATCCATGTACTGCCCCACTGTATGGTTTCGCTGGCTTAAGTTGTGAAACTCACGCTTCTTCATGCTCATAGCTCCAGTTGAGACATGTGTAGTGCGGAATGCTTGCTGAAACTGCTCCCAAGTGACATTGGCTATGGGGAAAGTGGCTGTGTAATTCTCCCACCATGAGGCTGTGGGTCCATCCAATTGATGTGCGGCAAAACACACATTCTCGACATTTGTGCAACCTACGGTGGTCAACTCCCTTCCAATCCTGCGGAGCCAGTCATCGGAAACTATTAGCTCGGTGCTACTGGAAAACACCGGCGGTTGCAACCTCAGGAAATGAGATAAGTTGTCAACTGGAGGTTGTTGTTGTTGTTGTTGTTGCCTTGGTTCTGGACTAGCAACTACATTAGGGTATTCTGCTGTTGGATCAATTGAGTGAGCTCCGGTGGGAAAACAAATCCGGAGTCACGTCTCAGAGGCATCTGATGGGTTTAGAGGGGAGAGATTAGAATAGAGTGAGGTCTAGTGGGAAAACACTACCCATATGCACATGAGACAAACACATTCATATCACACCGATCAATTCAAACAAGGGGATACAATCGATCTAACTATCGTTACAAAAGTGCTCGGAGTACTACTATATACATGGGGGAATACTACTGATGTTATGGTGGTCATCTAGAAATTTTGATTGGTGGAAGACTCCATGACATCCGCTCCAGCTTCGTCTTCATAATCATCATCACTACTGTCGGGGTCGGAGTCGGTGTCGTCGATGATGATGTAGTCCTTGGGATGGTCGTCATCTCCTCCTGGCGCGGGGTCTCCCATGAATACTCCTAGCTTCCTTGTTAGGTCATCATTCTTCTCCACTAGTATTATGATTTCCTCCTCGTATCCGTCACGTGTAGACTTGAGTTCCTTTTCAAGCTCCCTGTTCCTAGTCATAAACTTCTTCAGATCTATCATGCTTGCGCACATCTGGTTCTCCTAGCGACGAATGTGCTGGTTTAACTCCTAGATGAAAGCTGCAATGGATCTGTCTCTCTTGGTGCTGATCATATCCCATTGCTCATCTCGGCGCCCACATATCTGGTAGATAGTGTCCTTAAGATCCTTGTGATAAACTTTGTCGATGTGTCCCATATCGCAGTGGGCTGCCATGCTCTTTCCTAGACTCCAGGTTGGTGCATCAAGGGAAAATTCTAGGGGTTCAGTAACTGGCGTGAATGTCCTTCCTGGAACTTGAACTCGAATCAACCAACGCTCCTCTTCTGGTAAAGTGGCGATGTAGGTCCCAGCGAAGCTTGGTATTCCGATATTCAGGTACCTAGTGACTTCCTTCAAGTGTCGTCCAAAAGGTGTGTCTTCATCCGGTTGTGCAAACTTGTTCCTTGAGTCTGCCATCCTATAGAGTGGAAAATGGAGAGGAGTCGGGATGAGTAGAGAAGAGTGACCTATGGCTTATCTTAGTGGTCGTGTCCTACATTCAGTGTGTGCTTTGATACCATCTTGTAGCGATCCGACCTCAGATGTTCAAATCTCTGTGCATAAGTGTCATCCCTAGATCAATAATGCTGACACACATAGTACTTGAAGGCTTTATAACAGAGTACAAACACACACTTATTACATCGAATGTCTCAAAACAGAACTTATTACAATAATATGGCCTAAGGCCATCTAAATATGATAACATCGGAAGGCTTGGAAGATAAAGTGAGTCCATCAACTCCAACGGCATAGCTGAGTGCACGACAAACGACCTAGCGCACCTTACTGTTCGTCTGAAAAGTCGGCAACATAATATGTTGCAGCCCGAAATGGGTCAGCACATGGAATATGTTGGCAAGATAACACAATAGAGCAATGAACAAGTAAATGCTATCACTACATGCATATATGGCTGGTGGAGGCTCCATGGTTATAATGTTTTTGCGAAAAGCTAATTTTTCCCTACAACAAAGGAATATATTTTATTTAACTATCATGGTAGTTGATAAACATTGAGAATGGTAACCCCATCTCAATCCCAATTAAACAGTAACTAACAACCCAACAAATTAATTTAGAGTGATGAGATCAACATGATAATCCAAAAACCAGATACTCAAGATGTCCATAACCGGGGACACGACTAACCATGATTAGTTCGTACACTCTGCAGAGGTTTGCACACTTTTCCCCACAAGACTCGATCTCCTCCGTTGGATTTCTCTCACTACAGGGTGTTTGAGAGACGGATGACCGAGACACAGTCTTTCAAAAACATTAACTCTTTACTCTGGGTGGAAAGTTACACCTACTTTCCCCTACATCTGCTAGCCCACCACTGAAAGAGGTCATGCAACATAATCAACTATGCTAGAGCCCATAATAGCTTGTGGCTGCACACGGAAGTTTCTAGCATGAATAATCTTATGATCCCGTTGAGCCTGGGTGGCGAACCAAAAGACAACACTGGTATATCCCCAGGTGCCCACAACCAATCCACCCAGATGCGTATTTAAGTAGCCACCTTAAGTTAACCATTAATTAACAATCTCACATCTGTCATGGATCACTCAAACCAAACCCTGTCTACGAGCATAGCATGGCAACCTAAGCATAACGTAGAAGTAACTCCCAAGGGTTTGATAATAAAAGGGCAACAGGTTCTACCTCATCATCTACTTCCCAAACCCACATGTTAAAGGGTCCTACTCATGCAATGTTTGAGGGCTATAGCTAATGCATAAAAACTGGGTGATAAAGGGGTATGATCAAAGTGTTACTTGCCTTGCTGACGATCTTCAAACCCTAGAGACTTGTAGTAGCACGCTTCGCACTCCGGGTATTCTATCGCAAACAAACAATAGCATACATAAACACTCAAGCTTAGATGCAAGGGTCAAACTCAAAAAAGAAGATCCAATCTGAAAGTTCAACTGAAGAGCTTCGATTTGCAAAAAGAATCGATCAAATCGGAGCTACAGAATTGAAACTACGATCAAAAGAACTACAAAATTCAAATCTGCTTGAAACGAAATTTTAAGTAGTCAAAACCATGTTCAACTTGTTATACTGGAAAGAGGGGCTTGAGACGAAGATCTGGCCTTGGTTTCACTGGATTTGGACTAATGGTTAAAAAGTTACGAGGGTTTGAAGATAAGGGGCTAATCTGTGATAAAAATAATTGCGAATAGGTCCCTGGACGAAAAAAATAAAAATAAAAATACTACGGCACGAATGTTCGCTAACAGAGGCAAAGGAACGAAATTGTTCGTTAAAATGAACTAACGAACGGACGTTCGCAAAGTAAGCTAAACCGAGAAAATCGATCTAATAAAATAAAAAAACCAAACTAGGGTTTATAAAAACCAAACGGTTTTATACCTAAAACCGAAAAAGACTCGCGGCGATGAAGTCAATGGTGGCGGTGAACTCCGGCGGCGGCGCGGCTAGGGTTTCAGGGGGGGCTCGGGTGGGCTGGCGGCTTGGGGCTGGGGGCGGCCTCGGGCCTCGCCTTATAAAGGCTAGGCGGGAGCAGTCCGGCTCGGGCACGGCCCAAAGGCGGTTCACACATTTTTTAATAAATTCCGTCGAAAAGAAAAATCCTAAGAAAATATAAAAAAATTCTAAAAATGCGAAAAACAATTTTCACCGTCTAAATAAAATATTTAGAACAAAGTGAACATTTTTCTGGCCTAAAAATGCAATTTTGAAAAATGAATATTTTCTAATTCAAATAAAATAGTAATAAATCCAAATAAATTATTTATTTGATTTTAATGTTTTTCCTCCAATATTTCTTTTTATTTTGGAGAAGTCCTTTTATCTCCTCTCATTTATTTTGATATTGAAAATACTTGGAGAGAAAAATTATTAAAACCAAAATGATCCTCTTTTCAAATATGAGAAAAATTCAAATATGAAAATAGTGAAATCCCCCAACTCTCTCCATGGGTCCTTGAGTTGCTTAGGATTTCTAGGATCAAAACCAAAATGCAATAAAGTATGATATGCATATGATGTCCTATGTATAACATGCCAAATTGAAAATTTGGGATGTTACATAGCATTCATCCTTCGCTAAATTCGTAGAGAAATTTAACAATGTATGGGATAAAGAGTTACTCTCATTATATGGTGGGAACAAGTGATCAAATCGCTCTTCCTCCTTTTGTTCTTTGCTCTCCTCCTCATCTTTTTCATCCAATGAGCTCACAATGTCATTAATTTCTTCTTTCATAGACTGATGCAAAATATTAGTCTCTTTTTGGACAGCGGAGGAGTCCTCAACATATGGTTTAATATAAGGATTAGAAGCATAATTATCATAGAAATATTTAAGTATGGACAAATTTTCAGATTTGTAGAGAGTAGTATCACACTGTTCAATAAAAGAAGCAATTTCACAAGTACCCCTAAAAGCAACAAATTCTTCAATTTGTTGAACATCATAGTAATTATAAACACGAAGATACAATTCCATTATCACTAAACTCACATTGGTAAGGAAAGTGTTTCTTAGGGTCTTTAGAACAGCAAGTACAATCATATATTTCACACAAATTCCAAGCATATCACTGCAAACGATGAATTTGATCCAGTAAAAGTTACCCCTTTTCAGATATGCGGTGTCGCACATAACAAGCATGCTCATCTAAATATTTGCCCTCAACTGAGCTAGTTGGGGTTTCAGCCCGAGCACATAGTGATTGAAGATGATCCAAGTAAAAAGCTTCAGTAGTGTGATAGATTTTTACTGGTTCTTCAACCACTGGTTCAATAGGTACCACTATTTTTTTGGTATTTTGCATTTCCTACCCATAACTAAAGATAGAAAACAAGAGCACAAAATAAAAACTACTTAGTGATAAAGCAAACAAGAACACACGAGAATATTTACCCCGCACTATAACTCCCCGGCAACGGCGCCAGAAAAAGGTCTTGATAACCCACAAGTATAGGCGATCAATTGTAGCCTTTTTAGATAAGTAAGAGTGTCGAACCCAACGAGGAGCTAAAGGTAGAACAAATATTTCCTCAAGTTTTATCGACCACCGAGACCACACTACGCACGCTTGATGTTCGCTTTACCTAGAACAAGTATAAAACTAGAAGTACTTTGTAGGTGTAACGGGATAGGTATGCAAGAATATAAAGAGCACATAAATAAAAACTAGGGACTGTTTTAGGTAATGAAGCAATAATGTTAGTGTAGAGAGTGTGGAAAAGTGGTGGTAGGAGTTGCGAAATTGTCCCTAAGCAATTGACTACGTTACTAGACCGATAGCAAGTTTTATGTGGGAGAGGCCACTGCTAGCATGTCATCCCTGACTTGGAATTCTATGCACTTATGATTGGAACTATTAGCAGGCATCTGCAACTACTAACGTTCATTAAGGTAAAACCCAACCATAGCATTAAGATATATTGGTCCCCCTTCAATCCCGTATGCATCAATTTCTATGCTAGGTTGAAGCTTCTGTCACTCTTGCCCTCCAATACATAGTCCTATCAACATACAACTAACCCTATGGTGTGATCCACGCGCGTGCTCATATGATGGGCACCAAAGGATAGTAACATAACCATAAGCAAATTAAACCAATCATAGCAATTCACCAATTACCGATAGGACAACGAAAATCTACTCAGACATCATAGGATTCAACACATCATTGCATAATAATATGAAGCATAAAGCACCATGTTCAAGTAGAGGGTACAGTGGGTTGCGGGAGATTGGACCACTGTAGATAGATGGGGGAAGGTGATGAAGATGTTGATGAATATGATAGAGGTGTTGGTGTAGATCGCCGTCACAAGATGATGGCCCCGGCGGCGTTCCGGTGCCACCGGGAGAGAGGGGGAGAGGGCCCCCTTATTCTTGTTCTTCCTTGACATTCTCCCTAGATGGGAGAAGGGTTTCCCCTCCGGTCCATGGCCTCCATGGCGGCGGAGGGGCGAGAGCCCCTCCGAGATTGGATCTTTCTCTCTCTGTCTCTGCGTTCCAGATTCTGGCCTTTCACCGTTTCTTATATCCCCGGAAATCCGTAACTCCGATTGGGCTGAAATTTTAACACGATTTCTATCCGGATATTGGATTTCTTGCGGAGAAAGAAGGGCACCAACCGCCTTATAGGGTGGCCATGAGGGTCAGGGGCGCACCCACCCCCCTGGGGCGCGCCCCTGCCTCGTGGCCCCCTCGGGCATCGTCTCGTGTTTGTTCTACTTCCCAAAAATCACATATATTCCAAAAATAATCTCCGTCAGTTTTTATCCCGTTTGGACTCCGTTTGATATGGATTTTCTGCGGAAAAAACATGCAACAAACAGGAACTGGCACTGGGCATTGGATCAATATGTTAGTCCCAAAAATAGTATCAAAAGTTGCCAAAAGTATGTAAAAGTTGTAGAATATTGGCATGGAACAATAAAAAATTATAGATACGATGGAGATGTATCACTATCCAATGATGGTGAAAGGCGATCCAGCTGCTGTTGACACAACATTACTACCATTGATGAGAAGCAACTGTATCTATACCTCGGACATTGCTATGCTTCCCTACCGTGGCTATCACAATATGGGTATTGAAATAGGCCGCTTCAGCCTGGATGATTATTCCCGCGTTGTTCAAAGCAAGTGTTTCCAATGCCGACGAGTGGTTGAGCTGAAGTTCATTTCATCACTTTGTTATTTTCTGTGTGAGAAAAACTTTACTTTACTAGAATGTTTTGTTGGAAATGATCTATAATCCAACATGTATCCTTGTTGTTGTTGTGGGTTGATGACTTGTTGTTTGTAATCAATGGTACATTTTCATATGCGTCCATCAACACTACAAAAAAGACACTTCTGTGATGATACATGTTTGTCACAGTAGGTCACGTTTTCTGTCATGCATGTACATCCATGATGATTTTATGATAGAATCAAGATAGTCATACCTGTGCTGTCGTAGAAGTGTTCCATGACATTACCAAAATTATCATCAAAGAAGTGTCCACTTCCATGATGATAAATCGCGCGTCATGGAAGTGCTTTCGTCAAGGGTGACCGACACATGGCATCCACCGTAACGGGTCGCCGTTAAGCTATCGGGTTCTGGTTTGGATCCGATAACCCGTTAATAGCCGGGACCAATGGGCATTTTCCACGTGTAAAATCATCATTGGCTGGAGGAAACACGTGTCTGCTCCTCGGTGGGCCAGATGTCGTCCATCCATTGGAGGAGACATGCCTATGATAAGTCGACACGTGGCATGGCCCAACAGAGGCCCATATAGGTTAAAAAGGCCAGCCCAGTCAAAGGCCCAAGGTACTTACTCAGGTACTTGTGGGCTAGCCCAATAATGGCATGTTTAATAAAGGCCCATTTTAGGCCCGAAGCCAGATCTGGCCCGTTAATTGTTCGCCGAATATTTGGGCCTGATTACAACCCAGTGACTTTTGGCGTGTTAGAGGCCCGATGTAGACATGGGCCCATTTTAGCCCGATGTGTCTTTCGGCCTGGGAATGGCCCGTGCTGCCCATGGGCCATATATGGTCTGACGCAATAGTCGGCCCACTAACGGCTTGTGATAAAGGTGGCAATAGTTCAGCCCAACGTGACTTTGGGCCTGTTAAAGGCCTGTAGTATAATTCGGCCCGTTGATGCCTGTACTAAGCTTTCGGCCTCTTAAAGGCCCATGATATCAGTGGGCCAACTAAGGCCCGAGATATGTTTCGACCTGGTAACGACCCGTCATATAACTAGGCCAAAAAAGGCCCGGTCTACATTTCAGCCTGCTGAAGGCCCATCGACAACTAGTGAAAATTGAGGCCTAACATGCATTTCGGCCTGCTAAAGGCCCATGGTTTCTTCCGGGCCGTAACAGGCCAGTAGAATATTCAGCCTGTTAATGGCCCAACACTACATGGACCAAACTAAGCGCTGGGTCCAAAAAAGGCCCAACTAAAATTTGGGCCGAATATAGGCTGGAGTAAGTTGTGGGCCTGGCGCGAAGTGTGAAGGCCCCAATGGCCATTCGGGCCCAAGAAAGATGCAGGTCAGCCCAATTGTGGCCCGCTAAAAACCAGGCCCGTTAGAGGCGAATGTTTCGGCCCGGTCGACTACATCAGGTTTTTTTCAGATAGCGAATGATGGAAGTAACTAGTAGGAATTAAGAACAAACCTACTCTATGCAATAAAGAAATTACGGCATAGTAACTTAGAATAAACCTACGCTATATAATAAAGGATTTATGGTATATTACATCCACTGGGCATCGAAGTTCGCCACCAGTGATCATAAAGCACAACGAAGAAGTAGATTACAAAAACTAGGCACCATTTTATTCTCATTGGTGTTCTCCGCAATCTTTCTTAGAGATAGGACTTCAAGTCAAAGTTGATTAGCAGAATGCCTTTCTGCTAGAACTTGGGACTGAAGAAGTCAAACTGATTCAGACAGCGAATTCTGGGAGCTTGTCTGACAGCTAGTCTCATGTAACTTGAACATTGCATCAAGACAAGACTTTGGGGTTGTCTCACTATATTCAAGATGTTTTGCCTTCTTTGCTGTAATATATGTTGAGTTTGTCTCACAACCTTCAGCAGACTTGTGCTTGCTATCAGGCATATCACCCTGAAACAAGAAGAGAGATGATAGGTTTTGCACGTGTATAAACAAAGATGATAACTGTGATGACAATTCCATCCAATTTCAAATTAGAAAATAAAGAGTAAGTTCAAAATATCAATAGCATAATTTGGCATGTCAATATAACAAGCATAGATGAAGGGCAAAGACAATCATTGTATCTATTTTGGTTAATGTGCATGGCATGTTGTTCTTATCATCAGCCACATCAGTAAGATAAAACAGGAGATGACAAGGTGCAAACATGGGCTGCTTCACCACACACTGGATTATAGATCCACAAAAACAAGCATACATATAGGGACTATTGAGTAATGTGCATGGTATGAATAAGGAATTTGGTTTTACAAGTAAAACTTGGAACTTACGGTTCTTGAGAACATGCATTTTGATAGGAACAACAAACTAAACAGCAGTAAACGATTGGGAGTATGAGCAAATTAAACAACAGTTGAGGATAAAGCCTTTAGAAGGAGTGAGTTACATTAACAGTTAACACCAGCTTTATAATGCCCTTCTCCATGTCAAGGGAAGGATAACTCAAGAATTTCAGCACATTATCTTCTTCATAAGCATTGCATGTACTCTACATTTTGTAGAGAGTAATTATAGATATGATAATACTGGAAGGGGTAGAGGATAATGAAGATAAGATGTAGATTGATGCTACATAATCAACTACCAATTCTTGGAAGTACAAGCGTTACACGACAAAATGTACTGACAAGTGCAATGGGCTACACTTCTGCACTGGCATTGTTTGTGTATTCAACTTTTTGGTAAGATTAAATATAGATCTGATATTTTTTAGTAAATGGTGGGCGAGGGAGATAAGATGCAGAATGCTACACAATGAACCAATCCCTCTTCCCATAATACAAGAGTGCTTTGAACACTGGTGTACTGTACAAAACGTTCTTATATTATGGGACGGAGGGAGTAGCTATTAATGTAAGTACAATGATAGACAACGTTCAGTCCTTATAAGAGGACTGCAGAGCTAAACCTCTTCAAAAGCATTGGGTTGATTCTAAATTTATGTAAGAGTCCATACAGATCTTATAATGTCCACCAAATGGACGATAACGAGGCTAACATGTGCAGTGATGCTACATAATCAAACAACTATGAAAGTAAGTATGGTCATACAAGGCAAGAGGTACTCACAAGAGCAATGCAGTGTGCAGTATAGTTGCGAGATTCTGTGGTCCCTTGAGAATGAATGTTCTTCTGCTAACAGTTTTCGTACAAGTGAGACATTAAGGCAAATGCAAAAATGTAGCTCAAATTGTGATGTGATATCATAGACAGTACCTTACGCTGCAGACGAGACCAATGTGTAACAAGATTATTCCAGTCACTGTCGGATAAATGTAGCACTAGAGACTTTACAGAAATTTCATTTAGAGCCTTGCCATCGAAGTGCACTTGCCTCAGGTAGGAATGATACTTCATCAATGAGTGCTTGAAAAGCGCAACCAACCCTTGCTTGTCTTGACAATCCAGTTTGGTCCTCGCCTATTTAAAAGAATGAAATCTTGTGTCTTCTGTTAGCAGAAACATATGCAGTAATTACCATGAATAACATTAGTACATTACTTACGCGTAAGTTGCGGAGGAAGACTGGAAATTGTTCTGTGTCTGTGGTATAATCTTTCCATGAAGGAAAGATGTGCATAAAGTACTTGACAACAATATAAGCTTCATCTTCTAAACTGGGAAGAACTGGAACAGGGGTCCTATTTGATGCAATTGGGGCTCTCTCTGGTTTAAAAAGGGATTTGGCAACTGGATTTGGTGTACTCTTTGCTGGAATGGGGGTTTTGCGTCGTAGAGCTGGTGCTATGTCAACTGTCATCATCATACTGTTTACTGCAGTTGGGGTCTGCCGAGTTAGGGCATTAGAAATGACCAGTGTAGTAGGGCTAGAGTCTGCTAGAGTTGGGGTGTTTTGTGGGTCAGGTGATATTGCAACTACACCTAATGGGCTATTTGATTTATCATGTGTCACTACCTTTTCCAAATACTTTGCTCGTGCTCCTCTGTGATCAGCAATCGCTCTCTTCCTTTTGAACGTCTGATACACAAGAACAACATTTGAATGGATATATGGTATGATGACAGATGGAATATGTACTGAAAATGGATAGGCAGGGCATATTCACATACACGATGTGTAAACTAAGCTAATGGCAGTGCAACAAAGTAGAAGCAATGCAAAGCATCAGTTGCAAGATATGTGCGACCAATATAACCTTGGAAAGTTAGAGCAAGCACCTTGATGGGTGAATAAGATAGGGCATCTACCTCTGACTCCTCCACTAGGGAGCTACATTGACTTAGGTCTCACTCTAGCTCAGAATCACTGTTAGGATAATATTCTGAGCATGAATATGTAGGCGGAGAGTGTTTGCATTGCATTGCATCCATACTTTATTCCAGTCCCTTAATGCCAAGTTTGACAGCTGTGGCATTGTTCTGCTTTATTCTTTGCATGCGCGCAAGATCATAATCATTATGATGTTGTTCAGAATCTGAGATTCATGAAAACATAAAAAGTAGTCAGATTATCTATGGAATGCATTGCGGAGTCACCTCGAAGAGTGTCTCCCTATAAAACCCCGCATATGCAAAGTTCACCCCCAACCGTGCTGACCAGACCACACACAGAAATACAAACCTCTTATGTCTCTATAACAGGAAGACACACATTTCAAAATTGAAGTAGGAATATTAGAATCATATCAAATTCGTATTTGGACAAATAAACTAAGGAATTATGAGTGGCATAATGTTTAGCTTCAAGGGTGGAGTGCTGGTAGTGCGCCACAAAGCAAGTACGCAGATTGTATTCCATGTAAAAGATCATAGTCTAAGTAAAAGCTGGAAATGACACTTTCTTTCTATACAATGTAGTGTGCGTTGCCCACACATGATGGAAGAGATCAGACAGAGAAATACTATTCACTCATGTCTACGGTTCCAATATTTTGAAATAGGGTGGTCCACCCTAAAACAATACTGACAACAAATATGACAAGGCAAGCATAGATGTAGTGAATCGATCATTTACTTGTGAGCTTACTAGGACAAGTATGCAGAATTGTAACAACAGTAAGAGACCGTCCACAATCTGAATCAATAAGTTTGTCTAGCACTTGTTGTTTGCAACTAATTGATGTGAATAATTGGATATCATATCAAATGAGTAAGAAAGACAAGTAAAAATGTCAACAAACCTAGCCTGCAGTAGTAATATGGGTCAATGTCACTACGACCAACAATCCAAAATGACTAGTGTATGTTCCTAGGGCCGGATTTTTTGAAACCATGTGAACTTTACAGGTACTAAAGATTACTGAATTACATTTGAACCATTAAGTGTAGGTAGCAGTCAGCACACAACAAACCCTAATGACAGTCCTACCTAATGAGTAATGAATAAATTAGAAAATGGGTGATGAGGAGTGGCTGCAGAGTGTTGAGGATGTATCTCAGGATAAATCGGGTTGGCTTAGTGGGTGCTGCATGCCTGAGCCACAGACTAGGAAGGTAGCCACGGCGACGCGCCCAGGCAGCGGTGACGCTGTTGGGCGAGCGGCTCCTGACATCATGTTAGTCCGACGTCTCCTCATAGAGTCATGCCGTCCGGGGATGGCAAGTCGCCACAAGGCAGGCGGCTGGGGGCGAGTAGAGATTGGAAGCGCGTAGCAGAACAGAGGGGAATTGGGGCCTGGGCCAACCCAAAATCCCAGGGTGGGTTGCGACCCACCGTGGGCACCCTATAGAGATACACACCCGAGCGGCAAACATGCATTTTCGAAACTAAATTATAAATATTTGTTGACCAATGAAACGACTCTGTTTTAATAGTATCATATTCGTATTTCAACAACTAAGCTTGTTTAGCTTGATGGGTGGAGCCGTGCTATTATGACACGAAGCACGTATGATGATCGTATAGTGATCATAAAAGGGGAAAACCCTAAGCATTTTATTTGAGAAAAAGAGGGTTTCCCCTCTGATTTCTATTAAAGAAACCACCACGAAACCAACATGACCAATTAGACCCTAAGCATGATCAATTAAACCCTATAATGACTGTGCCATGGCAGATTTAAAGCTGCAAACTGGAGAAATGCTATTTAGCATCCATTGTTTGCTTCAAACTAAGAACTAAATTCTAAGAGCTGAAAATAAAGTACAGTAACCAAGTTGCGATCTATTTTCTGGTTGAGATCAAAAAGTTGAGGAGATATGAAGTACCACCTCTCTTGCGGCGCCGTGTAGTCATCGGGGGTGCGATGGCTGTCGGTGGCGTTGAAGCAATTTTGCGACGGTAGACGGGTGCATCGGGGGATAAGTCCCATTGCGGTGGAAGTGAAGGTCGTGTGAGCAGCCCCGACAAAGAGGACAGCGGCGCCGATGAAGCGAGAGGACGTGATGCAAGTCTCTTGTTTTGTCGCCGTGGATGAGAAACGTCCATCTCTAGTAGTGGAGGGCGCGGTCTTGGTAGGTGCTCCGGCATGGTGGAGGACGGTGGCGATGGATGGGGTGGAGGACGGCGGCAATGGATGGGGTGGCGGACAGAGGATGCTGGTGTGCGGATGGTGTTCTAGCGCGGACGGTGAATGGGAAAATGGAGGGAGAGGTACGGGGAACCATGTTTTTGGGACGCGCCTGTCTAAAATATGGGAAAGTTACGAACTTAGCCCCGATTTAACATTTGGACGTCTCGTCGGTTGGGGATAGGACGGTAATATCGCATCTCGCCAATATTTGCCTAGAGCGATTTCGGGCAAGGAGAGGGTGTTTTGGCTCCCATGGTTGGTGCCCATGGTGTATGAACGGGGCTGACAGGTAGGGCGGTTGTGTCACGTCCGAGTGAATTTTCAAACCCACCCCTATTGAAAATATTTGCCTACATCGATTTCGGCCAAGTCGAGTTTGTTTTACCGCCCACCGTGTATGAATGGGGAAATGGAGGGAGAAACAGAGGTCTTTTGGATGAGCTTGAATCAAATATGTTTTGCCGCCCATGTTTAGCGCCCACCGTGTCGGAATGGGCTCAGAGGCGGTCGTGTCACGTCTAATTGAAGTTACTAACCTACCCCTATTGAGAGAGCAGTGGAAATCGGGCCGATGGATTGTCCGTGTAAGAGGTAGACAGTAATTTCCATCTCCCAAACACTTGGCTTCGGGCAGCCGACGTGGGAGTGGACATTTTGCCGCTTCTTTCGAATTTTGGGACAATAAGCATCCACGTTTACCCTAGAAACTAAATTCGAATCCATTTTGTATTCCTATACAAATCTTTATAAATCATTCTATGTGTTTTTATATATCTTCAAAAGCACGACAAAGATGTATTCCACTGTCATATATGAATATAATTTACAAATGCCGAGACTTGAATTCAGAAGCTAGAATCTAGTTTAAGGTGAATTCGAATATTTGGAACACTTTATGTCCAACTCAAATGACACACGCAGCATAATGTGTACACCCATTTAGATATGTACACAAGCGATGTATCAAGATTCAAATACCGAGTCAATCAACCAAGAATGTACATAACTAACAGACATATAAACACTTATAGAGTATATGGATCAATAATATCAACTAACACATAATCCAGGCCGCTCTACTTTTCTTTTTTGCTAGAAGAGCATCCTTTTTTAGCAAAGCTAGTACAACATCTTGGCCCTTTCCGATGCGTGCCACTTATTGTCCATCTATACTACTATTATTGCTGAATGCACATTCAGCCCGATTGGCATATTTGTAGGTCTGGCACAACAGTCAAAATAAAATGTCTCCGAGTCTTATCACTTAATACAGACTTGTGCTGAAATAAAATTACAAACCAAAAAACAAAAAACAATTATTACATGAACAAATGGTTTGATCGATTACATGAACAAACAACACAAAGGTTATTCAATGATGGAAAGAACATTTCACCTATGATTTACCAAGTGGGAATTTAATTTCCTTTTTTTCCTTCAAGAGCTTAACAATGCAGTCAGTCTCAGCGTGCTTTGTTTTGAAATCCACCAAATATTTAATGGTTGTCTTGAGTACTGCTTGTGATTGTGTTGTTTGCTTCCTCAACATGTCAACTTCATCTCTAAGTGCAGAAGCAGAATCTCTTTCTACCACTAGTTTAGTCTCTAGAGCATCAGGAGTTGGCAATTCATGATGCACGATTGGGCCGGTGCGACTGATGTGGGATGATACAACGTCCATGGGGACCTCGCTCTTTGATCTTGGGCTAACCTGTTTTGCCATTAAAGTTACGATTGGATTTCGAAAAGTTGAAGTTAGCAAAACATCTCAACTGGGAGTTATAATAGCAAACCAGTTAAACAAACAAGGAATTAAAGAGTTTCAATTGGATGCTGAAAGGTAGTTATTAACATCATTGTAACCGGTTGTTGCAGTAGCAAAGCAGTTAAACAAACAAGTTTTGCAAAAGGTACCTGTTGTGGAATTGGAGTTTCTCTTGGATTCTGAAAAGTTGAGTAGCCAGTAAAGTTGAGTAGCCTGTTAATGGCCATGTGCTTTCTCAAAATAGAAAGATAAATGCTATAGATAAGAAATTTTCTCTTTTCTTTCCCAACACCAAAGATGGCAATACCTAGATCTATTCTTGCCTTTATGCCTAGCTAGGGACGTTAAACGATAGCGCTTGTTGGGAGGCAACCCGATTTTTTTTGTTCCTTGCTTTTTTGTTCCTGTTTAGTAACAAATAATTCATCTACCCTATGTTATGATTGTGTTTTTTATGTTTTAATTAGTGTTTGTGCCAAGTAAAGACTTTAGGATCTTCTTGGGTGATTGTTGTTTGATCTTGCTAAAAAATAGAAAGTATGCGCTCACGAGAATAATTTTAGTTTTTTACCAGCGAGCGATAAAATACCAATTCCAACTGCAGTAGATCAATATACAAATTATTTATGATGTCCTAATTGTTCAGAATTTTTGGAGGTACAGAAGTATTCAAAACCTACATATTGCTACAGACTGTTATGTTTTTGATAGATTCTGTTTTTCGTGTGTTGTTTGCCTGCTCTGATGAATCTATAGCTAGTATCGGGGGGTATGAATCATAGAGAAGTTGGAATATAGTAGGTTTAACACCAATATAAATAAAGAATGAGTTCATTACAGTACCTTAAAGTGGTGGTTTGTTTTCTTATACTAACGGAGCTCATGAGATTTTCTGTTTATGTTTTGCGTTGTGAAGTTTTCAAGTTTTTGGGTAAAGATTTGATGGATTTTGGAATAAGGAGTGGCAAGAGCCTAAGCTTGGGGATGACCAAGGCACCCCAAGGTAAAATTCGAGGACAACCAAAAGCCAAAGCTTGGGGATACCCCGGAAGGCATCCCCTCTTTCGTCTTCGTCTATCAGTAACTTTACTTGAGGCTATATTTTTATTCACCACATGATGTGTGTTTTGCTTGGAGCGTCTTGTATGATTTGATTCTTTGATTTTTAGTTTAGCACAATCATCCTTCCTGTACACACCTTTTGGAGAGACACACATGAATAAGAATTTATTAGAATACTCTATGTGCTTCAGTTATATCTTTTGAGCTAGATAATTTTGCTCTAGTGCTTCACTTATACCTTATTAGAGCACGGTGGTGGTTTTATTTTATAGAAATTATTGATCTCTCATGTTTCACTTATATTATTTTGGGAGTCTTTTAGAACAACATGGTAATTTTCTTTGGTTATAGAATTAGTCCTAATATAATAGACATCCAAGATGGGTATAATAAAAACTTTCATATATAGTGCATTAAATACTATGAGAAGTTTGATACCTGATAGTTGTTTTGAGATATAAAGATGGTAATATTAGAGTCGTGCTAGTTGAGTAATTGTGTAATTGAGAAATACTTGTGTTGAAGTTTGAAATTCTCGTAGCATGCACGTATGGTAAACGTTGTGTGACAAATTTCAGGCATGAGGTGTTCTTTGATTGCTTTCCTTATGAGTGGCGGCCAGGGACGAGCGATGGTCTTTTCCTACCAATCTATCCCCCTAGTAGCATGCGCATAGTGCTTGGTTTTGATAACTTGTAGTTTTTTGCAATAAGTATGTGAGTTCTTTATGACTAATGTTGAGTCCATGGATTATACACACTCTCACCCTTCCATCATTGCTAGCCTCTTCGGTACCGTGCATTGCCCTTTCTCACCTCGAGAGTTGATGAAAACTTCGCCGGTGCATCCAAACCCGTGATATGATACACTCTATCACACATAAGCCTCCTTATATCTTCCTTGAAACAGCCACCATACCTACCTATTATGGCATTTCCATAGCCATTCCGAGATATATTGCCATGCAACTTTCCACTGTTCCATTTATTATGACACGCTCCATCATTGTCATATTGCTTTGCATGATCATGAAGTTGACATCATATTTGTGGCAAAGCCACCTTCATAATTCTTTCATACATGTCACTATTGATTCATTGCACATCCCGGTACATCGCCGGAGGCATTCACATAGAATCATATTTTGTTCTAAGTATCGAGTTGTAATTCTTGAGTTGTAAGTAAATAAAAGTGTGATGATTTTCATTATTATAGCATTGTCCCATGTGAGGAAAGTATGATGGAGACTATGATTCCCCCACAAGTCGGGATGAGATTCTGGACAAAAAATATAAAAAAGAGGCCGTAAAAAGAGAAAAAGTCCCAAATAAAAAAATAATGAGAGAAAAAGTGAGAAGGGGCAATGTTACTATCCTTTTTCCACACTTGTGCTTCACAGTAGTACCCAAATCTTCATGATAGAGAGTCTCTTATTTTTTCACTTTCATATGATAGTGGGAATTTTTCATTATAGAACTTGGCTTGTATATTCCAGTGATGGGCTTCCTCGAAATGCCCTAGGTCTTCGTGAGCAAGCAATTTGGATGCACACCCACTTAGTTTCTTTTGTTGATCTTTCATATATTTATAGCTCTAGTGCATCCATTGCATGGCAACCCCTACTCCTTGCATTGACATCAATTGATGGGCATCTCCATAGCCTGTTGACTAGTCGCGTCAATGTGAGACTTCCTCCTTTTTTGTCTTCTCACACAACCTCCATCATCATATTCTATTCCACCCATAGTGCTATGTCCATGGCTCACACTCATATATTGCGTGAAAGTCGAAAGAGTTTGAAAAGGCTAAGTATGAAACAATGCTTGGCTTGTCAACGGGGCTGTGCATGATGGGAGCATTTCGTGTGACGAAAATGAAGCATGGCCAAACTATATGATTTTGTAGGGATAAGCTTTCTTTGGCTATGTTATTTTGATAAGACATAATTGCTTGGTTAGCATGCTTCAAGTATTATTATTTTTATGTCAATATTAAACTTTTGTCTAGAATCTTTTGGATCTAAACATTCATGCCGCAATAAAGAGAATTACATTGAAAAATATGTTAGGTAGCATTCCACATCAAAAAATTCTGTTTTTATCATTTACCTACTCGAGGACGAACATGAATTAAGCTTGGGGATGTTGATATGTCTCCAGCGTATCTATAATTTTTGATTGTTCCATGCTATTATATTATCTGTTTTGGATGTTTAATGTGCTTTAATATACACTTTTTATTATTTTTGGGACTAACCTATCAACCGAAGGCCCAGTGCAATTTGTTGTTGTTTTGCCTATTTCAGTGTTTCATAGAAAAGGAATATCAAACGGAATCTAAACGGAACGAAACCTTCGCGAGGATCTTTCTTGGAACAAACACAATCCAGGAGACTTGGAGTGGAAGTCATAGATGCAACAAGGCGGCCACGAGGCAAGAGGGTGCGCCCAGGGGGTAGGCGTGCCCCCACCCTCGTGGGCCCCTCGTAGCTCCACCGACCTACTTCTTTCGCCTATATATACTCTTATACCCTGAAAACATCCAGGGGATCCACGAAACCACTTTTCCACCACCGCAACCTTCTGTACCCGTGAGATCCCATTTGGGGCCTTTTTCGGCGATCTGCCGGAGGGGGATTCGATCACGGAGGGCTTCTATATCAACACCATAGCCTCTCCGATGATGTGTGAGTAGTTTACCATAGGCCTTCGGGTCAATAGTTATTAGCTAGATGGCTTCTTCTCTCTCTTTTGTTCTCAATACAAAGTTCTCCTTGATGTTCTTAGAGATCTATTCGATGTAATACTTTTTGCGGTTTGTTTGCCGAGATCCGATGAATTGTGGGTTTATGATCAAGATTATCTATGAACAATATTTGATTCTTCTCTGAATTCTTATATGCATGATTTGATATCTTTGCAAGTCTCTGTGAATTATCGGTTTATTTTGGCCTACTAGATTGATCTTTCTTGCAATGGGAGAAGTGCTTAGCTTTGGGTTCAATCATGCGGTGCTCGATCCCAGTGATAGAAAGGGAACCGACACGTACTGTATTGTTGCCATCAAGGATAAAAAGATGGGGTTTATATCATATTGCTTGAGTTTATCCCTCTACATCATGTCATCTTGCCTAATGCGTTACTCTGTTCTTATGAACTTAATACTCTAGATGCATGCTGGATAGCGGTCGATGTGTGGAGTAATAGTAGTAGATGCAGAATTATTTCGGTCTACTTGACACAGCCGTGATGCCTATGTTCATGATCATTTCTAGATATTCTCATAACTATGCACTTTTCTATCAATTGCTCGACAGCAATTTGTTGACCCACTGTAATATATGCTATCTTGAGAGAAGCCACTAGTGAAACCTATGGCCCCCGAGTCTACTTTACGTCATATAAGTTTCCGATCTATAATTCTAGTTTACTATTTATTTTGCAA
Organism: Triticum aestivum; assembly: GCF_018294505.1. Classification (NCBI taxonomy): domain Eukaryota; kingdom Viridiplantae; phylum Streptophyta; class Magnoliopsida; order Poales; family Poaceae; genus Triticum; species Triticum aestivum. The sequence goes on from NC_057797.1 coordinate 447,743,021, forward strand.
TATTTACTTTTCAATCTATACAACAAAAATACCAAAAATATTTATCTTATTATCTTTATCAGATCTCACTTTTGCAAGTGGCCGTGAAGGGATTGACAACCCTTTATCGCGTTGGTTGCAAGGTTCTTGATTGTTTGTGCAGGTACTAGGCGATTTACGTGTAGTCTCCTACTGAATTGATACCTTGGTTCTCAAAAACAGAGGGAAATACTTACGCTACTTTGCTACATCACCCTTTCCTCTTCAAGGGAAAACCAACACATGCTCAAGTCCATGTCGCTGAGGGGGCACTCGCACCCACGTGGGGACAGGCGCTAGCAACGGCGCGACAGAGACAATCGTGTGCACGGGTCAGGGAGTCCTGGACTAAGGGGTCCTCGGGCGTCCGGCCTGTTAGCCATGGGCCGGACTGGTGGGCTGTGAAGATACGAAGACCAAAGACTGCACCCGTGTCCGGATAGGACTCTCCTTGGCGTGGAAGGCAAACTTGGCGACTAGATATGTAGATTTCTTTCTTTGTAACCGACCTTGTGTAACCCTAGATCCTCCCGGTGTCTATATAAACCGGAGGACTTCGTCCGGAGGACAAACATTATCATAACCATACAAGCTAGGCCTCTAGGGTTTAGCCATTACAATCTCGTGATAGATCAACTCTTGTAATACTCATATTCATCAAGATCAATCAAGCAGGACGTAGGGTATTACCTCCATAGAGAGGGCCCGAACCTGGGTAAAACGTTGTGTCCCCTGTCTCCTGTTACCATCGACCTTAGACGCACAGTTCGGGTCCCCCTACCCGAGATCCGCCGGTTTTGACATCGATATTGGTGCTTTCATTGAGAGTTCCACTGTGTCGTCGTCGAAAGGGTTGATGGCTCGACTTATCGTCAAGGAAACTATCACCTCCGGAGGAGCTCTGGCCTCAGGCCAAACCCCTCTGCTGGGCGCTTTCATCATGATCGCCCGTTCGGCCCTTGAGCCGACGATGATGACCTCTCGAGTCATCGAAAATCGCCTGTGCGTTGATTCTGAATACGCCAAACGGATGGATCCGACGGAGTTATCGTCTTTAAATGAACTCCTAGATCGCATTGCCGCCTTGGGGGCCGCTACAGACTACAATCGGATTGGGCTTAAACCCGACCAGAGAGAAATTAAGTCTCCACCTATCACCCACTAGATAGCGGTAGTCAAGGATCAAGATAACTCTTCCTCTATATTGAGGACGAACTATGTTCGGATCTTCGACCTCGAGAAGCCAGACACCTACCGGCAGAAAGACACGCCTTGTCCTCCAAACATAGAATTGGAACATAAGCTTCAAAAATCAGTTGATATCCTGGAGCTCGAACCACTAAGTCCGGAAGATCTTCGGACTCCGAACCCAAAATTGGGTCAGGGTTCGGATTTAATTCCACCCACCCACCCAGACATAAGCGCTCTCTTGAGCATGCAGCAGCAATCTCAGGAAACGTTCTACCACTTTTGGGCCAGATTCCTCCTTGTCAAAAACAAGATCAAAGATTGCCGCGACGAAGACGCGATCTCAGCGTTTCACAACAATTGCACGGACGAGGGAATCCTCAACGCCATCAACCACCGTCACATATTACACTTTGCTGACTTGGCAACTATCATGCAAAAGTACAACGTAATGGAAAGCGCCTGGAAAACTCAAGCAGCACGGTGGGGACCAACAGTCCCCACTCAACCCCTCGTTCAGACGAAAAGGGCGCACCCTCATGGCACGCCGGGACAAATGGTAAAGAAACACAAGCCCGTTATGGGACGCGGAACCGTTCTGGAAATATGGCTCGACGGGCCATGCAAAATACACACAACACAGAATAGCATACCAACCCACAGCCTTAGAGTATGTTGGATACTCCCGCAGGTGGCCAAGAGCGGTGAAGATATCCTCACCAAGAATACCCCAGAGCAACACCCCCCAGAAGACGACGACCTCAAAGTATTAACGGTCTTCGAGACATTCGCCTCAAACAATAGGCGCAAAAGGGCACTCCACGAACTCGCCAAAGTCTGCCAGATTGCAACAATAAACCCTTGGAACAACACGGTGATAACATTTAATGCTGGCGACGAGCCAAAATACAGGACAGTCCGAGCACCAGCCGCCTTGGTCCTCAGCCCAATTGTGGATGGCTTTTGTGAAAGTGCGTTATATCGACTAGAGGGGGGTGAATAGGCAATTTTTATGAAATTCTTCACTAAGGAATTTGCTGGTGAGGAAATTCCTTAGCGAAGAACTACTAGCAGCGGAATAAGTACTCAAAAGTAAATAGAACAGAATACAAGCATAGTCATCATGATGAAATGAAGACAGGCACAGAGTACAGGAATGCGTAATCACAGGATAACACAGGATGAAGACAAACAGACTGAAGAAATTGAACTGAGGAAATTGAGAAAGTCTTCAGTCAAAGTCTTCAAACACAGATATGAACAAACATACAACACAGTTATGAGGAAATGAAAGAGTTGAGGAAATAGAACCAGTAAGCTCGGTGAAGACAATGATTTGGTAGACCAGTTCCAACTGCTGTCTCAGTTGTACGTCTGGTTGGAGCGGCTGAGTATTTAAACTCGAGGACACACAGTCCCGGACACCCAGTCAAGGACACTTAGTCCAAGACACCCAGTCCTCACCGTATTCTCCTTGAACTAAGGTCACACAGACCTCGTCCAATCACTCGTGGTAAGTCTTCAGGCGACTTCCAAACCTTCACAAACTTGGTCACTCGGCGATCCACAATTCCTCTTGGATGCTCTAGACCATGACGCCTAACCGTCTGGAAGAAGCACAGTCTTCAAAGGTAACAAGCGTCGGATCCACTCAGGATCAATCTCTTCAGTGATGCTCAATCACTTGGGGTTTGTAGGTGTTTGGGTTTTGGGTTTTTGGTTTTTCCTCACTTGATGATTTTCGCTCAAAGTCCTCGGAGGATGGGTTGCTCTCAAATGACAAGTGTCAGTTTCTCTCGGAGCAGCCAACCAGCTAGTGGTTGTAGGGGGCGGCTATTTATAGCCTAGGGAGCAGCCCGACATGATAAGACATAAATGCCCTTCAATGATATGACCGTTAGGTGGATAGATATTTTGGGACAGCTGGCGCATAGCACAGCAACGGTCGGAATTTTGAGTAGCAAAATCCTCAGGGCTATCATGTTCCTCACTGTGTAGGCAATCCGCACTGGCGAATTCCTAACTCCTCAGTCAGGACAAATTCCTCAGAGACCAGAAGAACTTCGTCTCTGTCACTGAAGAAATTGACTGAACTGTATGAGATTTCCAATGGCTTCACTCGAAGGGATTGGTAGGTGTAGGATTTTGAGTTGAGCATCACATGGAAATTTTTCCTTAGTATTTCCTCGACCCCCTTTAACAGTACGGTGTTTCCTATGACTCAAGAAAGAGAAAAACAAAACTATGAAAACGAAAGTCTTCAAGCTTCATATTCCTCGCATGAATATCAAGTCTTCACGGACACACCAATTTCTTCACTTTCAAAGTCTTCATGAAAGTCTTCAGAAATACCAAAATCTTCAGTCGAAGATATTCATTTTTAGGGGTCGACTTTTCCTGTAAATATCAAACTCCTCATAGACTTATAGACCTGTGTACACTCACACACGCATTAGTCCCTTAACCTATAAGTCTTCAATACACCAAAATCACTAAGGGGCACTAGATGCACTTACAATCTCCCCCTTTTTGGTGATTGATGACAATATAGGTTAAGTTTTCAACGGGGATAAACATATGAAGTGTAAATACTGATATTGAGGAATTTGATTGCAAGATATAGAAGAACTCCCCCTGAAGATGTGCATAGTGAGGAATTTGCTTTTGAAGCAATGCACACTTGAAGAGTTGAATCATGGAGATCTCCCCCTATATCTTGTAATTCATACACGCATTTAACATATAATATGAAGAATTTGAAATGCATGATGAAATATGGTGCCTGATGAAATTCAGCATGCGTGCAATAATATTAACGAGGAATAAGCATGCAGAATAGTGCATCAAGAGTATCAGAGCACAGTGCATCAAAAGTATCAGAGCACCATCGGGTTTAAGATTACAACTCGATCCAATAAAGTTTCAGAAGAACGAGAGTTGTAACTTAGCAAAAAAACGCCCATATAGTAGACCCGCTTGAAGACTAACTCATATTTCTCCCCCTTTGTCATCGAATGACCAAAAGGATCGAAAATGAGGACTAACGCCCCTGAAGATAATCATGTTGATGAAGGAGCGCCAGCGTTGTTGGGGTCGTTTGTTGATGTAGGGCCTGCCGCAGTGTCGTCCAAATCTTCATGTTCATCAGTGTCGCGCGATGAAGAATATGAGCTGGCCACCAGAGAAGGAACCTTGACCTTCTTGAATTTCTTCGGTGGAGGTGCAGACCAGTCAAAATCTTCATTAAGACCCATGTTCTTCAGATCTTCTTCACCATACAGATGTGACAGGATTGCCCAGGTGCGACCGAAGACTTGATGGAGGTAGTAGTGGTTTTTCTTCACTGCATTGTGTGTGGCAGTCATGTTGTGAAGAAGTGAACCAAACTGACGCTTAACCCATTTGTGATTTCGATCCACCTTCTGGTGAAGACTAAGCAGAAGTTCACGGTCAGTCATCACGCGCGGAGCAGTGGCTTGAGGAGTGGACTTAGGTGCATTGGCAGAGTCATGTGTGGCAGAGTCATCATTGGTGGAATAAGATGCAGCTTTGCGAAACTGACCATCCAATGGACGAATGCCTTCATCAATTACAGCTGGTGCCTTGCCCTTTCCATCAACTGAGGAATATGTCTGCTTGAGGACTTCAATTGGGGGCAAGTAGCTGAGATGATTCTGGAAATCAGCTTTGTAGTTGAGTGAAGACCTTGTCCTGAGGAATCTCATGATCCAAGGTGCATAAGGCTTCAGCTCAAACGGAGACAGTGCAACATTGGCCATAGTCCTCATGAAGAAATCGTGATAATTGACAGGAATGCCATGAACGATGTTGAATACCAGATTCTTCATGATGCCAACAATTTCCTCATCAGATGAGTCGTGGCCTTTGATAGGACTGATTGTCCTCGTAAGAATACGATAGACAGTTCTGGGCACGTACAACAATTCCTTCACGAGGAATTTGGTTCTTGGTGCTTGACCTGGCTTCAAAGGTTTCATCAGCACCTGCATGTAATGATGTGTGAGCTCAGGTTCACTGTAGATGCAGCGAGCTTCTTCAAGGGGAGGACTGAGTGGTAGAGCACGAAGCAATTCAGAGGCTGGTGCAGTGTAGTGAGTGTTTTCAGACATCCAGTCCAGCACCCATGAATTCACATCTTCAGCATCTCCGGTGATGTGCAGCGTTGCATAGAATTGAAGAATCAGTTCTTCATTCCAATCGCAGATGTCAGAGCAAAAGTTGAGCAGTCCAGCGTCGTGAAGAACACTGAGGACTGGTGCGAAGCACGGCAGAGATTCCATATCCACGTGAGGAATATGCTCATGGTAGAAAATCTTCTCCTTGTTGAACAGCACTGAGGAATAGAAATTGGCTTGACTAGCAGTCCAGAAACGCCTCTTCCTAATGCGAGCAGAGTCATATGGGTTGTAATCTTCGAAGAATACGTGCTCGCCGAAGAAATCATCAGCCTTGAACTTTTGCTTGCGTGAGAATGGATCCTTTGGCTTCGGCAGAGGAGTGTCAGTGAGTTGCATCACGACCTCAGGAATCTCAATCGCAGGTTCTTCAGGCTGAGGAATTTCTGGTTCCTCCTCAGTGGCAGTCTGCGTAGTTGGTTGTTCAGCAGCAGCAGTTTCTTCAGCGCTAGTGGCTGGAATTTCCTCATGGACAGATGCAGTGGGATGAGTTTCTTCAGAGCCCATGTGAACAGTTTGTGTGGGGGACTGAGGAATTTGCTGTAGAGGGGTGAACATTGGAGAGTTTGGATGCTGACTTTCCCAGAATTCATCACTGATTACGGGTGTGGAGCAGCCAATGTCCACATCTTCATCTTCCATTTCTTCAACGCCAGCCTCTTCAGCTGTGAACTGAGGCATAGGCGAGGAGATGATAGGTGTTGAAGGGATCGCATCCACTTCAATTTCTTCATCCAATGGTTCAGACGAAGCAGTAGAATGAGTTTCTTCATCAGATCCGCTGGGGATCACATATTCTTCATCAAAAGGAACAAGGTCCTTTGATGGCCTGGTTGAGATGGGAACATCATCAATCGGATGTGCAAATGAACTTGTCATAGGCTTCATTTTCTTCGGAGCTGAAGAATCTGAAGCAGCTGATGCTTTCCTTTTCTTCACTGCAGCACGCTCTGCAGCCTTGGTCTTCTTCACATCCGATGCAGATGGAAGGATTGGAGTTGAAGTTGGTGCAGGAGCAGCTGAGGAATCTGGTTGATTTTCTTTAGGCACAACTGATGCAGTTGCCCTGAGTTCTTCAGTTTCTTCAGGCACACCACTAGTGGGTGCCCTGGCAATTTCTTCAGCGGCTGGAATGCAGTCATCAGCCCTGGAACTCACATTATCTTCAGCAGCCTGATTGTCATCAGCGGTGCTGGCATTTTCTTCAGTAGGCTGAGCAGATGCTTCAGCCTGAGGAATTTCCTGTTGCGTTGGGGCTGCAACATTGGAAGTGAAGTTATCCGCAAGTTTCACAAAACGAACCTTGGCTCCAAGCCAATCAGCGCGATATGCTTCAAAGTCATCACTGAGTTTCTTAATCTCAGTCTGAGTAGTGACAAGTTCTTCAGTTGTCATAGAGACAACGTTTTTCTTCAGATAGCGCTCTTTCTTGTACTGCGCTTTCTTGATCTGCCTGGCCTTCTCAAATTTCCACTTTTCTTCTTGAATGAAGTGGGTCAGCATGTGACTCTGGCCAGGAGTCAGCTTGAAGTCAGGCAAGGGAGTGTTGGGGTCCTTGTGCCAATCATCAACGTAGTCGAGGATCAGCTTGGGATCCAAAAGCAGTGGCACCTCTGATCCTTTGGCTCTAGCGGCCCTGACTTGCCTATCTATGATGATTTCTGCAAGTTCATCATCATCAGCTTCGTCTTCATCAGACGACACTTGGAAATCGACTTGCTTCTTTTGAATACTTGGGCATGGACCTCGTCCAGCAGTGGCCTTTGTCTTCAGCAGTGAGAGGCTAGCTGAGGAACTTGGTGCAGCTGAGGAACTAGCTGAGACACCTGAGGCAATGGAGATGCCGGCAGTCCTTTGCCACGAAGAGAGATGCACAGGTGCTGAGGATTTGGTCGGAACAGCTGAAGGCTTTGGCGGAGGAGCTGAGGACTTTGGAGGAACAGGAGCAGCATGAGGAATTTGTCATGAGGGCTTTGAGGATTCTGGCCGTGAGGGCATTGCTGAGGAACTTGGCCTTGAGGGCATTGTTGGTGAAGCACTTGGCTTGCGCGCAGGCTTCTTTGACATAGCCTTCTTTGGCTTGACAAAGGCCTCAGCAGAGGCAGCAGCAGCAGCAGAGTCTTTATTAAATTTCCTCACTGCTTCTCTGGCTTGCTTAGCCAACTTGGCTTGGCGCTTGGCCCATTCATCAGGATAGTCCTCACCGCGCTTGAGGCTAGTGGGATCAGCAATTTGGCCAGGTGCCAGTGGTGCTCTTGGGCATGGAGGATTGAGTGTGAATTTCTTCATATACTTAGGAGTGACATATCTGTACTCCCTCCATTCTCTTGCCCATCTCCTCTCTATCTTCTGAATGCGCACTTTGCGCTCATTCTTTGTTTCCTCAGTAGGTGTGCAGTACCCAGCATATATGTCATCAGGGATTTCAAGCGCTGTATTTACCTCAGGCCTCTTTCCTCCCTTCTGTGGCCTTTTACCATCAGCCATTTTCTTCAGTTGAGGAATTTGAACAATTGAATTCTCTGAAGAAGTATGCAACTTTTCTTCGAGGAACGCTGCAAATGAGTTAAGTTGATGAGAACCTAGTGATTCAGCAGCTGACATGTGTACCTGTGAACAGAGTATAGTTGCGAGGAATTTGGAGAGGTCATATGCGTTCTCAGAAGGTTTTTCAAAATGAACAAGTTTGAGGAATTTGACCAGATGAGTCTTGAAGATTTTCACTAAGCGTTCTTTGTCTTAGGTTCCAGAGTTGTATAGATCGAAGATCCACACAATTGAGGAATCTTGAAGAAAAATGATGCTTAGAGAAACGAATCAAGAACAGATGACTTGTGAGGTGTTCAGTGTGTGAAGATATGAAGAAAAACACTTTTGAAGATTTTGTAGATAATCATTCGAATCAACGAGGGCAGTAAAAGTAACTTTTATTTACCCTGGACGAAGAACACGACGAACTGGAGTGAGGAGATGTGAAGTTCGTCTGTGCAGATCTTCCACGCCCTAACTTGGCGGAGGAAGACGGCTACGGCGGCGGCGGAGTGAAGATGTCCGCGGTCGGCGCGAGTACGTCGGCGACGAGGTCGAGGCAGTGAAGCTCTTCCTCACCGGCGGCGATGAAGTAGCGGCGGCGCTAGGGTTTGAGAAGCTCGAGCTGGAGAGAGAGGTCGAGCGGAGTAAAAGAAGTGAGGAAGGGAAGGAGGGGTATTTATAGCCACGGTGAAAAACTGCTCGCCCGAAGAAATTGGACGAACGTGCCCCTGACCCTTCTCATTCGCATGACATGTGTCACCCACGTAGTGAGAGGTGGAGATCGTGTTAGATCATGGGTGAGTGGATAAGTGTATCGTGGGATGCGGAACGGTTTGAGCGGCAAAGCTGAAAATTTAAATAAGATAGGTTTTAAAGCTCCATTCGTAATTTCTTCAGCTGACAAGGACACAGTGAAGATTTTGAACGAGTTTCAAATAGAACGCACATGAAGAATTTGTGAACAGATTGGGTTGAGTATAGCATAGAGGGGAAGGGTCCGATCACATTCACTTAGCAGAAAACCAACTTGAAGAAATAGTAATAAGTGAATGTTGTAGAGGACATAAACTCATATATATATATAGCTAATGAAGAAAAATGACAGAACCAGTGAAGACTATGCAAAGTTGAAGAATATGAATAATTTGAGGAATTTCAATTTTTGGTGGTGGCGTGACCCACCGTATAAGAATGATGATTTCAGACACCGCGTACAATTATCGTAGGGTTCTGAGAATCAAATTCTTCGTTAATTTCTTCACACTAAGAGTGTTATTCTTCATTGATTGAAGAAAAACGTTTCTTCATGTGTTGCACATCTAAGTCATCAATTTTGCATAAGTGTTAGGATGAGTGTCCTTTTCAAAGAACATTCGAAGATTCTAGGATATTTAGCTCACACCGCAACTTGCTAAATCTCTTCTCATCCAAGGGCTTTGTGAAGATATCGGCTAGCTGTTCTTCAGTCTTCACATGCTCAATAGAAATGTCGCCCTTCAACACATGATCACGAAGAAAATGATGACGAATCTGAATGTGCTTTGTCTTCGAGTGCTGAACTGGGTTGTGAGCAATCTTGATGGCACTCTCATTGTCACAGAAGAGAGGCACATTCTTCATGTTGACGCCGTAGTCCTTGAGAGTTTGCTTCATCCATAGCAATTGGGCACAGCAAGAACCAGCGGCAATGTACTCAGCTTCAGCAGTAGATAGTGATACGCAGTTCTGTTTCTTCGAGGACCAACAGACCAAAGATCGTCCGAGGAAATGACATGTACCAGATGTTGACTTGCGATCCACACGATCACCAGCATAGTCAGAGTCAGAATATCCAACAAGATCAAAAGCCGAGCCCTTGGGGTACCATAATCCAAGTGTTGGTGTGTGAGCTAGATATCGAAGAATATGCTTCACAGCCTTATGGTGTGATTCCTTCGGTGCAGCTTGAAATCGGGCACACATGCAAACACTAAGCATTATATCTGGCCTAGATGCACATAAGTATAATAAGGAACCTATCATGGAGCGGTATACCTTATGATCGAAGTCAATACCATTTTCATCAGTGCACAGATGGCCATTTGTGGGCATAGGAATTTTGACGCCTTTGCAATCTTGCATGCCGAATTTCCTCAGTACATCCTTGAGGTATTTCTCCTGAGATATGAATATGCCATTGTGTTGTTGACGAATTTGAAGACCTAAGAAGAATTTCAACTCTCCCATACTAGACATTTGATATTCTTCACTCATCATATAGGCAAATTCATCACTATAACGTTGGTCAGTACAGCCAAAGATAATATCATCAACATATACTTGGCACACAAACAATTCACCATCATAAGATTTAGTGAAAAGAGTAGGGTCGAGTGAACCGGGTTTGAAGCCTTTCTTCATGAAGAGTTCCTTCAAAGTATCATACCAAGCCCGTGGGGCCTGCTTGAGGCCATAGAGGGCCTTGTTGAGTCTGAAGACTTTGTCAGGATTCTTTGGATCTTCAAAACCTGGGGGTTGAGCAACATATACTTCTTCCTCAAGCTTACCATTGAGGAATGCACTTTTCACATCCATTTGATATAGAGTGATATCATGATGGTTAGCATAAGCAAGTAATATGCGAATAGCCTCAAGTCTAGCAACAGGTGCAAAAGTTTCATCGAAATCAATTCCTTCAACCTGTGTGTAGCCTTGAGCTACAAGCCGTGCCTTATTCCTCACCACAAGGCCATTTTCATCTTGCTTGTTGCGGTAGATCCACTTTGTGCCGATGATATTGTGCTTGCGAGGATCTGGACGTTTGACCAGTTCCCAGACATTGTTGAGCTCGAACTGATGTAATTCTTCTTGCATGGCCTGAATCCACTCAGGCTCCAGAAATGCTTCATCTACCTTAGTGGGCTCTGTAATAGAGACAAAAGCATACTGCCCACAAAAGTTAGACAAATGTGAAGCTTTTGAGCGTGTGAGAGGACCTGGCGCTTTGATGTCATTGATGATCTTTTCAACTTGCACTTCTTTTGCAATGCGAGGATGAGCTGGTTGTCGTTGAAGAATTTGATCAGCGTTTTCTTCAGCACCATTTTTCATTTTCAGGTGCATTAGCTCGACGTTCTTCATGTTCTGGAATGAATTCTTCAGCAGATTCTTCAGTAGGAATGACATCCTCAGTAGCCTTGAACTTGATAGTTTCCTCAGGTGCTGGTTCATCTATCACAGTAGGTAGGTGCTCTCTTTGCGAGCCATTAGTTTCATCGAACCGCACATCTACAGTTTCAACAACTTTGTGAAGAACGTTGTTGAAGACTCTGTAGGTGTGCGAGTCCTTTCCGTAACCAAGCATAAAACCTTCATGTGCTTTCGGTGCAAATTTTGAGTTGTGATGAGGATCTCTAATCCAACATTTAGCACCGAAGACTTTGAAATAACTTACATTGGGTTTCTTATCAGTGAGGAGTTCATAGGCAGTCTTTTTGAAGAATTTGTGAAGATATACTCTGTTGATGATGTGGCACGCAGTATCAATTGCCTCAGTCCAGAAACGACGAGGCGTTTTGTATTCATCAAGCATAGTGCGAGCCATCTCAGCAAGAGTCCTGTTCTTGCGCTCCACGACGCCATTCTGCTGAGGAGTGTAAGGAGCAGATAACTCATGAGTAATACCAAGTTCATCAAGATAGTCATCGAGACCAGAATTCTTGAACTCAGTGCCATTGTCACTTCTGATGTGCTTGATCTTCACACCAAAGTTGGTTGAAGCCCTCGAGGAAAATCGTTTGAAGACTTCCTGCACTTCATGTTTGTAAGTAACAAGGTGTACCCATGTGTAGCGAGAATAATCATCAACAATAACAAAGCCATATTGAGATGCTTCATTTGAAATAGCAGAATAATGATTAGGACCAAAGAGATCCATGTGAAGCAATTCAAATGGGCGAGTGGTGGTCATGATAGTCTTCGCTGGATGCTTGGCCTTGGTCATCTTCCCAGCTTCACAGGCTCCGCATAGGTGATCCTTGAGGAATTTGACATTCTCGATGCCAATGACATGCTTCTTCTTCGCAAGCGTGTGCAAATTCCTCATGCCTGCATGACCAAGTCGTCGATGCCAGAGCCAGCCTTCTGAAGCTTTTGCAAGTAAGCACACGGCTGGTTGTGGTCCTGTAGAGAAATCAACAATATACAGGTCTCCTCTCCTAAAGCCTTCGAAGACTTTGGAATTGTCAGCTTCCATAACCACAACACAACGGTACTTGCCAAAGACAACAACCATATCAAGATCACAAAGCATTGAGACAGACATAAGGTTGTATCCTAAGGACTCAACAAGCATGACTTTGTCCATGTGTCGATCCTTTGTAATCGCAACCTTACCTAGACCCAATACCTGACTTTTGCCTTTGTCAGCAAAGATGATATGCTTCAGATGCGACGGAGATAATGGAGCATCCATCAATAGATTCTTGTCACCAGTCATGTGGTTTGTACATCCACTATCGAGGACCCACTCAGTGGCTTTGGGTTGATCATCCTGCAGATGAATTAGTGCAGCTTACAAACTCATATACTTCATCAGTGAAGAATATGACATCAATTCATCAGATCAATTTCATCAAGTAAAAGAACTGATAAAGCAATATGAGGACGTGAGAAATGAAAGTTCATTTCTTCATGATTAGCCTGCGTCCTTTCAGGCATGCTCAGGTCTCCAGCAAATTCTTCAGACGATTATGTGCGTCTGGAGACCTGACCCTGCAGAAGAGATTAGTTCTTTTTCTTCACCACCCACATCTGAAGGGGTGGCAAAGAGTTCATCATTCTGCGAGCTCCATACGAGAAGGATGGCATAGAAGCCAGTCCATTTCGTTTCACATAAGAGGGGTTAGAGTAAGCATAAGAGTAAGCAGAGAAATTCTTCGAGGACTTATGGACATAATGATTTGAAGAATAATGCACATATCCATAATCCTTAGATCTTCCCTGCGAAACAGACGGGTTAGCACGATGATGTTCATATGAGGACTTTGATCCATATGAGGAATTTGGTCCATATGAAGAATTTGATCTGGGGTTCCTATTCTTCACAGGTGGCGTCATGATGACATTCACCTGAAGATTTTCAAGACATCTTTTGGGAACCCAGATTTTCTTCATAGGGGAGCCGTTCCTGCAGTTAGTGCCAACATATCTAGCAAATACTTCACCATTCTGATTTTTGAATAGCTTATAGTTGGAGTCAATTGACTCATCATCAGAATGAGGAGATTCACATGCAAATCCAGATAAGTTAGATGGATCAACTGGAGGTCCCTTTGCAGCAACCCATGTAGTTTTGGGGTACTGCTCAGGCTTCCAATATGTACCATCAGCATTGAGTTTCCTCTCAAAGGCGATACCCTCTTTCCTAGGGTTCCTGTTGAGGATCTGCTTTTTAAGCACATCACAAAGAGCCTGATGCCCTTTGAGGCTTTTGTACATGCCTGTCGTGTACAATTCCTTCAGCCCTGCATCGTCAGTGATACTAGCAATGTCCTCAGATGAGGAATTAGTGATAGCAGAGGCATGTGAAGAATTTGAAACATTAGCAGCATTTGAACATTCAGGTGAAGAATTAGCAGATTCACGTTCAATGCACTTCAAGCATGGAGGAACAAATTCTTCCTGAGATGCGCTGATTTGTTGAGCAAGTAATGAATCGCGCTCCTTCTGAAGATCTTCATAACTCACTCTTAGCTTCTCAAGGTCTTTCTTTCTTTGAAGAAATTCATAAGAAAGCTTCTCATGATCCGATAAGAGAGTGTTATGATGACTTTGAAGTTTGTCAAGCTTGGACTGAAGTCTCTGAAGATTATCAGTCAAAGTTTCAATGCGATCCATTTCTTCACCCAACATATCATCACTTTTATTTAGCATGTTTTGAACCTTTTCTAAAGCCCTTTGTTGTTTATAGCAATCTTAGCAAGTTTAGAATAGCTGGGCTTAAGGTTTTCATCAGATTCATTCTCACTTGATTCAGAGGAGGTATATTTGAGTACCTTGGCACCCTTTGCCATGAAGCAATAGGTGGGAGCGTAGTCATCATCGCCTTCATCAACCTTATTGGTGAGGTCATTTTCTTCAGTGTTGAAGATAGACTTGCTGACGAATGCAGTAGCGAGAGCTAGGCTTGACACTCCGGATTCGGATTCCTCAGATGACCCCTCTTCCTGATTTTCTTCAGATTCAGCCTCAGAGTTCATTTCCTTGCCAATGAATGCCCTGGCCTTCTTGGAGCTGCTCTTCTTGTGATATGGAGGCTTTGAGGATTTTGATGATGAGGATTTGTGGATTTCTTCTTTTTCTTTGCATCATCAGAACTGTAATCCTTGTATTTCTTCTTCTTTGATTCCTTTTCCCACTGAGGACAATCTTGAATGAAATGTCCAGGTTTCTTACACTTGTGACAGAGCCTCTTCTTGTAGTCACCCGATGAGGAATCATTGCTCCTTGAGGATCTTCCAAGGCGACCACGTCTTGAGAACTTCTGGAACTTCTTCACGAGCAGAGCCAGATCATGGCTCAGTTCTTCAGGATCACCAAGGCTGCTACCAGAGTCTTCATCTTCGGACTCAGATACTGCCTTGGCCTTCAGTGCACGTGTTCTGCCATAGCTTGAACCATAGAGATCTCTCTTTTCAGCAAGTTGGAACTCATGAGTATTTAGCCTCTCGAGAATATCAGCGGGATCAAGTGACTTGTAATCAGCACGTTCTTGTATCATCAATGCCAGAGTGTCAAATGAGAAATCAAGCGATCTCAGCAATTTCTTCACCACCTCATGGTCAGTGATGTCAGTGGCACCAAGTGCTTGAAGCTCATTTGAGATGTCAGTGAGGCGATCGAAGGTTTGTTGAACATTTTCATTGTCGAGTCTTTTGAAGCGGTTGAAGAGATTGCGAAGAACATCAACTCGAGAGTCACGCTGAGTTGAGACTCCTTCATTCACTTTGGACAACCTGTCCCAGATAAGCTTCGCTGTTTCCAAAGCACTCACTCTGCCATACTGTCCTTTGCTCAGATGGCCACATATGATATTCTTCGCTTGAGAGTCGAGTTGCTTGAATCTCTTCACATCGGCAGCATTCAGAGAAGGTGTGACTGAGGGAACACCATTTTCCACAACATACCAGAGATCGTTATCAATTGCTTCAAGATGCATTCGCATCTTATTCTTCCAGTAGGGGTAGTCCGTCCCATCGAAGGTAGGACACCTAGCAGAGACCTTGATCATACCTGCGGTCGACATAACTAAAACTCTAGGCGGTTAAACCAAAATCACACAGAACAAGGGAGTACCTTGCTCTGATACCAATTGAAAGTGCGTTATATCGACTAGAGGGGGTGAATAGGTGATTTTTATGAAATTCTTCACTGAGGAATTTGCTGGTGAGGAAATTCCTTAGCGAAGAACTACTAGCAGCGGAATAAGTACTCAAAAGTAAACAGAACAGAATACAAGCATAGTCATCATGATGAAATGAAGACAGGCATAGAGTACAGGAATGCGTAATCACAGGATAACACAGGATGAAGACAAACAGACTGAAGAAATTGAACTGAGGAAATTGAGAAAGTCTTCAGTCAAAGTCTTCAAACACAGATATGAACAAACATACATCATAGTTATGAGGAAATGAAAGAGTTGAGGAAATAGAACTAGTAAGCTCGGTGAAGACAATGATTTGGTAGACCAGTTCCAACTGATGTCTCAGTTGTACGTCTGGTTGGAGTGGCTGAGTATTTAAAGTCGAGGACACACAGTCCCGGACACCCAGTCAAGGACACTTAGTCCAAGACACCCAGTCCTCACCGTATTCTCCTTGAACTAAGGTCACACAGACCTCGTCCAATCACTCATGGTAAGTCTTTAGGCGACTTCCAAACCTTCACAAACTTGGTCACCCGGCGATCCACAATTCCTCTTGGATGCTCTAGACCATGACGCCTAACCGTCTGGAAGAAGCACAGTCTTCAAAGGTAACAAGCGTCGGATCCACTCAGGATCAATCTCTTCAGTGATGCTCAATCACTTGGGGTTTGTAGGTGTTTGGGTTTTGGGTTTTTGGTTTTTCCTCACTTGATGATTTTCGCTCAAAGTCCTCGGAGGATGGGTTGCTCTCAAATGACAAGTGTCAGTTTCTCTCGGAGCAGCCAACCAGCTAGTGGTTGTAGGGGGCGGCTATTTATAGCCTAGGGAGCAGCCCGACATGATAAGACATAAATGCCCTTCAATGATATGACCGTTAGGTGGATAGATATTTTGGGACAGCTGGCGCATAGCACAGCAACGGTCGGAATTTTGAGTAGCAAAATCCTCAGGGCTATCATGTTCCTCACTGTGTAGGCAATCCGCACTGGCGAATTCCTAACTCCTCAGTCGGGACAAATTCCTCAGAGATTAGAAGAACTTCGTCTCTGTCACTGAAGAAATTGACTGAACTATATGAGATTTCCAATGGCTTCACTCGAAGGGATTGGTAGGTGTAGGATTTTGAGTTGAGCATCACATGGAAATTTTTCCTTAGTATTTCCTCGACCCCCTTTAACAGTACGGTGTTTCCTATGACTCAAGAAAGAGAAAAACAAAACTATGAAAACGAAAGTCTTCAAGCTTCATATTCCTCGCATGAATATCAAGTCTTCACGGACGCACCAATTTCTTTACTTTCAAAGTCATCATGGAAGTCTTCAGAAATACCAAAATCTTCAGTCGAAGATGTTCATTTTTAGGGGTTGACTTTTCCTGTATATATCAAACTCCTCATAGACTTATAGACCTGTGTACACTCACACACGCATTAGTTCCTTAACCTATAAGTCTTCAATACACCAAAATCACTAAGGGGCACTAGATGCACTTACATTTTGGCTCACCAAGGTTCTCATGGACGGCAGCAGCGGACTAAACCTCATCTATGAGGATACAATACAAAAAATGGAAATAGACAGGAGCCGCATCGAGCAAAGCAACACGACCTTCCGAGGAATCATTCCCAGTCAGGAGGCACGGTGTGCGGGAAAATTCACATTCGACATGGTATTCGGCACACCGGTGAACTATCGATCCGAAGAAACAACCTTCCAAGTGGCCCCTTTCAACAGCGGATATCACGCCCTCTTAGGGCGAGATGGATTTACGCGCTTCCAAGCGGTACCCCATTATGGATACATGAAGCTTAAGATGCCTTGGCCCAACGGTATAATCACTCTAGCTAGTGATCCGGACATAGCACTCCGCGTCGAGAATAAAACCGTATCCTTGGTTCTCGAGGCATTATCTGAAGCCCTCATGGCCGAAGAATTAACTGCGCTGTGCTCCATGGTGGACAGGGATGATGTGGTCCTAGACAAACGACCCAAGTCCACCTCCTTCAAACCAGCAGAAGAAATAGTCAAATTCCAAGTCCATCCAATGGACCCCAAGAAGACAACATCCATTGGAGCACAACTAGACCCAATGGTTGATGCCGCGCTATGAGAGTTCCAGCGCGAGAATTGGGATATATTCGCCTGGCACCCTTCTGATATGCCAGGAATCCCACGCGAGTCGGCCGAACAAAGCCTCAATATATTGAAGGGATATAAACCGGTCAAGCAAACACTGTGGCGCTTTTCCGAACCCAAATGTCAAGCTATGGGGGAGGAGCTAGCCATGCTAATCGAGGCAGGCTTCATTAGAGAAATAAAACATCCCGACTGGCTAGCAAACCTGGTGATGGTTCCAAAGAAGGACATGTCCTGGTGCCTGTGTGTCGATTTCAAAGACCTCAACAAGGCTTGCCCTAAGGTTCCCTTCCCCCTCCCCCACATTGACCAGATCATTGATGCTACCACAGGACACAACTCATTATGCTTCCTTGACGCATATTCCAGATACCATAAAATTAAAATGAAGGAGTCCGATCAAGCTGCAACAACATTCATCAACCCGTATGGGCCATTCTGCTTCAACACCATGCCTTTCGGACTCAAGAATGCCAGCACACTTATCAACGCATGATCCAAACATGCCTGGAGAAACATATCGGAAGGATAGTTGAAGCCTATGTGGATGATGTCGTAATCAAGACAAGGCACGTTGAAACACTAATAGACGACCTACGCCTCACATTTGACAACCTCCGCGCATATGACATTAAGCTCAATCCAGAAAAGTGTGTTTTTGGCGTCCC
The DNA here is from genome assembly GCF_018294505.1 of Triticum aestivum. Classification (NCBI taxonomy): domain Eukaryota; kingdom Viridiplantae; phylum Streptophyta; class Magnoliopsida; order Poales; family Poaceae; genus Triticum; species Triticum aestivum. The sequence goes on from NC_057797.1 coordinate 447,761,166, forward strand.
CGCAGGAAAGCTGTTGGGCTTCATCGTTTCCAATAGAGGAATTGAAGCAAATCCAGCCAAAATCCGGGCTCTGTCACAATTGTCTACACCAACAAACCTTAAACAAGTCCAAAAACTCGCGGGTTCCATGGCAGCTCTAAGCCGCTTTATCTCCAGATTAAGAGAAAAGGCACCGCCACTCTATCGTCTTCTACGGCGAACCGATCACTTCGAGTGGACGGACGCGGCAACAGTTGGACTAGAAGAAATAACAACCCTTCTAGCGAGCAACCCAATCCTGGCTGCACCAAACTTCGGCAAACCCATGTTGCTATACATATCAGCAACACATCAGGTGGTGAGCGCCATACTTGTCGTTGAATGAGAACAGGACGGACACAAATTCCCGCTTTAGAAGCTAGTATACTACGTATCCACTGTCCTTACACCATGCAAATCCTGGTACCCCCATTATCAAAAGATAGCATACGCGGTCCTCATGGCATCCCGAAATCTACGACACTACTTCCAGGAGTGTTCGATCATGGTGGCTTCTGAAGTACCACTCAACGACATAATAAACAACCGCGATGGCATGGGCCGGATTGCCAAATGGGCCATTGAGCTCCTCCCATTTGACATTACATACAAACCACGTCGAGCTATAAATCCCAAGTACTGGCTGACTTCATCGCCGAATGGACAGAGGCCAAACTCCCTAAAGAGTACGCCACATATTCCAATTGGGTTATGTATTTCGATGGCTCCAAAATGCTGGCAGGACTAGGAGCGGGTGTCATTTTAACGTCCCCTACTGGAGACGTAGTTCAGTACGTACTCCAAATACTATACACAGACTCCAATAACGCAGCCGAATACGAGGCCTTATTGCATGGTCTCCGAATGGTTGTCTCCATGGGCATATAGCGCCTGGAAGTGCGCGGGGACTCAAACCTCGCAATATCTCAAATAAATGGAGACTTCGATGCCAAATACCCGAAGATGGCAGCTTATCGTAATGTCGTCCTAAAAATGTCAGCTCGGTTCGAGGGATTCAAGTTCCATCATGTGGCTCGAGAAAGTAATCAAGCGGCGGATGTTCTTGCTCGCATAGGCGCTAAGCGCGACCCCGTCCCACCTAAATTTTTTTGGAAAGGCTTTTTAAGCCATCCGTGGTGTGGCAGGGGGAGGGAGGCAACACTAGTTCGGATCCAAACACAACTCTAGATTCCGAACACACCGATATCGTCGGAGGCTCAACCACCGAAATAACACCGTCGGCCCATCTCATTATGGTAGTTATTGCCCAATGGACCGAACCCTTCTTGGGCCACCTATATAAGAAGGAGCTTCCCGAGGATCAGAATGAGGCCCGCTGCATTGTCCGGTGTTCGAAGGCCTACAAGGTTCATGACGGAGAGCCCTATAAGAAAAGCGCTACCGGAGTTCTTCAAAGATGTATCTCCGAGGAAGAGGGGCGGCAACTCTTGGCTAAAATTCACGCCAGACTCGGCGGTCACCACGTCGCAGCTCAGGCCCTTGTTAGCAAGGCCTTCCGTACAGGGTTTTATTGGCCGACGACCTGAGCAGATGCACATGACCTTGTCCAACATTGTGTCGGATGTCAACTCTTCGCCAACCAAAGCCATATGCCCCCCACGGCCTTACAAACAATCCCCATCACTTGGCCTTTTGCGTTCTGGGGAGTTGATATGGTCGGACCCCTTAAAGGAGGAAGCCATAGGAGAAAGTATCTGTTGGTCATGGTGGATAAATTCACTAAGTGGATAGAGGCCAAACCAGTTAAAACGGCCGAGGTGGGGCCGGTAATATTTTTCATATCCGGCGTGGTACACCGTTATGGTGTTCCACATAGCATCATCACCGATAATGGCTCTAATTTCACAGCTGGTGAAGTGAAAACTTGGTGAGCTAATTTTGGCATTAAGCTCGATTACGCCTCTGTCTATCACCCGCAGACAAACGGTCAAGTCGAACGGGCTAATGGTCTTATTATGAGCGGCATTAAACCTATACTAGTGCGGTCTTTGAAAGAATCAGACAAGCACTATGTGGAGGAACTTGACTCCGTACTCTGGGGGCTGCGGACCACGCCCAACCGCACTACTGGATATACACCTCTCTTCATGGTGTACAGTGCGGAAGTAGTGTTACCCTGCGACATTATTCACGACTCACCTCGAGTGCGCATGTACGAAGAGAGAGACACCGAGCTTGATCGGCAGGACAACTTAGATGCCCTGGAGGAGGAGTGCGACGTCGCAAAAGCCCGTTCCGCATTTTATCAACAGCAGGCTCGCAGAGACCAAAGCAGAGAAGTGAGGGCCAAGACTTACAACGTTGGTGAACTCGTTCTACGCCTGCCGGAGAGGAAAAAGGACAAACTCAAGCCCAAGTGTGAGGGCCCCTTCATTATTGAAGAAGTTCTCACCGGAGGAGCGTACCGCCTGTGTGATGCATCAGACAATCACTTGGAGCCGAACCCCTGGAATGCGGCCAGACTCCGATGATTCTATGCCTAGCGTCGAACTCTGTGTTCGTCTCCTTCCTCTTGTTATTAACGTTATTTTTTCTCTCTTTTCATTTTTTTATCTCTTTTCATTTTGCTCTTTAGCCCTACGGCTTTAGTACTGCTAGACCGTGCTCCCCTGATGCGTACATCTCCAAGTATGTACGTCCATTATACCTGGGGGCTTCTTGTACAGAAGCTTGCTGTTATTCTTCGAGCATCATGCTCACCACATATGCGTTCTTCCCATATGTACCTTTTCTTCGCCATTATATGCATCGATATGACTTAAGTTTTGGCCAAGCTGGGTTGCCTATCTCCTGTGCTTATGATCTACGTTCCCGTTAGTTCGGGTAGGGAGTAAAGGGAGCACCTCTGCGATTGTTACTGCCGGGTCATCCGGATGTGTACCTCAGACTGGGTGAAGCCGAAAGCTAGCGTTCTTAAGGGATTATTCGGTCGGTGAATTAAAGACGTTTCCGCATTAACTCCATTGTGAAACCCCAGAAGTTACTTACTCTATGATTTTTTCAATCACAGTTCGAACATGCACATTAAACACATGCACACCTAGGGAAAGGAACCCTTAACGGAACTATTCTCTCTGGAAGATGTTTCTTACATAATGTAATATAACATAACTAGCCGGATACACATTGTTTGTTCAAGCAACTGTGACCCCTACGCCTGGTTCCCATGCATACCCTGGTATATTATACCACTAGGGTATTCGAAAACACTCCGCACCTTCGGGTCCAAAGGTCAAATAGAAAAGGTCAGCCATGACAATTGTTTTTACAATCCAGCTAGAAGGAAAGTACATAGTCACTTAGGACTTAAAGACTTCCTCCTCTATACCGTCCAACAGGCGGTATAACTTACAATCCTGTTGGGAATATCTCGCGACCACCTCTAATTGGTCATATACTAAACTAACGGGAATTTCTTCCCCATTTGACCCTAGCGGTCCGACCCAGGCCATGTGATTCGGATCTAGCTTGGTATACCGCGTTTTTACCATGGCCCAGGCCTCTCACGCACCCTCTCAACAGGCCGATATCTTCCATAGTCGGATACGCCGCCGCACTCCCTTGAACAGCTCTACAAGCTTCTCCATACTCCCTGGAGGGGAGGCGGATGGCCATAAGGCCTTGTCTACACTCTGCATTACCTGCTGATCTTGCTCGTGTAACCACGACAGCCCTTACAAAAGATCACTTGATGATCCGGACACCTTCTCTTCGGGACGGCCTGTCAACATACCTGCAATCACAGCTATATCAGCTAGGTTTACCCCCAAACTGTTATAAGATAAATTCGGCCACATACTGAATATGCCGCCTCACAGCTTTTTGTTCTCCTTCACGGAGTCGGCTAGCTGGGCTCACACATCTTTCAGTTCTTCTCCCAGTTTGGTGTTTGAATCTTGTAGTTCGTTTTTCTCCTCTCTGACTTTGGTTAGAATGCGCTCACTTGTCGCATGTTTTCTCTTCGCCTCTTTTCGCTCGTTTGAGCGGCCTTCAGTTCCTCTCCCAGTTGGTCTGATGACCCTGTTATGAGACAAGCAGTAGTTGCAATACAGCTGGCATATAATTTTTTGTTTCTCGATGGAGGGAAATATTACCATAGGATGCCTTCTTGAACTTTTCCAGTTCGGCGGTAGCAGCAGTTAGCTGTGTCTGTCACTGCTCCAGCTCTTGGGCTAGCAGGTAGTTCTTCTTCGTAAGAGCCAGGTTATACAACGATCCTTAAAACATTTGTCCCAGCTGCTTCAAGTCTCGGGGGCTACGGGCACATGGTTATCAAATTTGGACAAGGTAAACTTACCTGCACATCTTTCAAATGTTGCTCGGTGGCCCTGTTAACCCCATCTCGAGCAGCTCGGATGTATGCATCAGCCGAGCTGAAGGCACTGAACGCCTCTTATGAGAAGCGGGGATTTCGTAAAACGGCCCTCCGGCGCCGGTGATTCATGGCGCTCTCCACTTCCGAATTGGTGACGGAGATATTTTCCGAACCCTCGGCAGAAGGACAGTCCGGCGCCACTCCCATATTGGGCCCCGTCTCTTCGGCTGGGACCGAATCTTGGTTATCAGGAGTACAACCGGTCGAGTCCCCGAACACAGTTCGTCGAACCTTTTCCCTGATACAAAATGAACATATGAGTCACAGTTGGACGCGACTGCTAAAAGGAGCATAGTTGCGAACCCATACCTCTTCAAGGAAGGCCCGACCATATCTCTATTTGCCTTCCTCTTCGAAGGCCTACTCGACGCGGGAGCCGCTCTCTTGCATAGGGCCTAGGGCCTATAAGTGCCTAGGGCCTATATCATGCATCAAAACTACTTTTGACCATATAAATTTGACATGCAAGCTCAAGAACAGGGTCACCTAAGCAACACAAATTTTCAATGAATAAAGCACTAGAACAAAAACTAATTGGACCAATGGAGGAGTCACATACTAAGGAACAATCTCCCCAAGAAGTTTTGTGAGAGGTGCTTTGAGCAAGGAGATTGAAAATGGCAGCAAAACAAGCTTGGACTCGGGTTTGAGCTGGTTTTTCGTGTTTGGGGGAGGAAGATGAAGTGTGTGGCTGAAAGAATAAGTGGAGGAGGGCCACCGTGGGCCCACGAGGCAGGGGCGCACTCTAAGGGGGTGGGCGCGCCCTCCACCCTCGTGGTAAGGTGGTTGGCCCCCCTGGTGTGTATTTTGTTCCATAAATCCTCAAATATTCTATAAAAAATCATATTTAATTTCCAGGGCATTTGGAGAACTTTTATTTTTGAGGTATTTTTATATTGCACGGATAATCAGATAACAAACAGAAAATTATTTATTTTCACTTTATTTCAACTAAATAACAGAAAGTATAGAGAGGGTACAGAAGGTTGTGCTTCTAGTTTCATCCATCTCATGCTCGTCAAAAGGAATCCACTAACAAGGTTGATCAAGTCTTGTTAACAAACTCATTCCGATTAACATGAAACCGGAGAAATTTCGAATAACACTAGGTTACCTCAACGGGGATATGCACATCCCCAATAATAAGTATATCATATTTCTTCTTGACAGTAGGAAGAGCAAATTCAAAACCTCCAAATATAGCCGATGGAATTTTTCCGATAGAATTGATGCTATGAACTTGAGGTTGTTTCCTCGGAAAGTGTACCGTATGCTCATTACCATTAACATGAAAAGTGACATTGCTTTGTTGCAATCAAAAACAGCCCCTGCAGTATTAAGAAAGGGTCTTCCAAGAATAATAGACATACTATCGTCCTCGGAAATATCAAGAATAACAAAGTCCGTTAAAATAGTAACGTTTGCAACCACAACAGGCAAATCCTCACAAATACCGACAGGTATAGCAGTTGATTTATCAGCCATTTGCAAAGATATTTCAGTAGGTGTTAACTTATTCAATTCAAGTCTACGATATAAAGAGAGAGGCATAACACTAACACCGGCTCCAAGATCCAATAAAGCAGTTTTAACATAATTTGTTTTAATGGAGCATGGTATAGTAGGTACTCCTGGATCTCCAAGTTTCTTTGGTATTCCACCCTTAAAAGTATAATTAGCAAGCATGGTGGAAATTTCAGCTTCCGGAATCTTTCTTTTATTTGTAATACTATCTTTCATGTACTTAGCATAAGGATTGGTTTTGAGTATATCAGTTAATCGCATACGCAAAAAGATAGGTCTAATCATTTCAGCAAAGTGCTCAAAATCCTAATCATCCTTTTTCTTGGATGGTTTGGGAGGAAAAGGCATGGGTTTCTGAACCCAAGGCTCTCTTTCTTTAGCATGTTTCCTAGAAACAAAGTCTTTCTTATCATAACGTTGATTCTTTGATTGTGGGTTATCAAGATCAATAGCAGGTTCAATTTCTAGATCATTATCATTACTAGGTTGAGCATCATTATGAACATCATCATTAACATTTTCATTAGGTTCATGTTGATTGCCAGATTGTGTTTCAGCATCAGACATAGAGATATGATTTGGATTATCAGGTGGTTCAGCAATAGGTTCACTAGAAGTTTGCACAGTTCTATCATTTTTCTTTTTCTTCTTTTTAGAAGAACTAGGTGCATCAATTTTATTTCTCTGAGAATCTTGCTCAATTCTCTTAGGGTGGCCTTTAGGATACAAAGGTTCCTGAGTCATTCTACCAGTTCTAGTAGCCACTTTAACAGCATAATCATTTTTCTTACTATTCATCTCATTGAGCAATTCCTTTTGAGCTTTAAGTACTTGTTCTACTTGAGTGGTAACCATAGAAGCATGTTTGCTAACAAGTTTAAGTTCAACTTTAATATTGGCCATATAATCACCCAAGTATTTAATCATATCAGCATTTTGTTTTAATTGTCTACCAAAATAAGCATTGAAGTCTTCTTGTTTAAACATAAAATTATCAAACTCATCCAAGCATTGACTAGCAATTTTAGCAGGAGGGATTTCAGCTTTATCATATCTATAGAGAGAATTTACCTTTACTACCTGTGTCGGGTTATCGGGGTCTGGAGGTTCTTCAATAAATAAAGGATTACGATCATATGTTTCTTCAACAGACGGTAAATTAAGACCATGTATTTCTTCAATAGGAGGTAAATTCTTAACATCTTCAGCTTTAATACCTTTTTCTTTCATAGATTTCTTTGCCTCTTGCATATCTTCAGGACCGAGAAATAGAATACCTCTCTTCTTCGAAGTTGGTTTAAGAATAGGATCATTAATTGGAGCAGGAGTTGGCTCCAGAGCTAGCTCCGGAGGTGTCCAATTATTTTCATTTGTCAACATATTATTCAATAAGATTTCAGCTTCATCCGGTGTTCTTTCCCTGAAAAGAGAACCAGCACAACTATCCAGGTAATCTCTGGAAGCATCAGTTAGTCTATTGTAAAAGATATCAAGTATTTCATTTTTCTTAAGAGGATGATCAGGCAAAGCATTAAGTAACTTGAGAAGCCTCCCCCAAGCTTGTGGGAGACTCTCCTCTTTAATTTGCACAAAGTTGTATATTTCCTTTAAAGCAGCTTGTTTCTTATGAGCAGGGAAATATTTAGCAGAGAAGTAATAGATCATATCTTGGGGACTACGCACACAACCAGGATCAAGAGAATTAAACCATATCTTAGCATCACCCTTTAATGAGAATGGAAATATTTTAAGGATATAAAAGTAGCGAGATCTCTCATCATTAGTGAACAGGGTGGCTATATCATTTAATTTAGTAAGATGTGCTACAACAGTTTCAGATTCATAGCCATGAAAAGGATCGGATTCAACCAAAGTAATTATATCAGGATCAACAGAGAATTCATAATCCTTATCGGCAACATAGATAGGTGAAGTAGCAAAAGCAGGGTCAGGTCTCATCCTAGCATTTAGAGATTTCTTATTCCATTTAGCTAATAACCTTTTGAGTTCATATCTATATTTGCAAGCTAAAGTAGCTAAAGAAGCATCTTGATCAAATAAATAACCCTCAGGAACAACAAGTGATTCTTCATCATCACTTTCGTCTTCATAATCAGATTCAATATTTTCAATCTCTCTAGCCCTAGCAATTCGTTCCTAGAGAAAATCACTAAGTGGCATAGTAGTATCAGGCATAGAGGTAGTTTCATCATAAGTATCATGTATAGCAGAAGTAGCATCATCAATAACATGTGACATATCAGAACAAATAGCAGAAGCAGGTTTAGGTGTCGCAAGCTTACTCATAACAGAAGGTAAATCAAGTGCAGAGCTAGATGGCAGTTCCTTACCTCCCCTCGTAGTTGAGGGATAGATCTTGGTTTTTGGATCTCTCAAGTTCTTCATAGTGATAAACAGATATAAATCCCAAGTGACTCAAAGAATTGAGCTATGCTCCCCGGCAACGGTGCCAGAAATTAGTCTTGACAACCCACAAGTATAGGGGATCGCAACAGTTTTCGAGGGTAGAGTATTCAACCCAAATTTATTGATTCGACACAAGGGGAGCCAAAGACTATTCTCAGGTATTAGCAGCTGAGTTGTCAATTCAACCACACCTGGAAACTTAATATCTGTAGCAACGTGTTTAGTAGCAAAGTAATATGATAGTGGTGGTAACGGTAACAAAAGAGTAACTAAAGCAAAGTAATGTTTTTGGTATTTTGTAGTGATTGTAACAATAACAACGGGAAAGTAAATAAGCGTAAACCAGTATATGGAAAGCTCGTAGGCATCGGATCAATGATGGATAATTATGCCGGATGCGGTTCATCATGTAACAGTCATAACATAGGGTGACACAGAACTAGCTCTAGTTTGTCAATGTAATGTAGGCATGTATTCCAAATATAGTCATACGTGCTTATGGAAAAGAACTTGCATGACATCTTTTGTCCTACCCTCCCGTGGCAGCGGGGCCCTAATGGAAACTAAGGGATATTAAGGCCTCCTTTTAATAGAGAACCGGAACAAAGCATTAACACATAGTGAATACATGAACTCCTCAAACTACGGTCATCACCGGTAAGTATCCCGATTATTGTCACTTCGGGGTTAACGGATCATAACACATAATAGGTGACTATAGACTTGCAAGATAGGATCTAGAACTCTCATATATTGATGAAAACATAATAGGTTTAGATTTGAAATCATGGCACTCGGACCCTAGTGACAAGCATTAAGCATAGCAAAGTCATAACAACATCAATCTTAGAACATAGTGGATACTAGGGATCAAACCCTAACAAAACTAACTCGATTACATGGTGAATCTCATCCAACCCATCACCGTCCAGCAAGCCTATGATGGAATTACTCACGCACGGCGGTGAGCATCATGAAATTGGTGATGGCGGATGGTTGATGATGACGACGGCGACGAATCCCCCTCTCCGGAGCCCCGAACGGACTCCAGATCAGCCCTCCCAAGAGGTTTTAGGGCTTGGCAGCGACTCCGTATTGTAAAATGCGATGATTTCTTCTCTCTTATTTTTTTTTCTCCCCGAAAGCAGTTATATAGAGTTGGAGTTGGAGTCGGAAGGTCTCCAGGGGGCCCACGAGGTAGGGGGCGCGCCCTAGGGGGGCGGCGCCCCCCACCCTCGTGTGAAGGGTGTGGGCCCCCTGGTCTTCATCTTTGGCGAGGATTTTTTATTATTTATTGTAAGATATTCCGTGGAGTTTCAGGTCATTCCGAGAACTTTTGTTTTCTGCACATAAAACAACATCATGGCAATTCTGCTGAAAACAGCGTCAGTCCGGGTTAGTTCCATTCAAATCATACAAGTTAGAGTCCAAAACAAGGGCAAAAGTGTTTGGAAAAGTAGATACGTTGGAGACGTATCAAGCTCCAGCGCCCAAGCTTCTAGCTTTTCCCTCAATCGAGAAAGCACTCCAATAATGTCCGGATCCGGAGCTAGGGGTAAGTGGACGGCCTCCTCCGTCAAGAAGAAGGATATTAAGGCACTTCGAGAGGTCGGATATTTGGCCAAGGAGATCACTCACCGTCGTCCCTACTCCAGAGCCCCACGAGAGGGTTGTTTTTCTCACACATTTTGTCCGCGGGCTGGGTTTCCCTCTCCACCCCTCCGTCCGTGGACTGATGTTTTACTACGGGCTAGACTTCCATGACCTAGCCCCCAACTTTATCCTCAACATCACGGCATTCATTCTCGTGTGTGAGGCCTTCCTCCGCATCCCGCCTCATTTTGGCCTATGGTTGAAGACCTTCAACGTGAAGACGAAGGTGGTGGGCGGCCAACAAGCAGAGTGCGAAGGCGCCATGGTGGGCAAGATGCCCAACATTACCTGTCTCGAAGGCTCGTTTGCGGACATGGTGAAAGGGTGGCAATCGGGGTGGTTTTATATCACCGAGCCGCGTGACGCCAACTGGGTGGCGGCCTCCGAATTCATATCTGGATTCCCGATGTGGCTCACCTCCTGGCAAGAGAGAGGCCTAACCTGGGGTCCCTCGGACGAGCTGACTGGGCTCCAGACGTGTGTCCAGAATATGATGGATAGGAAGATCAAGCTCGTCAACATGGTCCAAGTCATGTTCATTCGCCGGGTCCTTCCGTGCCAATGCCGGACTTGCTATCTGTGGGAGTACGACCCGGCCAATCATCAGACACTACAAGAGCTCTTCGGCACGACGCACGAAGAAATTTGGAAAGTGCTCTTCAAGGCCAGGGAGACGCCACCGCCCACGACCAAAGATCGCGGGCTTAGCTTAAAACGCCAGGCTAACCCGATAAGCTCTTTTAATGTTTTCGAGGCGTACCCTTTACTAGCATATTTTGAGAAAAATTCTAAGCCTTCCAACCCGTGTTTTCAGGCCTGGGTCAAGATAGCGGAGGGGATTAACAGTCCGGCTCCGCTGCCCGAAGACCAAGAATTCCCATTGTTGACGAAAATGCTTTTTCCAGCACCTTATGAGGTACCAGAGAAGACGGCCAAGAAAGTGGCCAAAGGGGCCAAGAAGGGCCCTCGCCGAAAAGGCGCTCCGGACATGATGTCCGAAGACGATACTTCCTCTTCGTCCGCTGATGACAACGATGAAGAGGAAGAATAAAGCGACTCCCCACCTGAAGTGGGGAGGAAGAAGAGAGTGGCCTCCACAAATCCGGAGACAAAAGCACCTAAGAGGGTTAGAGGATCCCACGCGGATAACTCCGTGTGAGATGTTGACAGCAGTCCGGAGAGACCTCGCCGGACCAAGCCTCAGGTCGCCTCGTAAGTACCAGGATCCGAAAACATCTAGCTTTCCGGGTTTGTGATATTGATATACCTTAAACCTGGTTATTGCAGTCCAACACGCGATGGCTCCCTGCGATCCTCGTCAGAGGGATCGCTAGACTCAAAGGAGATGGCTAGCATGTCTCCGCCACGTGCTCATTCCGTCTCTCCCAAGGGTGACGACGAGGTGGTGTCGCAAAAGACCTTCCCCGATCGTGGGGGCTTCCGGAGATCATCGGGGTGGTGCCCCCGGACAATTCCTCAATTGTCGGACACATGGGGGAAAATGCCCCCAGCGGGGACTGGCGACGAGGGCCGGGTTCCCTTTGGACCTGAGCCGGATACCATTCCGGAGACTTATGCGGCTCCAGAGTCCAGCGAATGGGATGCCCCGAAAGGAGGGAATGTGCCTGTTCCGCCAATGGCCTATATCCAACTAGAGGCGCCGGATAACCTGCTGGAGGCGCTACGAGGCGCCTCTATTGTGGATGCGCACCGCGCCCTTATGGGAGCGGTAATAGAGAAGGTCCAATTCGTGAAAAGCGGACTGACGAAGCCTGCACTAGCCTTCTGTCAGGCTTTGGGGTAAGTAATGCGTTTGTAGGAAGAATATCACAATATAGGCAGTAGCCCCTGATGCTCTGTTTGGTGTTCAGAAAAAAAAAGCCGAACAGAGGATCAAAAAGAAATATTGCAGGAGTCTAACATAAGTTGTTTTTGTGAATAAGCAGGTGTCGCTGCAGGTTGCCACCGCTCATGCTGCAGAGGTCTCCGGACTGAAGCGGGAACTGGAGCGGGCCGAGGAAGAGCTCGACCTCATAAAGAAGCAGCTAGAGGATAGCCAAGGTATGTGCTTATCTGCTGGTACCTTTTGATAGAGAAAACGAATAGTCTGTCCCGACTGAGTTGTCATGAACTTTATTAGGGGCCACGACTGAGGTGGCAGCCCTCAATAAGGCGTTGGCCAAGGCCGAGGACAAAGCGGCCAAGGAACGTGTCGCGCGTGAGAAGCATGAGGCCCAGGTCGGAGAGGCGCAACAACAGCTCCAGGGCGCGATCAAGAGATTTGAGTCCTTGGAGCGCGATTATAAGGCGCAGGAGTCTAAACTGACGAAGGCCCGCCGAAGCGCACATGATGCATGAGTCGAAGCCCAGAACGCCCTCCGGGAAATTCAGGCGGTCAAGGAGATTGCGACGGTAATTCTTTCACCATGTAAAGCAAGTATGTAGAAGAAACGTTCCTTGTACTTATCCGAGTTCGGGTTTTCCAGGGGCGTTTACGGATCTGCCGCGTAGTATATCGGATGCTGCCGAGCATTATCGAGCCTAAGAAGGGATGTATACGGAGAAGCTATTCTGGTCCCAGTATCTTGGACCCGAACATCCGTTGCCCTTCATCGACCAGCTAAAACAGTTGGTCGAGCTGCACAAGTCGGCAAGCTAGCCATGAAGGACCTGATAGTCCGGCTATGGCCTGCCGAGCCTGTACCTGGTAGCTATTTTGGACTTGTTAAGCGGCTTGTAAATGCCTGTCCGTGGCTCGAAACCGTGAAGCAATCGGTTTGCATTGAAGATGCGCGTATGGCCTTTGCTCGCGTCAAGACGCATTGGGCAAAGCTGGATGCCAAGAAGCTAATGGCCGAGGGGCCGCCGGAGGGCAAGGAGCATCGTCGACTCGAGCTCTATTTTGATGGCGTCCTGGAGGGGTCCCGCCTTGTGGCGGAACAATGTTCGAAGGATATTATATTCCCATGAGAATAATTGTATTATCCTGTCCTGTAATATGGAACAATGATGTTATGTATTATCCTGTCCTGCACCGTTAATCCATATTTACACACAGATTAATCTTTCTGCAGATTATACATTGACCGACCGTGATGTATGTGCTCATATAGCAATAGAAACATCTTTTGAAAAACAATTGCTGGTGAAGATAGATGAAATATCTGTGAAACAACATCAAATGATGTGCCTGCTAAATGAAAAAGAGTGGCTAAATGATGATGTAAGTATCCTTACATACAAGGAAAAAGTCCCTGATTATTGATATCCATTAGTAATGTTTTCAAAAAAATTATAGGTAATCAGCGCATATATATGTTGTATAAAGGACCAAGTATAGGTCCAGAATGATAGTAAAGTATATTTTGAGAATCCCTTTGTTACCGCACTGTTAAAACGGGATGGCAAGCTTGGAATACATGAAGATGGTACCTTTATGACAGAGATTGTCAAAACCTATGTGAATCATGACATGGTAAAATTCATATCCATAATTTTCATGTTCTGCGTTTCATACATTTTTATTAGTTATTTTATACTAACTATCTTGATTATAGATTAAACTTCCAATAAATATGAACAATACACATTGGTATTTGGCTGTTGTGAATGCAAAAAAGTGTGAGATTCAAGTACTGGACTCACTGTGTTGTGAGTTTAACCGAGATGATCTCACTGCTACGGTTAGTTACTACATCATTTCAAATTATTTATGTCAAATGTCATAAATTGATCTCTTGCTTATGTGCATTATTTTTTATGACTAATTATTTTTCAGCTACAAGGGCTACAATATCATTTGGACATTCTGAAAAGTCAAATTTTTATTAGTCCTAATTGGAAAGACTTTGATGTTAGTAAATGGAATATAGTAGAACAACTACAGAAGCCAATTCAAAAAGATAGGTATGGAGTGACAAATATGTTCTCTAACAATATAAGCAATATTGTCATCCATTCAGAATAATCAATTTGGTTTTAATTATACAGTTCATATTGTGGTCTATTTATGCTTAAATTCATGGAATATTGAACTGGATATGCACTATCCTATCCAATTACACAGGTATATATCTATTTTGTTTCATACAAAAAATTTATTGATATTCTAATTTTTTTATATATACTAATAATTGTTGTTGCTGCTCAGGATATTATTACTTCTTTTAGGTATAAGTTAGCCAGCATACTATTATGTTGGAAAACAAATACTGCTGGAATGACTACAACAGCCGAACAAAGTGATGACGACACTAAGGAGATCGTAATGATGTGGAAATGTTGGAAAGTCTAGATAATAATAAAAAAAATCAAAAAATTGATCCCGTCAACTGCTGAAAATAAATATGAATCATTATTATCTGTTCTTTCTAACATAAGCCCACAGGAGTTGATGGGTGGAATTTGCAGCTACATCCAATCAATCGATTCCACTGAGATTTTAGAGTAAGTAATTTTAAGTTAGTAGTGCAATTGCCAACACATATTATCCTATTATTATCTTATTATTTTCTTGACATAATGATTACCAGGAAAGTATGGGTACAGAGCTCCAACCCATATACAATTAGGTTGACTCTCAAACAACTACAAACAATTCTAAATGACGATTCTCCCTTGGATCTTGATTGTTTCAATATGGTCGTGCGCAAATTTATGTTTGACGACATTCAAACGGCCAAAAAGAAAAAGGGATTGATATCAAAACATTATTTAGACATGCAATTTTGGGTATGTTCATTATATATTTTTGTATATAATCTATTTCTATGATAACCTTTTTAACCGATTGTTATATATACTACTAGATGATAACTGATTTTGGACAACATCCAAACTTCCGAAAAGAGTTAGATGTGGAACAACTAGCATATTCTGTTCGTAGTTGGCCTGGTTTCAACTATAATATTTCAGCATGCAAATCGGTAAGAGCATTTCTCAGTTACTTTCAACACGGCATTGTTTTACATCTAATATTTAGCATATTACAGATTCATATTCTAGTACATTCCAATGGTGATTTCATTCTCTTCATATTGGACAAAGATACACATACTGTCCATATTTTGGATCCTACCCCTATCGATCCTATCTACCAATATAATCCACATGCAAAATATTTGCACAGACTTATATGGATTGCAGAATATTTATCGAAAGCAATGTCAAAGGCATGCCCTGGGTCTAGATGGAATGAGAATATTCTCCTATGGTGGCATAAAATCGTAGATGATATTCCCGTTTACAACAGGTAACATTTTTCAAGATATAAAAACTATACACTAAGTATTTGGTTTACTGAATATGTATAATATATGTTCTCAACATCTACTAACGATATATGTATGTATTATATCAGGGAACTATCTGGTTATCTTATTACCCTCTACATGTCCACATGGGGAGATGGAAAACTGCATTTACCATTTCTAAAGGTGAATATCGTAAGCATTTAAATAATCGCTTTTGTTTTACGCATGTGAAACTAAGCAATCATTGTTATTATTTTAAACATGTGAAAGTAATTTTAGTTGCCTACAATTTTTTTGAATGTATAGGATGGATACGAACTCAGGAAACAAATTTTGGGACATCTTCTAACATTCGAGCACAATGAATCTCAAGATGGCATGCCTACCGGTGTCCTGGACTTCATCAATTGTATCAGGATGAAGAAGCTATCAACTATATGTCCAACTGCTGCTCCTAAATTGTCTCGACAATCCTAGATGTTGTAACGCACCAGCTTGGTCCTAAAGTTTAGTTTGTTCAGCTTAGGGAACCACATAGGTTTAGCCAATAGTACCAGCTCAATCATAAAGTTTACTTTGTTCAGCTTAGGGAACTACATAGGTTTAAACAATAGTAATGCTTTGCTTTCTATAAAAGATCTTAGTTAAAAGAATATATTGCTTCTGATGCTTACATGGCATAACCAAAAAACAGTTTAACGTTGGCAATTACCTTTCAGAGAGATACTGTGGCATACAACTTTCTTCGATACATGGTATTGTTGCTATGCCCAGATTTGATGAAAACTCTTATTCTTGGATGTTGAACCTGCCACCAGATCTGGCCTCCCTAAATCTGATGTGCCCATTGTTGTTGTGTGTTGGCTACAACTAGAGATAACCACGAAATCAGGTGACTATGTAAATCCCTGAAAGCAAGTGGAAATACTAATTACAGAACAGAAGCAGACTTTGGTGGTTGTGGATTTGGAAGAAACAGAAGTGAAAACAAGAGTTACCAGTACTTAGTTGTCATGTCTTTCAAGCGAATGATCAGCTTCTGATACAGCTGCGACTTCTCAAAGTCTTGCTTGTCATAGTGGGCTTGATAAAGTTCGCCTCCAGCACCCCAGCGACACCTCTACCTTTACTGCTTGCAGAACTCAACATTCGATGGAAAGGCTGGACAGAGTTAATTTTAATGTAAAATTTTGTTACAAATATGGACTCTCTCGCACCGGCAAAGTGGTGCTTTAATTCGTGCGTGTACCGTGCATAACTCTAGATTTAGAAAATTGAACACAAATTGGGCAAGCCCCAGCCGTAGCAAGTAAAAAAAGACACTGCATATTTAGATCAGAACAACTGTAAGTAGTGGCCAGAACTTTACTGGTGTTTAAGCTTTGATCAGGAATAACTACTGGTACATGCTAAACTGTTCATGCTCGTAATTTTTTATTTAAAAAAACAAACCATGATTGTATAGAACTTCCTCTCAACACATACTCACACTTGTCGAACATCTATCAAACACAGACCATCAGACAATTTCATAAAAGATTCCTATTTAGTAAAGGCGGTGCGTGCTCAAACTTTCATTTCTTAAAGATAAACCAAAATAAATATTACACATCTATATCTATTCTCAGTCTTATCAATCTCAGTATCAAAACCACAAAAGTGCACACATTTGTTACAAAAATAGGAATAAGAAACGTACTTAACAAAAGTGCACACGTTTGTTTCAAGAATACTAGCAATCAGAATCCTAATTAGCTACGTACAAGAGTCCGACACAAACACACGGCTTCCCCTGGCTTTACTTAGCAAGAGTCCGAATTCCAATTAGCTACACACGCCGAGTCGGACACAAACACACGGACTCCTCTGGCTTTAGTCCGAATCTAATTAGCTACACACGTGGTGCTCCTACAAATACAAACACAGGGTTTCCGCTGGCTTGGCCAGCTTTGTATGTCGGCTCTGCACTAGAAATCACCTTTCTAGGTAGTCTTACAATCTCGCCGTACAGCACGACTCCACCTGAAGTACGTCCGATCTCATGCCAAGCTAAATACGGTTTTGTCGTTTTGAAAAAGACATGAACTTTCCTGTGTGCCCACAACCATAGCTTCCATCATCATTACCTTGCCTGTATACGGACAGTTTGCACTCTTTAGGACAGATAGATTTGAAATTATTATATCTTTTTGAATCAAATACAAGAACAACACAATATAAGATATGCAAGTTTATCCAGAGGAATGCAAAAAAAAAAACACATGTACGGGTATTTGGCATCACCAGCTTTTGTGTTTCCAGTGAACATCTTAGCCTATTTGAAGAAGACACGAACGAGTATGAATACATGTTCTCTGGCCAAGGTATGCTCAATACAATTAAAATATATTTGCATCATTATTTTAACCCTTTACTAAATTTTCATGTTACAAATCAATGCAGAGTGGGAAAGAGAAATGGAAATCAAAATCACAGAAGATGATGAAGTTCATAACCCTAACCCGTATGATTTCATCTATAGCAACATACCAAAGAACACACACATGCTCAAAATGGTACCAAATTGCAGCTTCTGCTATGCAACAAAATTCAAGTATGAAACTAAGGGGTTATGCTGCAGAAAAGGATGGATAAGACTAGCCAATCCAGATACACCACCGGAACTCAGGAGACTTTGGACAAGCAACGAATCAGATGCAAGCCATTTTCGGAACAATATAAGATTTTTCAACGGACACTTCTCATTCACTACTCTATACTGCAACCTTGACAAAGAAACAACTGACATGCGAAAAGCTGGTATTTATACGTTTCGAGCACATGGTCAGATCTATCATAATATACACTCATTTGGTAACAGTCGCTCAGATCCAAAGCATCTGGAGTTATACTTCTACGATGATGATCCAAGCTTGGAGCATCGTTACCGCCGTTGCCTCGAGGAAATGTACGAGCAAGACAAGCAGGTGATTCGAATAATAATCGACATTCTACGCGATAATCCATACTCTCAACAGTTCAGGAGTTTGGGACAAGCCCAAAACCTTGAGGACTACAGACTCATATTGAACCTTGACCAAAGATTGGACCAAAGAACTTACAATGCACCAATCAATTCGGAGGTAGCTGCAGTGTGGATTGAAGGAAATGAAAGAAGAGATACTTATGACAAGAATAATACTACATGGGAACAACAACGAAATAGAGCACATTCGATCATATTACGGGTGCTATGATCCATTGTCGTATCCTCTGTTGTTTCCAAGAGCTGAACTGGGTTGGCATAGGGAAATCCCAAAGAGGGACACACGAGAGGAAGATGTCAGTGCTGATGTCAGTGCTGATAATATCAATAATGAAGATGAACCAGGTAAAATTTCGTATATTATTCTATTCAAAATTATTTTCATATATGGTACACTCCTACATATGCAGCAAATTTTTCATGTTCTAATATTTTCACAGATTCAGTCAATGGCTTGTGGGTAACTATGAGAGAATACTACTGCTATAAATTCCATACACGACCAAACATATTCAACCCAATATTGCACGGCGGACGGCTTTTCCAGCAATTTGCAGTAGATACATATATCAGGATTGAAAGCTCCAGACTGGATTACATGTGGCATCATCAAAAGGAAATAAGAGCAGATCTATACCAAGGCCTTCTGGACAGCATTCAAGCTGGAGAAAAAAAGGGAAATGCAGTCAGAAAACGAAGAGTACTTGCATCATCATTTATTGGAGGGCCACGAGATAGACTTCGCCGATATCTAGATGCCATCGCTTTAGTTAGAAAATATGGAAAGCCAGACATATTTCTCACAATGACCTGCAACCCCAATTGGGAAAACATAACACGTGAACTACAGTTTGGACAAACACCACAAGATCGCCCAGATATTGCAGTTCGTGTTTTTAGGGCGAAGCTAGAAGAAATGAAGAAGCAACTATTTAAGAAGAACATTCTTGGAAAGGTCCAGGCATATACATATGTCATAGAGTTCCAAAAGAGGGGACTACCCCATGCTCACTTTTTACTGATCATGACCGGAAAATATAAGTACACATGTCCAGAACAGTATGACAGAATCATCTCCGCTGAGCTCCCTAACAAGCACAAATACTCAGAGTTGTACAAAATGGTAATCAAACATATGATGCATGATCCTTGTGGTGCATTGAATAAATTATGTCCATGCACAAAGAATCTTCCGTCATGCAAGAACAATTATCCAAAGCCATTTAATGTAACTACAATTCAAGGCAAGGACTCCTACCCAATATATAGGAGACGCAATGACGGTTGGACTGAAACGGTCATGAATTGCAAACTAGATAATAGGTGGGTGGTTCCTTACAACCCCTATCTGTTAAGGATGTTCAACTGCCACATAAATGTTGAGATATGCTCAAGCATTAAAGCTGTTAAGTACCTATTCAAGTACATCTACAAGGGTCATGACCGAGCATCTGTATCTGTAACTGACAACGTAGACGAAGCCAAAATCGACGAGATTCAACAATACAGAGACGCACGTTGGGTGACACCACCAGAAGCACTATGGAGAATATATGGCTTCAAACTAAGCAAAATGCACCCACCGGTCTTCCAACTGCAGCTACATCTCCCAAATATGCACATGGTTCCATACCATGGCAAAGAAAAAAATAAAGAATGTTATCAACCGTGAAGGAACAGAAATATCAATGTTGACAGCATACTTTCAAGCAAACAACTTACATGAGAAAGCACGAGGTATACTATACAGAGACTTTCCAGAATATTATACTTGGCAAACACAAGGGAAGTTCTGGCAAGAGAGGGAACGAGCCGCTTTGTTCCAGGTTGGCAGGATCGTCTCAGCACATCCAGCTGAAGGAGAACGATATTATCTTCGAGTTCTCCTAAACCACGTGACAGGCGCCACCAGCTATGAAGACCTACGAACAGTCGATGGACAGCTAATGCCAACCTTCCGTGAAGCTGCAGAAAAACGGGGGCTCATTGAGGCAGACAACACATTGGATGACTGCATGACAGAAGCGGAGTTGTTTCGAATGCCATCGTCGTTACAAAGGCTATTCGCAACAATCCTGTTGTTTTGCGAGCCAAGCAACGTCCGTAGCCTCTGGAACAAACACCTAGAGTCAATGTCAGAAGACTACAGTAGAAACTGCAAATGCAAGCACATGGTTGAACAGATGGTGCTGAGAAATAACAGGGACATGTTGCACTCAATGGGAAAAGACATAAAATCATTTCCTCTTCCGGAGATTGACAAACAACATGAGACGACAGACGACATACCTAGGGAAATCATCGAGGAGACCTCGATTGAGGTGGACCCCGAGGACGCATCTTTACATAAAAACCTAAACAACGAGCAGAGGAAGGCCTACGATGAAATTCTACACACAATTGACCGCCAAAGAGGAGGCATATTCTTTGTCGATGGACCAGGAGGCATAGGAAAACTTTTCTTTACAGGGCGCTCTTGGCCACAATACGCGGACAAGGAAAAATTCTTGTGGCGACAGCCACTTCTGGTGTTGCTGCTTCCATAATGCCCGGAGGGAGGACGGCACACTCGAGGTTCAAGATTCCACTAAAAATAGACGATGGAGCTATTTGTGGATTCACTAAACAAAGTGGGACAGCCAAGCTACTCCAAGCAGCATCACTAATAATCTGGGATGAAGCATCTATGACTAAGAGGCAGACAGTGGAGGCGCTAGACAAAAGCATGCGGGACATAATGGACAGACCAGATCTTCCATTTGGTGGAAAAAAAGTCGTATTTGGAGGAATTTTAGGCAAGTGCTCCCTGTTGTCCGGGAGGGAACAAGAGCCCAAATAGTAGACGCATCACTACGCAGGTCCGAGCTCTGGAATTCCATGCGTCAATTGAAGCTTGTGCACAACATGAGGGCTCAGAACGACAAGTGGTTCGCAGAATACCTACCGCGCATTGGTAACAGAACTGAGGAGACAAATGATGATGGTGAAATATTCCTACCTACAAGGATATGCGTGCCAAATAAGACGGATAATAATGGCCTGAATAGACTCATTGACAGTATCTACGAAACATGGAACGCTTCCCTAAAAGATCCAAAATACATCACGTTAAGAGCAATTTTGTCCACAAGGAATGACTCAGTAGACAGAATCAACTTAAAAATGATTGATCGCTTCAAAGGAGAGGAGATGGTGTACCACATCTTTGATTCTGTAGAAGACGACCCACATAACTACTATCCACCAGAGTTCCTAAACACCCTCACCTCAAATGGACTACCTCCACATATGTTAAAGCTCAAAATAAATTGTTCAATCATACTACTCAGGAACATCGACCCCGCTAATAGACTCTGCAACGGCACAAGGTTGGCCGTACGTGGATTCCAAAACAATACAATTGATGCAGAGATAGTAGTAGGGCAACACTCTGGAATGCGAGTTTTCTTGCCTCGGATACCATTATGCCCATCTGACGATGACATGTTCCCGTTCAATTTCAAGAGGAAATAGTTTCCAGTGAGACTCGGTTTTGCAATGACAATAAACAAATCACAAGGTCAGACAATACCAAATGTCGGCGTCTACCTGCCTGAACCGGTTTTCTCACATGGTCAACTATATGTTGCCCTTTCTAGAGCGACCGCGACATCAAACATAAAGGTATTAACGGGAGCACATGATGAGGACAAAGGGAAGAATAAGAAGATCAGTACAGGAGACACAAACACAAAGGAGGACAAAAGGAAAAAGAATAAGAAGATTCGTACAGACGAGACATACACAAAGAATATTGTCTACGCAGAAGTCCTCACCAAATAGGTAATGTAGTTACGCATTCAAATTTCATATTACATTGCTAATTTTCTAACCATAAATTCATTACTTGGATTCTAAGAACAATTCAACTGTCAACTTCGGAGTTAGAATTCATAACTACTTGGTCGTCTTTAAGGAGCATGTCTTCATGTCCTCAACCACAAAGTCATTCATGAATATATTTTTATGATGTGTCCAATAACTCATTCAGGGTTATTTAAAACTTTGAACACTTTGGTGATCTCCATTATGTGTATACAAGCTACATATGCAATTTACAGAAAAATCTATAGCCAAGGGGAAACTGAAACTTAGCAGCCAAAATAGGAACATATTTCTCGCCTTGGAGTTGCTGCTGCTGCATTGAATTTTCTGAATATCTCTTTCTCTAACTCAATGAAGAAACCTGAAATATATCTGACCCATTTTGAAAAATACATATCAATTTATAAGCTATATAGATAAACAAAACAAGAAGACAAGCAGATGAACTGAATACGTGCTACCATGTGTGCCATACACATTGTTTACTAACTAGTCAAAATATGTAAAAAAAATACTAACTACCAAAGCATATCTGAATCTGCTAACTACCACTACAGCAACAACTAACCACGGCTAGAGGGAGGAGAGGTTGATAGGTTGAACGCGAAGTCAAGGGCACCAGCCGGCGCCTGCTCGACCAGCGGCTGCTCGACCCGCGGCTGCTCACCCACCAACCACCAGGGTTCCTGCGGGGGGAGGGATGGGAGGGAACAGGAAGGAAGAGGGAGCCGCGCAAGGTCCCATTGATACGGCGGCGCGGGCGGACGACACCACGGTGTGGCCGTCGGAAGTGCTCTTCTTAATGACCTCGTCCTCCGACAACGACGAGGAGACGGGAGGTGGCGGCACTGGCCATCAGTACGGGCGGAGAATGGTGAATGGGAAGGGGATACGTTCATTTCTTATAGAAACATTTTTTTCCTAACAGAGAGTTCGTGTTGTCTTTGTGTGTATCGGTCAATTCCTGCCTGGGCCAAGCCCGAACAATGCAAAAAAATAAATTTACAAATGAAATATAAATTTTCAAAAAATGTTTATCTCCAAAAAAATGATTTAATTTCTAAATAATCTATACCAATATAAAAAGGCCCAGAGATGCAGATCCAATAAATCCGGACCATCCATTTGTGTTAATCCAACAGTCATTATTGTTCTAATGGTGAGTACTAAACATGTTTAGCGTTAAACGTCTTTCTCCTGATCCCCTTCCTTTCCTACGAAAGAAAAGGGGAACTGCCGCACGCACGACGTTGCCTCTCTCCGCCCCAACCGCCTCCGCCCGTTGCACCTTCCCGCTGTCGCCCCCATCACACCTTCAAGAACGCCCCCACCCATCGCCTCCTCCTGCACAGCCTGGCCGCCCGGCGGGACGCCGCCTCCTAATAGACCTACTGGCCGGCCATCGAGGACGCCCACCCATTACCTCGCCTCGGACGCCGGCCGTCGGGGATGGCGCCTCCTGCATCGCCTGGCCGGCCGGCGGGACGCCGCCTCCCACTACACCTTCTGGCCGGCCGTCGGGGACACCGCCCCTACTACATCGCCCGGCCGACCGTCGGGGAGGCCGCCTCCTCCAACGCTGCCTCCCCACCATCCAACGATGCCGCCGCCCTTCACCGCGTCGGCCGCTGCCCTCACTCCGACGCTGCGAGCTGCGGCGCCATCGCCCTTCACCGCGTCGCCCGCTGCCCTCACTCCGACGTTGCAAGCCGCCTAACCGGCCTGATCCACTCGATCTGGATTGCCAACCCTCCAGACTTTCTTTGATATGTACATCTCCAATCAAATCTGATCTCAAAGTTCATTTTTTGTTTGTAATCTGGAATCTGGATGAAATTTGACAATTGTACTAAACTTGTTGCAGGGTTGGGAAGAATGCAGACGGTTGGATCACCGAAGAGGAGCTCAAAGAGTTGACAAATGAGCTCGAAGAATGTTGTCACGAGTAATGACAGTTGAAGCTACGTAGTGTGTTGTTTGTTCACAACCGGTCATATCAATGCTTATGACTTTCTCTTGCGTTGTCAGGTCCTTACTCGGCACGGCCTCTACAAACAACTCACCAAGATCCTCGAGTGCGTCGAGGAGTACACGGTGTTGATCATGGAGGAGCTCGACCCCAACCAGAACGGTTACATCGAGGTCCGTCCTTTTTCACCCTTCATCTCTTTCCGTCGAATACTTTGCTTTATGCACAACTGCTCTATAAGCTTACTTGGGTAGTATATTTATTTGATTGACTGGATGTGATCTAGAGATGTGCTCAGGTTTTATTATAGCATGTTTAGATTTGATCTGAATCGTATCCTATGTAGGACTAGCCTAATTAGTTCGCCGTGGAAGGGGACGGTGGCTGTGGAATTAGTGGCATCTCCTGGATGATGCGCTATGAAACGACTACATTACACACAGTGATATGGAACTTTTGGTAGTAGCTAGGTAGTTGATCAGTTGAGCTGATTTGAATAGATTGCGCTTTGATTTTTGGAATTTTCTTTTACCGGCTTGAGGACAAGGTATTTGCCCCCTCCCTTGGTAACTTGCCTGTATCATTAATTACGTCGGATTTAGTACAATTTTAACTCATTTGTAGGAACCAGCTGGTGGTGTTAGACACACAAATACTTTTGGGAGGAGGCGTTTTGGCTCTCGGGTGCACATGCACCCACATGAATAATAAAATCAAAAAATAGTTTCCCTAAAAAAATCAAAAAATAGTAATTTAAAAAAATCTGGAATTTTTCATAAATGTTCGTGTTAGTGTCGCAAACATGCTTGACAATTTTCATGCAAAACGGAGCAACATCGTTTCGTCGGTGAAAAAAAAATTTGGGTGTGACATTTTGGTATAACAATTGATGTTTAATTTGTTTTTTTTTTTGCATAGGCCAAAATGCTTTACCTTTCTGCCTATATTTTCAGGCAGATTTGGATTTTGCAAAGAACACATACAAATTTTGTTCAGATTTTTTTGACATTTCAAAATTCATTTTCCACAGGTAGGAGCTAGGAGCATGTGCTCCCGGGAGCCGAATTGTATTCCCGATACTTTTGGTGCTACTTTTCAACAGAAAATTCACGTATATCTTTAAGCCGGATTAAAATTACACGTGCGTTGCACGTGCGCATTTACTAGTGTTGAAAATGATTCTTAAAAAATATTGTTTCTGAAATATCTACTCAAAAATAAAAAAACACGTTCTTAGAAAAATATATATTAAATATTGATGTTTTTTAGAAAAAAAAGATTGACAAACTATTTCATGGACCAATACTCTTTCATCGGATGAATCTACGGAGTTAAAGTAGGTCCTGACTAACGACGTTAGGTGGCTTCTTCATGTACGAATTTCATGGTCCAAAAAATTACACTCGGTGTAACCTTATTTTCAAGGTTTGCCACAATTGGATATAAGAAGTGCGTAAAGCCATGTGGAGCATGTTTTCGTTGCAACGGGCATTTATACTAGTCAATCCCTAACTAAACTCCTATTAGTGCTTCACTAAAATGGGCCAGCCTCGTCAGTCATAGCGCCAGCTGCGGCTCACTGGTGCTTGGGCACACATGTACGCACAGGCGCTCGGCGCCATGGACACGACCAACTGCAGGCACAAGGGGAGCACACCAGGGGCGGCCGGGAACAGCGATGGGCATGGCGCGCAGGTCGCGGCCAGCAAGCACGGGCCACAGTGGGCAGCGGCGCGCACATGCAGCAGTGGTGACATCAGCAAGGAGCAACAGCATCAGGCAACAGTGGCGGGCGGCTACGACAGTGGGCGTCAGCAGCAGCGGTTAAGCCACGAAGCAGCAGCGCACCTAGCAAGCAGCAGGAGCGTGGCGGCGGACGGCTAAGGCGCGCGTGGCGCTGGGGGCGCGCACGTACATGGAAACTTGAGCATGGCCATGGACGAGGACGGCCAAGCTCGGGGATGACGGCAAACAGTGACAAACGGAAGGGGAAAGGGGGGGAGGGGTCGGCAGAGGAGCTCACCGCGAGCTCGATGGCGCGGTCGGCGAGGCCGAAGGTGGACCGGAGGCGACAAATCCGACGACGAACGACGGCGGCCATGGCGGGGAAGACGACCAGATGGCGAGGTTGTGGAGGGCTCCAGCTCGAACCGGAGGTTGTAGGCGATGCAGACGAGGCCGATGGAGCTCTAGAGCATATCCTCGCGGGTCAGGGACGGCTCCGGCCATGGGAACGGTGGTGGCGCGGCCATGGACGCGCTCGAGATAGCATGGGAAGAAGGGGATCGGCGTGAGGGAGTGAAAGAATGGGACGAGCAGGCACCTAGGGTTTCGAGAGGATGGCGGGGGTGGTCTTATCCACTGGGGGGAGTCGCGGGATGGCCGACACGCAACCCCCGGGCGGCCATGGTGGCTGGATGTGTGCCATGGCTATTCCCCCTGTTTACTGTACGTGAAGAAGAAGTAAACAAGAAGTGGACTGGGTTTCCTAATGGGCTTAAGTGCACAGGAGATTTTCTCCCTTTTCTTTTATTATTTTTAACATCTGACTCAGTTTTATATTCATTTGAAATAGCAAATGACTTTTTGTGTGAGTTGAAACTTGGCACATAAATACTAGGTAATATCCTAGGAGTGCACAAAAAAGTTTCAAGGCAATAGAAATTATTTAATAATTTTAGAAATTGAAGTGGTCAATTAATTTGCTGCTAGTACTATATTAAGTAGGTTATGGGCCTTTTAATAATTCGAAAGTTGTTGGTTGTTACATGACAATTACTTAATGAATATTTGCAACATCTTGAACATTTTAGTTTTAATGTTTGAAAACTTTTGTTGTTTGCCTTTAATTAAAATTTGAATTTGAATCGTTTTGAACTAACGCGAGTTTATCAACAGTAACAGAGGTGAGATGGCATCATTAGCAGAGGTTTATTGTAGCTTAATTATCCGGGCGTCACAATTCTCCTCCACTACAAGAAATTTCGTCCCGAGATTTTAAGAGGTGTAGTAAGGAGGAAGGGATTTGGTTATGAAATTCTAACGAATCTTCTCGGTCTTGATTGCTCTCCTCAAAGAGGTCGATCCATAACGTTGATGTCTTTATACTTCAGCTTGAGGTCATCATGATGAAGTCGGCATCCTTTCTTCGGGAACTCCATCGTACTTACGAAAAGGAAACGGGGTAACTTCGGAATACGAACTCTACAAGGTTGATATCCGGTTTATAACTCAGGGAATGTGGTAGAAAGTAACTCTCGAGTTGAAACTTAAGAAAATATCGAGAACGAAGTAAGAAGGTACAATAAGAAGTTTCAAGCGGGTAGGCAATCGTTCGATGCCTAATCAGAAGGTGAAAGGGGTTCAGAGCTATGGGAATAAGTATTGCGTCTGATACCAAAATAGATCAATAGGAAGGTGGCTCACAAAATACATATGAAACCAAATGCAAGGGATAACTTTGAAATAGGGTGGTACAGGAGAGTCAGGTTTCGTTCCTGTGGAACTGTGGGTTATGGGCCCACCATGTGGGTTAAAGTAGAAGGAGTAGTGCCATCTTGCACGATCATGATAGCAATGCATGTCAGAGGGTAGTCTATTAGTTATGTCGGCAACAACGTCGGTACCAAGGGCGAGGGACGAAGAGAACCATTTTCTTGCTCGTTGAATGAGGCGGACCAATAGACAAAGTTCTCGTCCATCGGTGGCTACCGGAATGTCATCAACAATAGTAACACAGTCTTACTGACAGGGTTGTACACCAAGGTGTTTACATAAGCAGCAGAATATTACTGCTTAGATCATATAGATCACAAGAAAGGTTAAACAAAACAATGGATAGGAAAATGTGATCATAAGATTAAACAAAACATTGGAAAGGGAAATGTGTTTAAACACATATTTCAGGGGTATATCCTTTCCAAGGACAAGCAGAGCATGATATCTATGACAAGATATAACGTAGAAAACCTTTTAGGTAAGGGGAGAAAATTTTTAGGGCATTACCCATACAACGGTGTTTGGATAATTGATAAAGAAATTTGAGCATTTTGCTTTAAATGTTCTTATCAAAGATCGAAGTACCACAGACATGCTTCGAGATAGCATTGACATGGTCTTCAAGCAAAGGTCAGACTTTGGATACACGAAGGAGCCATCAGGAACAACTTGTAGAATAAGTCTTATAATTTCCTCATGGAAGAATGGATAACCTTGCTGAAAAGGAAACTATAATAATAGGTCCTCCGGCCAGGTGTGCTAGGAATGACATCACCTTATCGGGTCAAATACTAATGTTATAACTCTTGGGAATATGTTACAACCATCATATCTGACCGAGATTCAGATCTGATTGGTGTCAGGATACCTCAGACTCAGTATGCCTGAGAAGAAGAGGTGCAACACAAATAGACGAGATGACATTGTAGATTCTCGGGAAATGAACTATGGAAGTGAGTTCCTAAACAAGAGTTTATCATTAAACCAAGGAGAGGATGAGGAGGTGGCTGATGGACTCAGCGACAATTCATCGAGACTTCCCTAAAGATGGATTTCCACAGCTATGTGAACAAGGAGATAACATTAGTCAGATCAAATAATATAATGATGTAGTCTCGAGGGAAACATACACAATTGAACAATGATAGAAAGGTGCACCCGAAAATCTGGACTAGGTAGCACGATCAAAGTTCGAATGATGATTCAATAAGCAATAGACTTAGAATGAAACTATCGACCAATAACTTCAAAGCAACAGGGTTGCTAGAAGTTTAGAATTTACACATCACAAGCCATTTGTCGGTATTCCGGTTAGAAACAACATGGGGACCAAGGAATGAACAGATATGGCAAGAAGTATCACTTGCATCAAGAATTCTTAAGAGGTGGTGAAATTCTCACGACATTCTTGACATAAATGATGGTAATACTCCAAGGTAAAAAAACAAATGCTGGATAGCAAGGATCTCAAGGTATAACACAAAACACGAACAAGTTTGTGTTGAACGGAAGGCAATAAAGTGGTCAATGATAACACAAATCATCGAGGGCAAGGATGGTATTTCTCATCTTGAATTCAATTGATATCCTGGAAGAGCTCAGAATGCTAATGATGATCATGACAAATTTTGTCGAGAGGCTCCACGAAGAAGCAATTGAACAACGGCTACATCAAGCAACAGGACTAATGCAGAGAAAGATTATTGGAACCACGGATACGACACCAACTCAGAATCAAGCTTGCTGTTCAAGGTGAAACGATGAGACAAGGAAGATCGACGTAAGCTTAGCTCATCGCCGAAAGTGGTGCTCCGGAAATAAGAACCAGGTAGCCCAATTAAAATTAGCACGATACTGATATAGCCGATCATGCTAGAAATGATATGAATGAGAACAAACTCATAAGTAAAGAAGATTACTAATAGTTGTTTAATCAAGATGCGGACTCGATTTAGTTATCAGTGTCCTTGAGTGTTTAATGACTCAGAGCCCGTGAAAAAATTGGAATCGCTGAGAATGTAGTACTTGATGGAGAACTCATAAGAAGTTATGCAGTTCCGTGATAATCTCGAAATACCAGGGGGTAATACTCGACGAAAGATCAAAGTAAAGGTAGGAATGGTGTCTTGATCCATAGAAGAAAAGTGCTTAAACTTGCCCGAGAAATGGGGTCAAATAAGAACATATGGTCGGAACCACAATTGCAAAGGATCAATTCACCGATACCAATGGATATTATATCAAGGAAATAGTTATTATTACAAGAAGCTTCCATCATAGGATCTACATCATGTCCATGGGCATGAACACAAAGGTTCAAGGTCGACTCCCACTTCCTCAACGCATAACCTTCCATTCACCTCTCGCATTTCGAAAATGACATTAGTTGTTGAAAGTTTTACATGTTGCAATACCAGATAAGTATGACCCGTGAAATCTTTAGGGTTCACGCAGATTAGGGAATGCGTTGGTTCAACCCATCGGGGCATCTTAGGAACATATAGCACAAACTTCAGAGTAAATAATACAAGCTCGAAAGTAGAGTATTGTTATCAAAGCAGAAGATACAAATTACCAAAGTCATTATATACCCATGGAAACGCTCACAAGGTTATTGAATATGAAGGACAATGTCAGGTAATAATCCAACAAGAGGTCTTGTGGTCTACAACAGAGCTGATGTGAGTATCGGTACTCTATCAGAGGAAGAAGGAATGAAAGGGCATCGGATTATAGAAACAACTGACTAATTCAGAGCTCAAATGCAAAGGAATTATCATTTACAAATCAAGGGATTAGAAGCCAACAGTCTGATTAAGAATGGATAAGTTGAATAGACATTAGGGGTACAATCGACGTCAATTTGATTGGTCGATAACCAGCTCATGTTCAAAATGGCATCTGAGCCGGAAAGATAATTTAGAAGGTTCAATTGATGATTGTGTGCATTCGCACACATGTTGAATCAATAGGATCAAAATGACGGTGTCAAAAGATACTAATGAATATTGCTAGTCATATGGGAGCATCCATAATGTAAGCATACAAGTACTTGCAGAGCAATAGTTTGAAGAGGATCCTCAGAAGGTCGGATAGTATTTGAGAGTATCTTATGAAGCATACAAACAACTAGGGATGAACAGATACTGATAAGTGCGAGGAATTATCCATTGGGGTATTCATGTGGTAAGAACTGCAAGGCAGTAACCTCAAAGGATTTTCGGAACAACAGAGAGAATTTCAGGGTATCTTGTAATAACAAGATCAATTGGGAAACATTATATGAATGGCGAGTATATGTGATTATCCATAGGGGCTTGTCAATGGGAGGGAATTACAAAAGCCACGACATAAAGTCTCGAGAGGACATCGGAGAGTATCTTCGGATTCTTCTAGTGCAGCAGGTGATCATCTGTAATAAGGGGCTCTCCGAATGAAAGTTGTTATGAGAACCTAATGTTAGAGTTTAGCAAATCCATTTAACCCGAATAAAAGAGAGATCAGAGTCCCAGAGTATAGACGAGGAATAAAAGATCCTAATACCACCCAATGGCGACGTGGGCCCGAAAGCCACACAACTATGTTAGTAAAATAATTTTCACAGACTAGACTCAACTTCGGCCAAGGAGTTTGAAAGGGGGATTCCTACAGGCAGTCGGCTCTGATGCCAACTTGTGACGATCATACACATAAATATGTACGATCAAGATCAAGGACTCACGGAAAGATATCACAACACAACTCTAGACACAAATTAAAATAATACAAGCTTTATATTACAAGCCAGGGGTCTCGAGGGCTCGAATACACAAGAGTCAGCAGAAGCAATAATATCTGAGTACAAACATAAGTTAAACAAGTTGGCCTTAAGAAGACTAGCACAAAAGTAGCAACGATCGAAAAGTCAAGGCCTCCTGCCTGGAACCTCCTAACTACTCCTCGAAGTCGAACTCCACATAGAATCATCCTCGGATCCACTGGCTCCTGGACTCCATCATATGATCGCAATAACCGGGAAAAGGGGAAAAAGAAGTAGCAAAGCAACCGTGAGTGCTCATCCAAAGTACTCACAAGCAAGGATCTATACTACATATGCATCGGTATCAATGAAATGGATAGTATCTGTGGACAGAACTGCAGGATGCTAGAATAAGAGGGGGATAGCAAGTCCTATCGAAGACTACGCTTCTGGCAGCCTCCATCTTGAAGCATGTAGAAGAGAGTAGATGGTAAGTTCACCATGTAACAACGTATAACATAATCCAACCCGGCGATCCTCTCCTCGTCGCCCTGTGAGGGAGGGACCACCGGGTTGTATCTGGCACTTGAAAGGGTGTGTTTTATTAAGTATCTGGTTCTATTTGTCACAAGGTCAAGGTACAACAGCGGGTCGTCCTTTTACTAAGGGACACGGCTATTCGAATAGATAAACTTCCCTGTAGGGGTGCACCACATTTCCCAGCACGCTCGATCCCTTTGGTCGGACACACTTTCCTGGGTCATGCCCGGCCTCGGAAGATCAACACGTCGTAGCCCCACCTAGGCACAACAGAGAGGTCAATATGCATGTCTAAATCCTAAGCGCGCAGGGGTGTGGGCCCGTCGCCCATTGCACACCTGCACGTTGCGTACGCGGCCGGTGAGCAGACCTAGCAACCTCCATTACAAAAGAAGTTGCGTTACGCGGTCCAAGCCGGCGCGCGCCACTCAGTCGCTGACGTCAAGAAGGCTTCGGCTGATACCACGACGCCGAGTGCCCATAACTGTTCCTGCGTAGTTGGTCAGTGCGTATAAGCAAGTGGCCAGACTCAGATCAAATACCAAGATCTCGTTAAGCATGTTAATTGATGTAACCGCGGACGCCAACCAGGGCCAGGCCCACCTCTCACCTAGGTGGTCTCAACCTGCACTATCACTCCGCCACAAAGTAAATAGTCGGGGGTCGTCGGGAACCCAGGCCCACCACTACCGGGATGGAACCACCCGTCCTGTTATCCCCCACATCGGAATCACTTGCGGGTACTCTACGAGCCGAACCGACTTTAGTCACCACATGTATCATATAATATGTATGTAATTATATACCCGTGATCATCTCCCGAGTGATCACGGCCCGGTAGTATAGCATGACAGACGAACAAGAATGTAGGGCCACTAATGGAATACTAGCATCCTATACTAAGCATTTCGAATTGCAGGTAAGGGTAACAACTGTAGCAACAATGACAGGCTATGCAGCAGAATAGGATTAACCGAAAGCAGTAACAT
The DNA here is from genome assembly GCF_018294505.1 of Triticum aestivum. Classification (NCBI taxonomy): domain Eukaryota; kingdom Viridiplantae; phylum Streptophyta; class Magnoliopsida; order Poales; family Poaceae; genus Triticum; species Triticum aestivum. Next base: position 447,794,060 of record NC_057797.1, read on the forward strand.
GCTACACTACTCTAATGCAAGCAGTAAGAGAAGGAATAGGTGATATCGGGTTGATCGGGGGAGGGGGGGCTTGCCTGGTTGCTCTGCAGACGAAAATGGACCCTCAAAGGTGAAGTAGTCGATCACTGGTTCCACCGCGGTCTCTGGGTCTACCAGAAAGAAGTAATGGAGGGGAAGACAATAAATAATAGATCAATCAAAGTATCACAAAGCATAACATGGCAATACGCGGTGCTAGGGGTGACCTAACGCAGTACTAGGTGCTACCGGCGAAGGGGGAAAACATCCAGGAAAGTGTTCCCGGTGTTTGGCACTTTTGGACAGATGAAATGGAGGGGGTAGTTGCATATTCGCTATGCTAGGAACGTGTGGCAGATGAACATAGTGTGTATCCGAAATCGTCTCGTCGTTCTGAGCAACTTTCATATATAAATTATTTTCATCCGAGTTACGGATTATTTTATATGATGTTTCGAAGTTTTAATCATTTTCTGAAATTACTGGAATTAATTTAATATGAAATTCATTTAAAGAATAAATGCTATGGGTACACAGAAGTGTACCCAAAAAGGTGCTAGTGAGGCTGACAGGTGGGGCTAGTTGACTGGGTCAACTGCCCAGTCAGCAGAGGCTAACAGTGCGGTCCAGGGGCTGAGTCAACAGTCCAATTAGCGGTCAACATATTAACTGTTGACTGGTCAAACTTGACTAGTCAAACTACAGGTGGGGACCACTTATTAGTGACACAAGTCATTAGAATTTGTTCAATGGACTAATTAAATGAATAGGGTATACTAGTCATGGGGTCAAGACGCTAGCCTAACCACTAATCAATCCCTAACTAAACTCCTATTAGTACTTCACTAAAATGGGTCGGCCTCATCAGGCATAGCGCCAGCTGCGGCTCACTTAGGGGTGGGCATAAAAACCGAGAATCGAAGACCGGAGCCGAAAAACCCGAGACCGAAGCCGAAAAACCCGATGACCGAAACTACTGTTGTTTATTCGGTTGGCAAAAATCAAAAACCGAAATTGCATCGGTGAGTTCGGTCGCTGGACCAGGTTGACCGAATACCCCGAATTGACCGTATATTGTATAAAGCCCATCACAACAAAGCCCAATATCCCATCCATCCGAACCTTTTCAGTCGATTTCTGAACCCAAATACACAGAGCCCCACGGCTTATCCCCAAACGAGCTCCATGTTTCACGCACGCATACCACGCAGATCCGCCGCTTCCATTTACCCGCCTCGCATAGGAAAGTAGCGGCGGCTGGCGGCGCGCACGGCCCATGGCTCCCACTCGGCTGCGGCGTCAACGCCCATCTTCCCACGCGGCGGCGGCCAAGAACGCACATGGATCCCACTTGGCGGCGGCGGCGGCAGTGCTCCCACGCGATGGCGGCGGCAGCACCCATGGCTCCCTCGCGGTGGCGGCCGATGATGTACATGGCTCCAACGCGGCAGCGATCCAGCCACCATCACTCCCTCACAACCGGCGCCAGCAGTTATAGCTGAGGAATCCCACTACAAATCCACACTGTTTGTTCGTTGTTCCTTTTGACTCCTGATTTCTTCTTTTTTTGAGCGAATTGGATCCCGATTTCTTGCTTTCCTAACCAATATCTCAGTTCTCTTCGGTTGCAACCGAGGCCCGACCCGAATTATCGGTGCACCGAAGTCTCGGTCATTGATTATTCATAGGACCGAATGATTAGTAAATTTGGTAAACCGAATGCCCAGTCCTGCATGGGCACACATGTACGCACAGGCGCTCGGCGCCATGGACACGACCAACTGCAGGCACAAGGGAGCGCACCAGGAGCAGCCAGTGACAATGATGGGCATGGCGCGCAGGTCGCAGCCAGCAAGCACGGGCCACAGTGGGCAGCGGCGCGCACAGGCAGCAGCGGCGACATCAGCAAGGAGCAGGAGCATCAGGCAACAACGGCGGGCGGCTATGACAGCGGGCGTCAGCAGCAGCGGTTAAGCCGTGAAGCAGCAGCGCACCTAGAAAGCAGCAGGAGTGTGGCGGCGGACGGCTAAGGCGCGCGCGGCGCTGGGGGCACGCACGTACATGGAAACTTGAGCATGGCCATGGACGAGGATGGCCGAGCTCAGGGACGACGACAAACAGTGACGAACGGAAGGGGAAAGGGGGGGGGGGGGGGTCGGCAGAGGAGCTCAGCGCGAGCTCGATGGCGTGGTCGGGGAGGCCGGAGGTGAACCGGAGGCGACAAATCCGACGACAAACGGCGGCGGCCGTGGCGGGGAAGACGACCAGATGGCGAGGTTGTGGAGGGCTCCAGCTCGAAACGGAGGTTGTAGGCGATGCAGACGAGGCCGATGGAGCTCTAGAGCATATCCTCGCGGGTCGGGGACGGCTCCGGCCATAGGAACGATGGTGGCGCGGCCATGGACGCGCTCGTGGCTGCGCGAGAGGAAGGGGAGCGGCGTGAGGGAGCGAAAGAATGGGACGAGCAGGCAGTAGGGTTTCGAGAGGATGGTGGGGGTGGTCTTATCTACTAGGGGGAGTCACGGGATGGCCGACAGGCAACCCCCGGGACGGCCATGGTGGCTGGATGTGTGCCATGGCCATTCCCCCTGTTTACTGTATGTGAAGAAGAAGTAAACATGAAGTGGGCTGGGTTTCCTAATGGGCTTAAGTGCACAGGAGATTTTCTCCCTTTTCTTTTATTATGTTCAACATCTGACTCAGTTTTATATTCATTTGAAATAGCAAACGATTTTTGTTTGAGTTGAAACTTGGCACATAAATACTAGTTAATATCCTAGGAGTGCACAAAAAAGTTTCAAGGCAATAGAAATTATTTAATAATTTTAGAAATTGAAGTGGTCAATTAATTTGCTGCTGGTACTATATTAATTAGGTTCGGGGCCTTTTAATAATTCAAAAGTTGTTGGTTGTTACATGACAATTACTTAATGAATATTGGTAACATCTTGAACATTTTAGTTTTAATGTTTGAAAATTTTTGTTGTTTGCCTTTAATTAAAATTTGAATTTGAATAATTTTGAACTAACGCGAGTTTATCAACAGTAACCGAGGTGACATGTCATCATTAGCAAAGGTTTATTGTAGCTTAATTATCCGGGCGTCACTGGGGTGGATGTGATATTCTATGCCGCTATTATTTTTGGTCGTAAACTTGCAAAATACGTGTAACTCGTGCCGTTATTTGTCTAACCGTGCCAAGTGTTTGTTCAAAATAACCATCCTACACTGAAATATCGAAACAACACATGGGAGGCCCACTTGTCATTGATCAAATTTGGACCTAAAACCAACAAATCTGAAAGACGAGATTCGAACTGGCAACGTGGACTACAAAGCGTAAGTCGATAGCCTAAAACAACAACGGTTGTTGGCTTTGTCCCATAACTTGATTTTATACAGTATTACGTTGAGTAGAGTAGAGGGAGGGCCTCGTCAACACGTGCATGACTGTTGACTCACTTACTGGTGGGTCTCAGGTCTGCGATCTCTCTCCTCTCCATCGTCTAACCTTTAGACGCACGGTCACACATGAGGAGCGACGCTAGCTTGTCGTGGTGTTATTATAACTAAAAAAAGCTTGGAAAATAGAAGAATCGCCTAGAACAAGAGACGTTGTGGCTGCTCGAGACGGAGCTAACCACACCTATCCTCCGTGCCATGTTAGCATGATGAAGCTGTGTGGCTAGTGGGGTGTTTTCGACCGACTGGCTGGGTCCCAAGGTCGAACCGTAGGTACTACTCCCTCCATCCCGTAATATAAGAACATTTTCGCACTAGTGTAGTGTCAAAAACGTTCTTATATTATGGGACGGAGGGAGTACGTCTGATACAATATATTTTTACACGCACATTTTTCCCTCCGTGCCGAGACGTGGCACACCCTACCGCGCGGTTTCGGGGTCCTCCCGGGTGGTGCACGCATATATTCTTCCTTGCCGAGACGTGGGACGCCCTACCGCATGTTTTCTGGGTCCTCCTCGGTCGTAGTGCCGAAGCAAGTAAATTAGTCGTCAAATCACGAAAGACCACATTCCCCGCCGAGTACATTAGTGAAACACGGTGGCTAGCTAGTTGGGCTAGTGCAACCGATTAGCTAGGCCACCCCCACATTTGTTTTTTCACCCCTTATTTTATCTCCCTGCCGGCAGGTAAATTTAAATAGCCACCACGGTGTTGCTCTGGTGTTTGGGTGCAGCAGGATTTTTGTTTTTTTGATTGACGGGAGCAGGCGCGGCAGGATTTTAATTTTTTGATTGATGGGAGCAGGCGCGGCAGCAATTAGTCACGATGACTCCGCCTGTAAAACCCATTGCTCCTTGATGTGAGAAGTCGTCGACTTGTGTTTTCCCATGGTGAAAACCAAAAGATTCCCCACTCCTCAGCTGGCTCCCTTCGCCTTCTCGTAGATTGCATTGCCTTTCAGTCGTTTCGCCCCTTTGCTTCCTCTCCCTATTGCTTATACCTAGTGCCATGGCGCAGCAGATCACGGAGTCTGAGGTGAGGCGCCTGACACAGGAGCTCCAGGCCAAGGATGTGGAGCTCAGGGCTAAGGACATGGAGCTCCGTGAGCTCAAGGAGGAGAGGAGTGCCATGCTCCTCCGTTATGTGCGGGATTTCACGGAGCTACAAAAGCGGCAGGCGTTCACCACAAAGATGCTCGAGGCGTCGGCGGCGTTGCTGCAGAAAGCGGGAGATACGATAGGCCGTCAGGGGAGCTGGCTAGAGCGCGAGTGGGCCAATCGTGATGAGGTCCAGGATCGCCTCAGCCACTTGGTGGATCAAGTTGCCACACATGTGTTGTGGCTGCATGATGCCTACTGTCGTGCCAGCACGACCATGCCGGCCGTCGGGTTAAACCCGTTCGATCACCCCGTCGACTTCAACAAGCTGCGGCTGCCTGACCTGGTCTCCTTCTTCACCTATATCTCAAAGGAGCTGAGCTGTCTCCGCGTGATGGTGGGGGCGGAGCTGGACAAGGAGGGGTTGCAGGCTGCCGTCGCCGTTGCCAGGCGAATCCTCTCAGGGCTCCGTCACCAGAATCCATTCGTGCCATTGGACGCCGTTTTTGACGAGCTGGCTCCCCTCGACCGGGAGCGGGATCTGTGGGTGGTTGCACCCTGCATCACCAACATCGTGTGCCTCGAGAAGCAGAGGGACTTCGGTGGTGTTTAGGCATCCTCTGCATGGGCATGTCCATGTCTCGGCGCAACATGACCATTGGATCAAACTCAGATGGTGCAAACCAGTCATTTTAGCACAAAGCGTGTGGGTGTGTTTGGTTGCATTCTCATCTCAATATAGTTGTTCCCTCTTCGTGTATTTGTGTTAACCTACTAGTGTGGACTCATGCACTCTGCCAAACACCCAAAAGTGGGGCGAGAAGGGAACTTTTCCTCCCATCCTATGCACCCTTCATACACCCTGCCAAACACTGATTCATGCTTCATATGGTTCATGTTTCGTGGAGTACTGTAGCACCGTACTCTCTGTGTACCGTAGACCTAGTTCTGTTAACATTGATCTCACCATTCATTCTCGACCGGATAGTCGAAAAAGCGGTACTACTATGTTACATTACTGTTCATATAGTTGACATGCGCACAACATCATTTGTTATCGTCATATCTTACTACACCAGCAACAAGATTATGTAGTACTGACGTATGAACCACTGCACATGCCTAGTAGTAGGAGCACTGTGTATGTTCAAGTGGCCGCCGTGTTTCGCACTCCTCCGTTGTAAGAGTGGAAACGCTTGCTGTAATCTTTTTTTTCTTCTTCAGAAAAACAGTAGACACGCTCTACCATGCGGATCCTCCTCGCCGATCGTCGGGAACCTTGCTACTCACTTTCGCTGACGTGTGGGACAACCAGCATCGGGGTCCACCAGCCATGCACTAAATTACTCCATAGTAGAGTGCCCAACTGCATGGTAGATTACCCCGATTGAAGTGCCGTAGTAATGCCCAATGAGCCGTCAAATCACAAGACCCCCTCCTTTCCAGTAGTAAGTTGGACGGACGAAGCAACCATCATCTCACTCTTCTCTCTCAGCTTCCTCTCTTGAAGAAAACCCCCACTCGCTTCTCCCTCATCTTGCTCCTCATTTCTTCAAGAAAACCCCGACCTGCTTCTGCCATTATTCTTCTCTCCCAAAGAAGGAAAGGTGAGCACATTGATGGTGTTGATTCTGGCCAAGTCCCGGTCTTGCAACCCCGAGACTGATCTTATAATTCCCTCTCTGTTCTTCTTTTGGGTTTGTGATTATAGTTTCTTTTCTTTTATTTCTATTTGACAGTTTCTTGATGGACGTTGGAGCACTGGCCGAAGTGCTGTCTCTGGCTCTGGCCAAAACCGTCGAGGTTCATGGTACGAAGAAGCGCAAGCACCCCGCCGAGACTACCGCAAACAAGCTCAAAGCCATCACCCTGTCCAAGCCCCCCCTCTCCGGGATCCCTCATTAAGCAAGTCCAGGTAATATCTCTTCTTGACGATCTTTTTCTCGATCTTGATCGTGTTTTTTCATCTAATACACAGTACTAGTACTAGTATTACAACTTTTTGGGTGATCTTGCATGTGATTTTTGTGTGCCAAATGACAGTTCTAAATTCCTCTTTTGACCAAAACATGCGAGAGGTTGACACTGATTTCTTATAGATTACTTTCAACCACTTTATGAACATCAATGCTACCTTTGAAGAGGGTATATTTGCCTCAGTAACTTGTGTTATGGATATTGCAAGTAATCCCTCTGCTCTCATGCCTTTGAAGACATGTTCTAGTGTCTTTTTTAACTCATTTCTGTGCGTATATGTAGTCATATCTGGAGTAAAATATCGAAAATCATCTTATATTTCTGAACGGAGGTAGTAATAAAATATTTGGTTTCTGTTTGAATTAGAACCAGGTCTGTGGTGGAGATGAAGTTCTCAAAGTCATGCCATGTGAACTGGAAGACCTGAGGATGAGTTCTACTGCTAAACTATCCAGCTGCTGTGTCCTTGTCGCCACGTGTCCTGAACTAGTGTTTTCTAGTAGCATTGTTGTCAGGCGTGTTCTCGAGGCTGTACTTGACCACAACAATTTTCTGGTTGTGCCTTCGATTATGAAGGGTCTGGTTCTTGTAAGGCTTCCCGACAAATATGATGCGGCCTGTATTCATCTTCATGTTTATGAGTGGAAAGACCACTCTGTTAGGTTCTCCAAGGTTGACGAGATGGTGATGGCGCCGGTAGACATCTCTCACGAAGTCCATGGCCTAGTCAGTTATGCGGGGTTCATCCCGTAGGTCGGTGGCAAGAAATAGTCTGCAGAGTTTAATTAGTGCAACTTTGCATGTCTGTACTAAGTACTATTGTTCAGTACTTGATTTGTGTTTGTGAACCATGTATTGTTTACTACTACCACTTTTGGTGTGTGGTGAGTCCTGAGAACAATCTATGTTAATGTCCCTCCACTCAATTTAGTCTGTATATTTTGAAATATCAAGATCATCTTTTTTGTGAGGACGGCTTATCAATTATGGTTACACTCCAATATATGTATGCATTGCAGAGATGATGTCAAAATCGAACTTTCTCGGCAAGAAGAGCTGGTCCAAATCAACTTTGAAATTCTTCAGTAGCAGCACGCAACTGCCGATCTGATCTATCCTCGAAGAGATTTTGATGTAATAATCTGGCATGGTGAAACAAGTGTCCTATGTGTACAAGTAGTACGACAATATTATTTATCACATGGTATATCATTGATAGAATTGCAACTCTGATTGCTGGTTAGGAACTGTCGTTTGATTTCATTCCAACAGCTGCCGTGCTTTATTCAATTTTGTGTGTTCGCCTTGTGACATCATCTAAAACTAGCGCCGTACCGATCGCTTGCAATATGTAAAGCGCTGAGGTAGAACACATGGGCCCCCAAACATGCAGGCCCACCGGACTGTGGCCCAAAGTCTAGAACCGTGAGCCTGTCTGAGTATTCTATTCTCAGCTGAACCCCCATAATGCCCATGCGTTGCACGTAACATCAAGATGCATTTGTATGAGTATTTTATCTTGTGAGAGAAAAGGATGAATGAGGGAATGCCTTATTTGCAAATGTGGAGAGGTGTGTGGGTACCTTTTTGCAAAATTGCCATAGTTTCCTTCCTATCCATCAGATATAAATCGGATGGCCTATATTGCAGGATGGCAGGCACACCATCATCACCAACTCGTCTATAATGTATTAAAAAAACTCTTTTTTTATAATTATATATGTTATATATATTCCCCTTGATTTTTCTTATGTATAAAGTTGTGATATAAAAGATTTTTATATTTCTTTACAGAGGGAGCATCTCTCTGTCAAAAATATATTTATGTGTAACTAGTTACTCCTGTCTTTCTACTTCCTTTTGCTAATATGTGGGGCATCCGGCAACGGGGTCCACATGGCATATGCACCAAATTAGAGTGCACAACTGCATGGTAGACACACCCCGATCGTAGCACCGCAGTAATGCCCAATGAGCCATCAAATCACAAAACCCCCGCACCTTTCCAGCTTTAGCAGTAAGCTGGACGGTTGAAGCGGCAATATTTCACTAGGCCTGAATCCCCTTCTCCCTCTTTTGCTTGTTTAAAGAAAACCCTCTCTCGACGATTTCATAGGGTTTTCTCATGGAGAACAAAGTACGAATTCTTCATCCATCCCCGATAAATCCAAGTCCCTTGGTCGCGGGTAATCCTAGGATGGCAGCCGCCATCGTTGATGCAATTTTCTTCCTACTGAATCTAGTGTGTTTCATTTGCAGTGCCCAAAGTGCGAGGACCCTACAGATTTCTGTGCCCTCAGCGAGACGCCACACTTTTTCCTACTCATCCTAACACATGATTTTAAAACACGCACAATATGTTCCTAGAATCCTCTTTTCTATCTGGGAGGGTGGGTTTTTTTGAACATGATGTCGACTAAGTTGGAAATTTGGATTGCTATACTTGGATAAAAGGTACTAGTACCATGGTCAACACTGATGTGAAGGAGAAAATTATTTCTAGATTTGGATAGGGAATACATTGCGTTCTCATATTATTTTTCCTGCAGTGCATTCCTTGCTCTGCCAGAACACATGTACTCATGATGCTCGGCCTTGCCATAACTGAATACACTAGTTTAATGGTCATAGTGAATACAAGCCATGGATATAAGTTCTGAGTTGGCTTCATGAACTAAGAAGATCGTTGCTTTTTTATGGCTGAACTTGGATAAACTTTCTTAAGTGTTACAGACTGAAAGTTGGCTCACGAATGTTGATGGAAATAGCAAAACCTGGTCTCATCTTCACTGCGATCTTCCACCCCGACGTCATTCCAATTGTTCATCCATGTTAATTTTGTATCTGGTTCTTGCTTGTTGCCTCGATTACTTCTTAATCCACCTATTCTGTCTAACTAATCACAATTTAACTTTAGAAGTAGCAACGAATCTCTTATGAAGATGCTACTTCTAACTAATATTTTCTTATAATTGGTGGCACATGTAGGTTTTTTCAGAGTTAAGCATGCTACTCGTTTGTTATTCTGTAAGAACTCGGCTATTACTGATGGCACTGAAGTTGACTGGGATGACATCCACAAGTTCCTACACTTTATTGATCGTCTTCAGGTCCTTGTGGGGCGTTTCAATGGTGGAATGTCCCGTGGGATATGTGTGCCACTGCTGCACTTGTTGCACAGGTCCAACTGTGTTGAGAAACTTATGGTACGAGCTGTTTTCTGTTATATAGGTTGTTCATAAACTATTTGCTTATACACAGTTTTACAGCTGTGATCTTCTTGAAACAGAAACTGCCTAGTTCTATTGTTCCTATATAGATGCGTGACATGGTCAGTTCAGACTTGTGCTTGGCCACAACATGATGTTTATGTCGAGCTACTCCATTCCACTTGGAGGTGAAAAGATACTTATTCATGGTGGTCTCAAATAATGAAGGCCTGTCCATCTTGGAGAATAGGACAAAAGATTATGTTCCTGCTTTTCCATGGCTCTAAAGTGAATATCCTGTTTATTAACCACCTTGCGAGATGAAGCCGCTTTTAGAAGGTTGTGGATCCACGGAGTGGCGCCTGGGCCAACTCCTGGGGCTTGGCGGCCTCACTCTTGGTTAACTGTAGGAAAAGTAGCACTATTCGAGGCGTGCTTTATACGGTTGAACCTGTATAAGTACTCATACTTCTTTCAGTTATGGTTGTTAAGTGCCCCAGCTGGTTTTAGTTAAGGTTGTCAAGTACTCCTGCTGCTTTTACAATCTATCGTGTTTCTTCAGTCCTATTTTCCTCCAGCCGCCAAAACCAAACCAGCACCGGCGGGGCCGTCTGCTTCAGCCTCCCACGGCTGGTTGTGCCTCAAAGCACGCATCACCGTCCCACCGTCTCCTAAATCATTAATGCCGACGTCCGAGGCCTCGCCGTCGTCCTCCGCGCACTTTGGTGCGCTCGCGGCAGCGTCGCCCTCTTGCGTTGTCAACATGGTCAACAAACAACAGGAATCGGTAGAAGTATGTGGAGAGGATGACAGTAGGGACCCACCATGTCAGCATATGGAAAAATAAAATGCTTCCTCCTAGTGGTTTCCTGACATGTGGGACCCACGACATTGTCAGCGTATGTAGTCAATAGACAAGAGAACAACACAATATCGGCTGACACCTGGGACATAGCTGCTCGAGCAGTATTTTTATTATTATTGTTGAGACAGAGTAGGGTTTCTACTGGGCTGTGGCCCGTCTAGCCCACGCTTATATTTTATGTCCACCATATGATCAGCCCAGCTATTTTTTCTTTGTGAAAATGAGCCCAGTTTATTTTTTCTGAAGAATTCCCAATTCAGGCCTACTTATTTTTCTACACCCTGATGGGCTGTAACTCTTTCAAGACGCCTGCAAATCTTGAAAGTAATATGAAATGGGTTGTAAATATAAAAACATATGACAAATTGGCAATTACTTTATAATTTTTGATTTTTTTTTCATATTTTCAGATTCCTATTTCACTGGGCTTTAACCTAATTTATATATATCTTCAAAATACTATAAATCTGGCTCGACATTTCGTTATTAAAAATAGTTTGGAACCCACAGAAATATCCAAAATTCCTTTAAATTTTTAACCCTGGCCTTGGCCAACAAAAAGAAATGGACTACAATAAATTGCGTAAGAAGTTGCAATGAGCTATATATAAATTACTAAAATAATTGGGAATGGTCTAACTTGTGGGCCTATTAAGTTGACGCGTATGCAAGATCTTTTTACTTATTATATATGTCAACAAACGATTCTAGAAGACGTAACCGTTGGATGTCAATCCAACGGCCGTCATGTTTCTTCAATCTCTAATCTTCTTGCTCCTGCCACCAAATCCAGCGCCAGCGGGACCGCCTGCTCCCGCCTCCCGTGGCCGGCTGTGCTGCCGCGCAGGCCTCACCGCCCCTACTACTCCCACCACTGGCCAAGCCATCCCTCTACTCACCCACATCCCCCACTGCTGTGGCTTTGCCGCCTCCGGGTCATTCCCTCCTGGGTTTCACCGTCGTCGATCGCGCTGGTGTTCTCAGCACATCATGGTCAACGTAGTAAACAAACGACAACATCGGAAGAGGGCTTTACATGGAGAGGCTGGCAGTTGGGACCCACATGGTCCATGGCCGCACGCAAGCAAGTACCTCCTTATTACGCCAAAAAGAATGAATACTCCCACTGACAGCTCGGACCCACCAGCTATATCTTCGCATGCAAGGAAGTGCCTCCTTATTACGCAAAAAAATGAATACTCCCCCTGCTAGCTGGGACCCACCATAGTGGGAGGCTGACTTGTGGGCCTACTAAGTTGACGCGGACAGAGGGCTTTGTCAACTTAGTCAATAAATGATTCTATCACCATTGACCGTTGGATTGTTAACATCCAACGGTCGTCCTACTTTTTCAACCTCTGATTTTCTTACTCCAGCCGTCCAAACCACCGCGTGCTCATGCCTCCCGTGGCCGGCTGTGCTGCCGCGGAGGTTTCACCGCCCCCTACTACTCCCACCGCTGGCCAGGCCCTGCGGCGACGGCAGAATCACACCGCAGCCAAACTAGTGAACCCTCGTACTCCTCTTCGCGTGGGAATCCACTGCCGCGTCTTCCCCGGCTCTACGTCATCCCCTTCCTAGGCGTCGCCGTCATCCAATGCCTTGGTGCTCTCGGCGCGGTGTGGTCAAAGAACTACTTCCATCGGAAGAGTACTGTACGTGGAGAGGCTGACAATTGGGTCCACGGCTGCAGCAAGGAAGTGCCTCCTTATTACGCGCAAAATAATGATTCCTCCACCTAATAGCAGGGACCCACCGGACATGCCACTGTATTTCATGAAAAAAACTTTTCCCCCTTGACTGCTGGTACCCGCCAGCTACATCTTCGCACGCAAGGAAGTGCCTGACAGTCGGGACCCATCTGGTCGAAGCGTACATAGGGTTGTCATTCTGGTCGCGAACATGTACATACAGACTGGTCGATCGGTCTGTCTGCAGGCTACAGCAATGAACCGTGGCCATGTAAGAAAGGGCACGTGTTATAGTATAGGCGCACACGTGTTGTAGTAGAGGCGCGCATGTAGCATATACACGTACGTACAGTCATGGTGCAAGAAACAAAATACGGCCACGTACATACATACGGGCGGGGTCTCGAACACCTACTCACGCATACGTACAGCCAGGCCTTGTCTACATGGCTGGGTCGGAACAGAGAAACTGTGTCGTCGTCGTGTTCATGGAGAGGCAACGGAATGCGTCGTGTTCATCGAGAGGCAACGGAATACGTCGTGTTCATCGGGAGCCAACTGGCTTAGACGGAATAGCCGATGGAAACGAGGCCTGGCATACCGCAGAACGGAGGAAACGGCCTTGTATTCGACTGGCCACGGTCGAAACGGGATCCTGTTCATCGGGAGGGGTCTGGCATACCGCAAAACGAAGGAAACGGACCTCTCTTGGACCTCCTACGGTCGAAACGGGGTCCTGTTGATCTGGAGGGGTGTAGCGTACCGCAAAACGGAGGAAACTGACTTGTGTTGGAGCGCTACGATTGAAACGATGGTCCTGTTCATCGGGAGGGGTGGCGCTTACCCAAAACGGGACTCCACAGGATACTGTTCATCTCCACTGTCGACCTCCTCCAGCCTCCACGGGCTACTGTTCATCCACCATCAACCTCCTCCAAGCTCCACCTGCAATTGTTCATCCACACGCTCCTGTTCATCCATCCTCCACCGCTCCTCCACCGGCTACTGTTCAACTAGCCCTCTCCACGGGGTCATGTTCAACCACCCCTCCACGGGCTACTGTTCATCCAGCCCTCCACAGGCTACTGTTCAACCAGCCCTCCACGGGGTCGTCCTGTTCATCCAGCTCTCAACGGGGTCCTGTTCATCCACCCCCAACTAGCTCGATCGGGGTCTTGTTCATCCAGCGGGAAGGGCCTCTACTACCACGGGGTCATGTTCATCCAAACTCCCCAACAACGCTCACTGTTCATCCAGAGGCAGCAACGATCGGCTTTAGTTAGCAGCAGTGTGGTGAAGGAATCGCTCGATCGGGTTCAGTTAACAGCCATCGATCGATCGCTCGGGTTCAGTAACGCGTAGCCTATAGGGCAATCACTAGGGTTCAGTAGGCGAACGCCTCGCTCGGGTTCAGTTAGAGCCCAATGCCTCACATCTCTCACGTACGTGTATGAGAGAAACGCGCATTGCTCGGCCCCGACCACCCACCGTAACTGGGAACTCCCCGATATTTTCGTCGCCCTCGCTTCTACCTCGGTTTTTTTTGTCATGGACGGCCCAAAGAATGTCATGCAGTCGCGTCTCCGGCCCGCCCAGGACGAAAAACCCACTTTTTGTCATGATTTTTTGTCATAAAAGTAGGAACCCACCACATCTATGATGATACCGAGTTTTGTCACAATTATCGTCATAGAAGTGTCATAAGCATGACATAATTTTTTCTCGTTCGACCCAAAATGTCACGGATGTGTATTTTTTTGGTAGTGCAACTCACGCCTGCTAGTGGTATCCATATGAACAGTGCTAGTGATTTAGTTGCAAAAATTAGATAGTGCTAGTGATTTTTAGCTACATATTTTGACAAATCGCAGTTTTCCAAGGTTGACAAATGGCAATGTTACTATATAAACAAATGCCAATCTTTCCAGTTTGACAAATGGCAACATACCCAATATGATAGATGCAGATCTTACCCAATTGTTCCTACGTGGTTGCACACAGGTCATCCGAAACAACCGTTTGCGATGAAGGGATGCATAAATCCTGCACTGCGAGTTTTCCCTTGACTTAAGGGGAAGACCATAGCTCTCACTTCACATTCGGGTGTTGTATCTAAAACGTTTGCAATCAGGAGCTGCACAAATCCTGCTCGGCACATTTTCCCTTGGCTTCCTGGGGAAGCTGTCGGTTTGCATACGAGTGTTCTAACTAAAACGTTTGCGATGAGTGTTTTATATTTAAAAACCATTGCCATTATTTTCAAAATAAAATCATTTGATAAGTCTGTATATTAAGAGAGAAAAACACAAGTTCTTTCAAACCATATCTTTCATTCAGTCACAATCCGAGTTTATATTCATATGATCGAGAATTCGATATACAATATTAAACCCCAAAAAAACTATTTTCGGCAGCAGCGGAGGCGGCATGTCGCGCCGTCATTGTCGTTATCGTCCTTCAGGACGCCATTGTTGAAGTCTTCAAGGCAGCACAAAATGTTCTTGTAAATCAAACATCATGTCGTTGCGCGATCGCCGGGCGGGGCACGGGAGGACGACAACTGGCGCCGCTGAGAGGTAGTGGTCGACGCCAGCGTCCCATGCCACTGAGGGGGCGCACGCACGGGCACAGGCGTGGCGGGTGCAGTCAAACGCATGGGGACCGGCGCCACAGTGGGTGGAGGGGCGCGCACAGGCAGGGGCACGGGCGCGGTGGGTGCAGCCAAACGCACGAGGGCCAGTGCCACGATGGGTGGAGGGGCGCGCACGGGCATGGCATGGGCACTGACGCTGGCATGTAAATGAGCTCGCGCGGGTCCGCGGAGACCTTGCTGACGCCCGTGGCTTCCAACTCTGCGATAGTGCTCGGCGACCAGCCCGTCAATGCTACGGGGATGATCGCTGGCGTAGGCGCGGGGATGGGAGTTGGGACGGGAGCTGGGGCATCAACCGCCGCGGCCAACTCGTTCAAGGCCATGTCCATGAGGCCACATTCCTCCTTATTTTCTATCTCCTCCGGCTCAGATTCGACTTCACTAAACTTGCAGATGATCATTCTGCGCCATGGCGTTAGTGGAGGTCTGCAGGAGGGAGGGGAATGGGAGGCGAACAGTAAGGCCACCCCTATTAAACCGCGGCTCTGGCGCCATTAATGCAGAGGAAGGCGTGCGGCCATGGAAGTCAAAGGGCTCACTTCCCACTGAGCTCGCGCAGTGGATAACTCGCACGCTTCCCAGTGAGCATGCGCATTGGAGGACAGCTTGTACGCCTCTCGGTCAGCCTACACACCAGACTCCGCTCGCACGCCTCCCGTTCAGTCAAGTAGCTGTCCGCACGGCACCTCCTGTAGCCATTAAAATGAAGACACGTGGCATCATGTGAATGGTTAATAGAGCGCACACGATTTGAATTATACAAACATTTGAGATATTAAAGTGGCAGTTATTTTTTCAAAATGCCTTTGTTGGCAGTAATTCGAGTGCGCCTTCTCTCAAAATGGACACGAAAAATTGTAACATCCCAAATTTTCAATTTGGAATGTTATACATTAGATCATCATTGCATATCATACTTATTTGCATTTTGGTTGATCCTAGAAATTCTGCGCAACTCAAGGACCCTCGGAGAGAGTTGGAGATTTCGTTATTTTCATATTTGAGTTTTCTCAAATTTTGAAAATAGGATCATTTGATTTTATTTATTTTATCTTCAATTATTTCTATTATAAAAATATGAGAGAGGGAATAAAATGACTTTCCCAAAATAAATAAATAGTAAGGATTTAATAATAAAATCAAATAAGATTTTATTTTGGATTTATTTGCTATTCTATTTGAATTTAGGAAAAATGCGCGTTTTTCAAAATTGCATTTAGGCCCCGAATAAATGTTCATCCTGTGCGGCTTGATTTTAGAAGCCGTGGAAAATTGATTTCGGGATTTTTGGAGTCCGTTTAGTATTCCTTTTGTTTGTTTTTCTGCGCGTAATAATTTAAAAAAAGAAGAAGAGCGAACCGACTACGGGCCGTGTTTGGCCCGGACTCCTCGGGGGGGGGGGGGGGCTTTATATAGCGCGCCCCGGGGCCCGAATCAGCCCAAGCCGCCGCCGCCCAAGCCGCCGCCACCCTTTTTTTAGAAAAACAGTTCAGTTTTTCCGTCGGTTTTTTGTTGGTTTTTTTAGATCCGTTTTTTAGATAGATCGGTTTTTTCAGTTTAGTTAATTAGCGAGTGTTCGCTCGTTCGTTCGTTTTAACGAACGCGTTCATCGTTTAGATCTAGATAACGAACGTTCGTTCGTTAATCTGTTCGTCATTTTTCTTTTTTTCGGATTTATTCCATGATTTTTCTGATCATGATTTCTGATCTGATTTTCGTTATAGTATAACTTTTCGCTCGTTTATCGGAATCAGACGATTCAAGCGCCTGGAGTTTCGTCTCAAAACCCTCTTTCTGTTTAACCAACTCAAACAAGTTTTTGGCTCTGTAAAATTTGACCTAGATCCAGAATAGTAAACGAAGCTTGTTTCTTTTGCCATTTGTCTTTCGTTGCTTCGTTCGATTTGGTTCTTTTTGCCAACCAGAGTTCTTAAGTTGAACTTTCTGGTTAGATCTCTTATTTGAGTTTTACCAGTGCATTAGTTGAGTACTTATTGTATGCCTGTTTATTTGCGATAGAGTACCCAGAGTGTGCCGCTTTCTACTTCAAATCGTTAGGTTTTGCGGATCATCAACAAGGCAAGTAACACTTTGATCATACCTCCTACTACCCAGTTTTATTGCATTAGATCAATCCTCACACATTGCATGATTAGGATCTAATTAAACTGTGGGTTTTGGGAAGTAGATGAGGTAGTACCTATTACCTGTGTTATTATCAAACCCTTGGGAGTTACTTCTATGTTTGCTTATATTGCCATGCTATGCTAGTAGACGTGGATTGGGTGAGTGTATCCATGACAGATGTGAGATTGTTAAATTAATGGTTTATCTAAGGTGGCAACTTAAACACACATCTGGGTGGATTGAGGCACCTGGGTATTCCAGCGATTGCCTGTTTTTCTTTTGGACCGCCACCCAGGCTCAAAGGGATCATGAGATTATTCATACTAGAAACTTCCGTGTGCAGCCACAAGCTACTATGGGCCCTAGCATAGTTGATTAAGTTGTGCAAACTCTTACATGGTAGACTAGCAGATGTAGGGGAAAGTAGGTGTAACGGTCTACCCGATCGTAAGGTGCTAGCGCTTCTGAAAGACTATGTCTCGGTCATCCGTTTCTCAAACACCATGAAGTGCGAGAATCCCAACGGAGGAGATCGAGTCTTGTGGGGAAAAGTGCGCAAACCTCTGCAGAGTGTATAAACTGATCATGGTTAGCCGTGTCCCTGGTTATGGACATCTTGAGTATCTAGTACTTGGATTATCATGTGAATCTCATCATGTTACTTTAATTAATATTGTTGGGTTTTAATGATGATACTTAATTGGGATTGAGAGGATGTCTATCTTCTCAATGTTTAACAACCACCATGATAGTTAAATAAAATTTATTCCTTTGCAGTAGGGAAAAATTGGCTTTACGCAAAACTGTAACCATAGAGATTTCCACCAGCCAAATATGCATGTAGTATAGCCTATTTCTTTCATTGCTCTCTATGTGTTACATTGCCAGCATATTCCATGTGCTGACCTGTTTCGGGCTGCAACGTTCATGTTGCAGACTTTTCAGATGACGAGTAAGGTGCTTTTAGGTCGTGGTTCTATACTCAGTGATGCTGTTGGAGTCGATGGACTCGCTTATCTTCCAAGCCTTCCGTTGTTATCGTTATTAGATGGCCTTATGCCATATTTATTGTAATAAGTTCTCTTTTGAGACAATCGATGTAATAAGTGTGTGATTGCTACTCTATTATAAATCCTTCAAGTACTGTGTGGTGTCAGCATTACTGATCCAGGGATGACACCAGAGCACAGAGATTGGACCGTTTGAGGTCTGGTCGCTATAAAATGGTATTAGAGCACACACTGACTGTAGGACATGACCACTAAGCTAAAGCCCTAGATCACTACTCACTCTTCTCATTCTGACTTCTCATCTTTTCTACTCTTTTAGGATGGCGGATGCAAGGAACAAGTTCACACAACCGGATGAAGATACACCCTTTGGACGTCACTTGAAGGAAGTCACTAGATATATGAACATCGGAGTACCAAGCTTCACCGGGATCTACAACGCCACTTTACCTGAAGAGGAGCGCTGGATGATTCAAGTTCAAGTTCCAGGAAGGACGTTCATGCCAGTCACTGAACCCATAGAATTTTCCTTTGATGCACCAACCAGGAGTCTAGGAAAGAGCATGGCAGCTCACATCGCCATGGGATGTATTGGAGAAGTTTACCGCAATGATCTCAAGGATACTATCTACCAGATTTGTGGGCGCCGAGATGAGCACTGGGAGATGATCAGCACCAAGAAGGATAGATCAATTGCAGCTTTCATCCAGGAGTTAAACCAGCACATTCGACGACAGGAGAACCAGATGTGCGCAGATATGATAAATCTGAAGAAGGCGAGGACAAGAATCACGGAACTGGAGGAAGAAATCAAGGCTACACGTGAAGATTATGAAGAGGAAATCGAAGTACTAGTGGATAAGAATGCCGACCTAACAATGAAGATCGAAATATTTATGGGAGGCCCTACACCAGTAGAAGAAGACGAAGAACCCAAGGAGATTCACCCTCAAGACTACATCATCGACGACACCAACTCGGATCCAGATGATAGCGATGATGACTACGTTGATGAAGCTGGAGCAGATATCATGGAGTCTGCAACCGAAGAATATTTCTAGTAGACCACCCCAACAGTAGTAGTAGTCTACCATGTAAATATAGTAGTCCGAGCACTTTTGCGATAGTTAGACCGATTGCATGCCCTTGTTTGATTGAATGAAGTGAATTGTTTGCTTTTGCCACATGTGCATATGGGTAGTGTTTTCTCTTTAGACCCCCTCTCTATTCTTAAATCTCATCTTTTTTAAACCCCTCAGATGCCTCCGAGACGTGACCCCGGATTTACCTTCCCACCGGAGCTCACTCAGTTGATCCAGCAGCAGAATACGTTGATGCAGTTGCTAGTCCAGAATCAGAATCAGGGGAACAACAATAACAACCCACCACCACCACCACCTTTTGATCACTTAGCCCGTTTTCTTAGGCTGAATCCGCCGGTGTTTTCCAGTAGCACCAAGCCTATGGTAGCAGATGATTGGCTCCATAAGACAGCAAGGGAGTTGGCCACAACAGGATGCACAGATGCGGAAAAGGTGAAGTTTGCTGCACATCAGCTTGACGGACCTGCATCATCATGGTGGGAGAATTTCACAACCACTTTCCCTGTCGACACTGTCACACGGGACCAGTTTTAGCAGGCTTTCTGTACTGCCCATGTTTCAGCAGGAGCTATGGCCATGAAGAAGCGAGAGCTTCGCAACTTGCGCCAAGGAGGACAGACAGTTGGCCAGTATGTGGAGGACCTTAGTAAGCTAGCACGTTATGCCCCAGATGACGTTGCTATGGATGCAGCTAAGCAGGAGAAGTTTCTGGAAGGACTGAATGATGAGTTGAGCATGGAGTTGATGGTAGCAACCTTCAACAACTACCAGGAGTTGGTAGATCGTGCTCTTATGATTGAAGGGAAGCAACAACAAATTGAGAACCTCAAGAGGAAGTATAGACATGGGAAGTACAATTCTGGAGCTCAGCAGAAGCCACGTTTTACCCCTAGACTGGGAGGAAATTTTTAGCATACTCATGGAGGAGGTAGCTCGCACAATCATAATGGCCCCAAGAATGGTAATGGGAATGGAGGAAGCAACGGCCAAAACCATACCAACCCATCAACCCCAGCCAAAAGAGACCTGAGCCAAGTCACTTGCTTTAAGTGCTAGAAGACCGGACATTATGCCAATGAATGTCCTGAATCCCAGAATGGAAATGGAAATGGACGCTCTGGGAAGAAGCCGAACCCTTTCAATAGGGGACAGGTGAACCACGTTAACGTGGAGGAGGTTGAAGAGCAGCCGGAAGTAGTAATCGGTAAGTTTTTGGTTAAGAGATTTACTGCAATCGTTCTTTTTGATACTGGTGCATCGCATTCATACATATCACGGGGATTTGTGGATAAGTATAACCTGCCCACTAAGGTTCTTAGAACACCTATGTTAGTAAGATCACTAGGAGCGGAGTATATGGCCAATAAGGGATGTTTTCAAGTGCCATTGAGTATAGGTAGGCATGTGTTTCCCTCGGATTTAATCATTTTGGAATCGCAAGGTTTGGATGTAATTCTGGGTATGGATTGGATGTCAATGTATGGAGGAAACATCGATTGCGCCAATAAGTCAATTTTGCTTACCACCCCAGAAGGAAGAAGGATCAAGTATGTATCCCGACATGTGCCTAAAAGGACTCAAGTAAATTTGTTAACAGGAGTTGTGCAGGAGGAAGTACCAATAGTGAAGGATTTCCCTGATGTATTTCTAGAGGAGTTGCCAGGTGTCGGTGTCAAAACCGGCGGATCTCGGGTAGGGGGTCCCGAACTGTGCGTCTAGGCCGGATGGTAACAAGAAGCAGGGGACACGAAGTTTTACCCAGGTTCGGGCCCTCTCAATGGAGGTAAAACCCTACGTCCTGCTTGATTAATATTGATGATATGGGTAGTACAAGAGTAGATCTACCACAAGATCAGAGAGGCTAAACCCTAGAAGCTAGCCTATGGTATGATTGTATGTTGTGATTGTTGTCCTACGGACTAAAACCCTTCGGTTTATATAGACACTGGAGAGGGTTAGGGTTACACAAGGTCGGTTACAAAGGAGGAGATATCCATATACGTATCGCCTAGCTTGCCTTCCACGCCAAGTAGGGTCCCATCCGGACACGAGACAAAGTCTTCAATCTTGTATCTTCATAGTCTAACAGTCCGGCCAATGGAGATAGTCCGGCTGTCCGGAGACCCCCTAATCCAGGACTCCCACAGTAGCCCCTGAACCAGGCTTCAATGACGATGAGTCCGGCGCGCAGTATTGTCTTCGGCATTGCAAGGCGGGTTCTTTCTCCGAATACATCACAGAAGAATTTGAATACGAGGATAGTGTCCGACCCTGCAAAATAAGTTCCACATTCCACCGTAGAGAGAATAATATTTTCGCAGATCTAATGACGTTACGTCATGGCCCAGTGATATTCGAACCATTTCTTTTAACCAGCCCGGCACATAACGCGAGGCAGTTTTTTGACACGTCTTGTCAAAGCAGAGATCGTGTCCCCTTATTACGGGATTCTCATCAATACGGGCGTGGGTAACCCAACCGCGCCATCAATTGCGGCGCTTGGGGGATAAGCGAGTTTTACCAGGCAAGTGGGGACGCTTAGTTTCGTCCGCCCATATAAAGGGATAAGGATTCACCTTTCTATCCACGCCTTCTTCCTCCTTTGCTCATCCGCTCCCGCACACTCGAGCTCTAGCACCCAAGTCCTCACTTCCATCTCAACCTTCTCCAACCATGTCCGGAGTGGGAGGCAAGTGGATGGTCTCCTTCGTCATGGAGGGAGACATCAAGAAACTGAGGAGAGCCGGATACCTGCCCGACGACATCGCGCACCGGCTCCCAGATGAGGGGCAGCTCATCCCCACCCCCAGGCCCCATGAGAGGGTGGTATTCCTCACCCATTTCCTCCGCGGACTGGGATTCCCTCTCCATCCCTTCGTCCGGGGGCTCATGTTTTATTACGGCCTGGATTTCCACGATCTGGCCCCGAACTTCATCCTCAACATCTCGGCGTTTATCGTCGTGTGCGAGGCCTTCCTCCGCATCAAGCCCCACTTCGGCTTATGGCTGAAGACCTTCAACGTCAAGCCGAAGGTGGTGGGCGGCCGCCAGGCGGAGTGCGGAGGCGCCATGGTGGGCAAGATGCCCAACATAACATGGCTCGAGGGCTCCTTTGTGGAAACCATAAAGGGGTGGCAATCGGGGTGGTTCTATATCACCGAGCCGCGCGACCCCGCATGGGTAGCGGCCCCCGAGTTCCGATCTGGCATCCCCATGCGGCTCACCTCCTGGAAAGAGAAGGGCCTGTCCTGGGGTAGTTCGAAAGAGCTGACCGGACTCCAAACATGTATTCAAAACATGGTGGACAAGAAGCTCAAGCTTGTCAACATAGTCCAGGTTATGCTCATCCCCCGGATACTCCCGTGCCAACAACGGGAGTTCACCTTGTGGGAGTTCAATCCGGCGCAGCACCGGACTCTGAACAGGCTCTTCGACACGACTCATGAAGACGCCTGGAGGGTGCTGTTCAAAAGTGCCGAGGTCCCTCCCCCTATCACTGAGGATCGCGGATTCAGCGCGAAGCGCCAAGCTAGTGCGGTAAGCTGCTTTACCTTTCACAGGATACTTATTTTTTATATAGATTGACTCTATGCGGGATCTAAACTCCCGGACCTTTGACAGGACTGGCAGAAGATGGCCGGACAGATCGACTGTCCGGCTCCTTTGCCCGAAGGCCCCGCAGACGCTCTTCTGGCGAAGATGCTGACTCCGGCCCCTTATAAGGTGCCGGAGAAGACCAAGAAGGCCAAGGGAACTCGAAAGAGTTCCCGACGCCAGGCGTCGTCGGACAGACCTCCGATGACTCTGGGGCGCACTCTTCCCCTGAAGACGAGGAAGAGGAAGAAGATGCTCCCCCACCGACTGGGGGAGATAGGAAAAGGAAGGCCGCCCCAACTGGGGAGGCCGAAGGGTCCAAGAAGGGAAGGACTCTCCTTCCGAACAGCTCTACCGCCGCCGACGAAAGCGAAGACGAGTGGTTGCCCAGGGCCAAGCCCCCGGGGAGATCGTAAGTATTTGAATACCAAAGTTATCCATAGGATTCCTTTGTCGCACTACTTTTCCTAACGCCGAACACAATTGTGCAGGCCGCCCCGAGCCAATATCGAGGTATCATCGGACGGCTCCCTGGGCTCGTCGGACATGGATAGCGATCCAGTCCCAACTGCCACCTCCCCTCATCGTGCCGACGACGTCGAGGTGTTGTCTCAAGAGGCACCGGATCAAGGGGAGACAGTCCCGGAGGCGCCTCAAGGCAACCTTCCGGACTTCGGGAGCCGCGGGGATGGGGCCCCCGAGAGCTCCGAGTTCGGCCCTCAGCCGAACACCGTGCCAGACCCTCCAGCGGTTCCAGACTCGAGCAGGCGGCCTCCTTCTAAGGGGGGAAAACGCCTGTGCCGGTGACCTCTGTCCATCCAGAGGCACCGGACAATCTGCTGGAAGCGCTTCGCAGCG
The DNA here is from genome assembly GCF_018294505.1 of Triticum aestivum. Lineage (NCBI taxonomy): Eukaryota > Viridiplantae > Streptophyta > Magnoliopsida > Poales > Poaceae > Triticum > Triticum aestivum. The sequence goes on from NC_057797.1 coordinate 447,817,728, forward strand.
CTTCCATCAACGAGGAGCACCGCACTATCATGAGTGCGGTGATCCAGAAGGTTCAGTCCACCAAGAGTGGATTGACTAAAGCCTGTGCCAGCCTTCTAACAGGCTTTGAGGTAAGTGTGTTTAAAATGTAGTAGAAATATTACCGCATAGACAGTAGCCCCTGATGCTTTGTTCGGTGTTCACAAAGAAAAGCCGAATAGAGGATCAAATAATATCGCAGGAGTCTAATATAAGTATGTCAATATGCATATGCAGGCTTCGGTGCTGGCGTCCGTCGCACTAACTACGGAGGTCGCCGTACTGAAGCAGGACCTCAAGGGGTCCAAGAAAGAGCTCGGCCTTGCCAAGAGGCAGCTCGAGGAGAACAAGGGTAAGTAATACTTTGTCTATAGATATGTATGTATAAAAAGGACGCAATTGCAAAATGACAGGATCGTTGTATGTTTGCCAGGGGCCTCGACCGAGGTGGCGACCCTGAAGCAAGCGCTAACCAAGGCTGAAGATACAACGGCCAAGGAGCGCACCGAGCGAGAGAAGCACGAGGCTCGGGTGGGTGAGGTGCAGCAAGAGCTCCAGGCTCTCGTGACAAAGCACGAGGCGTTGGAGCTTGACTCGAAGAGGCGGGAGTCTGAGCTTGCCGCGGACCTTGAGAGTGCAAGGAGTGCCAAGGCCGAGGCCCAGAAGTCCCTCCAGGAGATCGATGCGATGAAGAAGATAGCGGTGGGTAAGGCTTTCTATATGCAAAGCAAGCATGTAAAAGTAAATTACCGATTACTTACCCGGATCCGGAGCTCTTCAGGAGCATTCGCAGATTTGCCCCGCAGTGTGTCCGATGCCGCACAATTTTACCAGGCCGAGGACGGAAGCTCGACGGAGAAGCTGTTCTAGTCTCAGTATGCTGAGGCCGAACATCCGGTGCCGATGAGCGACCAGCTGAAGCAGATGGTCGAGCTACATAAGGCGGCCGATCAGGCCATGAAGGGCTTTATAGTCCGGCTGTGGCCTGGCGACGCCCTTCCGAACAGCTTCTTCGGCCTGGTGAGGCGGCTTGTGGATGCCTGCCCACGGCTGGAGGTCGTCAAGCGATCCGTCTGCATTGAAGGTGCACGCCGGGCTTTCGCCCGTGTAAAAATGTAGTGGGTCAAGCTCGACGCCGTGAAGCTGATCAAGGAGGGGCCGCCGGAGGGCAAGGAGCACCGCCACCCCGAGATGTATTACGAGGGTGTTCTGCCGGGTGCCCGTCTTATCGCGGATGAGTGTTTGAAAGATGTAATATTTGAGTAAACTTGCTCGTTTTATCCTGTATTTATGAAAACTTGTTTCATATGCGCTATGCAACGCTTGTTTGAATTTAAAATATTACCTTCTGTTTGGCTATTTATCGAATCTGAGAGATGGCTAGTCCTCGGCTCTGCCCCCATGCCGCTAGTGCTGGGGTGTTCGGGATAAACCTGAGCACTCTTGTTCCCATATTTGGGTCCTTCGAGGGAGGTGCTCAGCACAACGAACAAGGCAACCGGACTAATATTGTTTTATCACTCTCACTTAGCCATAGAATTCTATAATTTTAAATTTCGGCGAAGCCCCTGGTATTCGGAAGGCCAAATTCGGGGCGCGATACACGCTTTTAAGCCGGACAGGGCCGACCCCTCGCCCTAAGCGGCATAAGTCTTTAGGGACTCGAAAAACCTCGCCGAACAGCGACCAGTCTCTCGCCTTATCATGACAGTCAGTTTTAGCTTTCTCTACTGAGGTGCTCAGCCCGGCAGAACCGGGGCACAATCGCAGTAGTTCTCCTAGCGCTACCTTAGCCGATAGAGCGGAACGTAAGGTACCAAAACATAGGAGCCGGGCAAACCCAACATTTGACCAAAGACATGATTCGGAGCTGATGCATATAATGCTATAAGTTCGGGGTGCCGCACTTGTGAAAGTGTTCGGACTTTTCACACCGCATTGTGGGGTACGTGAGCCCCTGGTGTATTGGCCGTACCAAAGTGTACGGTTGCAAGGCGTCGTTAATGAACACACACACATATATATATAATGCAATAATGGTCGTAATGTAATGCATTGTTTATTAAAAAGCTGCGTTAAAGCAGAGTGATACAGATAGTGCGATAAGCAAAAAGTAGGACTAAGTCCCTTCCAAGGGTGAGCTGAGGGATGATATGAAATCTGAGATCAACCTGGGAATTCCGTTGTATAATGTAGCTGTCTGCCTTCTTGGTTGCTGGATCATGTGTTCGGCAATAGTGCTGCCGGACAGTGTTTCCACAGATTAAGGTCCTGAAAAAAAGAAAAAATAACCAAACGGGAAGCCCCTAGTGCGGTTTAGGCCGCGTTTTGGGGCGTGCCGCAGTTGTGCCCCCCTCCCCACCTGTGCCCATGGTATTTTTAATGCGTAATTATGTACGCGCGGCACGAATATCGCCGTTGGGTTGGGATTGGGGTGGCCGCCGTATTGCTACGCGAGCTCAGATCGCGCCAGGCGGTCTATTTGCCGATTGCCTCGAGCGCGCTTGGAGGTGTCCGGGCTTTGAAACGCCGAACTGGTTGATTGCCTTGAGAGGCTGCTTTGCGCTTCTGCTGCGAGGGCCGCGGTGTGCTCCTCTGTTCGGAGGGAGCGCTCTGTGTTTCCATTGACTGTAATAACTCCGCGGGGTCCTGGCATCTTGAGCTTGAGGTATGCATAATGCGGTACCGCATTGAATCTAGCAAATGCGGTTCGCCCGAGCAGCGCGTGATAACCACTGCGGAACGGGACTATATCGAAGATTAACTCTTCGCTTCGGAAGTTATCCGGGGATCCGAAGACCACTTCCAGTGTAATTGAGCCTGTGCAATGGGCCTCTACGCCTGGAATAACGCCCTTAAAGGTCATTTTTGTGGGTTTGATTCTTGAGGGGTCTATACCCATTTTGCGCACTGTGTCCTGATAAAGCAGGTTCAGGCTGCTGCCGCCGTCCATAAGGACTCGAGTGAGGTGAAATCCGTCGATGATTGGGTCTAGGACCAGTGCGGCAAATCCGCCATGACGGATACTAGTGGGGTGGTCCCTGCGATCGAAGGTGATCGGGTAGGAGGACCAAGGGTTGAACTTTGGGGCGACTGGCTCCAACGCATATACGTCCCTGAGCGCACGCTTCCGCTCCCTCTTGGGGATGTGGGTTGCGTATATCATGTTCACCGTCCGCACTTGCGGGGGAAACCTCTTCTGTCCTCCAGTGTGCGGCTGCCGGGGTTCCTCCTCGTCATCGCTATGCGGCCCCTTGTCCTTGTTTTCGGCAATTAACTTGCCGGCCTGCTTGAACACCCAACAATCCCTGTTGGTGTGATTGGCTGGCTTGTCTGGGGTGCCGTGTATTTGACACGAGCGATCGAGTATACGGTCCAAGCTGGACGGACCCGGCGTACTTTGTTTGAATGGCTTTTTCTGCTGACCGGGTTTAGAGCCTTTGAATCCAGCATTGACTGCCGTATCCTCAGTATTTTCGCTGTTAATGCGGCGCTTACGCTTGTTGCGACGTGACCTACTATTGCCGTCCTTGGTATCTAAGGTACCATGGTTTTTTGAGAGGTTATTACTGCGAGCCAGCCAGCTGTCTTCTCCCGCACAAAAGCGGGTCATGAGCGTCGTGAGAGCTGCCATAGATTTCGGCTTTTCCTGACCAAGGTGCCGGGCTAGCCACTCGTCTCGGATGTTGTGCTTGAAAGCCGCTAAGGCCTCCGCATCCGGACAGTCGACGATTTGATTTTTCTTTGTAAGGAACCGAGTCCAGAATTGCCTGGCCGACTCTTCTTGCTGCTGAATTATGTGGCTCAAATCATCGGCGTCTGGTGGTCGCACATAAGTGCCCTGAAAGTTGTCGAGGAATGCGGCTTCCAGATCTTCCCAACAACTAATGGAGTCCGCTGGCAAGCTGTTAAGCCAATACCATGCTGGTCCTTTGAGCTTTAATGGGAGGTATTTGATGGCGTGTAAGTCATCACCGCGGGCCATGTGGATGTGGAGGAGGAAGTCCTCAACCCATACTGCGGGATCTGTTGTGCCGTCGTATGATTCAATGTTTACAGGTTTGAAACCTTTTGGGAATTGATGTTCCATTACTTCGTCTGTGAAGCATAAGGGGTGTGCAGCGCCTCTGTATTGGGCTATATCTCGACGCAGCTTGAATGGGTCTTGCCCGCTATGTTCGGCCAGGCTAGGTTTACTTTTACTGTATCCGGTGTGACGTTTGTCGTCTCGTAGAGTGGTGCGCCCTCGTGATCCGTAGATCGATCTTGAATGATTTGCCTTGTCCTCCAACATGTCTCGTAGGTCTAGCGTATCTCCCACTGCCTTTTTATTTGAATGGTGTTGGGGTGGAGGCTGAGCTTTTGGCTGGAATGCCTCTCTATCGCGGCCACGAGGTGGCCGATCAGCCGTGTCATACGCTTGTTCCTCCAATCGGGGTAGTAACCTGCGCCTTGGGTAACTCTTGGAGGGGCGCTCGAGTTTATATTCCTCGGCCACGAGGACTTCAGTCCATTTGTCAGCTAGCAGATCTTGATCAGCTTGAAGCTGCTGCTGCTTTTTCTTCAGGCTATTTGCCGTGGCCATAAGCCGGCGCTTGAAGCGCTCTTATTCGACGGGATCCTCTGGGACAGCGAATTCATCGTCGCCGAGGCTTGCCTCATCTTCGGAGGGGGGGATGTAATTGTCATCCTCTTCCTCTCCATCTGCCGCTCTCTCAGGAGAGCTGGCTCCTTTATCCTCCTGCTCTAAGTCTTGCTGGAGGGGATTGTTGTCGTCTTCGGCACTGTCCGGAGTATTATTATCTCCTGTGCCGGTATCACCGCTTTTGCTTTGGCGGGACTTAGAGCGGCGCTGCTGACGTTGGCGCTTGGGTTGCTTCTTGGAGGGGTCATCCTCCGCTATCTCGTCGCCATTGCCTTCATTGGGTGTATCCACCATGTATATGTCATATGACGAGGTGGTTTTCCAGTGTCCTATAGGTGCTGGTTCATGTTCGTCTCCTACATCGTCGTCCATACCATCAATGTCTTCGGAGTCGAAGTCGAGCATGTCGGTTAAATCATCGACAGTGGCTACATAGTGGGTGGTGGGTGGGCGTCGAATTTCTTCGTCGTCCGCATCCCAATCCTGTTGGCCATAATCCGGCCAGGGCTCTCCTGACAAAGAGAGAGACCTTAGTGAATTCAGAATGTCGCCAAAGGGCGAGTGCTGAAAGATATCTGCGGCGGTGAATTCCATAATCGGCGCCCAATCGGTTCGATTGGCAGGGGCGCGGGAGGTCCGGAGTCAGAAAGAGGGTCCGACACCTTGGTGTCATGGGCTGCGCACAGGATTATGCTGGTGTTTGGCTCGATCGCCATTGAGACTGCAGCCCCTGAGGCGGTGTCTAACCACCCGTCCTCGATTGGCGCAGTTGGCTCCGAGCTAAGGGTCAGAGCTGATGCGGGCGCGGCTTCTAGGGTACCGTCCGGTGGCAGAGCTAGGTCATACTCATCGCGACAGTGCGGCGTGCCCGGCTGTGGCTCGAATCCGTCGAAGATCAAGTCTCCGTGGATGTCGGCCGTGTAGTTCAAACTTTCAAATCTGACCAGATGGCCAGGGGCGTAGCTTTCAATCTACTCCAGATGGCCAAGCAAATTAGCCCACAGTGCAAAGCCGCCGAATACAAAGATCTGTCCGGGGAGAAAAGTCTCACCCTGGACCGCATCGCTATTGATGATAGCAAGAGCCATCAATCCTAACGGCGACGACACAGAGGAACTCTCAAAGAAAGCACCAATGTCGGTGTCAAAACCGGCGGATCTCGGGTAGGGGGTCCCGAACTGTGCGTCTAGGCCGGATGGTAACAGGAAGCAGGGGACATGAAGTTTTACCCAGGTTCGGGCCCTCTCGATGGAGGTAAAACCCTACGTCCTGCTTGATTGATATTGATGATATGGGTAGTACAAGAGTAGATCTACCACGAGATCAGAGAGGCTAAACCCTAGAAGCTAGCCTATGGTATGATTGTATGATGTGATTGTTGTCCTACGGACTAAAACCCTTCGGTTTATATAGACACCGGAGAGGGTTAGGGTTACACAAGGTCGGTTACAAAGGAGGGATATCCATATACGTATCGCCTTGCTTGCCTTCCACGCCAAGTAGGGTCCCATCCGGACACGAGACAAAGTCTTCAATCTTGTATCTTCATAGTCTAAGAGATAGTCCGGCTGTCCGGAGACCCCCTAATCCAGGACTCCCACACCAGGCATGCCACCGGATAGAGACATTGAGTTTTTGATTGAGCTTTTGCTAGGCACAGGACCAATATATAAGAGACCGTATAGGATGCCCGCAAAGGATTTGGAGGAGATTAAGAAGCAGATTAAGGAGTTACTGGATAAAGGTTATATTTGCCCAAGTTCTTCACCTTGGGGATCACCAGTACTTTTAGTGGAGAAGAAGGATGGATCGTTAAGGATGGTTGTTGATTATCGAGGATTGAATGAAGTAACCATCCAGAACAAGTACCCACTACCGATGATCAATGATCTGTTTGATAGATTGCAAGGAGCTAAGGTATTTTCCAAGATCGATCTGCGATCAGGATGCCGTCAGTTGAAGATTCGAGAACAGGATATACCTAAGACGGCTTTTACCACCAGGTATGGGCTGTACGAGTACACCGTTATGTCATTTGGCCTGACTAACGCACCGGCATATTTTATGAACATGATGAACAAAGTGTTTATGGAGCTTTTGGATAAGTTCGTCGTAGTGTTCATTGATGATATTCTGGTTTACTCGAAGAATGAAGAGGAGCATAAGGAGCATTTGCATTTGGTACTTGGGAAGCTCAGAGAACATCAGTTATATGCCAAGTTTAGCAAATGTGAATTTTGGTTGAAGGAAGTTGGATTCCTAGGACACGTTATATCCGAAGAAGGTATAGCATTAGACCCCACCAAGGTTGACACGGTGACAAGTTGGGAAGAGCCAACAACAATTGGAGAGATCCGGAGTTTTCTTGGACTCGTAGGATACTACCGGAGATTCATTGAAAATTTCTCGAAGATTGCGAAGCCTATGACGGAGTTGTTGAAGAAGGATACCAAGTTCAAATGGACGGAGGAATGTGAGGCCAGTTTCCAGGAGTTGAAGAAACGTTTGGTTACCTCACCAGTGTTGATTTTGCCGGATCGGACCAAGGATTATGAGGTGTATTGTGACGCTTCACGTCGAGGACTTGGAGCAGTGCTTATGCAGGAAGGAAGAGTTGTTTCATATGCCTCACGACAGCTTCAACCGCATGAGTTAAATTATGCCACGCATGATTTGGAGCTAGCAGCCGTAGTGCATGCATTGAAAACTTGGAGACACTTTCTCATTGGAAACCATTGTGAAGTGTACACGGATCACAAGAGTTTGAAGTACATTTTCACACAGAAGGAGTTGTATCTCAGGCAAAGGAGATGGTTGGAGCTCATCAAGGATTATGATATGAGATTGCATTATCACCCTGGAAAAGGCTAACGTAGTAGCCGATGCGCTGAGCCGTAAAAGTCATGTTAACACCTTAATGACGGGAGAATTACCAAGGGAGTTAGACGAAAATCTTTGTGAGCTATGTTTGGAGATAGTTCCGAGAGGCTATGTAGCAGCATTAGAGATTAAGTCTACCTTGATGGATAAGATCAGAGAAGCCCAGAAAACTGACAAGGAGATTGCTTCTATTAAGGAGAAAATGAGCAAAGGAAAAGCTAAAGGGTTTCGTGAGGATGAGCACGATACCTTATGGTTTGAAGACCGTGTTTATGTGCCCAATGACCCGGAGATTAGGAAGTTAATTCTATAGGAGGCCCATGATTCACCATATTCGATTCACCCAGGAAATACCAAGATGTATTTGGATTTGAAGGATACTTTCTGGTGGACTGGAATGAAGAAGGATATTGCGGAGTATGTAGCAGTTTGTGATGTATGTTAGAGAGTAAAGGCAGAGCATCAGAAGCCAGCAGGATTGCTACAGCCATTGCCAATACCCGAATGGAAGTGGGATAAGTTAGGCATGGAATTTATCACAGGATTGCCCAGAACTCGTTCAGGCCATGACTCGATTTGGGTTGTAGTCGATCGTTTGACAAAGGTAGCTCATTTCATCCCAGTGAAGACTACCTACACTAGTGCCAAGTTGGCAAAGATATACATGACCAGGATCGTATGTCTGCACGGAGTTCGAAGGAGCATTGTATCAGATAGAGGAACCCAGTTTACCTCAAAGTTCTAGAATCAGTTGCATGAAACTTTGGGTACCAGGCTAGAGTTCAGTACAGCTTTCCATCCGTAGACAGATGGACAGACCGAGAGAGTCAATCAGATTTTGGAGGATATGCTGAGAGCTTGTGCGCTAGATTACGGATCTAGTTGGGACGAGAATTTGCCATACGTAGAGTTCTCTTAAAACAACAGTTATCAATCCAGTTTGAAGATGGCCCCTTTCAAAGCCTTGTACGGAAGGAGGTGCAGGACCCCATTGTCATGGGATGAAGTTGGAGACCGCCAGTTGTTTGGACCGGATCTGATTAAGGAGTCTGAATAGAAGGTGAAATTGATTCGCGATAGGCTCAAGGTAGCCCAGTCCAGGCAGAAGAGCTACGCATATTCTAAATGCAAGGAGACAGTTTACAAAGTTGGAGACCGAGTTTATCTTCGAGTATCTCCACTTCAAGGAGTTAAGCGCTTTGGAGTTAAGGGAAAGTTAGCGCCACGTTTTGTAGGACCATAGAAGGTTTTGGAGCATATGGGAGAAGTAGCCTATAAGTTGGAATTGCCCGAAGGATTGTCAGGAGTTCACGATGTATTCCACGTTTCCAAGTTGAAGAAGTGCCACGCAGAGATGGCTGATATACCACTGAGAGACACAGTGCCGCTGGAAGCGATTCAGTTGGACAGTGATTTGACTTATGAGGAGAAACCAGTCAGGATTCTTGAGTATGCCAGCCGAGTCACCCGCAGCAAGGTTATCAAGTTTTGCAAAGTTCAGTGGAGCCACCACACGGAGGATGAAGCCACCTGGGAGCGAGAGGAAGATCTGCTGAAGGACCACCCTCACCTATTTTCTAGCCAACCCGAATCTCGAGGGCGAGATTCATCTTAAGGGGGGTAGGTTTGTAACATCCCAAATTTTCAATTTGGAATGTTATACATTAGATCATCATTGCATATCATACTTATTTGCATTTTGGTTGATTCTACAAATTCTACGCAACTCAAGGACCCTCGGAGAGAGTTGGGGATTTCGTTATTTTCATATTTGAGTTTTCTCAAATTTTGAAAATAGGATCATTTGATTTTATTTATTTTGTCTTCAGTTATTTCTATTATAAAAATATGAGAGAGGGAATAAAATGAATTTCCCAAAATAAAGAAATATTGAGGATTTAATAATAAAATCAAATAAGATTTTATTTTGGATTTATTTGCTATTTTATTTGAATTTAGGAAAAATGCGCGTTTTTCAAAATTGCATTTAGGCCCCAAATAAATGTTCACCCTGTGCAGCTTGATTTTAGAAGCCGGGGAAAATTTATTTTGGGATTTTTGGAGTCCATTTAGTAATCCTTTTGTTTGTTTTTCTGCGTGTAATAATTAAAAAAAAGAGCGAACCGACTACAGGCCGTGTTTGGCCCGGACTCCTCTGGTGGGGGGGGGGCTTTATATAGCATTCCCCGGGGCCGAAATCAGCCCAAGCCGCCGCCACCCTAACCCTAAGCCGCGCCCGAGCCCAGCCGCCGCCGACGAGGTCGATCCCGCCGCCGCCGCCGCCGTTTTTTTAGGAAAACCGTTCGGTTTTTTCGTCGGTTTTTTTAGATCCGTCTTTTAGATAGATCAATTTTATTGGTTAGTTAATTAGCGACCGTTTGCTCGTTCGTTCATTTTAACGAACGCGTTCATCATTCAGATCCAGATAATGAACGTTCGTTCGTTAATCTGTTCGTCGTTTTTCTTTTTCTCGGATTTACTCCGTGATTTTTCTGATCGCGATTTCTGATCCGATTTTCGTTTTAGTACAACTTTTGGCTCGTTTATCGGAATCAGGCGATTCAAGCGCTTGAAGTTTCGTATCGAAACCCTCTTTTCGTTTAACCAACTCAAACAAGTTTTTGCCTACGTAAAATTTGATCTAGATCCAGAATAGTAAACGAAGCTTGTTTCTTTTGCCGTTTGTCTTTCGTTGCTTCGTTCGATTTGGTTCTTTTTGCCAACCGGAGTTCTTAAGTTGAACTTTCTGGTTAGATCTCTTATTTGAGTTTTACCTGTGCATTAGTTGAGTACTTATTGTATGCTTGTTTGTTTGTGATAGAGTACCTAGAGTGCGCCGCTTGCTACTTCGAATCGCTAGGTTTTGCAGATCATCAGCAAGGCAAGTAACACTTTGATCATACCTCCTACTACCCAGTTTTATTGCATTAGATCAATCCTCACACATTGCATGATTAGGATCTAATTAAATTGTGGGTTTTGGGAAGTAGATGAGGTAGTACCTATTACCTGTGTTATTATCAAACCCTTGGGAGTTACTTCTATGTTTGCTTATATTGCCATGCTATGCTAGTAGACGTGGATTGGGTGAGTGTATCCATGACAGATGTGAGATTGTTAAATTAATGGTTTATCTAAGGTGGCAACTTAAACACACATCTGGGTGGACTGAGGCACCTGGGTATTACAGCGATTGCCTGTTTTTCTTTTGGACCGCCACCCAGGCTCAAAGGGATCATGAGATTATTCATACTAGAAAATTCCATGTGCAGCCACAAGCTACTATGGGCTCTAGCATAGTTGATTAAGTTGTGCGAACTCTTACAGTGGTAGACTAGCAGATGTAGGGGAAAGTAGGTGTAACGGTCTACCCGATCGTAAGGTGCTAGCGCTTCTGAAAGACTATGTCTCGGTCATCCGTTTCTCAAACACCATGAAGTGCGAGAAACCCAACGGAGGAGATCGAGTCTTGTGGGGAAAAGTGCGCAAACCTCTGCAGAGTGTATAAACTAATCATGGTTAGCCGTGTCCCCAGTTATGGACATCTTGAGTATCTAGTACTTGGATTATCATGTGAATCTCATCATGTTACTCTAATTAATTTGTTGGGTTTTTAATGACGATGTTTAATTGGGATTGAGAGGGTGTCTACACTCTCAATGTTTAACAACCACCATGATAGTTAAATAAAATTTATTCCTTTGCACTAGGGAAAAATTGGCTTTACGCAAAACTGTAACCATAGAGCTTTCCACCAGCCAAATATGCATGTAGTATAGCCTATTTCTTTCATTGCTCTCTATGTGTTACATTGCCAGCATATTCCATGTGCTGACCTATTTCGGGCTGCAACATTCATGTTGCAGACTTTTCAGACGACGAGTAAGGTGCTTTTAGGTCGTGGTTCTATACTCAGTGATGCCGTTGGAGTTGATGGACTCACTTATCTTCCAAGCCTTCCGTTGTTATCGTTATTAGATGGCCTTATGCCATATTTATTGTAATAAGTTCTCTTTTGAGACACTCAATGTAATAAGTGTGTGATTGCTACTCTGTTATAAATCCTTTAAGTACTGTGTGGTGTCAACATTACTGATCGAGGGATGACACCGGAGCACAGAGATTGGACCGTTTGAGGTCTGGTCGCTACAAGATGGTATCAGAGCACACGCTGACTGTAGGACACAACTACTAAGCTAAAGCCTTAGATCACTACTCACTCTTCTCATTCTGACTTCTCATCTTTTCTACTCTTTTAGGATGGCGGATGCAAGGAACAAGTTCACACAACCAGATGAAGATACACCCTTTGGACGTCACTTGAAGGAAGTCACTAGATATCTGAACATCGGAGTACCAAGCTTCATCGGGACCTACAACGCCACTTTACCTGAAGAGGAGCGCTGGATGATTCAAGTTCAAGTTCCAGGAAGGACGTTCATGCCAGTCATTGAACCCATATAATTTTCCTTTGATGCACCAACCAGGAGTCTAGGAAAGAGCATGGCAGCTCACATCGCCATGGGATGTATTGGAGAAGTTTACTGCAATGATCTCAAGGATACTATCTACCAGATTTGTGGGCGCTGAGATGAGCACTAGGAGATGATCATCACCAAGAAGGATAGATCAATTGCAGCTTTCATCCAGGAGTTAAACCAGCACATTCGACGACATGAGAACCAGATGTGCGCAGATATGATAAATCTGAAGAAGGCGAGGACAAGAATCACAGAACTGGAGGAAGAACTCAAGGCTACACGTGAAGATTATGAAGAGGAAATCGAAGTACTAGTGGATAAGAATGCCGACCTAACAATGAAGATCGGAATATTTATGGGAGGCCCAACACCAGTAGAAGAAGGCGAAGAACCCAAGGAGATTCACCCGAAAGACTACATCATCATCGATGACACCGACTCGGATCTAGATGATAGCGATGATGACTATGTTGATGAAGCTGGAGCAGATATCATGGAGTCTGCAACCGAAGAATATTTCTAGTAGACCACCCCAACAGTAGTAGTAGTCCACCATGTAAATATAGTAGTCCGAGCACTTTTGCGATAGTTAGACCGATTGTATGCCCTTGTTTGATTGAATGAAGTGAATTGTTTGCTTTTGCCTCATGTGCATATGGGTAATGTTTTCTCTTTAGACCCCCTCTCCATTCTTAAATCTCATCTTTTCTAAACCGCTCAGATGCTTCCGAGACGTGACCCTGGATTTACCTTCCCACCGGAGCTCACTCAGTTGATCCAGCAGCAGAATACGTTGATGCAGTTGCAAGTCCAGAATCAGAATCAGGGGAACAACAATAACAACCCACCACCACCACCACCACCTGTTGATCACTTAGCCTGTTTTCTTAGGCTGAATCCGTTGGTGTTTTCCAGTAGCACCGAGCCTATAGTAGCAGATGATTGGCTCCGCAAGACAGCAAGGGAGTTCACCACAACAGGATGCACAGATGTGGAAAAGGTGAAGTTTGCTGCACATCAGCTTGATGAACCCGCAACATCATGGTGGGAGAATTTCACTTCCACTTTCCCTATCGACACTGTCACATGGGACTAGTTTCAGCAGGCTTTCCGTACTGCCCATGTTTCAGCAGGAGCTATGGCCATGAAGAAGCAAGAGTTTCGCAACTTGCATCAAGGAGGACGGACAGTTGGCCAGTATGTGGAGGACTTTAGTAAGCTAGCACGTTATGCCCCAGATGACGTTGCTACTGATGCAGCTAAGCAGGAGAAGTTTCTGGAAGGACTGAATGATGAGTTGAGCATGCAGTTGATGGTAGCAACCTTCAACAACTACCAGGAGTTGGTAGATCGTGCTCTTATGATTGAAGGGAAGCAACAACAAATTGAGAATCGCAAGAGGAAGTATGGACAAGGGAAGTACAATTCTGGAGCTCAGCAGAAGCCATGTTTTACCCCTAGACCGGGATGACATTTTCAGCATACTCATGGAGGAGGTAGCTCGTGCAATCATAGTGGCCCCAAGAATGGTAATGGGAATGGAGGACGCAACGGCCAGAACCGTACCAACCCATCAACCCCAGCCAAAAGAGACCTGAGCCAAGTCACTTGCTTTAAGTGCCAGAAGATCGGACATTATGCCAATGAATGTCCTGAATCCCAGAATGGAAATGGCAATGGAAGCTCTGGGAAGAAGCCGAACCCTTTCAATAGGGGACAAGTGAACCACGTTAACGTGGAGGAGGTTGAAGAGCAGCCGGAAGCAGTAATCGGTAAGTTTTTGGTTAAGACATTTACTGCAATCGTTCTTTTTGATACTGGTGCATATCATTCATACATATCACGGGGATTTGTGGATAAGTATAACCTGTCCACTAAGGTTCTTAGAACACCTATGTTAGTAAGCTCACCAGGAGCGGAGTATATGGCCAGTAAGGGATGTTTTCAAGTGCCATTGAGTATAGGTAGGCATGTGTTTCCCTCGGATTTAATCATTTTGGAATCACAAGGTTTGGATGTAATTCTGGGTATGGATTGGCTGTCGATGTATGGAGGAAACATCGTGTAACGCCCGGATAATTAGACTACATTAATCCCAAGCTAATGATGCCACGTCACCTCCATTACTATGATTAAACTCACGTTGATTCGAACCCGATTCAAATTCAAATTTAAAACATAGGCAAATAACAAAAGTTTCCAAACGTTAAAACTAAAATGTTCGGAGTGAACTAAATAATGCAGCGGTAATTATGATGGAGAAACCAAACTTTGGAAAGTGTTTAAAGGCTCTAAGATAATTAAAACAGTAGTTAAAATAGTTAAATACATGCCTATTGAATTTTATAAAATATTAAACTATTTTATTTTCGGTTGATAATTAAGGTGGCAGTAGTATATTTATAAATACAAATTTAGGTGCTAGTGTTTTTATAAAACTATAATAAAAGGGAACTTAAAATAAAACTGGAAAGAAAATAAATAAAAGAAAACAGAACAAACAAACAAAAAAAAGCAAGAGAGGACCCCCCCGGCCAACTGGGCCATGAACCAGACCGCCGGCCCATTGGCCCAATCCCCTGGCCTACAAGGCCTCTCATACCTCTCCCCGGAACCCTAACCCCCTCCCCCAGTTGCTCCACACCCCCACTCCTCTCGCCCCCACGCCTCCCCCCGATCCATCTCGTCTCCCCACCCCGCCCGAGTGGATCTGGATCGGGCAACCGATCCGCCCTGACTCCACCGCCGCACATCGCCATGGTCGCCGTCGACCTAGCCCCCCATCATCACCGCCCGACCATGACGTCGCTCCGAGCCCCCTCGCCGGCGCCACCTTGCCCCGTCTCATGACCCCGAAGCCGCCGGATCGCTGCGCCCCGCCGCCTGGACTCCGCTGCGCCAACACGCCACCCCGCCGGACGGCCTCCCGCTCCGCTGGAACTCCCTCGTCGGCCCTCCCGACCTCCACCGAGCCCACTGCCTCGAACCCTACGGCCCCGCGGTGAGGCACCGCCCTCTCCCCTCTCTCCTTTAGCCCAACGTGCTTCTCCACGTGCACCCGTGCCGGCCACGACCTGGCCGAACACCTCGACGTCCACGCCCGACGCATGGCCGCGCCCCCTGCTCCTCTGTGAGCCGCTGCGCCGCTGTGCTGCTCTCCCCTGCGCGCCCGGATGGCTCACTGCCTCACACGCGCCCCGTCTCGTGCACGCCCACCGTGGCCGCCTCCCCTGCCGCTGCTCTTGCCGCCCTCCCGTGGCGCCACCCTCCGTTCCCTTGGCCGGCGTTGTGGGCACCGGCGGCCACGCTGGCGGCCTCGCCACGCCCGTGGCTGGCGCCCCCCTTTCCTGTTGATTTGGGCGCTCGCCCAGTCGGGCACCGACGCCCAGCGCCCGCAACCGCAAACCCACTAGGCCCCCTGGGCCACTGACTAGGGGCCCCCGCCCTAGAACGGTTTTTAGAAAAAAAAGGAATTTTAAAAAATATGTATAATAAAAATAAATATATAAATAATTAATTAATTATCAATTAATTAATTAATAATTAAAATAGTTAATGAATTAATTAAGTTAATTAATCATGTTTAATTAATCTAATTACGTAGATAGTTTAATTAAACCCTAACTAGACTAATCAGTCAATGTCGAATGGGACCCACGCGTCAGTTGACCAGTCAATGCCTCATGACGTCAGCATGCACTGTTCTGGATATTATTGAATTTAGATAATTAAATAAATTCTAAAAATGAATTAAATCTTTTAAAATTAATATAAAATAAATTGTAGCTCGGATCAAAAAACTTTGTACATGAAAGTTGCTCAGAACGACGAGACGATTGCGGATACGTAGCCCGTTCGTCCACCACACACCCCTAACATATCAAACACGCAACTTTCCCCCTCCGGTTCATCTGTCCGAAAACACGAAACACCGGGAATACTTTCCCGGATGCTTTCCCCCTTCGTCGGTATCACCTACTACCGCGTTAGAACACGTCTAGCTCTGCTTGTTGTCCTGTTATGCACTTGCTTGCTATGTATTTACTGTTTCTCCCCCCTCTTCTCTCCGGTAGACCTCGTGACGATGCTGATGCCCCTGTGGTCGACTACATCACCGACGACCCCTCTCTCTTGCCAGAGCAACCAGGCAAGCCCCCCCCCCTTGATCACCAGATATCGCCTATTCTACTCTATACTGCTTGCATTAGAGTAGTGTAGCATGTTACTGCTTTCTGTTATACCTATCCTGATGCATAGCCTGTCCTTGTTACTATTGTTGTTACCTTTACCTGCAATCCTACTTGCTTAGTATAGGATGCTAGTATTTCCATCTGTGGCCCTACATTCTTGTCCATCTGCTGTGCTATACTATTGGGCTGTGATCACTCGGGAGGTGATCACGGGTATATACTATATACTTTATACATGATACATGTGGAGACTAAAGTCGGGTCGGCTGGTGGAGCACCCGCGAGTGGATCTTTGAGGCGGAGCGACAGGGCAGGTTGAGACCGCCTAGGAGAGAGGTGGGCCTGGCCCTGTCCGGCATTCGCGGATATTTAACACGCTTAACGAGATCTTGGTATTTGATCTGAGTTGGCTACGAGCCTATACGCACTAACCATCTACGTGGGAGTAGTTATGGGTATCCCGGCTCGTGGTATCAGCCGAAGCACTTCAGACGTCAGCGACGGAGCGGCGCGCGCCGGATTGGACTGGAACGCCTGCTAGGCTAGGTCTGCTTCCGGCCACCCTCGCAACGTGCAGGTGTGCTATGGGCGATGGGCCCAGACCCCTGTGCGCTTACGTTTAGACCGGCGTGCTGGCCTCTCTGTTTTGCCTAGGTGGGGCTGTGACGTGTTGATCTTCCGAGGCCGGGCATGACCCAGGAAAGTGTGTCCGGCCAAATGGGATCGAACGTGCTGGGTAAGTTGGTGCACCCCTACAGGGAAGTTAATCTATTCGAATAGCCGTGATCTTCGGTAACAGGACGACTTGGAGTTGTACCTTGACATTATGACAACTAGAACCGGATACTTAATAAAACACACCCTTCCAAGTTCCACAGACAACCCGGTGATCGCTTTCCCACAGGGCGACGAGGGGAGGATCGCCGGGTAGGATTATGCTATGTGATGCTACTGGAGATGCTACTTGGAGATGCTACTTGGAGGACTTCAATCTACTCTCTTCTACATGCCGCAAGACGGAGGCTGCCAGAAGCGTAATCTTCGATAGGACTAGCTATCCCCCCCTTATTCTGGCATTCTGCAGTTCAGTCCACCGATATGGCCTCCTTACACATATACCCATGCATATGTAGTGTAGTTCCTTGCTTGCGAGTACTTCGGATGAGTACTCACGGTTGCTTTCTCCCCCCTTTTTCCCCCTTTCCTTTCTTTTTGGTTGTCGCAACCAGATGCTGGAGTCCAGGAGCCAGACGTCACCGTCGACGACGACCCCTACTACACCGGAGGTGCCTACTACTACATGCAGCCCGCTGACGACGACCAGGCGTAGTTAGGAGGATCCCAGGCAGGAGGCCTGCGCCTCTTTCGATCTGTATCCCAGTTTGTGCTAGCCTTCTTAAGGCAAACTTGTTTAACTTATGTCTGTACTCAAATATTGTTGCTTCCGCTGACTCGTCTATGATCGAGCACTTGTATTCGAGCCCTCGAGGCCCCTGGCTTGTATTATGATGCTTGTATGACTTATTTTATTTTAGAGTTGTGTTGTGATATCTTCCCGTGAGTCCCTGATCTTGATCGTACACGTTTGCGTGCATGATTAGTGTACGATTGAATCGGGGGCGTCACAAGTTGGTATCAGAGCCGACTGCCTGTAGGAATCCCCCTTCCACACTCCTTGGCCGAAGTCGAGTCTAGTCATTGTAAAACTTTTACTAACATGGCTGTGAGCCTTATGGGCCCACGTCGCCATCGGGTGGTACTAGGATCTTTTACTCCTCGACCTTTACTCTGGGACTCTGATCTCTCTTCTATTCGGGTTAAATGAATTTTGCTAAATCTAACATTAGGATCTCGTTATCACTTTCACCCGGAGAGCCCCTTATTACTGATGATCGTCTGCTGCACGTGAAGACCCTGAAGATACTTTCCGCTGTTAACCCGAGAACTTGTGTTCATCGCGTTTGCAATTCCCCTTCCACCGTCAACCCTTATGGGTAACTACTTACAGTTGTTATTCTTATATCATCCCCAGTTGGTCTTGTTATTACAAGATACCCTGAAAAACTCGTCGTGGTTTCGATAATCCCTTGAGCTTACTGCCTTGCTGTTCTTGTCACTTGAATACCCCTACGGTTAATTCTCGCATTTATCGAGTATCCGCTCATCCCCCAGTTGTTCATGTGTTACACAAAAGTCTTCGAAATACCACCCGATATTCCGAAAATCCTCAGCAACCTATTGCTCTAGAATTTCTTGTTTGCTTTCATTATGATTAATCCCATAAGTATAGAAATCTTATTGACATTCCTTGTCATTATCATTTTGAGTCTGTTGACTCAATATGTTGCGAATGCACGCAATCATCAGTTGATCCTTTTAAATTATCTCTCCGGCTCAGACGTCTTTCTAACATGAGCTGGTTCTCGACCAAACTATCTGTCATCGATTGTGCCTCTGGTATATTCAATTGATACGTCCTTGATCAGAACGTCTGTTTCTGATCCTTTGTTTTGGAAATCATAATTCCTTTGCATTTTAGCTTTGAATTATTCAGATGATTCCATAACCTGTTGCATTCGCATACCTTCCTCTTCTGGTTGAGTATCGATACTCACATCAGATCCTTTGTGGACCATCAAGTCCTGTGTTGGATTGTTATCCGACAGTGTCCTTCACATTTGATCACTTTGTGAGTTCTTCCCCTGATACATGATGCCCTTGTTAAGTTGTATCCTCTGCTTGACCAACCATGCTCTGCTTTCGGGCTTGTGTTATTTACTCTTGAAACTTGTGGTATATGTTTCTAAGAAGCCCCTATGGGTTGAACATATGCCTTCTCTAAACCGTGTGAACCCGAAAGTTTTCACGAGTCGTACTCTTCTGGTATTTTGCCAGATAAAATTTCAATGCTATAACTTCATCGAAAGCGAGAAGTGAATGAAAGGGTATGCATTGGAGAAGTGGGAGTCAACCTTGAACTTTGTGTTCATGCCCATGGACGCGATGTATATCCTATCATGGTAGCTTCTTGTAACAATAACTATTTCCTTGATAACTAACATATGGTATCTGTGAATTGATCCCTTGCAACCATGGTTCCGACCATGATTGTTCTTCTTTGATCTCATTTCTCGGACAAGTTAAAACAATTGTCTCCTATGGATCAATACACCAGTCCAACCTTTACTTTGATCTTGTGTCGAGTATTACCCCCCTGGTATCTCGAGATTATCATGGAACTGCATAACTCCTTATGAGTTCTTCATCAAGTGCTACCTTCCCACTGATTCCAATTTTTCACGGGCTCTGAGTTAATAAACACTCAAAGACATCGATAACGGAACCGAGTCCGCACTACGGTTCAACAACTCTTCAGTAAGCTTCTATAAGTACGAGTTTGTACCCGATCACACCATTCCTAGCCTGTTTTGCTATATCATTGTCGTGATGATTTTAACTGTGCTACCCGGTCCTTCTTCTCGGAGCACAATATTCGACGATGAACTAACCTTACGTCGATCCTCATCGTCATACCATTTCGCCTTGAACAACAAGCTTGGTTTCGAGTTGTGTCGTACCCTTGGTTCCAATAACCTTTCACTTCATCACTACTTTGACTTGATGTCGTCGCCGATCGATTACATCTTCATGAACTCTCGCGACAAAGGTGTCGTGATCATCAACATTCTGAGCTCATCCAGGATATAAATTGAATTCATGATGAGAAATACCATCCTTGCCGTCGATGAATTGTATTATCATCGACCACTTTATTGCCTTCCCACCAACACAAGCTTGTTCATGCTTGGTGTTATACCTTGAGTTCCTTGCTATCCAGCAATTGTTCTTCTTTACCTTGGAGTATTACCATCCTTTATGTCAAGAATGTTCTGAGAATTGTTCCACCTCTTGAGAATTCTTGACATAGAAATACTTCTCACCATCACCATTCTTTCTTGGTCCCCATGTTAATTCCAACAAGTGAAGGGTGTTGTTTGGATTCTTTCTTCTAGCAACCCTATTTTTTTTAGTTAATGGTCGAAAGTTCATTCTTAGGCTATTGATTATTGAATCACCATTCAGACATTGGTCGTGCAACCCAACCCATATTTCGGGCGCACCTTTCAACCAATGTTAATTGTGTATGTTTACCTCGAGCATACTTCCTTATATCATTTGATCTGACAAATGTTATCTCCTTGTTCACTTAATTGTGGAAATCCATCTTTTGGGAATCTCGGTGAATTGCCGTTGAGTTCACCAGACACCTCCTTGTCGTCTCCTTGGTTTAATGATGAACTATTGCTTCAGAAACCCGCTCCCATAGTTCATTTCTCGAGGATCTTGCAATGTCATTTCGACGATTTGTGTTGCACCTTTTTCCTCTCGGATCCCCTGAGTCTGAGGTTTCATGACACCAATTGGATATGAATCTCGGTCAGATATGATGGTTGGGACAACTTTCCAAGAGTTATGATGTTGATCCTTTGATGATCCGGTAACATGATGTCATGCCTAGCACCCCCCCCCCCGGCTGGAGGACCTATCATTATAGATTCCTTTTCAGCAAGGTTATCCATTCATCCATGAGGAAATTGTAAGACTTATTCTACAAGTTATTCCTGATGGATCCTTCGTGTTTCCAAAGTCTTATCTTCACCTGATGACCATGTCAATGCTATCTCGAAGCATGTCTATGGTACTCCAATTTTCAACAAGACCATTTGAAGCCCAATGCTAAATGTTTCTTGCTCAATTACCCAAACACCGTTGTATGGGCAATGTCATGAAAATTCTCTCCCCTACCTAAAGAGTTTTCTACATTATATCCTGACATGGATATCATGCTCTGCTTGTCCTTGGGAAGGATATACCCTTGAAATATGTGTTTAAACATAATTTCCTTTCCATTGTTCTGTTTAATCTGATGATCATATTTTCCTTCCATTGTTGGTTTAACCTTTCTTGTGAACTATATGATCTGAGCAGTAATATTCTCCTGCTTATGTAAACACATCGTTGTACAATTCTGTCAGTAAGACCCTGTAACTTTTGTTGATGACATTCCGGTAACCACCGATGGATGAGAACTTCGCCTACTGGTCCGCCTCGTTCAACGAGCAGGAAAATGGTTCTCTTCATCCCTCGCCCTTGGTACCGACATTGTTGCCGACATAACTGACATGCTACTCTCTGACATGCCTTGCTATCGTGATCGTACAAGATGTCAGCCCCCCCTTTCTACTTTTAACCCACATGGTGGGCCCATAACCCACAGGTCCCAGGAACGAAACCTGACTCTCCTGTACAACCTGTTGTCAAAGTTATTCCTCGTTCTTGACTTTGTATGTAATTCACGGGCCACTTGCCTGTTGATCTATTCTGGTATCGGACACAATACTTATTCCCGTTGCTCAGAACCCCTTCCGCACTCTGCTTCAGGCAATGAACGATTGCCTATCCGCTTGAAACTTCTTATTGCACCGTCTTACTTTGCTCTCGATAGGTGTAATTTGTTCAACTCGAGAGATACTCATATGTTCATTCTTGGGATACCCCCAGATGAATTTCCCTTATAACCTCCTATCATTGTAGAGCTGCCCCTTACCTATTCGTAAGTGCGATGGAGTTCCCCGAAGAAAGGACGACAACTTCATCATGATGCTTTGGAATAAAGAATTGAAGACATCAACGAAAGGGATTAACTTCTTCAAGAAGATCCATTAGAATAACCAGAACCCCCCCCCCCTTACTCCCCTCTTAAATCTCGGGACGAGATTTCTTGTAGTGGAGGAGAATTGTAACGCCTGGATAATTAGACTACAGTAATCCCAAGCTAATGATGCCACGTCACCTCCATTACTGTGATTAAACTCACGTTGATTCGAACCCGATTCAAATTCAAATTTAAAACATAGGCAAACAACAAAAGTTTCCAAACTTTAAAACTAAAATGTTCGGAGTGAACTAAATAATGCAGCGGTAATTATGGTGGAGAAACCAAACTTTGATAAAGTGTTTAAAGGCTCTAAGATAATTAAAACAGTAGTTAAAACAGTTAAATACATGCCTATTGAATTTTATAAAATATTAAACTATTTTATTTTCGGTTGAGAATTAAGGTGGCAGTAGTATATTTATAAATACAAATTTAGGTGCTAGTGTTTTTATAAAACTGTAATAAAAGGGAACTTAAAATAAAACAGGAAAGAAAATAAATAAAAGAAAACAGAACAAACAAACAAAAAACAAAAGCAAGAGAGGACCCCCCGACCAACTGGGCCATGAACCAGACCGCCGACCCATTGGCCCAATCCCCTGGCCTACAAGGCCTCTCATACCTCTCCCCAGAACCCTAACCCCCTCCCCCAGTTGCTCCACACCCCCACTCCTCTCGCCCCCACGCCTCCCCCCCGATCCATCTCGTCTCCCCACCCCGCCCGAGTGGATCTGGATCGGGCAACCGATCCGCCCTGACTCCACCGCCGCACATCGCCATGGTCGTCGTCGACCTAGCCCCCATCATCACCGCCTGACCATGACGTCGCTCCGAGCCCCCTCGCCGGCGCCACCTTGCCCCGTCTCATGACCCTGAAGCCGCCGGATCGCTGCGCCCCGCCGCCTGGACTCCGCTGCGCCAACACGCCACCCCGCCGGACGGCCTCCTGCTCCGCCGGAACTCCCTCGTCGGCCCTCCCCGACCTCCACCGAGCCCAATGCCTCGAACCCTACGGCCCCGCAATGAGGCACCACCCTCTCCCCTCTCTCCTTTAGCCCAACGTGCTTCTCCGCGTGCACCCGTGCCGGCCACGACCTGGCCGAACGCCTCGACGTCCACGCCCGACGCATGGCCGCGCCCCCTGCTCCTCTGTGAGCCGCTGCGCCGCTGTGCTGCTCTCCCCTGCGCGCCCGGACGACTCACTGCCTCGCACGCGCCCCGTCTCGTACACGCCCACCGTGGCCGCCTCCCCTGCCGCTGCTCTTGCCGCCCTCCCGTGGCGCCACCCTCCGTTCCCTCGGCCGGCGTTGTGGGCACCGGCGGCCACGCCGGTGGCCTCGCCACGCCCGTGGCTGGCGCCCCCCTTTCCTGTTGATCTGGGCGCTCGCCCAGTCGGGCACCGACGCCCAGCGCCCGCAACCGCAAACCCACTAGGCCCCCTGGGCCACTGACTAGGGGCCCCCGCCCCAGAACGGTTTTTAGAAAAAAAAGGAATTTTAAAAAATATGTATAATAAAAATAAATATATAAACAATTAATTAATTAACAATTAATTAATTAATAATTAAAATAGTTAATGAATTAATTAAGTTAATTAATCATGTTTAATTAATCTAATTACGTAGATAGTTTAATTAAACCCTAACTAGACTAATAAGTCAATGTCGAATGGGACCCACGCGTCAGTTGACCAGTCAATGCCTCATGACGTCAACATGCACTGTTCTGGATATTATTGAATTTAGATAATTAAATAAATTCTAAAAATGAATTAAATCTTTTAAAATTAATATAAAATAAACTGTAGCTCGGATCAAAAAACTTTGTACATGAAAGTTGCTCACAACGACGAGACGATTGCGGATACGCAGCCCGTTCGTCCACCACACACCCCTAACATATCAAACACGCAACTTTCCCCCTCCGGTTCATCTGTCCGAAAACACGAAACACTAGGAATACTTTCCCGGATGCTTTCCCCCTTCGTCAGTATCACCTACTACCGCGTTAGAACACGTCTAGCTCTGCTTGTTGTCCTGTTATGCACTTGCTTGATATGTAATTACTGTTTCTCCCCCCCTCTTCTCTCCGGTAGACCCCGTGACGATGCTGATGCCCCTGTGGTCGACTACATCACCAACGACCCCTCTCTCTTGCCAGAGCAACCAGGCAAGCCCCCCCCTTGATCACCAGATATCGCCTATTCTACTCTATACTGCTTGCATTAGAGTAGTGTAGCATGTTATTGCTTTCTGTTATACCTATCCTGATGCATAGCCTGTCCTTGTTACTATTGTTGTTACCTTTACCTGCAATCCTACTTGCTTAGTATAGGATGCTAGTATTTCCATCTGTGGCCCTACATTCTTGTCTGTCTGCTGTGCTATACTATTGGGCCGTGATCACTCGGGAGGTGATCACGGGTATATACTATATACTTTATACATGATACATGTGGAGACTAAAGTCGGGTCGGCTGGTGGAGCACCTGCGAGTGGATCTTTGAGGCGGAGCGACAGGGCAGGTTGAGACCGCCTAGGAGAGAGGTGGGCCTAGCCCTGTTCGGCGTTCGCGGATATTTAACATGCTTAACGAGATCTTGGTATTTGATCTGAGTTGGCTACGAGCCTATACGCACTAACCATCTACGTGGGAGTAGTTATGGGTATCCCGGCGTTGTGGTATCAGCCGAAGCACTTCAGACGTCAACGACGGAGCGGCGCGCGCCGGATTGGACTGGAACGCCTGCTAGGCTAGGTCTGCTTCCGGGCGCCCTCGCAACGTGCATGTGTGCTATGGGCGATGGGCCCAGACCCCTGTGCGCTTAGGTTTAGACCGGCGTGCTGGCCTCTCTGTTTTGCCTAGGTGGGGCTGCGACGTGTTGATCTTCCGAGGCCGGGCATGACCCAGGAAAGTGTGTCCGGCCAAATGGGATCGAGCGTGCTGGGTAAGTTGGTGCACCCCTGCGGGGAAGTTAATCTATTCGAATAGCCGTGATCTTCGGTAACAGGACGACTTGGAGTTGTACCTTGACCTTATGACAACTAGAACCGGATACTTAATAAAACACACCCTTCCAAGTTCCACAGACAACCCGGTGATCGCTTTCCCACAGGGCGACGAGGGGAGGATCGCCGGGTAGGATTATGCTATGTGATGCTACTGGAGATGCTACTTGGAGATGCTACTTGGAGGACTTCAATCTACTCTCTTCTACATGCCGCAAGACGGAGGCTGCCAGAAGCGTAGTCTTCGATAGGACTAGCTATCCCCCCCCTTATTCTGGCATTCTGCAGTTCAGTCCACCGATATGGCCTCCTTACACATATACCCATGCATATGTAGTGTAGTTACTTGCTTGCGAGTACTTCGGATGAGTACTCACGGTTGCTTTATCCCCCCTTTTCCCCCCTTTCCTTTCTTTCTGGTTGTCGCAACCAGATGCTGGAGTCCAGGAGCCAGACGTCACCGTCGACGACGACCCCTACTACACCGGAGGTGCCTACTACTACGTGCAGCCCGCTGACGACGACCAGGCGTAGTTAGGAGGATCCCAGGCAGGAGGCCTGCGCCTCTTTCGATCTGTATCCCAGTTTGTGCTAACCTTCTTAAGGCAAACTTGTTTAACTTATGTCTGTACTCAGATATTGTTGCTTCCGCTGACTCGTCTATGATCGAGCACTTGTATTCGAGCCCTCGAGGCCCCTGGCTTGTATTATGATGCTTGTATGACTTATTTTATTTTAGAGTTGTGTTATGATATCTTCCCGTGAGTCCCTGATCTTGATCATACACGTTTGCATGCATGATTAGTGTACGATTGAATCGGGGGCGTCACACATCGATTGCGCCAGTAAGTCAATTTTGCTTACCACCCCAAAAGGAAGAAGGATCAAGTATGTATCCCGACATGTGCCTAAAAGGACTCAAGTAAATTCGTTAACAGGAGTTGTGCAGGAGGAAGTACCAGTAGTGAAGGATTTCCCTGATGTATTTCCAAAGGAGTTGCCAGCATGCCACAGGATAGAGACATTGAGTTTTTGATTGAGCTTTTGCCAGGCATAGGACCAATATCTAAGAGACCGTATAGGATGCCCGCAAAGGATTTGGAGGAGATTAAGAAGCAGATTAAGGAGTTACTAGATAAAGGTTATATTCACCCAAGTTCTTCACCTTGGGGATCGCCAATACTTTTAGTGGAGAAGAAGGATGGATGGTTAAGGATGGTTGTTGATTATCGAGGATTGAATGAAGTAACCATCAAGAACAAGTACCCACTACCGATGATCAATGATCTGTTTGATCGATTGGAAGGAGCTAAGGTATTTTCCAAGATCGATCTGTGATCAGGATACCATCAGTTAAAGATTCGAGAACAGGATATACCTAAGACGACTTTTACCACCAGGTATGGGTTGTACGAGTACACCGTTATGTCATTTGGCCTGACTAACGCACCGGCATATTTTATGAACATGATGAACAAAGTGTTTATGGAGTTTTTGGATAAGTTTGTCGTAGTGTTCATTGATGATATTCTGGTTTACTCGAAGAATGAAGAGGAGCATAAGGAGCATTTGTGTTTGGTACTTGGTAAGCTCAGAGAACATCAGTTATATGCCAATTTTAGCAAATGTGAATTTTGGTTGAAGGAAGTTGGATTCCTAGGACACGTTATATCCGGAGAAGGTATAACAGTAGACCCCACCAAGGTTGACACAGTGACAAGTTGGGAAGAGCCAACAACAGTTGGAGAGATCCAGAGTTTTCTTGGACTCGCTGGATACTATCGGAGATTCATTGAAAATTTCTCGAAGATTGCAAAGCCTATGACGGAGTTGTTGAAGAAGGATACCAAGTTCAAATGGACGGAGGAATGTGAGGCCAGTTTCCAGGAGTTGAAGAAACGTTTGGTTACCTCACCAATGTTGATTTTGCCGGATTGGACCAAGGATTATGAGGTGTATTGTGACACTTCACGTCGAGGACTTGGAGCAGTGCTTATGCAGGAAGGAAGAGTTTTTTCATATGCCTCACGACAGCTTCAGCCGCATGAGTTAAATTATGCCACGCATGAAGCCATAGTGCATGCATTGAAAACTTGGAGACACTTTCTCGTTGGAAACCATTGTGAAGTGTACACGGATCACAAGAGTTTGAAGTACATTTTCACACAGAAGGAGTTGAATCTCAGGCAAAGGAGATGGTGGGAGCTCATCAAGGATTATGATATGAGATTGCATTATCACCCTGGAAAGGCTAACGTAGTAGCCGATGCGCCGAGCCGTAAAAGTCATGTCAACACCTTAATGACGGGAGAATTACCAAGGGAGTTAGCCGAAAATCTTCGTGAGCTATGTTTGGAGATAGTTCTGAGAGGCTATGTAGCAGCATTGGAGATTCAGTCCACCTTGACGGATAAGATCAGAGAAGCCCAGAAGACTAACAAGGAGATTGCTTCTATTAAGGAGAAAATGAGCAAAGGAAAAGCTAAAGGGTTTCGTGAGGATGAGCACGATACCTTATGGTTTGAAGACCGTGTTTATGTGCCCAATGACCCGGAGATCAGGAAGTTAATTCTGTAGGAGGCCCATGATTCACCATATTCGATTCACCCAGGAAATACCAAGATGTATTTGGATTTGAAGGTACTTTCCGGTGGACCGGAATGAAGAAGGATATTGCGGAGTATGTAGCAGTTTGTGATGTATGTCAGAGAGTAAAGGCAGAGCATCAGAAGCCAACATGATTGCTACAGCCATTGCCAATACCCGAATGGAAGTGGGATAAGTTAGTCATGGAATTTATCACACGATTGCCCAGAACTCATTCAGGCTATGACTCGATTTTGGTTGTAGTCGATCGTTTGACAAAGGTAGCTCATTTCATCCCAGTGAAGACTACCAACACTAGTGCCAAGTTGGCGAAGATATACATGACCAGGATCGTATGTCTGCACGGAGTTCCAAGGAGCATTGTATCAGATAGAGGAACCCAGTTTACTTCAAAGTTCTGGAATCAGTTGCATGAAACTTTGGGTACCAGGCTAGAGTTCAGTACAGCTTTCCATCCGCAGACAAATGGACAGACCCAGAGAGTCAATCAGATTTTGGAGGATATGCTGAGAGCTTGTGCTCTAGATTACGGATCTAGTTGGAACGAGAATTTGCCATACACAGAGTTCTCTTACAACAACAGTTATCAATCCAGTTTGAAGATGACTCCTTTCGAAGCCTTGTACGAAAGGAGGTGCAGGACCCCATTGTCGTGGGATGAAGTTGGAGACCGCCAGTTGTTTGGACCGGATCTGATTAAGGAGTCTGAACAGAAGGTGAAATTGATTCGCGATAGGCTCAAGGTAGCCCAGTCCAGGCAGAAGAGCTACACAGATTCTAAACGCAAGGAGACAGTTTACAAAGTCGGAGACCGAGTTTATCTTCGAATATCTCCACTTCGAGGAGTTAAGCGCTTTGGAGTTAAGGGAAAGTTAGCGCCACGTTTTGTAGGACCATACAAGGTTTTGGAGCGTATGGGAGAAGTAGCCTATAAGTTGGAATTGCCCGAAGGATTGTCAGGAGTTCACGATGTATTCCATGTTTCCCAGTTGAAGAAGTGCCACGCAGAGATGGCTGATATACCGCTGAGAGACACAGTGCCGCTGGAAGCGATTCAGTTGGACAGTGATTTGACCTATGAGGAGAAACTAGTCAAGATTCTTGAGTATTCCGGCCGAGTCACCCGCAGCAAGGTTATCAAGTTTTGCAAAGTTCAGTGGAGCCACCACACGGAGGATGAAGCCACCTGGGAGCGAGAGGAAGATCTGCTGAAGGACCACCTCACCTATTTTCTAGCCAACCCGAATCTCGGGGCGAGATTCATCTTAAGGGGGTAGGTTTGTAACATCCAAAATTTTCAATTTGGAATGCTATACATTAAATCATCATTGCATATCATACTTATTTGCATTTTGGTTGATTCTAGAAATTCTACGCAACTCAAGGACCCTCGGAGAGACTTGGGGATTTCGTTATTTTCATATTTGAGTTTTCTCAAATTTTGAAAATAGGATCATTTGATTTTATTTATTTTATCTTCAATTATTTCTATTATAAAAATATGAGAGAGGGAATAAAATGACTTCCCCAAAATAAAGAAATATTGAGGATTTAATAATAAAATCAAATAAGATTTTATTTTGGATTTATTTGCTATTTTATTTGAATTTAGGAAAAATGCGTGTTTTCCAAAATTGCATTTAGGCCCCAAATAAATGTTCATCCTGTGCGGCTTGATTTTAGAAGCCGGGGAAAATTTATTTCGGTATTTTTGGAGTCCGTTTAGTATTCCTTTTATTTGTTTTTCTGCGTGTAATAATTAAAAAAAAGAGCGAACCGACTACGAGCCGTGTTTGGCCCGGACTCCTCAGGGGGGGGGGGTTATATAGCGTGCCCCGGGCCCAAATCAGCCCGAGCCGCCGCCGCCCTAACCCTAAGCCGTGCCCGAGCCCAGCCGCCGCCACGGCCGCTGCCGCCGCCCGCCGTCGCCGCTCCGCTGCCCGCCGCCGCCAACGATGTCGATCCCGCTGCCATTTTTTAGAAAATCCGTTTGGTTTTTTGTCGTTTTTTTAGATCCGTTTTTAGATAGATCGGTTTAGTTAATTAGCGAGCGTTCGCTTGTTTGTTCATTTTAACGAACGCGTTCATCGTTTAGATCCAGATAACGAACGTTCGTTCGTTAATCTGTTCATCGTTTTCCTTTTTCTCGGATTTATTCCGTGATTTTTCTGATCGTGATGTCTGATCCGATTTTCGTTTTAGTATAACTTTTCGCTCGTTTATCGGAATCAGACGATTCAAGCACCTGGAGTTTCGTCTCAAAACCCTCTTTCCGTTTAACCAACTCAAACAAGTTTTTGCCTCTATAAAGTTTGACCTAGATCCATAATAGTAAACGAAGCTTGTTTCTTTTGCCGTTTGTCTTTCATTGCTTCGTTCTATTTGGTTCTTTTTGCCAACCGGAGTTCTTGAGTTGAACTTTCTGGTTAGATCTCTTATTTGAGTTTTACCTGTGCATTAGTTGAGTACTTATTGTATGCTTGTTTGTTTGCGATAGAGTACCCAGAGTGTGCCGCTTTCTACTTCGAATCGTTAGGTTTTGCGGATCATCAACAAGGCAAGTAACACTTTGATCATACCTCCTACTACCCAGTTTTATTGCATTAGATCAATCCTCACACATTGCATGATTAGGATCTAATTAAATTGTGGGTTTTGGGAAGTTGATGAGGTAGTACCTATTACCTGTGTTATTATCAAACCCTTGGGAGTTACTTCTATGTTTGCTTATATTGCCATGCTATGCTAGTAGACGTGGATTGGGTGAGTGTATCCATGACAGATGTGAGATTGTTAAATTAATGGTTTATCTAAGGTGGCAACTTAAACACACATCTGGGTGGATTGAGGCACCTGGGTATTCCAGCGATTGCCTGTTTTTCTTTTGGACCGCCACCCAGGCTCAAAGGGATCATGAGATTATTCATACTAGAAACTTCCGTGTGCAGCCACAAGCTACTATGGGCCCTAGCATAGTTGATTAAGTTGTGCAAACTCTTACAATGGTAGACTAGCAGATGTAGGGGAAAGTAGGTGTAACGGTCGGGAGATCGTAAGGTGCTAGCGCTTCTGAAAGACTATGTCTCGGTCATCCGTTTCTCAAACACCATGAAGTGCGAGAATCCCAACGGAGGAGATCGAGTCTTGTGGGGAAAAGTGCGCAAACCTCTGCAGAGTGTATAAACTAATCATGGTTAGCCGTGTCCCCGGTTATGGACATCTTGAGTATCTAGTACTTGGATTATCATGTGAATCTCATCATGTTACTTTAATTAATATTGTTGGGTTTTAATGATGATACTTAATTGGGATTGAGAGGATGTCTATCTTCTCAATGTTTAACAACCACCATGATAGTTAAATAAAATTTATTCCTTTGCAGTAGGGAAAAATTGGCTTTACGCAAAACTGTAACCATAGAGATTTCCACCAGCCAAATATGCATGTAGTATAGCCTATTTCTTTCATTGCTCTCTATATGTTACATTGCCAGCATATTCCATGTGCTGACCCGTTTCGGGCTGCAACGTTCATGTTGCAGACTTTTCAGACGACGAGTAAGGTGCTCTTAGGTCATGGTTCTATACTCAGTGATGCCGTTGGAGTTGATGGACTCACTTATCTTCCAAGCCTTCCGCTGTTATCGTTATTAGATGGCCTTATGCCATATTTATTGTAATAAGTTCTCTTTTGAGACACTCGATGTAATAAGTGTATGATTGCTACTCTGTTATAAATCCTTCAAGTACTGTGTGGTGTCAGCATTACTGATCCAGGGATGACACCGGAGCACAGAGATTGGACCGTTTGAGGTCTGGTTGCTACAAAAATACCACAACATGGCGGGTGCCATTCCATTATAGCATGCCAAGTTTCATGAATTTCAGACGAGTTTTGGATTTACTATACTTTAAAAACAAAGTATCTCAACATTTTACCGGCAATCAACGGCGCCCTGGTGTTTGAAATTCATTCCCATTTCTCGCATGGGACCTAAGGATGCACCCAAGGACACATATTTGATTTTCCAACCAATTTATATGCACTTGAGCATGTGCATGTAGTTCAAATTTGAATTATGCACATAAAATGCCTAGGAAACCCAGTTAATGTATATAAAAATGTCCAAACGAACATAAAAAATTCCAAATTTTAACACAACACTCCTGTTGTTCTATGTTGACACTAGAATTTTTTTGAAAGCAATAAGAGACAGCGGATATCGTTTCGTCCCCAAAGGTGGGACATTCCCTACCGAAACCATCAGGCTTGTTGTGAGAAGGTCTGGTTTGTGAGAAACTTATACCCAAACCTGCCCCAAATGGGACAAAATTTTTACCACGGCATGTTGATGCCTCTCCATGATAGCATAGCAAGTTTCATGAATTTCAGACGAGTTTTGGATTTGCTAGAATTTTAAAACCAGGTATCTCAATGTTTGATGCCGACTGACCGTGGCAGGTTGTTTGACATTCATTCCCATTTCTTGCATGGGACCTAAGCATGCAACCAAGGACACATATTTGAATTTTCAACCAATTTATATGCATTAGAGCATGTGCATGTTGTTCAAATTTGAATTATGCACATAAATACATTGAAAACTCAATTAATGTATAAAAGTGTGTGAACGAACCCCGAAAAATCCCAAAAATTGACACAACACTCCTGGTGTTCTATGTTGACATGAGAATTTTTTTGAAAGCAATAAGAGGCAATGTATATTGTTTTACCCCAAAGGTGGGACGTTCCCTACCGAAACCATCAGGCTTGTGAGAAGCTCTGGTATGTGAGAAGCATATCCCCAAACCTGCCCCAAATGGGACAAAAAATTTACCATGACATGTTGATGCCACTCCATGATAGCATGCCAAGTTTCATGAATTTCAGACGAGCTTTGGATTTGCTAGAACTTAAAAACCAGGTATCTCAATGTTTGCGACCGAGTGACGGTGGCAGGGTGTTTGATATTCATTCCCATTTCTTGCTTGGGACCTAAGCATGCAACCAAGGGCACAAATTTGAATTTTCAACTAATTTATATGCATTAGTGCATGTGCGTGCAGTTCAAATTTGAATTATGCAACTGAATGCATACAAAACTCAGTTAATGCATAAAAATGTCCAAGCAAACCTCGAAAAATCCCAAAAATTGACACAACACTCGTGTTGTTCTATGTTGACATGAGAAATATTTTGAAAGCAATAAGAGGCAACAGATATTGTTTCGTCCCCCAAGGTGGCACGTACCCTACCGAAACCATCAGGCTTGTTGTGAGAAGCTCTAGTTTGTGAGAAACATATCCCCAATCCTGCCCCAATTGGTACAAAAAATTTACCACGGCATGTTGATGCCGCTCCATGATAACATGCCAAGTTTCATGAATTTCACACGATCTTTGGATTTACTATAATTTAAAAACCAGGTATCTGTTTGCGGTCGAGTGACGGTGGCAGGGTGTTTGACATTCATTCCCATCTCTTGCATGGGACCTAAGCATGCAACCAAGGGCACAAATTTGAATTTTCAACTAATTTATATGCATTAGAGCATGTGCCTG
Organism: Triticum aestivum; assembly: GCF_018294505.1. Lineage (NCBI taxonomy): Eukaryota > Viridiplantae > Streptophyta > Magnoliopsida > Poales > Poaceae > Triticum > Triticum aestivum. The sequence goes on from NC_057797.1 coordinate 447,850,837, forward strand.
TAGTTCAAATTTGAATTATGCACATGAATGCATAGAAAACTCAGTTAATGTATAAAAATGTCCAAGTGAACCCCGAAAAATCCTAAAAATTGACACAACACTCATGTTGTTCTATGTTGACACGAGAAACATTTTGGAAGTAAGAAGATGCAACATATATCGTTTCATCCCCCAAGATGGCACGTACCCTACCGAAACCATCAGGCTTGTTGTGAGAGAAGCTCTGGTTTGCGAGAAGCTTATACCCACACCTGCCCCAAATGGGACGACATTTTTACCACGGCATGTCGCTGCCAGTCCATCATATCATGTCAAGTTTCATGTCAGACGAGTTTTTTCGATTTACTAGAATTTTAAAACCATGTATCTCAATGTTAGCGGCCGAGCGACAGTGTCAACGTGCTTGACATTCATTCTCATTTCATGCATGTGACCTAATCTTGCAACCAAGGACAAAAATATGATTTTGCAACCCATTTTTATGGACGGAGCATGTGCATGTAGTTCAATTTTGAATTATGCACATAAATGCCTAGAAAACTCAATTAACGTATAAAAATGCCCAAATGACCCCTGAAAAGAAATCCAAAATTTAACCCGACACTCCTGTTGTTCCATGTTGACACCAGGAAAAAATTGAAAGGAAGAAGAGGCGACGAATATCGTTTTTTCCACAAAGGTGACACGTTTCCCTAATGGAACCATGAGGCTTTCTTGTGAGAAGCTCTGGTTTATGAGAAGCTTATACCACAACCTGCCCCAAATGGGACAATACTTTTTACCCCAGCGTGTTGATGCCATTCATTGATAGCATGTCAAGGTTCATGAATTTCAGACGGGTTTTGGATTTACTAGAATTACAAAAGCCAGTACCTCAACATTTGCCGGAGAGCCACGGTGCTGTGGTGCTCGAAATTCATCCCCATTTCTTGCATGGGACATTAGCATACACCCATGGACACATATATGATTTTACAACCCATGTTGGTGCACCGGAGCATGTGCATGTGCCTTAATTTTGAATTGTGCACCTGGAATGGCTAGAAACCAATTTAATGTATAAATTTTCCAAACGAACCCTGAATAATTCCAATTTTTTACGACACACATATAGTTGCATCTTCACTGCAGATAAAAAGGTCTAGCAATTCAAACACTGTCCATTGCCGCTCTGACCCCATTATGTAATTCAAATCAAGACAAAAAATCAAATAGATCCCACACAGTATATTATCACCAACCGTGTGAGATGCATCACGAAATATCTTGGAGCACCGTCAGATTATAGTAAGCATACGACTTACGCGAGAAGGTGTGACTGCTATAGTCCACAACCCATTCTGAATAAGGGACCGTGTCTGATGACACTTTGCGCGCCGGTTTTTCCGCTGAAGCGATTCCAAATTTTCCGCTTCCGCAGATATATCTACCTTCCTGCACCCTCCCCTTACCAAAAGCCACATTTCCCCTATTTCCGCCTTCTTTCCAAGTTCAAACCTTCACTCCTTGCTTGCAGCGCCGCCTCCTCGCCAGCGACCCTCCTTCATGCTGCTCGGCCTTGCCTATCCAGGCAGGTAATCCACACCCGACCCCCATCCCCCTCCTCCTTCCACATACCACATGCCCCGACCGCTGGTGCGAGCACGACACCTTCCACCCAAATCACCGACCTCTCCACCAAATAAGCGCCGCCCTAAGTCATGGTGCACACAGTATAGCCAGGATCTTAAGGAGCATTTGGCAGCGGAGAAGCAAATCACGGCTGCACACGCGGATGAGGTCGCGATGGCTCCCATTCATGCTGACCCCTAGATCTTGGAGGAGCACCTCGCCGTCGAGGCCACCTTCGACGCCTCGTGCGCCGATGGCACGACGCGGTTGGCTGCTTTAAACAACAGTTCGTGGCATTTTCTCGAGGCCACCTTCAGTGCCTTCGATGAAGACTACGAGGTGTTTTCTTAACATGCACGCGCTTACCTCATCTCAAGAGCTAGCAGGTTGGTGCCCGGAGCGGCTCAGGAAACTCACCACTACGACGAGGGCACCCATGATGCAGAGGCCTCTCCCTCTTTCATGTCCAAGGAGCCAATCGTCATCGATATCTCCGACAATGAGGAGTAGCTTGTCTTATTAGCTCATTATAAGGACTCTTGTTCAGTTTGCTAGCTACTGCCTTTCCTTAACAAATTCTAGTGAATTGCGTTATCTATTTTTACCATGCAATCTTCTGTTCTAGTGTGTATGTTCTATATGTCGTGTAATGTGGTGTTCAGTTATCTGTTTGGTTCAATTCTGCAAAAGTGATGTTCAATTCTTCAGGGTGCAATTTTCCAAATTGTCAAGCACGCTTGGTTTGGTTAACTGTATGATCTTCTATTAGGAGTATGTTATATTGTGCAATGTGGTGCTCAATTAATGTTTGGTTCATTGGTTGTGCTGTTTAGTTAACTGTTTGGTTCAATTCTGCAATGCGATGTTCAATTGTTGTGGGTGCATTCTGTTATTATATACCATCTGAGAAACAAATTGAATTTGGCTGTACTAAATACATGAGAAACAAATACAATTGCTATATTTCCAAGTTGTTAAGCATGCTTGGTTTGTTTAATTCTTTGATCTTCTATTAGGAGTATTTTATATTGTGCAATGTGATGCTCAGTTAACGTTTGGTTCATTTGTTGTGGTGTTTAGTTAACTTCTTGGTTTGCAAATGCGATGTTCAATTGTTGTGGATGCATTCTATTATTGTATACCATGTGAGAAATAAATCGAATTTGGATGTACTAAATACATGAGAAACAAATACAATTGCTATATTTCCAAGTTGTTAAGCATGCTTGGTTTGGTTAACCGACTCATCTTGTATTAGGAGTATGTTATATTGTGCAATGTGGTGCTCAGTTAACGTTTGGTTCATTTATTATGGTGTTTAGTTAACTGCACGTGCATGGTACGTTGTCTAATAGCACATTATTGTGCAATTGCAGGAACCATTCTAACACTTCGGTTTTTAACAGTTTGGTCTTGCACATGTCGGTCCTACTGACAAAGGTTTCGACCCACTGTTTAACCCTTTTTGCATATGGGGAAATGAGTTGTCCATGAATATCAATCAAGTCAACAAACTCAGAAAGATTGTTAGGATAAAGAAATTAGTGGCAAAAGACAACAAAATCTTTGTCTGCACAACGAAGAAGACATCAGTTTATTACAAGATGGTACTAATATTATACCTTGCCTTTTTTATGCCTTTGCCCCATTTCCAATAGAGAGAAGATATTTATGCACATCCTTGTTTTCAGGCCTTTCCAAAGTAGTTCACTGATGATTACCTCTGAAACCACCTCTATGGTCAGGAGGCGAGGAAGGTTTCCATACAACACCCACGGTTTAATATTGAAGTGTTCCTGAAGAGGACGAAGGACGGATGGTCAATCATCCATAGGCACTGGCCTAAAGTTGCAAATACCTTCAACATGAATGAAGGCTCAATATTCGCCTTCCGCCTCAGCAGTTTTCCAGATGAGATGCATATGTCTATATACCGTCTATGATGCTAATTTCAAAAGGATCTACATGTTGCATGTGAAACCTGGTGCTGATGCAGTTGTGTAATGGGGTAGCTGAGTGCTGAAGCTATATCATGTTGTACTCTGATGTATTTCAATTATGAAATCCTGCTTCCTTAAGATGGAAATGAAATATATTATGTGCTTAATATGAATGTCAATTAGATTAATAAATGGATTATTAATAATAGGGCAATTCACTACTGCAGGATGGTCCAAACGCGACACTACGATCAGAGACCCTTCGATGAAACTGTGTGCGATGGCATAATCACAAATGGTGGAGTAAAAGAACCGTCAAAAAAGGTGCAAAACATTTGTGATGGTGGATCTATCAAACACGGTTCAGATTTTAGTTGCGTGTGCGATGCAGGGCATATGGTTCAGCTCAATGAACTATTTGTGATGAGACAGAACAAAAGAAACAGGTAGCCTGATGAAGGCGTGTGCGATATAGAGCATACGGTTCACTCAGATGAACTGTTTGTGATTAGGCAACACAAAAGAAACGGTCAGCCAGATCAAGGTGTGTGTGATACGCGGTGAACAGGTCCGTAATCAGAAATATGTGCAAAGACCAATAATAACACAGACAATTGCTGCTAATAAGCCGTGTGAGTTGCTCTATCTATAATAGAATAACATGTATGTATATATATATAACCAAAATAAACATCCAATTACATAAGTGACTATACAGATCATTCGCACGCACCTCAATAAACAATTGCATCCATTCTAAAGTAGGAGAAACGACCGTCTATTAATCTACTTCTTGTGGCACTCCCGCCACTACTATGTGGCTCGATCCCTCATCTTGGTCAGGAAGAAGACAGTTCCTCATGTCAACGATCCGCCTGTACATATCGTAGCTTGTGTACGCGTCCATGGCCGCGTACTTAACATGTTGTTCATTGAGTCTCTCATGCCACACACTGTGCCAGGCATTCTTGTCCTTATTGCTCTCTTCCTTCATCTTCGTGTAGTAGGGGTCGATGATGGCCAAGGCGAGGTCAACCAGGGAGTTCAGTTTGTTTTTGTTGCTGCCCCAGACCTTGTAGTGGTGCTGGATGTTGACAAGATTCGGACATTTCAAGTCCGAAACCTTGAGCGCTTTTAGATCGTTGGTGGTGTCCACCGTAGTGAAACTGTAGTCGGAACTGTTCATAAACCTGGAGAAATGTTCGCAAGGCCTTGTGGTAAGGTGGTAGTGGTAGACGAGGACGTCATGTCGCATGCACAACTAGGCGACGGCAACCTTCTGATCATGCCCAGCACGATCGATGGTGTACTCGAGGTCGAAGCCGACCACTCGGTACTTCTCCTCGGCAAGGAACTACTCCATAGTTTGGATGGATCTCTCCACAGAGACCGGATCGTTCGTGTACACCATCGAGAGGGCCTTCCCTCTCATGTAGGTGTCCACTACGTGACGCATGGTGAACGGCCCACCATTGTCGTCGTCGGCCACTGGGAGCGCCATTGGAGCCTTGGGGAGCGCCATTGGAACCGTCGGATGTCCTCTCTGTATGTGTCCTCGTGGGTGTGCTTATTGTGTCGTGTGAGACGAGAGATGAAGGTAAATGGCCGCAGGAATAAAAGGGGGCCGGGCGGCGTGGATTCTCGGCGGGTCCGCATGGCAGTTTTTGCAGCGGGTAACTGCATCGTCGCGCCGCGCCCGACGCAATCGCTTGCACACGGACGTGTGTGATCGTGCGCTGGCCCCAAACACTAGCAGCACGCATGGAGGGACGAGGGCAGAGCACCCAGAGGGACGCGAGAGTAGAGTGCACGTGCTAGGACGCGAGCAGAGCGCGCCGCGGCTGCCTGAACCGCAAGCAACCACACGCATAGAGCAGTTGAACAGGTAGGACATGGTCGCCTACTAGCCGACCGATAGTTGCGTCACTACATAGAGAGCGGCCGTGTGCTACCACCTCCCTCTAGTCTATAGTCTCTATTATATTCTGTGCCATACTTTTCCCTCAAATTTAACCAACAAAATGTGAATGCACGTTTTAAAAATTATACAATTGGAAACTATGTTCAAATACAAATCCAACTATATAATCTTTGGTGACATGCATTCATATTTTATTAGTTAAATCATACTTATATACTAGGACGGTGGTATAGTAGGTAACAAAATCGCAAACCTTTTTTTATTAACCGTATGTGTACGTGGCCTTTCGTCCTCCTCTCGCATGTCTTGTCACCCCGCTGCCGCAGACGGCTTACAGCGCAAGCTTGCGCAGCGCACGGGGGCGTTCTCTTGGCCAAACGGTGGAGCCAATGAATCGTCGGTGAGCCTGTTCCCACGCAACCTTGCAGGTTTCCGCACAAACTTCCCGCCCCACTCGGTGAAATCCCCCAAAATCCCAATTCTTACTGGCCTGCTATAAAAACCCTCACAATCGGCGAGTCCTGCTTCGCATTTTCTCCTCCCTCCCTGTAGCTTATCTCATCTGCTTCTCCCACAATCGCCAATGGCACCGGTCCGTCCTTGTCGCTCAGCCACTCTGCTGTCACCAGACGACAACTCCAGCTGGGAGGCTACACCATGACGGCGGCGTAGTCACCGGCATAGTGTAGTGCGCGTGGCATTCCTATTGGGTGTGCGCGAAACACCCACCACACACTCCGGCGCCAGTGCCCGTCGGCAGCTGTTGTCGGCCGCCGTTGCCGCCACACCATCGTCGAAAGCCAGGGCCATCACGCGCTCTGCCGCCGCGGCCCGAAGGTGGGAGGAGGCCGTCATGGACGCCACCCTACTGCCGGCCACTGTGGCCATCACCCGCTCCGCCACTGCGGCCCAAAGGCGGGAGGTGGTGGTCGTGGCCGCCACTCCGTCATCGGCAGCCGTGGCCGCCAGTCCACCATCGACCATCGGGGTCATCACCTGCTCCGCCACCGCCGCCCGAAGGCGGGAGGCGGAGGTGGATGCCCGCACGTGTGTTAGCGACCTTGTGCGCTACACCGAGTTCCTGCGGGAGGAGGAGGAGTGCCTCGTCGAGCACGCAAAGAGCCTTACCGCCACCGTGGCCGCGGCACACGCCGCCTCAGAGGCGAGGAATCATGAGATCTATGAGGAGAACCACCGCTTCAAGAGGGGTCGTATGGAGCGGCAGAGGGCTTTTGAGGCGAGCGTCGCTGAAGCTACAACAGCGGCAGACACCGTATTGCGGTTGCCCAGCTCGTCGGTAGGCTCCTCCTCCTCCGCCTCTTACTGAGCGAGCTCGGCAGAGGAAAGGTAGACGGAAGTAGTACAAAGCCCCTCCGCAGTAGTAGTAGTATTTAGGGGCTATTTTGTTCAGTTCATCTAACTATAGATGTGGTGGAACTGTACAATGTACTTAAAACTAGCTAGTATATATAGTTGAACTAGCTATTTCAGTACGTGGTTGGCAACAATTAGGGAAAAGTTTGGTTGGTTCAGCTGTCGAGTTGAACTATTTGTATAAATTAAGAACGACTGCTTAATCTATGAATGAAATCTATGCTTAATTACTAAATTTTAGTTGCAATTAGATATTGCTAGTGATTTTTAGCTCCATATTTTGACAAATCACAGTGTTACAAGGATTGACAAATCTTACCAAATTGTTTGTACGTGGTTCCACATGGGTCATCCAAAATAACCGTTTGCGTTGAAGGGATGCACAAATCTTGCGTTGCTCTCACTTTGCATACGGGTGTTCTATCTAAAACGTTTGCGATGAAGAGCAGCAGGAATCCCGCTCGACACATTTTCACTTGGCTTCCTAGGGAAGCTGTCGGTTTGCATACGGGTGTTCTAACTAAAATGTTTGCGATGATTGTTTATATTTCAAAAGCGAATTAAACTCCGGCCTACGCGCCATTAGTAGAGAGGATGCAATCAAGGCGGGCGGCCATGGAAGTCAAAGGTCTCGCTTCCTAGTGAGCCTGCACAGCGTACAGCTCGCACGCTTCCCGGTGAACCCGCGCATTCGAGGACAGCTTGCACGCATCTCGGTCAGCCTGCGCACCGGACGGTGCTCGCATGCCTCCCGTTCAGTCAAGTTCAAGCAGCTGTCTGCACGGCACCTCCTACAGCCATTAAATCCAAGACACATGGGATCACGTGAATGGTTAACAGAACGCACACGGTTTGAATTATACAAACGTTTGAGATATTAAAGTGGCAACTATTTTTTCAAAATACCTTTATTGGCTGTCATTATTCAAGTGCGCCTTCTCTCAAAATGGACACGAAAAATACCACATCATGTCGGTTGCCATTCCATGATGGCATGCCAAGTTTCATGAATTTCAGACGAGTTTTGGATTTACTAGAATTTAAAAACCAGACATCTCAATGTTTTTCCTGCAATCAACGGTGCCCTGGTGTTTGAAATTCATTCGCATTTCTTGCATGGGACATAAGCATGCACCCAAGGAAACAGATTTGATTTTTCAACCAATTTATATCCACTAGAGCATGTGCATGTAGTTCAAATTTGAATTATGCACATACATGCATTGAAAACTCAGTTAATGCATAAAAATGTCCAAACAAACCCCGAAAAATCACAAAAATTCACACAACACTCCTGTTGTTCTATGTTGACATGAGAAAAAAATTGAAAGCAATAAGAGGAAATGGATATCGTTTCATCCCCAAAGGTGGCACGTTCCCTACCGAAAACCATCATGCTTGTTGTGAGAAGCTCCGGTTTGTGAGAAGCATGTACCCAAACCTGCCACAAATGGGACAAATTTTTTACCACGGCATGTTGATGCCGCTCTATGATAGCATGGCAAGTTTCATGAATTTCAGATTGATTTTGGATTTACTAGAATTTAAAAACCAGTCATCTCAATGTTTTGCCAGCAATCAATGGTGCCCTGGTGTTTGAAATTCATTCCCATTTCTTGCATGGGACCTAAGCATGCACCCTAGGGCACATATTTGATTTTTCAACCAAGTTATATGCGCTGGAGGATGTGCATGTAGTTCAAATTTGAATTATGCACATAAATGCATTGAAAACTCAGTTAATGCATAAAAATGTCCAAACAAACCCCTAAAAATCACAAAAATTCACACAACACTCGTGTTGTTCTATATTGAGACGAGAAAAAATTTGAAAGCAATAAGAGGCAATGCATAGCGTTCCGTCCCCAAAGGTGGGACGTTCCCTACCGAAAACCATCAAGCTTGTTGTGAGAAGCTCCGGTTTGTGAGAAGCATATACCCAAACCTGCCCCAAATGGGACGAAATTTTTACCACGGCATGTTGATGCCGCTCCGTGATAGCATGCCAAGTTTCATGAATTTCAGACGGGTTTTGGATTTACTAGAATTTAAAAACCAGGCATCTCAATGATTTGCCGGCAATCAACGGTGCCCTGGTGTTCGAAATTCATTCCCATTTCTTGCATGGGACCTAAGCATGCACCCAAAGACACATATTTGATTTTTTAACCAATTTATATGCACTGGAACATGTGCATGTAGTTCAAATTTGAATTATGCACACAAATGCATTGAAAACTCAGTTAATGCATAAAAATGTCCAAACGAACCCCTAAGAATCACAAAAATTCACACAACACTCCTGTTGTTCTATGTTGACAGGAGAAAAAAATTGAAAGCAATAAGAGTCAATGGATATCGTTTTGTCCCCAAAGGTGGGACGTTCCCTACCGAAAACCATCATGCTTGTTGTGAGAAGCTCCAGTTTGTGAGAAGCATATACCCAAACCTGCCCCAAATGGGACAATTTTTTTACCACAACATGTTGATGTCGCTCAATGATAGCATGCCAAGTTTCATGAATTTCAGATGGGTTTTCGATTTACTAGAATTTTAAAACCAGGCATCTCAATGTTTTGCCGGCAATCAACGGTGCCCTGGTGTTTGAAATTCATTCCCATTTCTTGCATGGGACCTAAGCATGCACCTAATGACACAGATTTGTTTTTTCAACCAATTTATATGCGTTGGAGCATGTGCATGTAGTTCAAATTTGAATTATGCACATAAATGCATTGAAAACTTAGTTAATGCATAAAAATGTCCAAATGAACCCCGAGAAATCACAAAAATTCACACAACACTCCAGTTGTTCTATGTTGACACGAGAAAAAAAATTGAAAGCAATAAGAGGAAATGGATATCGTTTCGTCCCCAAAGGTGGGATGTTCCCTATAAAAAACCATCATGCTTGTTGTGAGAAGCTCCGGTATGTTAGAAGCATATACCCAAACCTGCCCAAATGGGATTTTTTTACCACGACATGTTGATGCCGCTCCACGATAGCATGCCAAGTTTCATGAATTTTAGACGGGTTTTGCATTTACTAGAATTAAAAAACGAGGCATCTCAATGTTTTGCCTGCAATCAATGGTGCCTTGGTGTTTGAAATTCATTCCCATTTCTTGCATGGGACCTAAGCATGCAACCAAGGACACATATTTGATTTTCAACCAATTTATATGCGCTGGAGCATGTGCATGTAGTTCAAATTTGAATTATGCACATAAATGCATTGAAAACTCAGTTAATGCATAAAAATGTCCAAATGAACCCTGAAAAATCACAAAAAATTCACACAACACTCCTATTGTTCTATGTTGACACGAGAAAAAAATTTGAAAGCAATAAGAGCCAATGGATATCGTTTCGTCCCCAAAGGTGGGACATTCCCTACCGAAAACCATCATGCTTGTTGTGAGAAGCTCCAGTTTGTGAGAAGCATATACCCAAACCTGTCCCAAATCGATTTTTTTACCATGGCATGTTGATGCCACTCTATGATAGCATGCCAAGTTTCATGAATTTCAGACGAGTTTTGGATTTACTAGAATTTAAAAACCAGACATCTCAATGTTTGCCGGCAATCAACGATGCCCTGGTGTTTGAAATTCATTCCCATTTCTTGCATCGGACCTAAGCATGCACCCAAGGACACAAATTTGATTTTTCAACCAATTTATATGCACTGGAGCATGTGCATGTATTTTAATTTTTAATTGTGCACTTGAAATGGCTAGAAAACCAATTTAATGTATAAAATGTTCAAATGAACCCTGAATAATTCCAGTTCTTTTATGACACACATATAGTTGCATGTTCACTCCAGATAAAAGGTCTAGCAATTCAAACACCGTCCATTGCCATTGTGACCCCATTATGTAATTCAAATCAAGATGAAAAATCAAGTAGATCGCACACAGTTTATTATCAGCAACCGTGTGAGATGCCGCACAAAATATTTTGGAGCACCATCGGTGTATAGTACGCCTATGGTTTACGCGAGAAGGTGCGCTGGCTGCAGTCCACAGCCGGCGTCTCAAGCACACTAGCTCGCCCCCCAAATATCATTTCACTATTCAATCATCACCGGTGAAAGATGGGCACATGGACCCGCGTCGTGAGGGCAACTTTGGCGGCCCACTCCGGCGAGAGCGCGGCCGTAGCTGCCATCTGCGTGCTAACAAGGTGCATGAGCGCGGCCGCAATCTGCGACCAGGCGGCAAAGGCAGCCCAAACGGCCGCTGTTGCTTCTCAGGTGTCGGCAACAACATCTGTCTCGGGGATAGCAACTGGCGAGAGCGGCACAACAGCTGTCCGTTCCGCAGCGGCGGCCTTAGCCCTGATGGAGGCCGCCCTCATCCATGCCAAGGCCGTCCACGCCTAGCTCCTGGCGGTCACCACACAAATCAAACGAAGCTTCTCCGACAACGGTCGGCAACCCACGGCCGAAGAGCTGGCAATCGCCAAGAGCGTTCGAGCAGCCGTCCGTTCTTCCGCCGTATACCTTGCGACGACGGAGCCCGTCCAAGCCCAGATCGCGTCCGCCCATGCCCAGCTCGTGGCGGCCTTTTTGAAAGAGATGGCAGGTTCGGATGGCGAGATGCTTGCCAAGTATGGTGCGATGGATGCCATGGAACCCCTTCCCCAGGAGACCGTCGAGCGCGAGCTGGACATGGAGGCGGCGGCGGAGATCGACGAGCACGAGTCGTAGTAGTACTCTTTGTTTTGTTTAATTAAGAGCGCCGATCTTTAATTTGTTAGAGTAATGTTTAGGTCAGCTAGCTCTATTTAATTGCTGAACTTGCTTGATTAAGAAGTGTGGGTGTGTTGTAATCTCCTTTGTGTACCCAAATTATGCAATGACATGGATGACCACTGTAACCATGGAAATTCGAACCAAAACATTTGACGTTCAAACTCATAACACACGGGTGAATCTATCTGAATCGTTTGTGATGTCCACATATCGTACATAGTTCTGAATAAGGGACTGTGTTTGATGACACTTTGCGCGCCAGTTTTTTGGCTAAAGCGATTCCAAATTTTTGACTTTCACGGAAATATCTACCTCCCCTCCCCTCCCCCTTACCAAAAGCCACATTTCCCCTCTTTCCTCCTTCCTTTTCAAGTTGAAACCATCACTCCTTGCTTGCAGCGCCGCCTCCTCGTCGGCAACCCTCCTTCACGCTGCTCGGCCTCGTCTATCCAGGTAGGTAATCCACACCCGACCCCATCCTCCTCCTCCTTCCACATCCCACAACCTTCCACCCAAATCACACACCCCTCCAACAAATAAGCGCCGCCCTAAGCCATGGTGCACGCAGTATAGCCAGGATCTCAAGGAGCATTTGGCAGCGGAGAAGCAAATCGCGGCCGCACGCGCGTATGAGGTCGCGATGGCTGCCATTCGTGCCGACCCCCAGATCTTGGAGGAGCACCTTGCCATTTGCTAGCTATGCTGGTTAAGCATGCTCGGTTTACCCGTTGCGTGTGCTGCTCCCGCCTTTCCTTCACAAATTCTAGTGAATTGTGCTATCTAATTTTACCATGCAATCTGTTGCTCTAGTGTATATATTCAGTATGTTGTGTAGTGTGGTGCTCACTTATTAACTATTTTGTTAATTAGTTGTCGTCTTCAGTTAACTGTTTGATTCAATTCTGCAAATGTGATGTTCAATTCCTCAGGCTACAATTTTGTATTCTCTTCCATGTGAGAAATAAATCAAATTTATCTTTACAAAATACATGAGAAACGAATACAATTGCTATATTTCCACTTTGTCAAGCATGCTTGGTTTGGTTATACATTGTGCAATCTGGTGCTCAGTTAACATTTGGTTCATTTGTGTTGTGGTGTTTAGTTAACAGTCTGGTTCAATTCTGCAATTCGATGTTCAATAGTTATGGGTGCATTATGTCATTGTATACCATGTGAGGAATAAATTGAATTTGGCTGTAGTAAATACATGAGAAACAAATACAATTGCTACAATTGGCTATAGTTAACTGTTTTGGTTAACTGTCTGATCTTCTATTAGGAGTATGTTATATTGTGCAATGTGGTGCTTAGTTAATGTTTGGTTCATTTGTTGTGGTGTTTAGTTAACTGCTTGGTTCAATTCTGCAATACGATGTCCAATTGTCGTGGGTAGAATTTTGTATTGTTGTGCATATGAGGAATAAATCGAATTTGGCTGCACTTAATACATGAGAAACATATACACGTGCTATATTTCCTACTTCTTAATCATGCTTGGTTTGGGTAAATGGGTTTTTCGTGTGGCTTGAATTAATCCGATGAATCTGCAATGTGCTTATTTTTTATCAACATATTTTACTGATAGCATGCGAACGCTTACTTAACTTGATGATTAACTACCTTGATGATTAACTACAATCGAGGTTAGCACATGCATGGTCCATTCCCTAATAGCACATTATTGTCCAATTGCAAGAACCATTCTAATATTTTGGTTTTTAACAATTTGGTCTTGCACATGTACGTCCTGCTGTCAGAGGTTTTGACCCACTGTTCGACCCTTTTTGCATATGGGGAAATGAGTTGTCCATGAATACCAGTCAAGTCAAGAAACTCAAAAAGATTGTTAGGATAAAGAAATTAGCGACAAAAACAACAAAATCTTTGTGTGCACAATGAACAAGACATCAGTTCACTACAAGATGGTTCAACTATTATACCTTACCTTTTTTATTCCTTTGCCCCATTTCCAATATAGAGAAGATATTTATGCACATCCTTGTTTTTAGTTCTTTCCAAAGCAGTTGACTGATGATTACCTCTCAAACCACCTCTATGGTCAGGAGGCGAGGAAGGTATTCATACAACACCCACAGTTCAGTATTGAAGTGTTCCTGAAGAGGATGAAGGACGGACGGTCAATCTTCCACATGCACTGGCCTAAAGTTGCAAAGACCTTCAACATGAATGAAGGCTCAATATTCTCCTCCCGCTTCAGCAGTTCTCCAGATGAGATGCATCTGTCTATATACTGTCTATGATGGTAATTTCGAAAGGTTCTACATGTTGCATGTGGAACTTGCTGCTGGTGCAGTTGTTAAATGGGGTACCTGAGTGCTGAAGCTATAACATACTGTACTCTGATGTATTTCAATTATGAAATCCCGCTTCCTTAATATGGAAATGAAATATATTTGTGCATAATATGAAATGTAAATTAGATTAATAAATGGATTATGAATAATCAGATAATTAGCTTGCTATGCTATTCCAAACGGTTGTTGAAAAAAATACCGTGGGTGATGACCTCAGGCAACGCACATAGTTTCTATGAATAAACTATGTTGGATCAATGAATAATAACACATGACTTTGTCTTGAAAACTGTTTTCGTTAGGCCACCTTGCGCAAATGTTTACCACATAAAAACTATGTGTGATGGACAGCCTTTGCCACACAGTTTCTTCTACGGGCCATGTGTGATACGTTCAATAACACAAACGATTTGAAGGGAAAAAATGTTTGTGATGTACCTGTGAACGGAAACGTTTTCCTTGGAGCGACTGTGTGGGATGTACATCTGAACGAAAACGTTTGGCAGGGACTAACTATGTGGGATGTACTTGCGACCGGAAACAATTTCGCCGTATAATTGTATTTTTTAGCTCTACTGTACGTATTTCCGTATTTGAGCGCTCGCCAATCGCACACGATCTCATTTTGCTGAGCGTGCGTGCCAGGAGGGCATATCCCCGATGGTTTCTGGGTCATGTGGGATGGACCCCCCATCGCCCACACTCACTTGGCGATGGTTCCAAATGCTGTCATGGAAAGGGGTTAAAAACCATTTTTTAGGACTGACGCGCACTAGTGATTAGCCTGCTAATGGCGAATTAGCCTGCTAATTGGGTTTTGCTACTTCAAACGGTTATTGAGAAAATACCGTGGGCGATACCTCAGGCAACACACATAGTTTATAGGAATAAACCGTGTTGGATCAATGAACAATCACACACGACCTTCTCTTGAAAACTTTTTGCGTTAGGCCACCTTGCGCAAACGTTTAGCACATAAAAATAGTGTGTGATGGACAGCCTTTGCCACACAGTTTCTTGTATGCACCGTGTGTGATGCATTAAATAACGCAAATGGTAAAAATGTTAATATCGTGTGCAATGGCAACGCTATCAGAAACGATTTAACGAGGAAAATTATGTGTGATGTACCTGTGAACGAAAATGTTTTCCTTGGAGCGACTGCGTGGGATGTACGTACAAACGGAAATGTTTAGCAGGGACTGACTGTGTGGGATGTACTTGTGACCGGAAACAATTTCGCCTGTATAATTGTATTTTTTAGCCCTACTGTACGTATTACCGCATTTGAGCGCTCGCCGGTCGCACACGACCTCATTTTGCCGAGCGTGTGTGCCAGGAGGGCATATCCCCGACGTTTTCTGGGTTGTGTGGGAATGATCCCCTATCGCCGTCACTCACTAGGCGACGGTTCCAAATGCCGTCGCGGAAAGGGGTCAAAACCGATTGTATATCACCGACGCGTACCAATGCAAAAACACATAAATATTTCCCGCTTGTTTGCTTGCTTTTTGCCTTCATGTCAACACTCAAAACCAAAAAAAGAAATGAGAAAAATTCAGATGGATGCTCATCCTCTTGCTAATATTTTTAAAATATCCAATTCCAGTGAACCAATTGCTAGTGAGTTGAGTGCACTAGATTATCTTTATGAAGTTTTGCTTGAAATTCGTGAATCTGAAAATTGTGATGAAGTGTTAAAAGAAGAAATTTATAAGGTGATTCATGATATTATTATAAATTCTATTAATCTCAAATGTGCTAATGATGTGCAAAACCCCAAGCTTGGGGATGATAATTTTGTTATGTCTACTACTTATTGCAATGATCATGATTGAGGTGATAATGATTCTTATGATCTTGAAAATTTATTTAAGCCTCATGATGAATACATTTGCGATAATATTGAAAGTGGGTTTGGAAGAGTGTCAAATTTAGTTAAAAATAATACCACATATCTGGGGAGTGTTCAATCTTATGAAATTTTTGATGAAAGTGGCACTACAAAAAAAGACACATCCGTGACATTTTGGGCCGAACGAATTTTTTTCCTGTCATGCTTATGACACTTCTACGACGATAATTGTGACAATACCCAGTATCATCATAGATGTGGTGGGCTCCTACTTCTATGACAAAAAGTCATGACCGAAAATGGGCTTTTCGTCCTAGGCAGGCCGGAGACGTAGCTGCATGACATTCTTTCGACCGTCCATGATGGAAAAAACCGTGTTAGAAGCGAGGGCGAGGGAAATATCGGGGAGTTCCCGGTTACGGTGGGTGGTTGGGGCCGAGCTATGCGCGTTTCTCTCGTACACGTACATGCGTGGGTGCGAGGCGTTGGGCTCTAATTGAACCCGAGCGAGGCGTTCTCCTACTGAAACCGAGCGATTACACTACAGGGTACATGTTACTGAACCCGAGCGATCAATTGATCTGGCTGTTAACTAAACACGATCGAGCGATTCCTTCGCTACTGCTGCTAACTGAAGCCGATGCAACCTGCTGCCTCTTGATGAACAATGAGCGTTGTTGGGGGGTTGGATGAATAGTTCCCGGTGGGGGTTGGATGAACATGACCTCGTGGTAGTAGAGGCCGTTGTCGCTGGATGAACAGGACCCCGATCGAGTTGGTTGGGGCTGGATGAATAGGACCCCATGGAGGGCTGGATGAACAATAGCCGGTGGAGGGCCGGTTGAATAGTACCTGGTGGAGGGCTGAATGAACAGTAGCCCATGGAGTGGTTGTTGAACAGGACCCGACGGAGAGGGCTGGTTGAACAGTAGCTGGTGGAGGAGAGGTGGAGGCTGGATGAATAGGAGCCCACAGATGAACAGTAGCTGGTGGAGGCAGGAGAGATGTCGTGGATGAACAGTCGCAGGTGGAGGCTGGAGGAGGTCGATGGTGGATGAACAGTAGCCCGTGGAGGCAGTAGACGGTGGATGAATAGTAGCCCGTGGAGTCCCGTTTTGCGGTATCCCAGATCCCTCCTGATGAACAGGACCCCCGTTTTGACTGTAGGAGGTCGAAGAGAAGTCTGTTTCCTCTGTTTTGCGGTATGCCACACCCCTCCCAATCAACAGGACCCCGTTTCGACCGTAGGAGGTCGAAGACACTACAAAAAAAATACACTTCCATGATGATACATGTTTGTCATAGTAGGTCATGTTTTCTATCATGCACGTACATCCATGACGATTTTATGATAGAATCAAGATAGTCATACCTGTGATGTCGTAGAAGTGTTCCATGACATTACCAAAATTATTGGCACGTCATGGAAGTGTTTTCGCCAAGGCTAATCGACAAGTGGCATCCATCGTAAGGGGTCGCTGTTAAGCTATCGGGTCCGGTTTTGGATCCGATAACCCGTTAACAGCCCGGACCAATGAGGATTTTCCACGTGTAAAGTTCTCATTGGCCGGAGGAAACACGTGTTGGCTCACCATTGGAACAAATGCCATCCACTCATTGGACAGGAGGCGCCTATGATACGCCGACACATGGCACGGCCCAACAGAGGCCCATTCCGGTGAAAAGGCTGGCCCGTTTGACTTGGTCAAAAGGTAACGGGCCAGCCACGAAAAGCCTATTAACGACCTGTTCATATATAGCCCATTTATGGCCCACTAACTCACGGCCCGTTATGTCCTATTAGAGTTAAGCCCGGTAGCTTCGTCTGGGCCATCCAATATGATTCCAGCCCATTGTAACTTCCGGCCCATGTATGGCCCATGATGTCTTTCGGCCCATATGAGGCCCTCTGTAACTCTTGGCCCATTAATGGCCCATCGTGAATCTGGCCTTTAATGAACAGTGTACCGCTTTATACCCATTAACAACCCATTATTCCATTGGGCTGTTTCCAACCCGTGTTATCTTTCGGCCTTCTCAGGTCCCATTTTCTCTTGGTCTCATTTCCAGCATTCGGTTACTTACGGCCCCTTGCTGGCCTTTTCTGCTTGTGGGCCAAATTTAGCCCATGGTTACAATCGGCCCATTTATGGCTCATTAATCTGTTGGGCCGTTTTCATAGCGTTGTCAAATACGGCCGATTAACGATGGCCCGTTACGGTCAGCCCATGAACGAACGATTCCAAATCTAGCCCGTTTACGGGCCATAATGCGGTCTGTTATTGGCCCATGTTTGGCCAATCAATCATATGGCCCGTAGAAGGCCCATTGATGCTACGATCCGTAGAAGGCCCATTGATTCTACGGCCCATAGAAGACCCATTGTTTCTACGACCCTTAGAAGGCCCATTGTTTGTATGGCCCATAGGAGGCCCATGGTAACTATATTAAATATGTAGCCCATGGTTATTGTGGCCTAGTTTTAAAAAATAGGTTATTGCGGCCACTAGCAAACCGCGGAAAAAGAACTGCACTGACTACAAGCAAACAAATAAACAAGACAACAAGGAAATAAATAAGCAAGCAACTTACGCTAGGCTATCACGGCTATTACACATATTACATCCACTGGGCATCAAAGTTCGTCACTAGTGCAAATATCGGGAACAAAGCAGCATATCATATACACTGGTTGTCAAAGTTGGCGACCAGTGCAAATAAACGCCGCAGCAAAACAAGTTCAGAACTGAAACCACTTCAGAATAGCTCAAGAAACAATATCCTGGGTACCCATAATTCTGGCAAGATGCTTAGCAAGCTTATTAACTTTCTCTTGTTTGGCGCTTAAATCCTCCAGCACTTGTTGTTGCACCAGAAAGTATACATCTGAATTCTACAGGGACTTCCTTAGTCCTTCAGCTTCCTGTCGCGGCACATCTGATCGATGTCTTTCAACTTGAAGTTGAGACTCAAGAAGATGAACTGATTCAGGCAGCGAGTTCAAAGAGCTTGTGCCAGCAGTAGTGGCCAGTAACTCGAACACTACATCAAGATAGGACTTTTGGGTTCTCTCACCGTCGTCAAGGTAGTTTTTATCAGCTTTCTTAGAGACCAACAGGGATGTCTTACTGTCTTGAACCTTATCTGCATTACTTCCTTTACCATTGCATAACGGGGTATTGTTCTCCAATATTTTGTTCGGATTCTAAAAGAGAAACAAGCAGACACATCACAGGTTTACCATGTTGTATATGAATTTCATTTGGTAAATCAGTTCAGTAGTAAAGTGGACAAGCAAACAACATGAAACAAACATATATCTATGTACCATGGTCACTTTATGGTCTATGTCATTCTAGTTTTTGTTGCCAAATCAAGATAGAGACACAGTTCAAATAATATTTGTTTAAGACAAAGCAGAATAGACAGAATATAAGTGTGGGAAACTACAGAGCAATAAGAACACTTGTAATGTGCATGACATTAGAACATAACTGTTTATTCAATTAAAACTGAAATTAACATAGAGCAAGTTACAACAGCAAACTAGTTAAAGAAACAGGTTTAAAACATACCTGTTGCGCCATTAGAGTTTCAATTCCATCCTTCAATTTTGAAAATAGTTGGTATGAGTAAATACAATGATGCAAGAGCAAAGGAGTATGAACCATAGCTACAGAACCTGACCTGAGAACAATTCTTCTTCTGCTTTAAGCGTTGAGTTGGGATTCAAAGTGGTGGTCCACGTGCTTTGGGCACTGCAGTTCCCTTACTAACTGCTCGCGTTTGGGTGCTCTGTGGTGGAGACAGTGTTGTGTCAACTAGAACTGGGTTACTATCTTCTGGGGTTGGGGTTAGAAGGGGTGTAGGTGGTTCTCTGTCTAACTGGGTACGGGTACAATCCGCGAGAGTCTGGGTTATGTGTGGTGGGATGGTTCTTGGGCAAGTACAACCGTGGTTCTATCTGCATCAACTGGTAGCACTATCTTTTCTGAAGACCATGTTGTTACTCCCTTAGATATTGCCATCACCCTCTCCAATTCAAATGGCTGATAAACAAGAAAAGTAATTCAATGTACAGACATTGTATGATAGACAGATGCCATGGATAGTGGGGAATAAAAGAGGGCATGAAACAATTCACATTTATGTTGTCTAACCAAAGAGGATAGCATGACACAATTTCACATATATGATGGCTAACTAAACAGGATAGCATGACACAATTTCACATAAGTGATGGCTAACTAAAAAAGATGGAAAAACATAGTTCAAAATATGATGACTATGTAAACAGGATGACATGATATAACTATATAATGTGTTTATTAAATAGGTTGGCCTGCCATAATTCACATACATGCCACCTATGGAAACATGAAAGCATGATATAATTCATGGATAGAATGTCATAACTCAAAATATGATGATTGTAAAAACTAGACAGGATGAGACGATGATATAACTATATGATGTCCTTACTAAATGGGTTGGCATGCCATATTTCAGATGATTGTTGTGTATGTAAACATGATGGCATGGTATAATTCAAATATATGATTTATATAGTAAGCAAGTAAGCAGATAGGAACCGCATATATGATGTAAAAACTAATCAATGCATGACATGAGTAATATAACTCTGCCAAGTTTGAACATAGACCTCGGGGGGGGGGGGGAAATAGGACTAGTCATCAGTCTCTGAATCCTCCTGTGAGGAGCTCTCTGTAACCATCAAGATGTCTGCTTCAGCAGGTAGCATTATCTGCTCTAAATACCTTGTTTTCACTCCAGATACTTCCATCACCGCTTCAAATGGCCAATGCATAGGAAGAGTAGTTGAATATACAAACGTTGTTGACAAATGGAACACGTAATACAAAAAAAGGATAGCACTACTGCAGGATGCTGCTAACGTGACACTACGATCGGAGACCCTTCGAAGAAACTGTGTGCGATGCAATAATCACAAATGGTGGTGTAAAAGAACCATCGAAAAAGGTGCAAAACGTTTGCGATGGCGGAGCCATCAAACACGGTTCAGATTTTAGTTGCATGTGCGATGCAGGGCATACGGTTTAGTTCAATGAACTATTTGCGATGAGGCAGAACAAAGGAAATGGGCAGCCAGATGAAGGCGTGTGCGATGTACAACATACGGTTCACTCGGATGAACTGTTTGTGATGAGGAGGAACAATAGAAACAAGCAGCTAGATAATGGTGTGTGCGATTGAGGCCATACTCTTCAGAAGGATTAACTGTTTGCGATTAGGGAACAGAACAAAACAGGTCAGCCAGATCAAAGTGTTTGCGATTGATGGCATCCGCTTCACATGGATGAACTATTTGTGATTAGCCACAACAAACTGAAACAATTAGATAGATCAACGTTTGTGTGCTAGACAGGCACACACATTCTAACTAAAAGAAGCGTGCGCGATGGTAATAACGAGTGCGCACGGTTGTTGGAACAAGACGTGTGCTCACATTGCCTATTGCGGTGCACCCTATGGTGCAAACACTACGTACGCGGCCGAGAAGGCATACGTGCGCCACGTTACGCCTTTCAGGAATAGTGCTGTACTTATAACCGTCAATAAATTTTGAGCCTGCGTCCCGTCACTTTCCAAATTACAAACCTGTTCACACTGATCAAAACCTAAATGGTTTCCCACTTAGGAGCAAATTAGTACTCGGTTATAAATACTACTACCCGAAGATGACTGCACATTCCTCCTCAACTCCTCATCCACAGAAACAAACAAGTCATTCATCATCGTTCCCTTGTGTCTGCCATGGCCAGCGTGAGTTCTGGGTCAAGAGATTTCCACCAGGGAGAAGCGAGCATGGAAGCGGAAGCATGAGAGATGTCCCACTTCGCCGCGAACACAGCCGGCATGTCCCGCCGCACAGCCGTAGCAGCATAGAGGTCCACCGTGCCACCGAAGCAGCATGGAGGTCCTGCCGCACTGTCGATGCACAGACTGGCCCGGCCGCGCCATGGAAGCAGAGGAGATGTCCCACCGCACTACGAATGCAACAAAGATGTCCTCCCGCGCCGCGGCGGCCTGGGAAAATGTCTCGCGGGTAGGCGAGGATTCTTACAGGCGCATGCATGCAATCGTCCATAGCCAGATGGATTAGATCTCCGGCTGGGCGAGGTTGCAGGATGACATGAAAGCCTCTTTTGAACAGGCTATCAGCGTCATCCGACAACTATATGAGAGCAATGTGAAGCTCCTGGCCGAGCGCGACCTGCTGAGGGCGAACATCATCGGATGTGCAGAGCAACTGGAGGAGACCACTGCCTTGTTGAATAGGATCGGCGTCATCGTCGAGAAACTTATGGACGAGAATGCCATGCTGAGCATCAAGCACAAAAGGCTGGTGGAGGAATCCGTGGATGCTCTCAAGCAGCATCTTGAGGACAAGAAAGAGCTCATCGCCGCTCGCCACGAAGACTAGTTCCTGCGGCCCGCAGCAACACATCAAGAAAGTAGAGATCAGCGAGCCAGATCATTGTCTTCCTTCTTCTTTTTCCCTTGTGTATTTCGGGTGTTGCCGCGTGTGGCCTTTTCTAATTATGTTCCTAAATATGTAAGACAATTATTATCCACTGTGATCGTCCTTATATTCATCATGCTTTCTATAAGTCGCAGTCGATGCGATATAGGTCCGTCAGATCTTACATTAAGATCCGTGCAAAACTTTCTTTTCAGATTTTCATTTCTCTCTCTTAAATCTCACTCCAGTGAGACATATAGCCACACCGTAGAACAGGGGCTCGGACGCCATTAATGGAGACGTTGGGAGGCAGGTGCCCGGCGGGTAGAGGTCAAAGGGCTCTCCTCTCCATGAGCACGCGTAGGGTTCTGATCACACGCCTCCCATACTCAAATAGCTACCCCGCACGACACCTCCTAGCCAACAAAAAAAGGGGACGCGTGGCGGCATGTAATTGGTAAGTAGAATGCCCACGGTTTCAATAATGCTTGTGTTTCCGATTTGTAACGTGAGAACACTTGTTCCAAAATGACTTTGTGTTGGGGAACGTAGCAATTTCAAAAAAATTCCTACACACACGCAAGATCATGGTGATGCATAGCAACGGGGGGGGGGGGGGGAAGAGTGTTGTCCATGTACCCTCGTAGCCGTAAGCGGAAGCGTTATGAGAACGCGGTTGATGTAGTCATATGTCTTCACGACCCGACCGATCCAAGTACCGAACGTACGACACCTCCGATTTCAGCACACGTTCAGCTCGGTGACGTCCCATGAAATCCGATCCAGCAGTGCTTCGAGGGAGAGTTCTATTAGTACGACGGCCTGATGACGGTGATGATGATGCTACCAACGCAGGGCTTCGCCTAAGCACTGCTACAATATGACCGAAGTGGATTATGGTGGAGGGGGGCACCGCACACGGCTAAAAGATCAACTGATAAACTTGTGTGTCCATGGGGTGCCCCCTCCTCGTATATAAAGGAGTGGAGGAGGGGGAGAGGCTGGCCCTCCTAGGCGCGCCACAAGGGGAGTCCTACTCCCACCGGGAGTAGGATTCCTCCCCTTCCTTGTAGTAGGAGTAGGAGAGAAGGAAAGGGAAAAGAGAAGAGAAGGAAGGAGGGGGAGCCGCCCCTCCCCTAGTCCAATTCGGACTAGGCCTAGGGGGGCGCGGAGCCTCCCCTCTCTCTTTCCCATAGGGCCTAATAAGTTCTATATACTCCCGAGTGAATTCCCGTAACTCTCCGGTACTCCGATAAATACCCGAAGCACTCAGAACCTTTCCGATGTCTGAATATAGCCTTCCAATATATCGATTTTTATGTCTCGAACATTTTGAGACTCCTCGTCATGTCCCTTATCTCATTCGGGACTCCGAACAACCTTTGGTACATCAAAACACATAAACTCATAATACCGATCGTCACCGCATGTTATGCGTGCGGACCCTACGGGTTCGAGAACTATGTAGACATGACCGGGACTCATCACCGGTCAATAATCAATAGTGGAACCTGGATGCTCATATTGGCTCCTACATATTCTACGAAGATCTTTATCGGTCAAACCGCATAACGATATACGTTGTTCCCTTTGTCATCGGTATGTTACTTGCTCGAGATTCGATCGTCGGTATCTCAATACCTAGTTAAATCTCGTTACCGGCAAGTATCTTTACTTGTTCCGTAATGCATCATCCCACAACTAACTCATTAGTCACATTTCTTGCAAGGGTTATAGTGATGTGCATTACCGAGAGGGCCCAGAGATACCTCTCCGACAATCGGAGTGACAAATCCTAATCTCGATCTATGCCAACTCAACAAGTACCATCAGAAACACCTGTAGAGCACCTTTATAATCACTCAGTTACGTTGTGACGTTTGGTAGCACACAAAGTGTTCCTCCGGTATTCGGGAGTTGCATAATCTCATAGTTAGAGGAACATGTATAAGTCATGAAGAATGCAGTAGCAACAAACTAAACGATCATTGTGCTAAGCTAACAGAATGGATCAAG
This sequence comes from Triticum aestivum, assembly GCF_018294505.1. Lineage (NCBI taxonomy): Eukaryota > Viridiplantae > Streptophyta > Magnoliopsida > Poales > Poaceae > Triticum > Triticum aestivum. The sequence continues at coordinate 447,875,136 of NC_057797.1, forward strand.
TCAATCACATCATTCTCTAATGATGTGATCTCGTTAATCAAATGACAACTCATGTCTATGGCTAGGAAACTTAACCATCTTTGATTCAACGAGCTAGTCAAGTAGAGGCATACTAGTGACACTCTATTTGTCTATGTATTCACACATGTACTAAGTTTCCGGTTAATACAATTCTAGCATGAATAATAAACATTTATCATGATATAAGGAAATATAAATAACAACTTTATTATTGCCTCTAGGGCATATTTCCTTCAGTCTCCCACTTGCACTAGAGTCAATAATCTAGTTCACATATTTATGTGATTAGTTCACATCTCCATGTGACTAATACCCAAAAGGTTTACTAGAGTCAATAATCTAGTTCACATCGCTATGTGATTAACACCCAAAGAGTGATCATGTTTTTCTTGTGAGAGAAGTTTAGCCTACGGGTCTGCAACATTCAGATCCGTATGTATTTTGCAAATTTCTATGTCTACAATGCTCCGCACGGAGTTACTCTAGGTAATCGCTCCCACTTTCAATATGTATCCAGATCGAGACTTAGAGTCATCTAGATCGATGTAAAAAGATGGCATCGACGTAACTCTTTACGACGAACTCTTTTATCACCTCCATAATCGAGAAATATTTCCTTAGTCCTCTAAGGATAATTTTGACCGTTTTCCAGTGATCTACTCCTAGGTCACTATTGTACTCCCTTGCTAGAAAGATGCTAAGGTATACAATAGGACTGGTAAACAGCATAGCATACTTTATAGAACCTATGATCGAGGCATAGGGATTGACTTTTCATTCTCTTTCTATTTTTCGGCTGTGGTCGGGTTTTGAGTCTTTACTCAACTTCACACCTTGCAACAGAGGAAAGAACTCCTTCTTTGTCTGTTCCATTTTGATATACTTCAAAATGTTGTCAAGGTACGCACTCATTGAAAAAACTTATCAAGCGTCTTGATCTATCTCTATAGATCTTGATGCTCAATGTGTAAGCAGCTTCATCGAGGTATTTCTTTGGAAAACTCTTTTCAAACACACCTTTATGCTTTCCAGAAAATTCTACATTATTTCCAATCAACAATATGTCATTCACATATACTTATCAGAAATGTTGTAGTGCTCCCACTCACTTTCTTGTAAATACAGGCTTCACCGAAAGTCTGTATAAAACCATATGCTTTGATCACTTTATCAAAGCATATATTCCAACTCCGAGATGCTTGCACCAGTCCATAGATGGATCGCTGGAGCTTGTTGACTTTGTTAGCACCTTTAGGATCGACGAAACCTTCTGGTTGCATCATATACAACTCTTATTTTAATAAATCCATGAAGGAATACAGTTTTGACATCCATTTGCCAGATTTCATAAAATGCAGCAACTGCTAACATGATTCGTACAAACTTTTAAGCATCGATATGAGTGAGAAAATCTCATCGTAGTCAACACCTTGAACTTGTCGAAAACATTATGCAACGATTCAATCTTTGTAGATAGTAACACTACTATCAGCGTCCGTCTTCCTCTTGAAGATCCATTTATTCTTAATGACTCACCGATCATTGGGCAAGTCAATCAAAGTCCATACTTTGTTCTCATACATGGATCCCATCTCAGATTTCATGGCCTCAAGCCATTTCATGGAATCTGGGCTCATCATCGCTTACTCATAGTTCCTAGGTTCATGAGGTCAAGTAACATGACATCCAGAACAGGATTACCGTACCACTCTGGTGCGGATCTCACTCTGGTTGACCTACGAGGTTCGGTAGTAACTTGATCTGAAGTTACATGATCATCATCATTAGCTTCCTCACTAATTGGTGTAGGAATCACAGGAACAGATTTCTGTGATGAACTACTTTCCAATAAGGGAGCAAGTACAATTACCTCATAAAGTTCTACTTTCCTCCCACTCACTTCTTTCGAGAGACACTCCTTCTCTAGAAAGGATCCATTCTTAGCAATGAATGTCTTGCCTTCGGATTTGTGATAGAAGGTGTACCCAACTATCTCCTTTGGGTATCCTATGAAGACACATTTCTCCGATTTGGGTTTGAGCTTATCAGGATGAAACTTTTTCACATAAGCATCGCAACCCCAAACTTTAAGAAACGACAACTTTGGTTTCTTGCCAAACCACAGTTCATATGGCATTGTCTCAACAGATTTAGATGGTGCCCTATTTAACGTGAATGCAGCTGTCTCTAATGCATAACCCCAAAATGATAGTGGTAAATCGGTAATAGACATCGTAGATTGCACCATATCTAATAAAGTATGGTTACGATGTTCGGACACACCATTACGATGCGGTGTTCCAGGTGGCATGAGTTGCAAAACTATTCTGCATTGTTTCAAATGAAGACCAAACTCGTAACTCAAATTTTCGTCTCCGCGATCAGATCGTAGAAACTTTATTTTCTTGTTACGATGATTTTCCACTTCACTCTGAAGTTCTTTGAACTTTTCAAATGTTTCAGACTTATGTTTCATCTAGTAGATATACCCATATCTTCTCAAATCATCTGTGAAGGTCAGAAAATAATGATACCCGCCGCGAGCCTCAACACTCATCGGACCACATACATCAGTATGTATTATTTCCAACAAGTTTGTTGCTCGCTCCATTGTTCTGGAGAACGGAGTCTTAGTCATCTTGCCCATGAGGCATGGTTCGCAAGCATCAACTGATTCATAATCAAGTGATTCCAAAAGCCCATCAGCATGGATTTTCTTCATGCGCTTTACACCAATATGACCTAAACGGCAGTGCCACAAATAAGTTGCACTATCATTAGTAACTTTGCATCTTTTGGCTTCAATATTATGAATATGTGTATCACTACGATCAAGATTCAATAAACCATTCACCTTGGGTGTATGACCATTGAAGGTTTTATTCATGTAAACAAAACAACAATTATTCTCTGACTTTAAATGAATAACCGTATTGCAATAAACATGATCAATTCATATTCATGCTTAACGCAAACACCAAATAACATTTATTTAGGTTCAACATTAATCCTGAAAGTATGATGATTATATCAATCTTGGAACCACTTCCAACACACATCGTCAGTTCACCCTTAACTAGTCTCTGTTCATTTTGCAACTCCTGTTTCGAGTTACTAGTCTTAGCAACTGAACTAGTATCAAATACTGAGGGGTTGCTATAAACACTAGTAAAGTACACATCAATAACATGTATATCAAATATACCTTTGTTCACTTTGCCATCCTTCTTATCCGCCAAATACTTGAGGCAGTTCTGCTTCCAGTGACCAGTCCTTTTGAAGTAGAAGCACTTAGTCTCAGGCTTAGGTCTAGACTTGGGCTTCTTCACTTGAGCAGCAACTTGCTTGTCGTTCTTCTTGAAGTTCCCCTTCTTCCCTTTGCCCTTTTCTTGAAACTAATGGTCTTGTCAACCATCAACACTTGATGCTTTTCTTGATATCTACCTTCGTCGATTTTAGCATCACGAAGAGCTTGGTAATCGTTTCCGTTATCCCTTGCATATTATAGTTCATCACGAAGTTCCGGTAACTTGGTGATAGTGACTAGAGAACTCTGTCAATCACTATCTTATCTGGAAGATTAACTCCCACTTGATTCAAGTGATTGTAGTACTCAGACATTCTGAGCACATGCTCACTAGCTGAGCTATTCTCCTCCATCTTGTAGGCAAAGTGCTTGTCAAAGGTCTCATACCTTTCGACATGGGCATGAGTCTGAAATACTAATTTCAACTCTTGGAACATCTCATATGCTCCGTGGCGGTCAAAACGTCTTTGAAGCCCTGCATCTAAGCCGTAAAGCATGGTGCACTAAACTATCAAGTAGTCATCATATCGAGCTCGCCAAACATTCATAACGTCAGCATCTGCTCCTCCAATCGGTCTATCACCTAGTGGTGCATCAAGGACATAATTCTTCTGTGCAGCAATGGGGATAATCCTCAGATCATGAATCCAATCCGCATCATTGCTACTAACATCTTTCAACTTAGTTTTTCTCTAGGAACATATCAAATTGATCTACAGCATAGTTATGCAAATAGTATCAGGACTAAGTTCATGATAAATTAAAGTTCAATTAATCATATTACTTAAGAACTCCCACTTAGATAGACATCCCTCTAGTCATCTAAATGATCACGTGATCCAAATCAACTAAACCATGTCCGATCATCACATGAGATGGAGTAGTTTTCAATGGTGAACACCACTATGTTGATCATATCTACTATATGATTCACGCTCGACCTTTCAGTCTCCAGTGTTGCGAGGCCATATCTGCATATGCTAGGCTCGTCAAGTTTAACTCGAGTATTCCACGTGTGCAAAACTGGCTTGCACCCGTTGTATGTGAATGTAGAGCTTATCACACCCGATCATCACGTGGTGTCTTGGCACGACGAACTGTCGCAACGGTGCATACTTAGGGAGAACACTTATACATTGAAATTTAGTGAGAGATCATCTTATAATGCTACCGTCGAACTAAGCAAAATAAGATGCATAAAGGATAAACATCACATGCAATCAAAATATGTGACATGATATGGCCATGATCATCTTGTGCCTTTGATCTCCATCTCCAAAGTACCATCATGATCTCTATCGCCACCGGCATGACACCATGATCTCCATCATCTTGATATCTATCAATGTGTTGTCACATGGTCGTCTCACCAACTATTGCTTTTGCAACTATTGCTATCGCATAGCGATAAAGTAAAGCAATTACATGGCACTTGCATCTTATGCAATAAAGAGACAACCATAAGGCTTCTGCCAGTTGCCGATAACTTTAACAAATCATGATCATCTCATACAACAATTTATATCTCATCACGTCTTGACCATATCACATCACAACATGCCATGCAAAAACAAGTTAGACGTCCTCTACTTTGTTGTTGCAAGTTTTACGTGGCTGCTACGGGCTGAGCAAGAACCGTTCTTACCTATGCATCAAAAACCACAACACGGTATAGTGATTGCTTTTTGATCTTCAGAAAGAACCATGTTCATTGAATCCGATTCAACCAAAGCTGGAGACACAAACACCCACTAGCCACCTGTGTGCGAACCATGTCGGTAGAACCAGTCTCGCGTAAGCGTACACGTAATGTCAGTCTGTGCCGCTTCATCCAACAATGCCGCTGAATCAAGAATCAACTAGTGGTGGCAAGCAATATGTATATACCCACGCCCACAACTCCTTTGTGTTCTACTCGTGCATATAACATCTACACATAAACCTGGCTCTGATACCCCTGTTGCGGAACGTAGTAATTTCAAAAAAAATCCTACGCACACGCAAGATCATGGTGATGCATAGCAATGAGAGGGGAAGAGTGTTGTCCACGTACCCTCGTAGACCATAAGTGGAAGCGTTATGAGAATGCGGTTGATGTAGTCGTACGTCTTCATGATCCGACCGATCCAAGTACCGAACGTACGGCACCTCCGAGTTCAGCACACGTTCAGCTCGGTGACGTCCCACGAACTCCGATCCAGCAGAGCTTCAAGGGAGAGTTCCGTCAGTACGACGGCATGATGACGGTGATGATGATGCTACCGACGCAGGGCTTCGCCTGAGCACGGCTACGATATGACCGAGGTGGATTATGGTGGAGGGGGGCACCGCACATGGCTAAAAGATCAACTGATCAACTTGTGTGTCCATGGGATGCCCCCTCCCCCGTATATAAAGGAGTGGAGGAGGGGGAGAGGCCGGCCCTCCTAGGCGCGCCCCAAGGGGAGTCCGACTTCCACCGGGAGTAGGATTCCCCCCTTCCATGTAGTAGGAGTAGAAGAGAAGGAAAGGGAAAAGAGAAGAGAAGGAAGGAGGGGGCGCCGCCCCTCCCCCTAGTCCAATTTGGACTAGGCCTTGTGGGGGGGACGCAGCCTCTCCTCTCTCTTTCCCCTAAAGCCCAATAAGGCCCATATACTCCCTGGCGAATTCCCGTAACTCTTCGGTACTCCGATAAATACCCGAACCACTCAGAACCTTTCCGATGTCCGAATATAGCCTTCCAATATATCGATTCTTATGTCTCGAACATTTTGAGACTCCTCGTCATGTCCCTGATCTCATACGGGACTCCGAACAACCTTTCGTACATCAAAACACATAAACTCATAATACCGATTGTCACCGAACGTTAAGCGTGCGGACCCTACGGGTTCGAGAACTATGTAGACATGACCGAGACTCATCTCCAGTCAATAACCAATAGCGGAACCTGGATGCTCATATTGTCTCCTAGATATTCTACAAAGATCTTTATCGGTCAAACCGCATATCGGTATACGTTGTTCCCTTTGTCATCGGTATGTTACTTGCCCGAGATTCGATCGTCGGTATTGTAACATCCCAAATTTTCAATTTGGAATGTTATACATTAGGTCATCACTGCATATCATATTTTATTTTGCTTTTGGCCTGATCCAGAAATTCTACGCAACTCAAGGACCCACGGAGAGAGTTAGGGATTTCATTATTTTCATATTTGGGTTTTTCTCAAATTTTGAAAAAAGGATCATTGATTTTATTTATTTTATCTTCAATTATTTCTATAATAAAAATATGAAAGAGGGAATAAAATGACTCTCCCAAAATAAAGAAATGTTGAATGTTTAATAAAAAATCAAGTAAGATTTTATTTCGGATTTTCTCGCTATTTTATTTGAATTTAGGAAAAATTGCACGTTTTGAAAACTGCATTTTAGGGTCGAGAAAATGTTCATCCTGTTCTAAATATTTTATTTAGACGGTGAAAATTTCTTTTGGAATTTTTGGATTTTTATATTTTTCTAGAATTTATTTTCTGTTTGGCGGAATTATTGAAAAAAACGCGTGAGAGCCCGACTGGTCCAAGGCCCAGCCCACCCGGGCCGGCCTCGCCAGCGCCACCGCCAGCCCCGCCGTGGCGCCGCCGAACTCGGGGAGTCCGACCCCGAGCCGCCTCTGTCGTCGCCCCTTCCCCAAGCCGGCCGAGCCCCCCTCCTATAAATACGCCGCCACCCCGCCGCCCTCACCCCGTCCCAGCCCCGCCGAACCGCCGCCGCCGCCTAGCGCCGCTGCCAGGAGCCGCCGCCGCAGCCCCGCCACCCCGCGCCATCCCGTCGCCCCGCCGGAGCCGACCGGAGGTATAGTCACCGCAGTGGTCCGTTTTAAAAAAAACCAGATCCGGTTTTTTTAGAAACCCTAGTTTCGTTTTTTTATAAATCAGTTTTCCGGTTTATTTGTTTAGCGAGCATTCGCTCGTTCGTTTGTTTTAACGAACGCGTTCACCGTTTAGTTTCAGATAACGAACGTTTGTTCGTTAATCTGTTCGTCAGTTTTTCTTTTTCTCGGATTTTTCCGCGATTATTTCTGATCGCGATTTCTGATCCGATTTTTGTTTTAGTTTATCTTTTCGCTCGTTTATCGGAATCAGGCAATTCAAGCGCCTGGAGTTTCGTCTCGAAACCCTCTTTTCGTTTAACCAACTCAAAAAAGTTTTTGCATGTGTAAAATTTGACTTAGATCCAGATTAGTAAATGAAGTTTGTTTCTTTCGCTGTTTGACTTTTGTTGCTTCGTTCGATTTGATTCTTTTTGCAAACCGGAGTTCTTAAGTTGAACTTTCTAGTTAGATTTCTTATTTGAGTCTTACCCATGCATTAGATGAGTACTTATTGTATGCTTGTTTGTTTGCGATAGAGTACCCGGAGTGCGCCGCTTGCTATTTTGAATTTCTAGGTTTCGTGGATCATCAGCAAGGCAAGTAACACTTTGATCATACCTCTTTACTACCCAGTTTTTATTGCATTAGATCAATCCTCAAACAATTGCATGATTAGGATCTGATTAATATGTGGGTTTTGGGAAGTAGATGAGGTAGTACCTATTACCTGTTTTATTATCAAACCCTTGGGAGTTACTTCTACGTTTGCTTATTATGCCATGCTATGCTAGTAGACGTGGATTGGGGTGAGTGTATCCATGATAGATGTGAGATTGATAAATTAATGGTTTATTTAAGATGGCAACTTAAACACACATCTGGATGGATTGAGGCACCTGGGTATTCCAGGGATTGCATATTTTCTTTATGGACCGCCACCCAGGCTCAAAGGGATCATGAGATTATTCATACTAGAAACTTCCGTGTGCAGCTACAAGCTACTATGGGCTCTAGCATAGTTGACTAAGTCGTGCGAACTCTTACAGTGGTAGACTAGCAGATATAGGGGATGTAGGTTGGTACTGTCTACCCGATCGTAAGGTGCTAGCGCTTCTGAAAGACTATGTCTCGGTCATCCGTCTTCTCAAACACCCTGTAGTGCGAGAAACCAAACGGAGGTGATCGAGTCTTGTGGGGAAAAGTGCGCAAACCTCTGCAGAGTGTAACAAACTAATCATGATTAGCCGTGTCCCCGGTTATGGACATCTTGAGTATCTAGTACTTGGATTATCATGTGAATCTCAACATGTTACTCTAAATTAATATTGTTGGGTTTTAATGATGATACTTAATTGGGATTGAGAGGATGTCTATATTAATGTTTAACAACCACCATGATAGTTAAATAAAATTTATTCCTTTGCAGTAGGGAAAAATTGGCTTTATGCAAAAACTGTAACCATAGAGCTTTCCACCAGCCATATATGCATGTAGTATAGCTTTATTCTTTCATTACTCTCTATGTGTTACATTGCCAGCATATTCCATGTGCTGACCCATTTTCGGGCTACAACGTTCATGTTGCAGACTTTTTAGACAACGAGTAAGGTGCCTTTAGGTCGTGGTTCTATACTCAGTGATGTCGTTGGAGTTGATGGACTCACTTATCTTCCAGGCCTTCCGCTGTGTAACAAGTTCTCTTTTGAGACATTCAATGTAATAAGTGTGTGATTGCTACTCTGTTATAAATCCTTCAAGTACTGTGTGTGTCAGCATTACTGATCCAGGGATGACACTAAAGCACAGAGATCAAACTGTCTGAGGTCTAGTCGCTACAAGATGGTATCAGAGCACACACTGACTATAGGACACGACCACTAAGCTAAAAGCCCTAGATCACTACTCACTCTTCTCATTTCTGACTCCTCATCTTTTCTACTCTTTTAGGATGGTGGATGCAAGGAACAAGTTCACGCAACCAGATGAATATACACCCTTTGGACGTCACTTGAAGGAAGTCACTAGATACCTGAACATCGAAGTACCAAGCTTCACCGGGACCTACAACGCCACTTTACCTGAAGAGGAACGCTGGATGATTCAAGTTCAAGTTCCAAGAAGGACGTTCATGCCCGTCACTGAGCCCATGGAGTTTTCCTTTGATGCACCAACCTGGAGTCTAGGAAAGAGCATGGCAGCCCACATCACTATGAGGCACATTGGATAAGTTTACCACAAGGATCTCAAGGATACTATCTACCAGATTTGTGGGCGCCGAGATGAGCAATGGGAGATGATTAGCACCATGAAGGATAGATCAATTGTAGCTTCCATCCAGGAGTTAAACCAGCACATTCGATGCCAGGAGAACCAGATGTGCGCAGGCATGATAGACCTGAAGAAGGCCATGACCAAGATCATAGAGCTGGAGGAAGAACTCAAGTCTACACGCGATGGACTTGAGGAGGAAAGAGCAACACTAGTAGAGAATGATGATCTGAAGAAGAAGCTAAAAGTGTTCATGGGATTTCCCGCAACTGGAGGAGAAGACGAAGATTGCACTTGTCCAGAGAACTACATCATCATCGACGACACCGACTCGGACACATACGATAGCGATGATGACTATATTGATGAAGCTGGAGCAGATATCATGGAGTCTTCATTGGAGTAGTTTTTCTAGTCGACCACCATAACAGTAGTAGTATTCCCCCATGTATCTAGTATAGCCCGAGCACTTTTGTAACGATAGATAGACCATTGTATGCCCTTGTTTGATTGAATGAAGTGATTTTGTTTGCAATTGCCTCATGTGCATATGGGTAGTGTTTTCCCTCTAGACCTCATTCTATTCTATATTCTCATCTTTTCTAAACCCCCAGATGCCTCTGAGACGTGACAATGGATTTTCTTTCCCACCGGAGCTCACTCAGTTGATCCAGCAGCAGAATACGTTGATGCAGTTGCTAGTCCAGAATCAGAATCAGGGGAACAACAACAACAACAACAACCCACCACTGCCACCACCTGTTGATCACTTAACCTGTTTTCTTAGGTTGAATCCGCCTGTGCTCTCTAGTAGCACCGAGCCTATAGTAGCAGATGATTGGCTCCGCAAGATTGGAAGGGAGTTAACCACTACAGGATGTACTGATGCTGAGAAGGTGCGCTTTGCCGCACATTAGTTGGATGGACCAGCAGCATCATGGTGGGAGAATTACACTGACACCTACCCTATAGCCATGGTGACATGGGACCAATTTCAGTAGGCTTTCCGTACTGCCCATGTTTCAGCAGGAGCTATGGCCATGAAGAAGCGTGAGTTTCGCAACTTGCGCCAAGGAGGACGGACAGTTGGCCAGTATGTGGATGACTTTAGTAAGCTAGCACGTTATGCCCCAGATGACGTTGCTACGGATGCAGCTTAGCAAGAGAAGTTTCTGGAAGGACTGAATGATGAGTTGAGCATGCAGTTGATGGTAGCAAGGTTCAACAACTACCAGGAGTTGGTAGATCGCGCTCTTATGAATGAAGGTAAGCAGCAGCAGATTGAAGACCGCAAGAGGAAGTATGGACAAGGGAAGTACAATTCTGGAGCTCAGCAGAAGCCATGTTTTACCCCTAAACCGGGAGGACATTTTCAGCATACTCATGGAGGAGGCAGCTCGCACAATCATAATGGCCCCAAGAATGGTAATGGGAATGGAGGAAGCAATGGTGAGAACCGTACCAACCCATCAACGCCAGCCAAGAGAGACCTGAGCCAAGTTTTTTACTTGCTATAAGTGCCAGAAGAAAGGACATTACGCCAATGAATGTCCTGAAGCCCAGAATGGAAATGGCAACGTAAGCTCTGGGAAGAAGCCGAACCCTTTCAATAGGGGACAGGTGAACCACGTTAACATGGAGGAGGTTGAAGCTCAGCCAGATGCAGTAATAGGTAAGTTTTTGGTTAAGTCATTTACTGCACTCGTCCTTTTTGATACTGGTGCATCACATTCATACATCTCAAGGGGATTTGTGGATAAGTATAAACTTCCAACCCAAGCCCTTAGGTCACCCATGTTAGTAACCTCGCCTGGAGCAGAATATATGGCTAGTCTATGGTGTGATCGGTTACCATTAAGGATTGGTAACTATGTATTTCCCTCGGACCTAATAGTATTGGAATCTCAAGGATTGGATGTGATATTAGGCATGGATTGGTTATCGAAGTATGGAGGGAACATTGAATGCGCCAGTAAGTCAATTTTTCTTACGATGCCAGAAGGAAGAAGGATCAAGTATGTATCCCGGCATGTGCCGAAGAGGACCCAAGTAAATTCCTTATCAGGAGTTGTGCATGAGGAAGTACCGGTGGTAAATGATTTCCCTGACATATTTCCAGAGGAGTTGCCAGGCATGCCACCGGATAGAAATATTGAGTTTTTGATTGAGCTTTTGCCAGGCATAGGGCCCATATATAAGACACCATACAGGATGCCCGCAAAAGATTTGGAGGAGATTAAGAAGCAGATTAAGGAGTTACTGGATAAAGGTTATATTTGCCCAAGTTCTTCGCCTTGGGGATCACCAGTACTTCTAGTGGAGAAGAAGGATGGATCGTTAAGTATGGTTGTTGATTATCGAGGATTGAATGAAGTAACAATCAAGAACAAGTACCCACTGCCGATGATCAATGATCTGTTTGATCGATTGCAAGGAGCTAAGGTATTTTCCAAGATCGATCTGCGATGATGATACCATCAGTTAAAAATTCGAGAGCAGGATATACCTAAGACGGCTTTTACCACCAGGTATGGGCTGTACGAGTATACCGTTATGTCATTTGGTCTGACTAACGCACCTGCATATTTCATGAACATGATGAACAAGGTGTTTATGGAGTTTTTGGCTAAGTTCGTCGTGGTGTTCATTGATGATATTTTGGTCTACTCAAAGAATGAAGAGGAGCATAAGGAGCATTTGCGTTTGGTACTTGAGAAGCTCAGAGAACATCAGTTATATGCCAAGTTCAGCAAATGTGAGTTTTGGTTGAAGGAAGTTGGATTCCTCGGACACGTTATATCCGGAGAAGGTATAGCAGTAGATCCCACCAAGGTTGCCACTGTGACAAATCAGGAAGCACCAACAACAGTTGGAGAGATCCGGAGTTTTCTTGGACTTGCAGGATACTACCAGAGGTTCATAGAGAATTTCTCAAAAAAATTGCGAAGCCTATGACGGAGTTGTTGAAGAAGGATACCAAGTTCAAATGGACTGAGGAATGTGAGGCCAGTTTCCAGGAGTTGAAGAAACGTTTGGTTACCTCGCCAGTGTTGATTCTGCCAGATCAGCGCAAGGATTACGAGGTATATTGCGACGCTTCACGTTGAGGACTTGGAGCAATGCTTATGCAGGAGGGAAGAGTTGTTTCGTATGCTTCACGACAGCTGAAACCTCATGAGTTGAATTATTCCATGCATGATTTGGAGTTAGCAGCCGTAGAGCATGCATTAAAGACTTGGAGACATTTTCTCATTGGAAACCATTGTGAAGTATACACGGATCACAAGAGTTTGAAGTATATTTTCACGCAAAAGGAGCTAAATCTCAGGCAAATGAGATGGTTGGAGCTCATCAAGGATTATGATATGAGATTGCATTATCATCCCGGAAAGGCTAACGTAGTAGCCGATGCGCTGAGCCGTAAGAGCCATGTCAACACACTAATGACGGGAGATTTACCGAAGGTGTTAGCCGAAGAACTTCATGAGCTATGTTTGGAGATAGTTCCGAGAGGCTATGTAGCAGCATTGGAGATTTAATCTACTTTGATGGATAAGACCAGAGAAGCTCAGAAGACTGACAAGGAGGTTGCCTCTATAAAGGAGAAGATGAGCAAAGGAAAAGTTAAAGGATTTCGAGGATGAGCCCGATACCCTATGGTTTGAAGACCGTGTTAATGTGCCTAACAACCTGGAGACCGGGAAGTTGATTCTGCAGGAGGCCCATGATTCACCATACTCGATTCACCCAGAAAATACCAAGATGTATTTGGATTTGATGGATACTTTCTGGTGGACCGGAATGAAGAAGGATATTGCAGAGTATGTAGCAGTTTGTGATGTATGTTAGAGAGTAAAGGTAGAGCATCAGAAGCCAGCAGGATTGCTACAACCATTCTTGATACCTGAATGGAAGTGGGATAAGCTAGGCATGGATTTTATCACGGGATTACCCAGGATCCGTTCAGGCTATGACTCGATATGGGTTGTAGTCGATCGCTTGACGAAGGTAGCTCATTTCATCCCTGTAAAGACCACTTACACCAGTGCTAAGTTGGAAAAGATATACATGACCAGGATCGTATGTCTGCATGGAGTTCCGAGGAGCATTGTATCTGATAGAGGAACCCAGTTTACCTCAAAGTTCTGGAATCAGTTGCACGAAACTTTGGGTACCAGGCTAGAGTTCAGTACAACTTTTCATCCGCAGACAGATGGACAGACCGAGAGAGTCAATCAGATTTTGGAGGATATGCTGAGAGCTTGTGCGCTAGATTATGGATCTAGTTGGGACAACAATTAGCCATATGCAGAGTTCTCCTACAACAACAGTTATCAATCCAGTTTGAAGATGGCCCCTTTCGAAGCCTTGTACGGAAGAAGGTGCAGAACACCATTGCCGTGGGATGAAGTTGGAGACCGCCAGTTGTTTGGACCAGATTTGATTAAGGAGTCTGAACAAAAAGTGAAATTGATTCGCAATAGGCTCAAGGTAGCCCAGTCCAGGTAGAAGAGCTACATTGATTCTAAATGCAAGGAGATAGTTTACGAAGTCGGAGACCGAGTTTATCTTCGAGTATGTCCACTTCGGGGAGGTAAGCGCTTTGGAGTTAAGGGAAAGTTAGCGCCACGTTTTGTGGGACCATACAAAGTTTTAGAACGTATGGGAGAAGTTGCCTACAAGTTGGAGTTACCCGAAGGATTGTCAGGAGTTCACGATGTGTTCCACATTTCCCAGTTGAAGAAGTGCCACGCAGAGATGGCTGATATACCGCTGAGAGATACAGTGCCGCTGGAAGCAATTCAGTTGGATAATGATATGACCTATGAGGAGAAACTAGTCAAGATTCTCGAATATGCCAGCCGAGTCACCCGCAGCAAGGTTATCAGGTTTTGCAAAGTCCAGTGGAGCCACCACACCGAGGATGAAGCCACCTGGGAGCAAGAGGAAGTACTGCTGAAGGACCACCCTCACCTATTTTCTAGCCAACCCGAATCTCAAGTGCGAGATTCATCTTAAGGGGGGTAGGTTTGTACCATCCCAAATTTTCAATTTGGAATGTTATACATTAGGTCATCACTGCATATCATATTTTATTTTGCTTTTGGTCTGATCCAGAAATTCTACGCAACTCAAGGACCCATGGAGAGAGTTGCGATTTCGTTATTTTCATATTTGGGTTTTTCTCAAATTTTGAAAATAGAATCATTGATTTTATTGATTTTATCTTCAATTATTTATATAATAAAAATATGAGAGAGGGAATAAAATGAATTTCCCAAAATAAAGAAATATTGAAGGTTTAATAAAAAAATCAAGTAAGATTTTATTTTGGATTTTTCTCGCTATTTTATTTGAATTTAGGAAAAAATGCACGTTTTCAGAACTGCATTTTAGGGTCAAGAAAATGTTCATCCTGTTCTAAATATTTTATTTAGACGGAGAAAATTTGCTTTGGCATTTTTAGATTTTTTTCTAGGATTTATTTTCTGTTCGACGGAATTATTTAAAAAAAACACGTGAGAGCCCGACTGGGCCAAGGCCCAGTCGAGCCGGGCCGGCCTCGCCAGCGCCCCCGCCAGCCCCGCTGTGTCGCCGCCGGACTTGGGGAGTCCGACCCCGAGTTGCCTCTGCCGTCGCCCTTCCCCAAGCCGGCCGAGCCCCCCCTCCTATAAGTACGCCGCCACCCCGCCGCCCTCACCCCGTCCCAGCCCCCGCCGAGCCGCCGCCGCCAGGAGCCGCCGCCGTAGCCCCGCCACCTCGCGCCATCACATCGCCCTGCCGGAGCCGAGCCAGAGGTATAGCCACCGCCGCCACCGTGGTTCGGTTTTTTTATTAAAAAAACCGATCCGGTTTTTTAGAAACCCTAGTTTCGTTTTTTTATAAATCGGTTTTTCCGGTTTATTTGTTTAGCGAGCGTTCGCTCGTTCGTTCGTTTTACCGAAGGCGTTCACCATTTAGTTTCAGATAATGAATGTTCATTCGTTAATCTGTTCGTCAGTTTTCTTTTTCTCGGATTTTTTCGTGATCATTTCTGATCATGATTTCTGATCCGATTTTCGTTTTAGTTTATCTTTTCGCTCGTTTATCGGAATCAGGCAATTCAAGCGCTTGGAGTTTCATCTCGAAACCCTCTTTCCGTTTAACCAGCTCAAACAAGTTTTTGCATCTGTAAAATTTGACTTAGATCTAGATTAGTAAATGAAGTTTGTTTCTTTCACTGTTTGACTTTCGTTGCTTCGTTCGATTTGATTCTTTTTGCAAACCGGAGTTCTTAAGTTGAACTTTCTGGTTAGATTTCTTATTTGAGTCTTACCTGTGCATTAGATGAGTACTTATTGTATGCTTGTTTGTTTGCGATAGAGTACCCGGAGTGCGCCGCTTGCTATTTTGAATCCCTAGGTTTCGCGGATCATCAACAAGGCAAGTAACACTTTGATCATACCTCTTTACTACCCAGTTTTTATTGCATTAGATCAACCCTCAAACAATTGCATGATTAGGATCTGATTAATATGTGGGTTTTGGGAAGTAGATGAGGTAGCACCTATTACCTGTTTTATTATCAAACCCTTGGGAGTTACTTCTACGTTTGCTTATTATGCCATGCTATGCTAGTAGACGTGGATTGGGGTGAGTGTATCCATGACATATGTGAGATTGATAAATTAATGGTTTATTTAAGGTGTCAACTTAAACACACATCTGGATGAATTGAGGCACCTGGGTATTCCAGTGATTGCCTGTTTTTCTGTATGGACCGCCACCCAGACTCAAAGGGATCATGAGATTATTCATACTAGAAACTTTTGGGTGCAACCACAAGCTACTATGGGCTCTAGCATAGTTTACTAACTCGTGCGAACTCTTACAGTGGTAGACTAGCAGATGTAGGGGATGTAGGTTGGTACTGTCTACCCGATCGTAAGGTGCTAGCGCTTTTGAAAGACTATGTCTCGGTCATCCATTTCTCAAACACCATGTAGTGCGAGAATCCCAACTGAGGAGATCGATTCATGTGGGGAAAAGTGCGCAAACCTCTATAGAGTGTATAAACTAATCATGGTTAGCCATGTCCCCGATTATTGACGACTTGAATATCTAGTACTTGGATTATCATGTGAATCTCATCATGTTACTTTAATTAATATTGTTGGGTTTTAATGATGATACTTAATTGGGATTGAGAGGATGTCTATTTTCTCAATGTTTGACAACCACCATGATAGTTAAATAAAATTTATTCCTTTGCAGTAGGGAAAAATTGGCTTTATGCAAAAACTGTAACCATAGAGCTTTCCACCAGCCATATATGCATGTAGTATAGCTTTATTCTTTCATTACTCTCTATGTGTTACATTGCCAGCATATTCCATGTGCTGACCCGTTTTCGGGCTGCAACATTCATGTTGCAGACTTTTCAGACGACGAGTAAGGTGCCTTTAGGTCGTGGTTCTATACTCAGTGATGCCGTTGGAGTTGATGGACTCACTTATCTTCCAAGCCTTCCGCTGTTATCGTTATTAGATGGTCTTAAGCCATATTTATTGTAATAAGTTCTCTTTTGAGACATTCGATGTAATAAGTGTGTGATTGCTACTCTGTTATAAATCCTTCAAGTACTGTGCATGTCAGCATTACTGATCCAGGGATGACACTAAAGCACAGAGATCAGACTGTTTGAGGTCTGGTCGCTAGAGGTATCTCAATACCTAGTTCAATCTTGTTACCGGCAAGTCTCTTTACTCGTTCCGTAATGCATCATCCTGCAACTAGCTCATTAGTCACATTGATTGCAAGGGTTATATTGATGTGCATTACCAAGAGGGCCCAAAGATACCTCTCCCACAATCGGAGTGACAAATCCTAATCTCAATCTATGCCAACTCAACAAGTACCATTGGAAACATATGTAGAGCACCTTTATAATCACCCAGTTATGTTGTGATGTTTGGCAGCATACAAAGTGTTCCTCCGGGATTCGGGAGTTGCATAATCTCATAGTTAGAGGAACATGTATAGGTCATGAAGAATGCAGTAGCAACAAACTAAACGATCATCGTGCTAAGCTAATGGAATGGGTCAAGTCAATCACATCATTCTCTAATGATGTGATCCCGTTAATCAAATGACAACTCATGTCTATGGCTAGGAAATTTAACCATCTTTGATTCAATGAGCTAGTCAAGTAGAGGCATACTCGTGACACTCTGTTTGTCTATGTATTCACACAGGTACTAAGTTTCCGGTTAATACAATTCTCGCATGAATAATAAACATTTATCATGATATAAGGAAATAAATAATAACTTCATTATTGACTCTAGGGCATATTTCCTTCACTTTGTTGATTGTTAATGTGTGCACCTTCGCAAATTGGACAGAAATATTACCACAACATGTTGGTGGCATGTCATGACACCATGCCAAGTTTCATGATTTTCAGGCGTGTTTTGGATTTACAAGAATTAAAAAACCAAGTTTCTCAATCTTTCCGGCCGAGCCACGACACCTAGATGTTTGGATTTCATTCCCATTTCTTGTATGGGACCTAGAAATTCACCCAAGGAACCACATGTGATTTTTCAACCAACTTTGGTGCACTGGAGCATGTGCTTATAGTTCCAATTTGAATTATGCATATTAAATGCCCAGAAACTCAATTATTCCAAAATTTAGCACGGTACTTCAATTTGGTCTAATCTGTCTGTGTAAAAAAATTAAGGCGGGACAAGGCAGTATACGTATTTCGTTTCGCACACGGAGGTGACATGTTCTCTCTCGGAACCACGAGCCTTCTTGAGGGAAGCTCCGGTTTGCAAGAAGCTTACACCAAAGCTTGTCCCAATTCGGCCAAAAAAATTACCGCAACATGTTGGTGCCATGTCATGACACCATGCCAAGTTTCAGGATTTTCAGGCGTGTTTTGGATTTACAGGAATTAAAAAACCAAGTTGCTCAATCTTTCTGGCCGAGCCACGACGCCCAGATGTTTGAATTTCATTCCCATTTCTTGCATGGGACCTAGAAATTCACCCAAGGACACACATGTGATTTTTCAACCAACTTTGGTGCACTGGAGCATGTGCTTGTAGTTCCAATTTGAATTATGCATATTAAATGCCCAGAAACTCAATTAATGTATAAAAAGGCCAAACAAACCCAGAATAATTCCAAAATTTAGCACAATACTTCTATTTGGTCTAATCTACCCGTGTAAAAAAATTAAGGCGGGAGAAGGCAGTGTACGTATGTCCTTTCGCGCTCGGAGGTGACACATTCCCTTTGGGAACCACGAGCCTTCTTGAGGGAAGCTCCAGTTTGCAAGAAGCTTACACCAAAGCTTGTCCCAATTCGGCCAAAAAATTTACCGCGGCATGTTGGTGCCATGTCATGACACCATGCCTAGTTTCATGATTTTTAGGTGTGTTTTGGATTTACAGGAATTAAAAAAGCAAGTTTCTCAATCTTTTCGACTGAGCCACAACGCCTAGATGTTTGAATTTCATTCCCATTTATTGCATGGGACCTATAAATTCACCCAAAGACACACATGTGATTTTTTAACAAACTTTGGTGCACTGGAGCATGTGCTTGTAGTTCAAATTTGAATTATGCACATTTAATGCCCAGAAACTCAAGTAATGCATAAAAATGCCAAACGAACCCGGAATAATTCCAAATTTAAACACGACACTCATGTACTAGTTGCACGTTCAATGTACGTAAATGTTCTAGCAATTCAAACAACATCCTTTCCCTCCGTAACACCATTTCGTCTCTCAAAACATAATGAAAAAATCAGGTATACCACAAACAGTTTACTAGAAAGAACTATGTCGGATGCGATATAAAATATCTTGCGAACCGTCTTGTCTGGCTTACACATGAAGCTTCGCCGTCTACAGTCCACCGCCCCCAGTTGAACCACACTTGCGCGCCAGTTTCTCGCGGCACCGAGCGAATTGTTTTTGCCACCACGGGAATATCTATCTCCCCGCCCCCTCCCTCCCACCCAAAGCCACATTTCCACTGTTCCTCCTTGATTTCCAAGTTCAAACCTTCACTGCTGCTTACTGGCTACTCAGCCTCCTCGCCGGCGACCCTTCTTCTTGCAGCGCCGCCTCCTTGCCGGCTACCCTTCTTCTTGCAGCGCCGCCTCCTCGCCGGCAACCCTTCTTCTTGCAATGCCACCTCCTCGCCGGCGACCCTTCTTCTTGCTGCGCGGCCTCCTCGCCGTCAACCCTTCTTCTTGCTGCGCAGCCTCGTCGATATGTTCAGGTAATCCACACCCCATCCACACCATCCTCCTCCTTTCCCGTCCCACATGCCCCGATCGACGGCGCTACACCTTCCGTCAAAATCACTGCCCCCTCCTCAAATTAAGTGCCGCCCACAGCCATTTTGCATGCTGTATAATGTGGATCTCAGTAGCATGCGGCCGCACACGCGCACGAGGTCGCTTTGGCTGCCATGCATGCCGACCGCCAGATCTTAGAGGAGCACCTCGTCTTCGAGGCCACCGTCGACACCACCACATGGTTGTCTACTTTAAAATACTGTTCGCGCTGTTTTCTCGAGGCCACCGCCAGTGCCTTCTAGTGATTTGTCCTCTGCAATGTTAATATGCAATCTGATTTTTAGTTAATAGTTTGGTCCTCTAAAACGTAATGTTCAGTTAACACTTTGGTCCAACAATTGCTACATTTCGTAGTACTATTCTCAAGCATTCTTTGTTTTGTTAACTGTCTTATCTTCCAGTACATGTTTCTATTCTACGATGTCGTGCTCAGTTAACTATTTTGGTTCATTTGATCTGATGTCCATTTGACAGTTTGGTTCAGTTCTACAATTTGATTTTCATTTGTTGTGGGTACAATTTTGTATTGTTATGCATGTGACACCAATCAAATTTGGCTATACTCAATACATATTCTACTGATAGTATGGCAACTCTCAGTTAACCTGATCAAGATCTTCCTTATGTGTGTTGCAGGGAAACAATGGGAGACACTACGGTTTACCATCGAGGTTTGTTCAAGCATGGTCCTTTGGCTAATAGCACATTATTGTGCAGTTACAGGAATAATTCTAATATTTAGGTTTCTTACAATTTGGTCTTGCACATGTAGGTCCTGCTGCCAGAGGCTTAGACAACTGTTCGACCCATTTTGCATATGGGGAAATGAGATGTCCATGAATATCAGTCAAGTCAAGAAACTTAGAAATATTGTTAGGATGAAGAAACTTGCGACGAATAACAGCAAGATCTTTGTTTGCACAATGAAGAAGACATCAGTCAACTATAGGATGGTACTAACTCTTTTACCTTGTTTTTACCCCTTGCGTCATTTCAAAATTTACAACAGCAATTTATGCATATCTTTGTTTTCAGTACTTTTCAAAGAAGTTCACCGATGATTACCTCTCAAACCACCTGCATGGTCAAGAGGCGAGGAAGGCATTCATTCTACACCCATGGTACAATATTGAAGTCCTGCTGAAGAGGACGAAGGTTGGGCGGGCAATTATCCATAGCCACTGGCCTAAAGTTGCAAGGACATTTAACATCACTGAAGGCTCAATATTTGCCTTCCGCTTCTACAGTTTCCCAGATGAGATTCATCTGTCTATTTACCATGTATGATGCTACTTTCCAAAGGTTTTTAATGTTGCATGTGAAACTTGGCGCTGTTGTGTAATGGCGTAACTGAGTGCTGAAGCTATCTGATGTAATTCGATTATGAAATCCTAGTTGCTGTTATACGGATATGAAATATCTGGTGTGTTTTGTAAGAAATATCAATTTGATTAGTACATGGATTATCAATAATAGGCTAATTACCCTACTGATTGGGGTTTCTATTGTAGACAGTTACTCAGACAACACCATGGGCGATGAACTCAAACAACCCGCACGGTTTCTAGAAAGTAGGTGTATTCGATCAACTAACAATCACACATGGCTTCCGACAGCGAACTGTTTGCGTTAGGAAACCTTGCACAATCGTTTCCACACAAAGAACAGTGTGCGATATACATACGAATAGAAATGATTTTCTGGGATTCACCGTGTTGGATGTACATAGGAATGGAAACAATTGGGTTCCGATGCCCCGCCAGATCGCACACGATCACATTTTGCCCCCACCAGTGGGCCAGGAGGGCCTATCCCCGACGGTTTCTGGGTCGTGTGGGAAGGACCCTCCTATCTCCCACACTCACTTGGCGACGGTTCCAAACGCCATCGCGGAAAGGGGTTAAAAATCGTTTGTATAGCACGTCGCTATACCAGTGTAGCATGATATGATTCACATACATTATGATTGGCTAAACAACATGACATTGCATAATTCACATGTATAATGCCTTGCAACAAGATAGCATTGCATAATTCACATATATAATGTCTTGCAACAAGATGACATTGCATAATTCACATATATGGTAATTAGACACTAAACAGGTGGCATTCACACAAAGCATGTCTAAACTAATCAAATGACATAGCAATGCAAGACACCATACGCACGATATGAGCAACATAACCCTGCCAAGTTAGAACATACACCTCGGGGGGGGCATAGGACTGGTCATTTGTCTCTGAATCCTCCTCTGACGAGCTATCCGTAACCAGCGAGATATGCGCTTCGTCAGATAGCATAGTCTGCTCTTAAGACCTTGTTTTCACTCTAGAATTTTCCATCACCGTGTCAAATGGCTGATGCACACGAAGAGTAGTTGAATGTACTAACATTGTTGACAAATGTAATACGTAATTAAAAAAAGGATGGCCTGATATAATTCACATATAAGATGACTGGCTAAGCAGGATGGCATTGCAAAATTAACATATATGATACCTAGCTAAACAAGATGGCTTTGTATAATTCACATATACGAGGAAGAAACTAAACATATGGCATTCACACAAAGCATGTCTAAACTAAGTAGATGACATATTTGATGTATAAAGTAAGCAATGCAAGGCACCATATGCATGATATTACCAACAATAGCATGCCAAGTTAGAGCGGAGACCCCACGGGGTAAATAGGAGTGGTCTTGTCCTTCTGAATCCCCCTCAAAACAGTTATCTTCCTCTTGATTAGAATCTGAAATGGGTGGAGGGGTGGGGCTGCCTTTGTGCCTACCATGGAGCAACATCTGCATGAAATTTTATTGCCACGCAAGGCTCGTCTCTTTTGCTCTACATGTTCAGTTCCATTGTGTACAATAACTAACATGCATAGGAATAAAACGGAGTGAGATTATGTAAGGAGTGCATGCAGAAATCCAGAGTGATGATAGCAACCCGTGGATAGACCCAAACCCAATGGTAGCAGGCAGATAATGGCTTCAGTTAAAAAATACAGATAATGGCTTCTAGACTGTTTGTTTCCCACCCAACATGAAACTCATAGTAGACACCAGAGATTAACCAGATAGTAGATAGATACTATTGATTGCAGCCCCGATATGTACCCCACAACCATTGTAAAACTCAAGTTTGACCATTAGTTTGGAGCTGACTCAGAGTCTAATCGGTGAACAGGATGATAAAGCAGCATGTATATTAAGCGATGCATAACGTAAACAGACACGAAAGAGTGCGACCTCTCTTGCGGACCCGTGTAGTCCTCGAGGTCATCTGCTCGATTGATGATGGTAATGTAGTTGTCGTGGCTGATGGTGGCGGGGAAGAAGATCTAAGGCGGCGAAAGACTGTCTGGAGGCCGGATCCCTACTGTATTGGACCCTTCTGTCGTAGGAATAGCTGAGCTGAGATGGACGACAGCGCAGCAGGAGCGGGACAAACCACACAAGGTTTTCTTTGACAACTATCTGTAAGAGAAGTAATTCTGTAAGGGCTCATTCGAATTGGAGGATTCTAACAACGTAGGGATAGGAAATACACATTAATAGGATTGGAATGCACGTGCAAAACAGAGAATTTAAAAACACATGATTTCTGCCAATCCGGGTGTTTGGTTCACAAGAATTGGAATATCACAGGATGCAAAGAAGCATGGTGAGATTAAGTCAAACCAGAAGAAAATGTACAGATATAATGCTATAATGCTACTATCTCTTAGTCTTGTGCTTCATGCATAGGAATTTGAAAAGGAGGACAAGTGGATATTAAAATTCCTACGGTTTTTCTTTCAAGGAGACACTAAAGGAACAAATCCTACAGTTTTCCTTTGCTCCATTCCTTTGAACCAAATGCATGAATAGTAGTACCGTAGGAAACTTTCAAATTCCTATGTTTTTCATTCAGTTTTCCTTTCAAGCACTAGCGATTCTAGTAGGTAGGCATGAGCAGGGAAAAGCCAACACTCAAAAAATGTTTATGTGCTACTTCTACTACATTGGACCCAGGCCACTGCCCTACTAGCTCAACTCCCAGGCCCATCTACAAATGCACAGCTCAAACACGCAGAGATAAATAATAATGGCGTTCAAGAGAGTCCATCACGGATAGCTAAGTTGCCTGGTACCTCAATGCTTGTGATATACTAGGAGAAACTAATCATATCTCATGTTATTACATGTGCTCAGTGGACTATATAATATATATATATACATATATATATATACATATATATATATATATATATATAACTTGTAGAGTAAAAAAGCGATGCAACAAGTGTACAACCTCTTTGGCGAAGCCATGTCGATCTTAGCGTGATTGGGTTGGTCGGTGAGGATGCTCCGGCTGATTTGGCTGTCGGCGGAGGGGAAGAAGATCTTAGGCGTCTGGAGATGGAGCCCGGGGTACTGCTCCGCTGTGATGGAGGGTTTCGTCGTTGGAGCAGCTCCGGTGAGTTGTACGACGGCGAGGCTGAAGCAGGACAAGAGAAACAACGTTAACCTGCATGGAATTCTAATAGCATCTCCAATAGATGACGTAAAATACATAACCACAAAGTGCTAGATGTAAAATACATCAGCCTCTCATCTCTGAACTTAACTATCGAAACTGAATTTAACTATCAAACTGAATTTTGCTGTTGAAACTAAATTTTACTGTCAAAACTGAACGCACTAGTAGCAGAAAAGCAGTAGCAGCAGCAGCATCGCCCAAAGTAGTAGCGCATGCGAGAGCCGGGGCAGCTGGTCGTGTCGCAGCATCTCAGGTAGCAGCTGCAGGGGCTCGAGGGAGAGCAGGATCTGCTACTCTTGCAGCAGCAGTGCACGCAAGAGTAGAGTAGCAGTGGAAGGAAGAGCAAGAGCAGCAGCAGAAGCAAGAGCAAGAGCGAGAGCAGCAGCGCAAGCGCGAGCAAGAGCAAGAACGGACCAAGCGGGGAACCGAGAGCAAGAGCAGAGCAGCAGCGCGAGCAAGAGCCAAATTAGCAGCAACTCCTACTGATGTGGATGTCGCCACCGAGGGAGCGACACTGTGGAGGAAGTGGCCGGCAACGCCGTTGTGCATGGAGGCGCGCCATGTCGGCTCGGGACTGAGCACCGACAGCACCGTGAGATTGAATCAAGAGGAGAATGCGGCGATTAGTGTACAACCTCTTTGGTGGCGATGATTAGGCCTCAGCTTCATCTGAGGAAACGGTGATGATGCTACTCTTCCTGTGGTGCAGGTGAAGATGGTGGTGTGGGAATGGAGGTGGCGTGAAAGATGAGGGGAAAGTCGGGGCAGCTCGTTGGAGGTGGAGGACGGGTTGGCTGAACCAGTGGGACGACGAGATGGATGACGCATCCTCATCCGATACGGTGGATGAGGGACATCGAGGTGTTTCTCTGGATGACGTCATCGAGGAAGAGGCTCCGTCTGGGTGGCTGAGGGAGTCCTGGATTAGGGGGTCTCCGGACAGCCGGACTATCTCCATTGGCCGGATTGTTAGACTATGAAGATACAAGATTGAAGACTTCGTCTCGTGTCCGGATGGGACTCTACTTGGCGTAAAGGCAAGCTAGGCAATATGTACATGGATATCTCCTCCTTTGTAACCGACCTTGTGTAACCCTAACCCTCCCCGGTGTCTATATAAGCCGGAGGGTTTTAGTCCGTAGGAGAACAATCACAACATACAATCATACCATAGGCTAGCTTCTAGGGTTTAGCCTCTCTGATCTCGTGGTAGGTCTACTCTTGTAACACCCATATCTTCAATATTAATCAAGCAGGACGTAGGGTTTTACCTCCATCAAGAGGGCCCGAACCTGGGTAAAACTTCGTGTCCCTTGCCTCCTGTTACCATCCGGCCTAGACACACAGTTCAGAACCCCCTACCCGAGATCCGCCGGTTTTGGCACCGACATTGGTGCTTTCATTGAGAGTTCCTCTGTGTCGTCGCCGTTAGGCTTGATGGCTCCTACTATCATCGGTAGCGATGCGGTCCAGGGTGAGACTTTTCTCCCCGGACAGATCTTCGTATTCGGCGGCTTTGCACTACGGGCTAATTCGCTTGGCCATCTGGAGCAGATTGAAAGCTACGCCCCTGGCCATCAGGTCAGATTTGGAAGTTTGAATTACACGGCCAACATCCATGGGGACTTGATCTTCGACGGATTCGATCCACAGCTGGGCGCGCCGCACTGTCGCGATGGGTATGACCTAGCTCTGCCACCGGACGGTACCCTAGAAGCCGCGCCCGCATCAGCTCTGACCCTTAGCTCTGAGCCAACTGCGCCAATCGAGGACGGGTGGCTAGACACCGCCTCAGGGGCTGCAGTCTCGACGGCGATCGAGCCAAACACCAGCATAATCCTCTGCACAACCCGTGACCCCAAGGTGCCGGACTCTCTTCCAGACCCCGAACCATCCACGCCCCTGCCAATCGAATCCGATTGGGCGCCGATCATGGAGTTCACTGTCGCGGATATCTTTCAGCACTCGCCTTTCAGCGACATTCTAAATTCACTAAGGTCTCTCTCTTTGTCAGGAGAGACCTGGCCGGATTATGGCCAACAGGATTGGGATGCGGACGACGAAGAAATTCGACGCGCACCCACCACCCACTTTGTAGCCACTGTCGAGGATTTAACCGACATGCTCGACTTCGACTCCGCAGGCATCGACGGTATGGACAATGATGCGGGAGGCGAAGTTGAACCACCGCCCACAGGGCGCTGGATGTCCACTTCATCATATGACGTATACATGGTGGACACACCAAAAGAAAACGACGACGAGGAACGGAAGGACGCATCAAAGGCTTGTTCCCTCGAGAAGCATTCAAAGCGGCGGCACAAGCGCCGCCCCAAATCCCGCCTCGCCAGAAGTAACGATCACACAGACCCAGCGTTGGAGCAGGGCGAACCACTGCTGGACCATGGCAATACGGAGAATCAAATCGAACAAGCCAATTCTGTCAAAGATAATAGTCCGGACGACACAACGCCGGACAGGCACCCGGAGCAGCAGAATGCCCGTCAAAGGCTTGTTGCCACCGCGAGGAGTCTAAAAAAGCAGAAGCAAAGGCTCAAGGCTGCGCAGGACACACTCCAAATCAGATGGAGTAAAGTACTCAACACAGCAGCGAAGTACGGCGACAATCGCCCCACCAAGAGCTACCCAAAGCGGAAGTTGCTACCCGAATTCGATGAGGAGGCTTCGGACCCCTCACAACCAAAAGTCAAAACAGCCACCTGGCCGGATAGACGACCTCACGGCCAACATAGAGCGGCAAACAATGCCACTCACAAGACAATACGCGATTCACGCGGGGGCTTGCACCAAAAGGACAGCGCAACCAGATCCATCTATGGACCACGCAAGCACGCCCCAGCATACGATATAACATCCGAACAACGTGGTACACCCAGATACAGGGGTGCCGCACACCCCCTATGTTTCACCGATGAGGTGCTGGATCATGAATTTCTAGAGGGATTCAAACCTGTAAACATAGAGGCATACGACGGAACAACAGACCCTGGGGTCTGGATCGAGGACTATATCCTCCACATCCATATGGCTCGAGGAGATGATCTCCACGCCATCAAGTACTTACCACTCAAACTCAAAGGGTCAGCTCGTCATTGGCTTAAAGGCCTCCCCAAAAACTCCATTGGAAGCTGGGCAGAGCTCGAAGACGCTTTTCGGGCAAACTTTCAAGGGACTTATGTCCAACCTCCGGACGCAGATGATTTGAGTCATATAACTCAATAGCCCGGAGAGTCAGCCCGAAAGCTTTGGAACTGGTTTCTTACTAAAAAGAACCAAATTGTCGACTGTCTAGACGCCGAAGCCTTGGTAGCTTTCAAGCATAGCATCCATGACAAATGGCTTGCCCGACACCTCGGCCAAGAAAAACCGAGAACAATGGCAGCATTAACAAGCCTCATGACCCGCTTTTGCGCGGGTGAAGACAGCTGACTAGCCCGATGCAGCACTAGCAACCCCAGTACATCTGAAG
Source organism: Triticum aestivum (assembly GCF_018294505.1). NCBI lineage: Eukaryota > Viridiplantae > Streptophyta > Magnoliopsida > Poales > Poaceae > Triticum > Triticum aestivum. Next base: position 447,902,967 of record NC_057797.1, read on the forward strand.
TTAAAGATGAAAATGGGAAACCACGGCGCAACAGCAATAACAAACGCCGGAACAAAGGAGGCATCACGAAGAGCACAGCAATAAACGCTGGATTCAAAAGCTCTCAGCCAGGTCAGAAGCCACCCTCTAAAGGCGCCAGAGACGAACTGTCCAGCCTGAATAAAATTCTGGAGCAAATATGTCAGGTCCATAGCACCCCTGGCAAACCAGCCAATCATACCCACCGAGAATGTTGGGTCTTCAAGCAGTTCGGCAAGCTCAACGCTGTACACAAGGGGGAGGATACACCAAGCGAAGATGAAGATGAGCCTCTCAAGGGAGATGCCTGAGGAACAAAAGAAATTCCCACCAGAAGTCAAAACAGTAAACGCGTTACACGTGATCAATGGAAGAAACAAAATGGCACTCCCAGAAAAATAGGCCCGAAGACTTATCTCCGCGGAGTTCTGCCACTGGTTATCTCAACCGATCACTTTCGACCATCACGATTACTCAGCAAGTATCCGACGTGCAGGATGGGCTGCCCTGGTATTAGACCCAATAATTGACGGATACCGCTTTGCACGAGTCCTGATGGACGGTGGCAGCAGCCTAAACCTGATATACCAGGATACAATCCGCGAAATGGGGATAGACCCAACAAAAATTCGCCATAGCAATATTACCTTTAAATGAGTAACTCCAGGCCCAGGGGCTCGTTGCATGGGCTCCCTGCTACTAAAAGTTATATTCGGCTTCCCGGATAACTTCCGCAGTGAACATCTAACCTTCCACATCGCTCCGTTCCAAAGTGGCTATCAAGCACTACTCGGACGTGAAGCTTTCGCTCACTTCAATGCAATACCACACTATGCTTCCTGCACACTCAAGATGCCCAGTCCGCATGGCATCATTACAGTGAATGGAAATATTAAAAAAATTCCGCACGCTGAAGAGCGTGCGGCTGCCTTGACAGCCGCACACTAAACACGGCCTCACGAACTAAAACATTTAGCAGGTCATCATGACGTCAGACACGGTTAGACGAGTCCGGTGCAGCTATATGAAATTTATACCGGATCAATGATCACACCCCTATTACAAATACAAGGGGCTCAACGTGTGCAGACAAGTGGCAATTCTCACTCAACCTGAATTATACATGGTTTACTTACAAAACTATCCTTTTGCATGACAGCTTTTTTACCTAAGCTCCTCTCTTTTATAGATAATCATCGTGCTACACCCATCCAGGATACGGCACAACAGAGACACAGGTGCAAACATGCAGCAGGGACCCGCCCCAAGGATTCTTTTTAGATTAAGACCCTGCGTAAACCGTTTTTACTGTCTCTTGTTGATACATATCCACCGAATTCTCGGCACAATTGAGAAGGATGTTGATGTCTTGGCATGTTGCCACATCAGAATAATGCACGTACCTAGACACAAGGGGCTTCTTACAAGCGGCACTATTTCGGCTCGGTTTATACCATAAAGACCGAATACCTTAGGGAGTGTTCGCCGTCGCGAGTTCGGCCTTATATGCATCAGCTCCGAATCATTGTCTTTGGTCAAATGTTGGGTTTGCCCGGCTCCTGTGTTTTGGTGCCTTACGTTCCACTTTACCGGCTAAGGTAGCACCAGGAGAACTACTGCGATTGTGCCCTGGTTCATCCGGACGAGCGCCTCAGTAGAGAAAGCTGAAAACTGACTGTCATGATATAGCGTGAGACTGATCAACCACTCGATGACCTATCGGAATGTTAGAATTCCTCCGCCTTAACGAAGGGCCGTTTTCCGGCCAGGCATATACGCACCCCGCGACCGGGAGAGTGCGGAGCCACCAGCGGCTATCTACTAGCCCCACTGTCAAACTCCTATGGCTAAGTGAAAGTGTTCAAGCATTATAGTCCGGTTGCCTCGCTCGCTGCGCTATCACCTCCTTATCAAGACCAAGACGTTGGATTAAGTGTGAGCACGCGTTTTTTGCGAGCACCTCCGCATTATATGCGTGGGGGTTGAAGCCGACGGCTGCAATCTTTCAGGTTATACACATGTATACATTAACGGCCGCACAGGAGGCATCATACTACTTTCAGGCAAAAGTATAAACATAGCCTTTAAAAAAAACTTCATAAAAGCATTATGTTTACAATGAGAATACAAATCACTCAAACATAATATTTTTCGAGCACTGGGCCTCTATCAAACGAGCACCCTCGAGAACTTCCTCGAAATAGTGTTCGGCAGCCACACGGCCTATGGCCGAACCCTGCGCTGCAACAATGGTAGTGTCCATCTCTGCCCAGTATGCTTTAACACGAGCAAGGGCCATCCGCGAGCCTTCTATGCACGCCGACCTCTTCATCGCATTAATGTGCGGCACCGCATCAAGGAACTACTGCACTAAGCTGAAATAGCTGTTCGGCTTTGGTCTTTCCGGCCATAGCTGATCCACAACAGACCTCATGGCGAGTCCAGACAACCTATTCAGTTCGGCCCATTCGGCTAGTTGGTCAGTCAATGAAAGCGGTTGTTCCAGAACATGGAATTGCGTCCAGAACAGCTTGTCCACTTCACGATCTGTCAGACCTTGGAAGTACTTGGCCGCATCGGCAGCACTCGCCGCCAAATCCATATACGCATCTGCCGAACTCCACAGCCGATCCAGAGGGGCATACCGAGGATCTCCGAACTTCTTCCATAACATGAAGGGGTTCCCAGCCGCAATATCCCCGGCTTCCCGCAGGTCCTCCTTCTTCGCTCTCATAGCAGAACGGGTGTCTTTGTCCACCGCCACGGCCTTCTCAAGGTCCGTTGCCTTCGCTCGGTTTTCTTTCTCAAGAACCCGACAACGGTCAGAAGTGTCTTTCAATTCTACGCCATCTTGGCCATCTTCTCCTGGCTCTCGCAATGTGCGTCCTTCTCGGTTTTCAACTCTTCGGCCGCTTTCAAAGCAGCCGCATTACTAATCCTCGCTTGTTCCTTGGCTCGGGCAAGTTCCACCCGCAAGGCTTCCACGGTGGCAGCTCCATCTGCAGTCACAACATATTAAAGATACTGGCACTATGCTGCTCTTACTATGTGGTGTTCACCGGATAATAACACTTACCCTGTGCCTCATCAAGCCTCTTGTTAACAAGCTCGATGTGGGCGTCTGCCGCATCCAGTTGCCGTTTTAATTGGGCAAACTCCTTAGTTCGGCTAGCCACCGGAGCTCCCACCACCTGCACATAAAGGCAATTTGGTTATTGCCTGGGAATATGATCCTCTTGTCGCCGCCATTCTCGACGACAACCAGAGTCTCAGGGGCTACTATAACATGTGCAGTACTATCACATATTATCTCACATACCTCAAAGCCTGTCAATAGACTCATAAAGGCTTCATGTAATCCTCTTTTAGCGGACGAGATTCTCTCCATCACCGTACCCATCAGCGTACGGTGCTCTTCTGAGATGGCCGCTCGCCCTACCAACTCCCTCAGAACGTCCGACCGCACACCAGACGGTGCCGGACTCTTTCGTATGCTCTCTTCGGGAGCCGGACACTGGGGACTTTGGGGGTCTACGGGATTATCTTCTGGCCTCACCGGATCCAGAGAGGCCCTCCGCGACGACACTTCGGGGTCGCCCGCTTCTGGAGCGGAGGAGTCCGGGGGAGGCATTTCGCTCTCCATCATCTCTGGGAGAAGATCCCCCGAAGACGAGCTCATTTGAGAGGGGCTAAGGCCCGCACTGCAAGATAGATGCAGCGGTTACTTTCTTAGAGGAAATAGATAGCATACCCTTACTATTGAAATATTTTGGATCACTTACGACTCTTTGGAGGGCTGATCCCCTCGCGGACTTTGTGCGGTAGAAGCACCCCCCAAGGCAGGACCCTCAGTGGGAGACCTTTTCTCCCGTTTGGAGGCTTCGACTTCCAGATCCTTGGAAGCAGTCCTTTTCCTCCCCCGATCGTCCTCCTTCATGGAGACACTCGTTCCCTCGGTTGGAGCGGATGGCGATGGGGGCCCGCGTCCTCCCGTATTATCTCCCTCGGTATCTTCCTCCAAGGGCTCCGGGCAAGGTGCGACCTCGAGCATCTTCTCCAATACCGGATTTTCCAAACCCTCAGGGAGGGGGGCCAAACACCGAATCATCTTCACCTTTGTTAGCCAGTCCTGGTCAAAAGGCGAACTCTCAAAAATAACCTCGAATAAAAGACAGTGTGTTCGGCTAGAGGATTTCTTACTTGTTCGGTGGCGCGGTTACTGCTCAGGCCCACGTCCTCAGTCATATCCTTACATTCCACTTGAGGTCCGAAGAACGACTTGTACATCTCCTCGGGGGTCAGGCCGAGGAAACTTTGAATGCCACGTGGTCCCTCTGGGTTGAACTCCCACAAGCGCAGGGGCCGGCGTTTGCAAGGCTGGACTTGGCGAACTAGCATAACTTGTATTACCGCAACCAAATTTAAATCTCCCTCGAAGAGATCTCGGATGCGACTTTGCAGCATAGGCACATCCTTGGTTGGACCCCAGCTCAGACCCCTGCTGATCCATGACATCAGTTGTGGTGGGGGGCCCGAGCGGAAAGCGGGGGCAGCCGCCCACTTGGCACTTCCGAGAGCTGTGACATAAAACCACTCCCGTTGCCATAATTCAGGCACCTCTGGAAAGGAACCTCTCGGCCATGGAGCTCCTGCCATCTTGCCTATTGATGCACCTCCGCACGCGGCTTGTTACCCCTCGATCATATTCGGCTTTACTTCAAAGGTCTTGAGCCACAGGATAAAGTGAGGGGTAACACGGAGGAAGGCCTCACACACGACAATAAATGTCGTGATGTGGAGAAAGGAGTCCGGGGCTAGATCATGGGAATCTAACCCGTAATAGAACATCAAGCCCCTGACGAAAGGATCCAGAGTGAGGCCTAGACCTCGGAGGAAGTGGGAGACGAACACAACGTTCTCGTTGGGTTCGGGAGTAGGGATGACCTGCCCTCGAGCAGGCAGCCGATGTGACACCTCGGCGGTCAGATATCTGGCCTCCCTCAACTTCTTGATGTCCTCTTCCATAACGGAGGAGGGCGTCCATCGGCCTTGAAGGCTAGATCCGGACATGGTTGAAGATCCGGAGCACCTGACCTGGGCTTTGGGTGTTAGAACTCAAGGCGGGGGAAGGGTTTGGTTGAGCACGGGAGGGAAAAAGAGAAAACCTTGTCCCCTTATAAAGAGGGTGAATATCAAGCGTCCTCTCTGTAGCCGTTTAGGACTTACCTATAATCTAGGAGTCCTAGACACGGTTGGGTTACCCACGAACCGCATTAATGAGAATCCCGTAATTAGGGGAACACGATCTCCACTTCGGCAAGACGTGTCAAGAAACCACCTCGCGTTATGTGTGGAGCTGGTTAAGAGAAACAGTTCGAATAATCACTGGGCCATGACATAACGTCATGTTGCCAAAACAAGCTAGTGGATTAGATCTGCGAAAATGTTATTCTCTCTGCAGTGCAATGTGGAATTTATTTTGCAAGGTCGGACACTATCCTCGTATTCAAATTCTTCTATCATGTATTCAGAGAAGGAACCCGCCTTGCAATGCCGAAGACAACTGCGCGTTGGACTCATCGTCATTGAAGCCTGGTTCAGGGGCTACTGAGGGAGTCCTGGATTAGGGGGTCTCCGGACAGCCGGACTATCTCCATTGGCCGGACTGTTAGACTATGAAGATACAAGATTGAAGACTTCGTCTCGTGTCCGGATGGGACTCTACTTGGCATGGAAGGCAAGCTAGGCAATACGTACATGGATATCTCCTCCTTTGTAACCGACCTTGTGTAACCCTAACCCTCCCCGGTGTCTATATAAGCCAGAGGGTTTTAGTCCGTAGGACAACAATCACAACATACAATCATACCATAGGCTAGCTTCTAGGGTTTAGCCTCTCTGATCTCGTGGTAGATCTACTCTTGTAACACCCATATCTTCAATATTTATCAAGCAGGACGTAGGGTTTTACCTCCATCAAGAGGGCCCGAACCTGGGTAAAACTTCGTGTCCCTTGCCTCCTGTTACCATCCGGCCTAGATGCACAGTTCGGGACCCCCTACTCGAGATCCGCCGGTTTTGACACCGACAGTGGCGGACGGAGGAGGGTGTGGGGTTTCGCGGGTTTTTGTGGCCTTAGTGTACGAATGGGTGGGCGGACGGGGTGGGAGGGGGGAACCATGGCTTAGGGACGCGCTTGTCCAAAATGTGGGGTAAGTTACGAAAGTACCCCCACCGATTTGAGCTAGGCGGTTCTTTCGGTTCAGGGGTATCACGAGCATTTTGCTTGTCGGGATTTCGCAGGAGGTGGGAGTTTTCGCGCGCGTTCATATTTTGGGTAACAAGGCGTGGGTTGAAATTTCCGGAAAAATCTAACGGGTACTGTACCAAATCAATTCGCACTACAAATGCCATTCAAAACTTTGAATTCATGTTATGTCAATTAAAATATTTCGCTACGTGTATAATGCATGCAGCCTGCTACTCAAATGAACGTTTTAGTGCATTCCAAACATATATACTAACGCTTCAATATGAACTAAATTTGAATTCGTTTCTCTACTTGAATAAGATATACAATCATGATTGTTGTGAAGTTAAACCAATTGAATTCGTTTCTCTATTTTAATAAGATCTACAATCATCATTATTGTTAAGTTAAACCATCATCAGTGTATTGTCTTCACAGCACACCACATGATTACTGTCGAGTTAGATATGAACTATGTGTACTATATGAAGTCGAACTCCATTTTTTGAATCCACTTTATGTTGATTTCAAATCACAATACATTTCAAGCTCCAGCTAGATCTTCATAATCTAAACCATGTCTCATATGTATAATGTGTTTATCACATAATGTATGGTGCCCGCCCCTGATACGTCTCCAACGTATCTATAATTTTTTATTGTTCCATGCTATTATATTACCTGTTTTGGATGTTTAATGGTCTTTAATATACCTTTTTATATTATTTTTGGGACTAACCTACTAACCAAAGGACTAGTGCAAATTGCTGTTTTTTGCCTATCTTAGTGTTTCGCAGAAAAGGAATATCAAACGGAATCCAAACGGAATGAAACCTTCGGGAGAGTTATTTTTGGAACAAACATGATCCACGGGACTTGGAGTTTACGTCAAGAAAGAAGCGAGGAGGCCACGAGGCAGGGAGGCGCGCCCAGGGGGTAGGCGTGCCCCCACCCTCATGGGCCCCTCACAGCTCCACCGACGTACTTCTGACTCCTATATATACCCATATACCCCGAAAACATCCAGGAGCACCATGAAACCCTGTTTCCACCGCCGCAACCTTCTGTAGCCGTCAGATCCCATCTTGGGTCCTTTTCTGGTGCTCTGTCGGAGGGGAATCGATCATGGAGGGCTTCTACATCAACACCATAGCCTCTCGGATGATGTGTGAGTAGTTTACCACAGACCTTCGGGTCCATAGTTATTAGCTAGATGGCTTCTTCTCTCTCTTTGATCTCAATACAAAGTTCTCCTTGATTCTCTTGGAGATCTATTCGATGTAATTCTTTTTGCGATGTGTTTGTCGAGATCCGATGAATTGTGGGTTTATGATCAAGATTATCTATGAACAATATTTGATTCTTCTCTGAAATCTTTTATGCATGATTTAAATATCTTTGCAAGTCTCTTCGAATTATCAGTTTGGTTTGGCCTACTAGATTGATCTTTCTTGAAATGGGAGAAGTGCTCAGCTTTGGGTTCAATCTTGCGGTGTCCTTTCCCAGTGACAGCAGGGGCAGCAAGGCACGTATTGTATTATTGCCATCGAGGATAAAAAAGATGGGGTTTATATCATATTTCTTGTGTTTATCCCTCTACATCATGTCATCTTGCCTAATGCATTACTCTGTTCTTATGAACTTAATACTCTAGATGCATGCTGGACATCGGTCGATGTGTAGAGTAATAGTAGTAGATGCAGAATCGTTTCAGTCTACTTGTCGCAGACGTGATGCCTATATACATGATCATGCCTAGATATTCTCATAACTATGCGCTTTTCTATCAATTGCTCGACAGTAATTTGTTCACCCACCATAGAATTTGCTATCTTGTGAGAAGCCACAAGTGAAACCTATGGCCCCCGGGTCTATTCTCCATCGTATTATTTTCTTATCAACTTGCTATTTCTATTACCGTTTATTTTGCAATATTTATTTTCCCATCTATACAACAAAAATACCAAAAATATTTATCTTATTATCCCTATCAGATCTCACTCTTGTAAGTGACCGTGAAGGGATTAACAACCCATTTATCGCGTTGGTTGCGAGGTTCTTGTTTGTTTGTGCAGGTACGAGGGACTTGGGTGTAGTCTCCTATTACCGTTTATTTTGCAATATTTATTTTCCAATCTATACAACAAAAATACCAAAAATATTTATCTTATTATCTCTATCAGATCTCACTCTCATAAGTGACCGTGAAGGGATTAACAACCCATTTATCGCGTTGGTTGCGAGGTTCTTGTTTGTTTGTGCAGGTACGAGGGACTTGCGTGTAGTCTCCTACTAGATTGATACATTGGTTCTAAAAAACTGAGGGAAATACTTACGCTACTATGCTGCATCACCCTTTCCTCTTCAAGGGAAAACCAACACAAGCTTATGAGGTAGCAAGAAGGATTTCTGGTGCCGTTGCCGGGGAGATTCACACCAAGTCAAGTCGAGATTTGATCTCCCAACAACTAGCCATTTTTGGCGCCGTTGCCGAGGAGATCTACGCACAAGTCAGGACATACCAAGTACCCATCACAAACTCTTATCCCTCGCATTACATTATTTGCCATTTGCCTCTCGTTTTCCTCTCCCCCACTTCACCCTTGTCGTTTTATTCGCCCTCTTTTTGTTCGCTCTTCTTCTTGCTTTTTACCTGTTCTTTGTGCAATTTGTTGCCATGATGTCTGAAATTGGGGAGGTTATCATTGATAAGGATAGTGGTAATAACATGGAAAATGTTGATGATTTTGATTATCCTCATGAAAAACCAACTATTTTGCATACTAAAAAGTTTTGGATCGGTAGTGGTAATATTATTGGAAAAGGAGTTATTCAAGATTTCTTTACTTGTGCAGGTGCTTTACCCACTATGGGAGGGTCTATTCTTCATAGAACTAGTAGTTTTGCGGATGTTGTATCTTTGCTCCTAGTTGAACTTGAAAGACAATTTATTCATATGCACCCTTGCATCCAAAGGATTTTTCTAGAATTTTCCAATATTGAGCATTCTTCTGTTAAGCGAGCAGCTACCATCTTTTTAGCTCATGAGTTCATATCTATAATAAGAGAAGCCAATGAAATTTTTGCGCATTATGGGGTGGATGTCGGCCGTCCCCCCATAGAAGCAATCCGTTTTTATCAAGAAGACATAATGCGTTTACGATCTCTAGATCATGTTGCTTTTAAGGAAAACCTTAGAAAAAGGTCCCTACCGATGTTCTAGTTGATAGGATTTCTGAACTTAACAATAATTTTGCTATCCAGAACAATGGGTTGGGTTTTTCTCTTGAACAAAAGCTCATGACTTTTTGCCAAAAGAATGCTTATAATGATGAATTGGTTGTGCAATATGAGGGGCCAAAGGAGGAATCAATACCTCCCGAGATTGAACTTGGGGACTTTTGTCCGATTAAATTTTGCCATTTTGATTACTTTTGCTTGCCACAAAGAAAACTTGCCACTGAACATAGGGAGTATGAGATGAGTTTTCGCGATTTGCCTTATCATTATCATGACAATACCTAGATCTATTCTTGTTTTTGTGCCTAGCTAGGGGCGTTAAACGATAGCGCTTGTTGGGAGGCAACCCAATTTTATTTTTGTTTCTTGCTTTTTGGTTCTATTTAGTAATAAATAATTCATCTAGCTTATGTTTAGATGTGTTTTTATGCTTTTAATTAGTGTTTGTGCCAAGTACAACCTTTGGGAAGACTTGGGGGAAGTTTATGTGATCTTGCTGTAAAAAACAGAAACTTTAGCGCTCACTAGATTTGCTGCCATTTTTTATTGGAGAGTGTGATTAGGTTTATTATTTTTGAAGATGATTAATAGAAAAATTCCTCACGTCCACCAATTTATTTCAGAATTTTTGGGGTTACAGAAGTATTCGAAACCTATAGATTACTACAGACTATTCTGTTTTTGATAGATTCTATTTTTCGTGTGTTCTTTGCTTATTTTGATGAATCTATGGCTAGTATCGGGGGGTGAGGGAGTCCTGGATTAGGGGGTGTTCGGATAGCCGGACTATACCTTCAGCCGGACTCCTGGACTATGAAGATACAAGATTGAAGACTTCGTCCTGTGTCCGGAAGGGACTTTCCTTGGCGTGGAAGGCAAGCTTGGCGATACGGATATGTAGATCTCCTACCATTGTAACCGACTTTGTGTAACCCTAACCCTTTCTGGTGTCTATATAAACCGGAGGGTTTTAGTCCGTAGGACGACATACCCAACAACAATCATACCATAGGCTAGCTTCTAGGGTTTAGCCTCTCCGATCTCGTGGTAGATCTACTTTTGTACTACCCATATCATCAATATTAATCAAGAAGGACGTAGGGTTTTACCTCCATCGAGAGGGCCCGAACCTGGGTAAAACTTCATGTACCTTGCCTCCTGTTACCATCCGGCCTAGACACACAGTTCGGGACCCCCTACCCGAGATCTGCCGGTTTTGACACCGATATTGGTGCTTTCATTGAGAGTTCCTCTGTGTCGTCGCCATCAGGAAGGATGCCTCGCCCCATCTTTAAAGACGGCACCGTTGCTAAGGGAGCTTTGGCTGTCGGCAAAACCCTCCGGCTAGGTGGTTTTCTTATGACCGCCTGTTCGGCTTCTGCGCCGACGATGACCTCTCGAGCCATCAAAAACAATCTTCATGTCAGTTCAGAACTCGCCGAGCAGTTAGATCCAATGGAGCTCTCCTCAATAAACGAGCTCTTGGATCACATCGCCGCCCTGGGAGTTGCTACGGATTACGACCAGATTGGGCCTAAACCCGATCTGAGAGAGATTAACTCTCCCCAAGTCACCCATCACGTTGCCGTGGTAGAGGGACAGTGCGGCGACCCTTCATCTATCTTAAGGACTAGCTACGTCCGGATTCCCGATCTCTCCAAACTGGATACCCGCATAGGGGAGGATATCACTCAAGACCTGAACTTAGAGTCAGGCGACGGGCTGGATTCATTGGATAGCATCCAGGAATCCAAATTTTCGAGTTTGGAAATTCCTCGGCCTCTGAGCCTCAGATGGGGTGAGGCTTCGGATTTAATTCCGCCCACCCACCCGAACATAAGCGATCTATCCCAAATTAGGCAAGAGCCCGATGAAACAATACATCATTACTGGGGCAGATTCCTCCTGGTTAAGAACAGGATAAAGGACTGCCGCGAGGAAGACACAATCTCAACCTTTTGCAATAGTTGCACGGACAAGGGAATCATCAACGCCATAAGTCGCCGTGATATTACACGCTTCGCTGACTTGGCGTCCATCATACGAAAGTACTGTGCGATGGAAAGCGCATGGAAAACCGAAATAAAATTTTGGGACGATCCGGCCCTGAATTCAGACCTAGTCTGAAATAAAAGGGTGCATCATCGCCAGACACCCGGGTCAAACACCAAAAAGCAAAAACCCTCTACAGGGCATGGAACCATACTGGAAGGATGGCTTAATGGACCCTGTAAAATTCACAGTACAAAGGACGCCACACCAACTCACATCCTTAGAGCATGTTGGATACTCCGGCAGGTGGCCAAAATTGGCGAAAATCTCCTAATTCCGGAGGCCACAGAAAGCCACCCCAGAGACACCAATACGGTATTAACAGTCTTCGAGACTTTCGCATCAAATAATATACGAAAAAGGACACTCCGCAGCCTTGCCGAAGTCTACCAAGTAGCAACAATAAACCCATGGAGTGACACGGCTATTACCTTTAACGCCAGTGATGAACCTAAATTCCGAACAGCCCGAGCACCAGCCGCATTGGTCCTCAGTCCAATAGTGGACGACTTTCGTCTTACCAAGGTACTCATGGACGGCGGCAGCGGATTGAACCTCATTTATGAGGAAACCCTTCAAAAAATGGAAATAGACTGGAACCGCATTGAGCGAAGCAGCACAACCTTTAGAGGAATAATCCCCAGTCGGGAAGCGCGCTGTACAGGAAAAATCACACTAGATGTGGTGTTCGGCACGCCGGATAATTACAGGTCCGAAGAGATCACGTTCCATGTGGCTCCGTTCAGCAGCGGTTATCACGCTCTGCTAGGGCGGGAAGCATTTACAATCTTCCAAGCAATACCCCATTACGGGTACATGAAGCTCAAGATGCCCGGGCCTAACGGGATCATCACTCTCGCTAGTGATCCGGACATAGCACTCCGCGCCGAAAACAAGACAGCCGCACTGGCCCTCGAGGCACTATCTGAAGCCCTAGCGGCTGAGGAACTGACTGCGCTGCGCTCTACGGTGAATAGGGACGATGTGGTACTCGACAAAAGATCCAAGTCCACCTCCTTTAAACCGGCGGACGAAATAGTCAAATTCCAAGTCCATCCAACGGACCCCAATAAAACAGCTTCCATCGGGGCACAGTTAGACCCTGATGTAGACACTGCACTGCGAGAGTTCCTACGAGAGAACTAGGACATTTTTGCCTGGCACCCTTCAGACATGCCAGGAATCCCATGCAGGCTCGCCGAGCACAGCTTAAATATCCAAACAGGATTCAAACCTGTCAAACAGGCTCTTCGGCATTTTTTCCGAACCTAAGAGACAGGCCATGGGAGAGGAGCTAGCAAAGCTATTGGAGGCCGGATTCATCAGAGATATAAAACATCCGGACTGGCTAGCAAACCTGGTGATGGTACCAAAGAAGGACAAATCCTGGCGCCTGTGTGTTGATTTTAAAGACCTTAACAAGGCTTGCCCAAAGGATCCCTTCCCCCTCCCCCGCATCGATCAAATTATCGACGCTACCGCAGGACACGATTCGTTGTGTTTCCTCGACGCATATTCCGGCTACCATCAAATCAAGATGGCAGAACCAGACCAAGCCGCAACGGCATTTATCACACCATACGGCCCATTCTGCTTCAACACGATGCCCTTCGGGCTCAAAAACGCCGGCGCAACATATCAGCGCATGATTCAGACATGTCTGGCAAACCAGATCGGCAAAACAGTGGAGGCATATGTAGATGATGTGGTCGTCAAAACAAGACATGTCGAATCTCTAGTAGACGACTTGAGGCTCACATTTGATAACCTCCGAACATACGACATCAAGCTCAACCCGGAAAAATGCGTTTTCGGCGTTCCAGCCGGAAAGCTCTTGGGCTTCATTGTATCCGGTAGAGGAATTGAAGCAAATCCAGCCAAGATCCGAGCTCTGTCGCAACTGGATATCCCAAAGGACCTCAAACAAATACAAAAGTTAACCGGATGCGTGGCGGCTCTAAGCCGCTTTATCTCCCACTTGGGAGAAAAGGCCCTACCCCTTTACCGCCTCCTTCGGCGCACCGAACACTTCGAATGGACGGATGCAGCCACGGCCGGACTCGACGAAATAAAAGCCATACTGGCAACAAACCCAGTCTTGGCCGCGCCAAACATTGGCAAACCAATGCTATTATACATTGCAGCAACACATCAGGTTGTAAGCGCAGTGCTCGTCGTCGAACGAGAAGCGGCGGACACAAATTCCCCCTTCAAAAGTCGGTCTATTATGTGTCCACTGTCATCACTCCCTGCAAATCACGGTACCCGCATTATCAAAAGATTGCGTACGCGGTATTCATGGCATCCCGGAAGCTACGACACTACTTTCAAGAGTGTTCAATAACAGTAGCCTCGGAAGTACCACTTAACGATATTATAAACAACCGTGATGCAACGGGCCGGATTGCAAAATGGGCCATTGAGCTCCTCCCGTTTGACATAACTTATAAGCCACGGTGAGCCATCAAGTCGCAAGTCTTGGCTGACTTCGTCGCAGAATGGACGGAGGCCGAACTCCCTAAAGAGTACGGCACATATTCAAATTGGATCATGCATTTCGACGGCTCCAAGATGTTGGCCGGACTGGGGGCTGGCGTCGTTTTGACGTCCCCCACAGGAGACACAGTTCAATACGTACTCCAGATTATGTACACGGACTCCAACAATGCAGCCGAATATGAGGCCCTTTTACATGGTCTCCGGATGGCAGTATCCATGGGCATTCAACGCCTAGAGGTGCGCGGGGACTCGAACCTCGCAATATCCCAAATAAATGGAGACTTCGATGCCAAGGATCCAAAAATGGCAGCTTACCGCAACGCCGTCCTAAAAATGTCAGCTCGGTTCGAGGGGCTTGAATTTCACCATATAGCCCGGGAAAATAATCAGGCGGCAGATGTCCTGGCACGCATCGGCGCAAAACGCGATGTAGTCCCCCCAACATCTTCTTGGAAAGGCTGTTCAAGCCATCCGTAGTATGGGAAGGGGAGCCGAACAATAACAGCCCGGACCCAACCGCACTGCCCGACACCGAACATTCTGACACAATCGGAGGCTCTGCCAATGAAATAACACCTTCAGCCCACGTAATAATGGCCGTCATCGCCCCGTGGACAGAACCATTCCTCGCCTACCTTACTAGGCAGGAACTCCCCGAGGACCAAAATGAGGCACGCTGCATAGTGCGGCGATCCAAAGCCTACAGAGTCCACGAGGGAGAGCTTTATAAGAAAAGCACTACCGGAGTCCTTCAAAGGTGCATCTCCGAAGAGGAGGGGCGGAACCTCCTGGCTGAAATTCATGCCGGACTCGGCGGTCATCACGCTGCAGCTCGGTCCCTTGTAAGCAAGGCCTTCCGTACAGGCTTTTATTGGCCGACGGCCCGGGCAGACGCTCAGGACTTAGTCCAACGATGCACCGGTTGCCAGCTCTTTGCAAACCAAAGCCATATGCCACCCACCGCCCTCCAAACT
Source organism: Triticum aestivum (assembly GCF_018294505.1). Classification (NCBI taxonomy): domain Eukaryota; kingdom Viridiplantae; phylum Streptophyta; class Magnoliopsida; order Poales; family Poaceae; genus Triticum; species Triticum aestivum. The sequence continues at coordinate 447,918,000 of NC_057797.1, forward strand.
ATCCCCATTACTTGGCCCTTCGCGGTCTGGGGGCTTGACATGGTTGGACCCCTTAAAGGCGGAACCCACAAGCAAAAATACTTACTGGTCATGGTGGATAAGTTCACCAAATGGATAGAAGCCAAGCCTGTTAAGACGGCCGAATCCGGACCGGTGATAGACTTTATATCCGGGGTTGTACACCGTTACGGCGTCCCCCACAGCATCATCACTGATAACGGCACGAACTTCACGGCCGACGAGGTAAAACTCTGGTGCAAAAACATGGGCATCAAGCTCGATTATGCTTCCGTCTATCACCCACAAACCAACGGCCAGGTCGAATGTGCAAATGGTCTTATCATGAGTGGCATCAAACCTAGATTAGTGCGGTCCCTCAAGGAATCTAACACGCATTGGGTAGAGGAGCTCGACTCCATACTCTGGGGGCTGCGGACCACGCCGAATCGCACCACCGGATACACACCATTCTTTATGGTGTACGGTCGCAGAGGCAGTCTTACCTTGTGACATAATTCATGACTCACCTCGAGTGCGCATGTACGAGGAAAGAGAAGCCGATCTTGATCGGCAGGACAGTTTGGACGCATTGGAGGAGGAGCGCGATGTGGCAAAAGCCCATTCCACATTCTATCAACAGCAGGCTCGAAGATACCAGAGCAGAGAAGTACGGGCCAAAAATTACAACGTTGGCGAATTAGTTCTACGCCTGCCGGACAAGAAAAAGGAAAAACTCAAGCCCAAGTGGGAAGGTCCCTTCATAATTGACCAAGTCCTGACTGGTGGAGCGTACCGCCTGCGACATGCATCGGATAACCGACTCGAGCCGAACCCATGGAATGCAGCCCGTCTCCGAAGATTCTATGCCTAGCGCCGGACTCTGTGTTCGTCTCCTTCCTTTGTCCATTTTTTATATATATTGTCTGTCTTACATTTCTCCCCTTCACCCCTTCCTTTCTCTTATAACCTTTAAAGGCTCATCAAATGACGTGCTATTCGCACTCATTAAACCTGGGGGCTTCTTTTAACAGAAGCTTATTTATACGGGCTTCATGCCCAACACATGTGTTACACTTCCGCATGTACCTTTTATTTCACCATTATATGCATCGATATGACTTAAGTTTTGGCCAAGCTGGGTTGCCTGGCTCCTGTGCTTACCCTACGTTCCTGATTATTCGGCTAGGCGGTAAAGGGAGCACCTCTGCGATTGTTACTGCCGGATCAGCCGGATGTGTACCTCAGACTGGGTGAAGCCGAAAGCTAGCGTTCTTAAGGGAATACTCGGTCGGTGACCTAAAAGATGATCTTTTCACTTATTTATTTATGCGCCCCCAGATGCTTTTTCCTGCGTCTTTTTCGCAGAATGGGCATGCACTTTAGGGCATGCCTCCCAGGGAAAGGAACCCCTAACGGAACTATTCTCCCTGGAAGATGTTTCTTACTAACCATGTAATATAACATAACTAGTCGGGCACTTGTCTGTTCACGCACTAATGACCCCTACGCCTGGTCTCCATGCATTCCCCGGTTCTTATATAACCGCATGGGAATTCGGACACACTCCGGACCGTCAGGTCCCGAGGCTGAAGCGAAAAGGTCGGCCATGACAAACGATCTACAATCCGGCTAGAAGGCATTATAAATGTCAATTAAATTACATAGTCATTCTGACTGATTGTATTCATCTTCAATACCATCTAACAGGCTGTCTAATTTGCAGTCCTGCTGGGAATACTTTGCGGCCAATTCTACTTGACCCTATACTAAGCTTACAGGGATCTCCTTCCCATCGGGCCCCACAGGACCGACCTCGGCCATGTGGTTGGGGTCAGTCTTTGTGTACCGCGTCTTCACCATAGCCTAGGCCTCCCTAGCGCCTTGACGGCAGGCCGATATCTTCCACAATCGGGAGCGCCGCCATGCTCCCTTTAGCTTCTCCGCAAGCTCTCCAAGACCTTCGGGCAAGGAGATGGATGGCCAAAGGGCCTGGGCGATGCCTTGCATCGTCTGCCGAACTCGATCGAGCAGTTGCGAGAGCTCGGGAAGAAGGTCACCCGTAGAACCGGGCATCTCCTCTGCAGGACGACCTGTTAGCACACCTACAAACATTGCTCTGTTAGTCGACTTCCCCGCCGAACTTTCTTTCAAAAGTTCGTTCAAGCACTTACTAAATATGCCGCGCCGAAGCCGCTGATTCTCCTTAACGGAGTCTGACAGCTGGGCACGAACATCTTTCAGCTCGATGCCCAGCTTGGTGTTGGCATCTTGAAGATCGCTCTTCTCCCGCCTCACCTTTGTCAGCACCTTCTCACCAGCCTTTAACTGGCGTAGGAGGTGTTGCCTTTCCGGATTCAATCCGGTGCCATCTGCAATTTCATTTGTCAGATTCGCACCCATGCCGCGCTTCACAAAATACTTATCTTTCGAAGTGTATATTACCAGAGGGGGTCTCCTTGGGCTCCCCTGCCGCGGCTAGTGCGGCCTCAAGTTGGGCTTTGCACTCTTCCAGCTCCTTGGACAGTAGGGAATTCTTTTCTGTAAGAACTTGCATAACAAATGATCCTTAAATCAGTTATTCTAACTGTTTCAAGTCTCGGGGGTTACTGGTATATATATATATATATATATATATATATAATTACCAAAATTTTCTTACCCGTATGTCTTTTACATATTGCTCCGTGGCTCTGGCTAGACCATTTTGAGCGGCACGGAGGTACGTATCTCCCGAGTTGAAGGCATCTAACGCCCCTTGGGAGAAACAAGCGTCGCGAAGAATTGTCCGGCGATGCCTGTGGTTCATGGCACTCTCCACCTCAGAGTTAGTGGCAGACAACCCGTCCACATCCTCCGTCGGAGGAGCGTCTGGCGCGCGCCTTGCATTCGCCTCCGCCTCCGGACTAGGCTTTGGAGCCTGGCTGGTGGAGGCGCGATTGGCAGCCTCTCCGGATATAGTCTAGTGAGGTCTCTTTGTCCTGAAGAGAGCATGAGTGTCAATGTGCCTCAAAGGTATAACACGTGGGATAAGGGGGCGCACCATACCTTTGCGCTGACGCCTCGGTCCAGACTGCACTTCTTTTCTGCCCACGGGGCCCTGCGACCCCTCGTTGTCTTGTCACCGCAGGTTCGGCCTTCCGCCTTAAAAAGCTCCCCTGCAAAGTTCGGTTGTAATCAGGAAACTGAAAGCACGAGAGGGCGGACACCTATTCGGGGTATTGGGACTTCGATCTCAGTTACCTGGGAGGCCGGGATCAGCCCTGGGTAATCGGCCGTAATGGCCACCAAGGCGTTGTCCTTGCTCAATTGATGGAACACTCCATCAATCAGCTCCATAGATATGTCCGGATCCTCTTGGGAGGCCGGGTCGAGGGACCATCCTGGGTCTTCGGGTTGTGGAGGAGGGCTGCTTATTTCCTTAACGGCCCGGTGCAGTTCCTGCGTTGAAATCGCCAGACTGAATATTTAACAATGGGAATACAAAACGGATGGGCAAGTAAATACGACCGCTTACCCAGCTTGGGGGATTGTGCATAGAGAATCCACCTTGTGGGTTGACGTGGAGAAATTCCTCCTCTTCTCCCTTATACAAAGTGGACAAGATCTTTAGTAGAGCGACAGCTGAATCCGGCCCCTTACGGCCATAGCGGGTGGCGTCGTCCTCCCCGTTGAAGTCCCACATGGGGTGGCTTCTATACTGAAGCGACTGCACCCCCCGCATGATGCATTCGGCCATAACCCCGATCATGGTTAGTCCGGAATGGCTAACAATCTTATTCGGCCCATCAGGTAAATGATGCCCCTGTCACTTTCCCTCTGAGGGCTCCGTGGATGCTAGCTTAGGCGCTTCTTTAAGGGAGCACTGTCGAATTCAGGGAGGCCGATCCGGACAGGATCCGGCAGTGGGACGTCTTCTATATAAAACCATTCCGAGGGCCAGTCTTCGGACGCCTTCTTTGGGGTTCCATACAGATATCCGGTCCCGGCGATGCGCCACACTTTGGCTCCGCCCACTTGATACATTGACCCCTCCTTAGAGCGGGGCACAAGGCAGAATAACCTTTTCCATAGCCTGAAATGAGCCTCGACACCCAAAAACAGCTCGCAGAGGGCTACGAAGCCCGCGATATGCAATACAGAGGCATGCCTGAGATTGTGTAGCTGGAGGCCGTAGAACTCCAGCAGCCCCCGGAGAAATGGATGGATTGGAAACCCGAGCCCCCTTATTAAATAAGGGATAAGGCATACCCGCTCTCCTTTGGAGGGATTGGGGGCACTCTCCGCTTGCTTTCCGCCATTATAGATGGCAAGACCGGCTCGAACCGGGATCATATATGCCGGGGGAGAAATCCCTTGGTCTGGAGCGTCACTAGCTCGCTATGCGGGATGGAGCATCTCTCCCAATATCCAGGCTGAGGGCTGGAAGGGTCAGAGGAGGAGTTGCGATGGCTGGCCATGGTGGAATGGACCTTTGTCGGATGCGCTCTGATGACCACTCGCGAAGGGGGGAAGATGTGGTTTGGATCTAAATCCTCGTCCCCTTAAATAGGGCACCTCATTTACGCGGCTAGGGGTGTGAATGTAAAAACACTCAAACTTTTCATATTCGTTTGACACGTGGGAAACAGCCATTATTGGGCGTAGAAGCCAAGGAGCTCAACATCTACAAGAAACCGGACTTTATTCAACAGGTACACGGAATTTGGAGGAGAACCCGCCTTGCAATGCCGAAGACAATCTGCCCGCCGGACTCATCGTCATTGAAGCCTGGTTCGGGGGCTACTGAGGGAGTCCTGGATTAGGGGGTGTTCGGATAGCCGGACTATACCTTCAGCCGGACTCCGGGACTATGAAGATACAAGATTGAAGACTTCGTCCCGTGTCCGGAAGGGACTTTCCTTGGCGTGGAAGGCAAGCTTGGCGATACGTATATGTAGATCTCCTACCATTGTAACCGACTTTGTGTAACCCTAACCCTCTCCGGTGTCTATATAAACTGGAGGGTTTTAGTCCATAGGATGAGATACCCAACAACAATCATACCATAGGCTAGCTTCTAGGGTTTAGCCTCTCCGATCTCGTGGTAGATCTACTCTTGTACTACCCATATCATCAATATTAATCAAGCATGATGTACGGTTTTACCTCCATCGAGAGGGCCCGAACCTGGGTAAAACTTCGTGTCCCTTGCCTCCTGTTACCATCCGGCCTAGACGCACAGTTTGGGACCCCCTACCCGAGATCCGCCGGTTTTGACACCGACAGGGGGTATGAACCATAGAGAAGTTGGAATATAGTAGGTTTCGCACCAATATAAATAAAGAATGAGTTCATTACAGTACCTTGAAGTGGTGGTTTGTTTTCTTATACTAACAGAGCTCATGAGATTTTCTGTTGAGTTTTGTGTTGTGAAGTTTTCAAGTTTTGGGTAAAGATTTGATGGATTTTGGAATAAGGAGTGGCAAGATCCTAAGATTGGGGATGTCCAAGGCACCCCAAGGTAAAATTGAAGGACAACCAAAAACCTGCATCCCCTCTTTCGTCTTTGTCTATCGGTAACTTTACTTGAGGCTATATGTTTATTCACCACACGATATGTGTTTTGCTTGGAGCGTCTTGTATGATTTGATTCTTTGCTTTTTAGTTTACCACAATCATCCTTTCTGTACACACCTTTTGGAGAGACACACATGAATCGGAATTTATTAGAATACTCTATGTGCTTCACTTATATCTTTTGAGCTAGATAATTTTGCTCTAGTGCTTCACTTATGTCTTCAAGAGCACGGTGGTGGTTTTATTTTATAGAAATTATTGATCTCTCATGCTTCACTGATATCATTTTGAGAATCCTCTAGAACAACATGGTAATTTACTTTGGCTATAAAATTAGTCCGAATATAATAGGCATCCAAGATGGGTATAATAAAAACTATCATAAAAAGTGCATTGAATACTATGAGAAGTTTGATACTTGATGATTGTTTAGAGATATGAAGATGGTGATATTATAGTCATTCTAGTTGAGTAGTTGTGAATTTGAGAAATACTTGTTCTAAAGTTTGTGATTCCCGTAGCATGCACTTATGGTGAACCGTTATGTGAAGAAGTCGGAGCATGATTTATTTATTGATTGTCTTCCATATGAGTGGCGGTCGGGGACGAGCGATGGTCTTTTCCTACCAATCTATCCCCCTAGGAGTATGCGCGTAGTACTTTGTTTCGATAACTAATAGATTTTTCCAATAAGTATGTGAGTTCTTTATGACTAATGTTGAGTCCATGGATTATACGCACTCTCACCCTTCCACCATTGCTAGCCTCTCTAGTACCGCGCAACTTTCGCCGGTACCATAAACCCACCATATACCTTCCTCAAAACAGCCACCATACATACCTATTACGGCATTTCCATAGCCATTTTGAGATATAATGCCATGCAACTTACCACCGTTCCATTTGTTATGACACGCTTCATCATTGTCATTTTTCTTTGCATGATCATGTAGTTGACATCGTATTTGTGGAAAACCCACCTTTATAATTCTTTCATACATGTCACTCATGAGTCATTGCACATCCCGGTACACCGCTGGAGGCATTCACATAGAGTCATATTTTGTTCTAAGTATCGAGTTGTAATATTTCGAGTTGTAAGTAAATAAAAGTGTGATGATCATCATTATTAGAGCATTGTCCCATGTGAGGAAAGGATGATGGAGACTATGATTCCCCCACAAGTCGGGATGAGACTCTGGACGAAAAAAAGGAGAAAGGCCATAAAAAAGAGAAGCCCCCCCCCCCAAAAAAAGAAAAAAATGGGAGAAAAAGAGAGAAGGGACAATGCTACTATCCTTTTACCACACTTGTGCTTCAAAGTAGCACCATGATCTTCATGATAGAGAGTCTCCTATGTTGTCACTTGCATATACTAGTGGGAATATTACATTATAGAACTTGGCTTGTATATTCCAATGATGGGCTTCCTAAAAATGCCCTAGGTCTTCGTGAGCAAGCAAGTTGGATGCACACCCACTTAGTTCTTTTGTTGAGCTTTCATACACTTATAGCTCTAGTGCATCCGTTGCATGGCAATCCCTACTCACTCACATTGATATCTACTAGCAAAAAGGCCCGTGCATTGCAACAGAAGAATTAACTACCACACACCATAGCCTAATAAGCATGGCTTAATGGCTCATGGATAAACCCCTCCCCGTGTTATTCCATATTCTCTATCTCCACACAGCATCCAATTCATGTGCTTATCCTCCTTTTCGCCCTCGTCGATGGTGGCCATCTATTAGATCACAACGCATGGTCAATCCCAAGGTGATAAGCTCTGCTTCTTTTGGTATACACATTTGAGTAATCCATTCGTGTTACCCAAACAGACTTGTTGCGATTTAGATCCAACGAATCACAAAAGGAACTGTTGATGTTTTAATTGAACCAGTGCTTTATTAGAAATTCTATTGCTTATTTTCTAGGACATTGGTTTTGCAATTCAATACACTCCACCCATTTGATCACAACATGTGGCATGTTACCAGACAATATTATATCGATTTATTCTACTAAATATATGTTTTAGTCTAAACAGTGGACAAAGGAACAAACATATATATCCGAGCCTATAGTTGTATTTGTGGCAGGCACCCTGAAAGAAGAAAACGAATCAGTCGCATCTGTCTATTTTTCCTTGTAAACCATCTGCAACACAAACACACACAAATATTTATCTAAGCAAAACATGGTGTAAGAAGCCCAACTAATAGGTTAGCCAACGCATAAAGCGGTGTGCATTGCAGACAACAACAATCTTGGTCGTCAACACATGTCCTAGCCTTGCCATATACCAACCCTTGTGTAGCTTCCCTCATCTTCGCCTTGCTTGCAATGCAGTGGCCGTTGTTCATCATGTCGATATTGTGATTGACCCACTTAGATCTGTCCAGTGGGAGCTCTAGCTACTCAGATGTTTCAGTTCGCTAAGTTTGAAAAGTCCACAACATCGAGGTGGAGCCACCTTGCTGCCAATTCCTCCTCGAATCACTTTGCTTAGTTACAAGACCGCGTCACACTCACTAATAGAAAAACTGTCAGCGGTTCCGTAAACAAAAGTTGACTAACAGAACATGTATATACCTACACTACATGTAAATAGGGTCTTATATATGAACCGAGGTTGATTGATAGACAAAAAGTATCATGAACATTGCCAAGTAAGTAGCACTGGATCAGATCGCTGGAGAGTAATATTACTATAGACTGTATGAAGACTACATGTATTTTCAGCTGGGCAACTAACAACCTCACGCTATTTTCCGAATAGAAGTCATCAAGATACCCATGTTAAACCACATGGACATTGCTCAATCAAAGCCACACAAACAGCTTGAGCCTTTGGGCATCAAAGTCTTTACATTTTCCTTGAAAGAGTAATAGACTAAATATCCTACCTGGAGAGGAAGATAGCTTGAAAATGTGCAGACCATCTCAGGGGTAGCTGGTTGGTCATGTTATTCAGCATGTACTACTCAAAATTGCATCCGGTTGCTGCCATTCTTGTTTGAAATAACATAACCACTACACCTTTTTTTCCTGGCTAATTAAAACAACTACAGAAAGAAATATGTTGTGCAAACTCTATGAGCCAATTGTGCATTTAGACGGAAGTTTCATTAGGGAGTTGAGATTCCAATGGATGTACTACCAAGTGCCAAATTCTTGAAGCACTGTGATTTTTCTAGCAAACTGAACTAGCCATAACTTGACAGCATGGCAATTTGATCAGCTTTTGCATGATGCCATGGCAAGATCAAGCATGCTGATTTTCCTAACACCGTTTCAGAGCTGGCAACTGCATAGTTGCGAGAAATTCGAGTTGACTGGGTTGAGTATCGCGGTCCAAAGAAATTTGGGTCAACGACCCCGGTACGATACGTTGGATCATGGTATGTAATGGAAAGATCTGGACATTCCATTCAAAAAATACAATCTGTGCTGACATAGTTGCCAATATTGGAGCGAGAATCCAGCCAGAAAATTTTATGTCTGCTCTAATTTTTTACATTAAATTGTCATCCATCTCAGCAACTACTAACAAAAATGATTAAAAAAATGGGGCCACAAGTGTACTGATGAATACGCCCTAATTTTCCCATCTGCCTTTTTCTTTCACACCAAGCGATTCTGCTCCAGGAAGTATCCCAAATAATCTCAAAATAGAAATCCCAAATCCCTGGAGCGGACATAGTCCCCCGTGGATCCATCTTGATGACTAATCATCCAGAGCTCTCCTTGCTCCAGCGTCGGATTCTCAAGCGGCGCTCGCATATGCCATATCGTCAGATGGAAGTGGGACGGGAGATGCTGCATAAGGCAGCGGAGAGCTCGATGGCGGGCCGCCGATAGGCGAATGGCAGATGGCGGAAGGATGAACGGCGACAGTCTTGTGGTGGAGCGTGATTTCCAGGTGCTCGCGTAGTCAGCACCCATTGATCGGGGTCGCGACCAACCCATCGATCCTTCTCGATCCGGCCTCGTCCCTGATCCTCCATTTGGGTCGATCGACCCCAGATCAGGGGACGCATCACCGACCCATGAACCAGCCAACTATGGGCCACTACTTACATGTGAGAAAGCTTCAATCAAGAGAGCAGTAAATTGAGAGACACATTATAGCAAGAACCCAGCATGGAATAGGAGAAGATCCCCGTGGCGTGCTGCCCAACTTCCGTTCTCTCTCATCCGTGTACTCTCTCCCATTTCCCTCCTCCTCAATTCTCTCCTCTGTAGCCCTCCCAGCACACACCGCGCGCACAGGCTCATCCACGACGACAGACACATCCTCCACCGCATCTTGCCGCCAGACGTATCTCCTCTGCCCAGCCTCTCTCTCGTCACTCGTGTCCTTGCCTTTCACTTTGCCCATCACGCGCCGCCAAGCCCCATAACGCAAGGTCGCAAGCAGCCAGCCCAGCTCCAGCAGGCCCGCCAGAAGACACACGGGCACTAGGAAATCACAGAGGCGGACTGCGCCGAAGTCACCGGCGATCGATGCCTTTTTTTCTTTTTGAGATCGAGTCTAATCATTTTCGGGTGTGCTTGATATATGGATCTCTCCTAGCTCTCTTGCGTGTTCTATCAGGACACGAGAAGGTTCCCTTTTATTTAGAACGACACGGGAAGGTTCCGTGATGTGGGGAAATCCATGATGAAAGGTTTGGGGGCCTCGGTATATCGGATCGCACGAGTTTTTTTAAAGCGTGATTGACGTATTAGTACCACCTCGTTTATATTATGATTTTGTCCATACAAATTGTAAAAGCGTATTATGACATGAGAAGAAAGCGTATTGTGACGGTGAACCCACGGAGTCAATCCGTGCTTTATTATTAGGGATAGATTGATGGGCATCTCCATAGCCCGTTGATACGCCTAGCTGATGTGAGACTACCTTCTCCTTTTTGTCTTCTCCACAACCACCATTCTATTCCACCTATAGTGCTATGTCCATGGCTCACACTCATGTATTGCGTGAAGATTGAAAAAGTTTGATAACATCAAAAGTATGAAACAATTGCTTGGCTTGTCATCGGGGTTGTGCATGATTTAAATATTTTTGGTGGTGAAGATGGAGCATAGCCATACTATATGATTTTGTAGGGATAACTCTCTTTGGCCATGTTATTTTGAGAAGACATGATTGCTTTGTTAGTATGCTTGAAGTATTATTATTTTTATGTCAATATTAAACTTTTGTCTTGAATCCTTCTTGCTACCTCTTGGGCTTGCGTTGGTTTTCCCTTGAACAGGAAAGGGTGATGCAGCACAGTAGCGTAAGTATTTCCCTCAACTTTTGAGAACCAAGGTATCAATCTAGTAGGAGACTACACACAAGTCCCTCGTACCAGCACAAACAAACAAGAACCTCACAACCAACATGATAAAGGGGTTGTCAATCCCTTCACGGTCACTTACGAGAGTGAGATCTGATAGAGATAATAAGATATATATTTTTGGTATTTTTGTTGTATAGATTGGAAAATAAAGATTGCAAAATAAACGGTAATAGAAATAGAAAGTTGATAAGAAAATAATATCATGGAGAATAGACCCGGGGGCCATAGGTTTCACTAGTGGCTTCTCTCAAGATAGCAAATTCTACTATGGGTGAACAAATTACTGTTGAGCAATTGATAGAAAAGCGCATAGTTATGAGAATATCTAGGCATGATCATTGACATAGGCATCACGTCCACGACAAGTAGACTGAAATGATTCTGCATCTACTACTATTACTCCACACATCGACCGCTATCCAGCATGCATCTAGAGTATTAAGTTCATAAGAACAGAGTAATGCATTAGGCAAGATGACATGATGTAGAGGGATAAACTCAAGCAATATGATATAAAACCCATCTTTTTATCCTCGATGGCAACAATACAATACGTTCCTTGCTGCCGCTGGTGTCACTAGGAAAGGACACCGCAAGATTGAACCCAAAGCTAAGCACTTCTCCCATTGCAAGAAAGATCAATCTAGTAGGCCAAACCAAACTGATAATTCGAAGAGACTTGCAAAGATATTTAAATCATGCATAAAAGATTTCAGAGAAGAATCAAATATTGTTCATAGATAATCTTGATCATAAACCCACAATTCATCGGATCTCGACAAACACACCGCAAGAAGAATTACATCGAATAGATCTCCAAGAGAATCGAGGAGAACTTTGTATTGAGATCCAAAGAGAGAGAAGAAGCCATCTAGCTAACAACTATGGACCCCAAGGTCTGTGGTAAACTACTCACACATCATCGGAGAGGCTATGGTGTTGATGTAGAAGCCCTCCATGATCGATTCCCCCTCCGGCAGAGCGCCGGAAAAGGCCCCAAGATGGGATCTCATGGGTACAGAAGGTTGCGGCGGTGGAAATAGGGTTTCGTGGTGCTCCTGGATGTTTTCGGGGTATATGGGTATATATAGGAGGAAGAAGTATGTCGGTGGAGCTGCGAGGGGCCCACGAGGGTGGGTGTTGGGGATATAACTATTGAGTGTAAACCACCCTGGAGGGGTCGGGTTATGCCCATAGTGAAGCACCTGTATTGAAGCCCATGAAGACATAAAGGGTGGCGCTTTAATAAGGGAACGTAATAACAAGACACAGGGCCCAGAGACGGGTTATAGCCCATAGATGTAAACCGCCATAAGGTGTATGAATTGTATTGTACGTTAGGAAAGAGTAGATACCAATCCGGGCATGATTATGAGCCGGTCGGGACTCTGTAAACCGACTGGGCATCAACCTGTGTATATAAAGGGACGACCCGGCGGCGGTTTAGGGACAAGAAACAACAGGACAAGAGCCGGGTCAAGCGTATTCACTCCCCGCTCACCGAAACCCTAACAATTCCAACCACAAACTGGACTAGGCTTTTACCTTCATCGTAAGGGGCCCAACCAGTATAAACTCCTCGTGTCCTTTGTCCTGATTGACCCCTTTAAGTTAACCTCAATGCAATGGCTCCATGACAAAGTCCTCACACTAGGACATCTGTCGTGATAATTCCACGACAGTTGGCACCCACCGTGGGGCTCGAACCCACGACCACAAGGTTAAGAGCGGAAGGTCGTAGGTTCGATCCCTACCTGGCACCCACCGTGGGGCTATCGCATGATGGTTTCGAGTTCTTAAAGGGCAGCTTCGAAGGGATCAAGGGATACACTATGGACCGGATGACCAAGTCGCCGCGGCAAGCTCTACATAGACGATGCAGGCTGGGGCCCCGAGGCCGGCTCCATTGAGTACGGGTACCGGGTCCCCTTTGGTGGAATTCCCATCTTCATCGGCAAGATCGGCGAACCGGGCCCTCAGCCAGACATCTGCACCGATATCATCGAGACGGCTCAGCGTGCGAGATCCGCCCGGGTTCAGCCTGCCATGAAGCGTGCCGTCATGGGAGTCATCCACGGGGTAGAATCTGAGGATAGATCGGTATCTGGTGGTGAAATCGTCATTTACTTTGATGGAGAGTCATCTACTGGAGAAACTGAGTCATTGTACCAGCTGCAAGATGGCCAGCTTGGGGGCTATTCTGATGGCGACAGTACTCCGGATCCCCATGAGCCGCTGAACCGAGTTGCAATCTTCATGGCCGGTACATAGCCTGGGCATAATTCTTCAACTGTGGTGGCGTTATTCTCCGGATCAATAGCCGCAACGGCGGCCAGGGTAGGAGGCCCTGCCCTCCCGCCGGCTCAAGTCTTGTCCGGTTTACTTGACGCTTTAGCAACACTAATGATGACCGAGGTTAGCGCGACAAACCGGGATGAGCATAATGCAGAAATTGCCAAGGTGAGAGACCAGATAACTCAAGCCAAGTAAGACCTGGCAGCCGAGGATGTAAGGATGGCCACGATGCAGGCCGAGGTTGGAGGCTCAGGCGCAGCGGGTTCAATCAGAGTCCTTCCGGCTTATGCTAGATCAAAACGCGTTGAATGATGTCATGAGGAGAAGGCATCAGACCCGCCTACCTTCGGTTTACGAGGCGAGAAACCTCTTCAACACGCCTGGAGAAGGGTCTAGTAACCAGCCAGTGGTAAACCAGACTGAGGCGCCATGAAAGGGGGCACCGGTTCAACCACACATGATGGACCCGCCTCGTCAAGACAATAACCCGCCGCAGCATGTGCCGACACCGCCGGGTCATTATTCTAATCCTTTGGATAGCATGATCGCTATCGCATCGTGATTAGCAGCTCTCCTAGTCGAAGGTGAATCGCCAATAGCGGTTGAGACGTAACGGGCTAGAGAGCTCCTTCAGACAGTCCTGGCTCAGCAGCAGGCTTATTCGTATAGCCGTGAAAGGATTCATTCCACCCCCTCCCAAACTGGAGTTACAGCAGACATATCAATGAGCCGGCCATGTCAAGCAGTTTGCGGAACCGTAACTCGCCTCGTGGCCATAACCCAGCAGGCGGAGGTGCCGATGCTCAGAATGTGGTGGACCAAGGTAGAGCATGTCGAGAAGCCGAGATGGCGGCGCAATACGTGGCCCGTCAACCTTCTCCGGTTCATCCGACGACTTCGGTCGAGACAGGTGTAACTTTCAGGTCTTTGGATGTGCCATGTTTGGCCCCGGCTTTGTGTAACGTACGATTGCTCAAGGATTTCAAAGGTCCCCGTAAGGTACCCAACTACACGACCGATTTACCTCCTGAAGCGTGGGTTGAGAGTTACGAGATGGCGATGGAGCTGTTGGATGTTGATGAGGCTGCATGTGCTAAATACTTCACCATGATGTTGGAAGGGACGGCTCGTACTTGGTTAAAGGGATTACCGGCTAACTCCGTTGGGTCGTGGGCCGAGTTGAAAACACGGTTTATCCAGAATTTCAAGGACACGTGCAAGCAGCCCATGTCAATTGTGGACTTGGCCTCCTGTGTCTAGGAAGAAGGTGAGTTGACAACCCACTGGGTGCGCCAGGTTTCAACGATCCTGCACTCTTCGGACTGGATCAATGCCGATTCAGCAGTCTTGACATTGGAGAAAAATTGTCGTTTTACGCCCCCAAGCAGAAATTAGGACGGCTAAAAGGCCACCACAATGACATGGGGACACTCATGGCGGCTTTGGTAAAATACGCCGACTCTGATGGTATGAAGGACCCCGAGTCTGATGATGAAAAGACGGGAAAAGGAAAGAAAAGCAGCAGCACCAGAGGGCAGCAGCATAACCCGGCGGCGAATCAAGGAGGTAATGGTAAGCGCAAAGCTGATAACAGGTTGTACTTTGTGGCAAATACCAATGCACAGAATAATGGCCAGGGTCGTAAGGGCAGACCACACCCGCAGACCGGAGGATCAAGCATTAATCTTGAGCATATGCTAAATCAGCCCTGTCCGAGGCATGGTATGTGACAGAGACCGTCTACTCATTTATGGAAGGATTGTTTCATTGTGAAGGAGTTTAAAGATTCAATTTCCTTTCAAGGCAACCATGGAGCAGGTGGCGGTCCAGGATCCGGTTCTCAAGGTCCAGGTTACGGTGGTGGCGGTTCAAACTCTGGATTCCAGGGACATCAAGGTCATCACGGTCATCAAGATCATCAAGGCAATCAGGGTGGCTACCATCAGCAGTCAGATTAGGGGAATCAGCAATAGCAATCTGGATATCAGAGTAACCCGAAATAGTTGAATAGTGGGCAGTATCATGTCTTTACCACGAGTTTGTGCAAGAGGGACCAGAAGCGTCATAAAAGGGCAGTAAACTCTATTGAACCGGCAGTGCCCCTTTACTTGTGCTGGTCTGAGCAGCCCATTGTGTGGAGTCGAGAGGATCATCCGCCCCGGGTTGATAATCCGGGGCATCTGGCATTGGTGGTTGCACCTCAGGTTGGAGGGTATAAGTTTACCAAGGTGCTAATGGATGGAGGGAGTAGCATCAATATCCTTTATTATGAAACCTTCCGTTGCATGGGGCTGAAAGATAAAAACATTAAACCATCGAACACTATTTTCCATGGTGTGGTGCATGGTAAGTCGGCGTATCCGGTTGGTAAGATAGCTCTGGAAGTTGCTTTTGGAGATGATCATGACTCTAGATTAGAGACATTGACCTTTAAGGTGGTGAAAATCAAGAGCCCTTATCATGCCCTGTTTGGATGGCCAGCTTATGCTAAGTTCATGGCAAGGCCCTGTTATGTTTATCTACAACTCAAGATGACGGGTCATAAGGGGACCATCACGGAACATGGGAGCCGGAAGATAGCTTTGGAGTGCGAAGAAGGTGACGCGGCTTATGCTGAGTCGGTTTGTGCAACGGAGGAGTTGAAGTTTTATAAGGACAATGTTGATCCAGCGTACATGACTTCTTTGAAAAAACCCACTACAGAGCAGGATTTGGCCCTGAAGTTTAAGTCGGCTGATGAGACTAAGCTAGTTGACTTTGTTCCCGATGATTCATCCAAGCAGTTCAGCATCAACGTTAATTTGGATCCAAAATAGGAAAGTGCTCTCATCAAGTTCATCCATGAGAACATGGATATCTTTGCATGGAAGCCTTTTGACATGCCATGTGTACCGAGGGAACTCGCTGAGCACACTCTCAATATTGATCCCAGGTTTAAACCGGTCAATCAGTTTCTTCGGCGTTTCAACGAAGAAAGGCGCAAGGCCATTGGTGAGGAGGTAGCCCGGCTCTTGGCGTCTTGGTTTATTATCAAGGTTTTTCATCCTAAGTGGTTGGCTAACCCGGTGCTGGTACGTAAGAAGAATGGCACTTGGCGCATGTGTGTGGACTACACAGATTTGAACAAGGCTTTTCCAGCTGACCCTTTCGCCCTCCCTCGTATTGATCAGACCATTGATGCTACGGCGGGTTGTGCACGATTGAGTTTTTTGGATGCTTACTCAGGTTATCATCGGATCAAGATGGCAGTTAAGGACCAGGAGAAGACAGGTTTTATAACTCCCTTTGGAGCCTTCTACTATGTGTCTATGCCTTTTGGGCTCAAGAGTGCCCAGGCAACATACCAACGATGTGTGCAGAATTGTCTTCATACTCAGATTGGGCGCAATGTTCATGCTTATGTGCATGATATTGTGGTGAAGTCTAGAATGAAGGAAACATTGATAGATGATTGGAAGGAAACCTTTGATAACCTCCGGGTTTATAAGATGATCCTTAACCCGGCCAAGTGTGTCTTTGGTGTACCGACGGGTAAGTGATACGTCTCCAACGTATCTATAATTTCTGATTGCCCCATGCTATATTATCTTCTGTTTTGGACATTATTGGGCTTTATTATTCACTTATATATTATTTTTGGGACTAACCTATTAACCGGAGGCCCAGCCCAGGATTGCTGTTTTTTTGCCTATTTCAGAGTTTCACAGAAAAAGAGTATCAAACGGAGTCCAAACGGAATGAAACCTTCAGGACGTGATTTTTGGAACGAACAAGATCCAGGAGATTTGGACCCTACGTCAAGCAACCAACCGGGAAGGCACGAGGTAGGGGGCATGCCTACCCCCCTAGGCGCGCCCTCCACCCTCGTGGGCCCCCTGTTGCTCCACCGACATACTCCTTCCTCCTATATATACCTACGTACCCCCAAATGATCAAAAATGGAGCCAAAACCCTAATTCCACCGCCGTAACTTTCTGTATCCACGAGATCCCATCTTGGGGCCTGTTATGGAGCTCTGCCGGAGGGGGCATCGATCATGGAGGGCTTCTACATCAACACCATAGCCCTTTTGATGAAGTGTGAGTAGTTTACCTCAGACCTTCGGGTCCATAGTTATTAGCTAGATGGCTTCTTCTCTCTTTTTGGGTCTCAATACAATGATCTCCCCCTCTCTTGTGGAGATCTATTCGATGTAATCTTCTTTTGCAGTGTGTTTGTTGAGACCAATGAATTGTGGGTTTATGATCAAGTTTATCTATGAACAATATTTGAATCTTCTCTGAATTCTTTTATGTATGATTGGTTATCTTTGCAAGTCTCTTCGAATTATCAGTTTGGTTTGGCCTACTAGATTGATCTTTCTTGCAATGGGAGAAGTGCTTAGCTTTGGGTTCAATCTTGTAGTGTCCTTTCCCAGTGACAGTAGGGGAAGCAAGGCACGTATTGTATTGATGGGGTTTTTATCATATTGCATGAATTTATCCCTCTACATCATGTCATCTTGCTTAAGGCATTACTCTGTTCTTATGAACTTAATACTCTAGATGCATGCTGGATAGCGGTCGATGAGTGGAGTAATAGTAGTAGATGCAGGCAGGAGTCGGTCTACTTGTCTTGGTCGTGATGCCTATATACATGATCATACCTAGATATTCTCATAACTATGCTCAATTCTGTCAATTGCTCAACAGTAATTTGTTCACCCACCGTAAAATACTTATGCTCTTGAGAGAAGCCACTAGTGAAACCTATGTCCCCCGGGTCTATCTAGCATCATATTAATCTTCCAACACTTAGTTATTTTCATTGCCTTTTATTTTACTTTGCATCTTTATCATAAAAATACCAAAATTATTATCTTATCATATCTACCAGATCTCACTTTCGTAAGTGACCGTGTAGGGATTGACATCCCCTTATCGCGTTGGTTGCGAGGATTTATTTGTTTTGTGTAGGTACGAGGGACTCGCGCGTAGCCTCCTACTGGATTGATACATTGGTTCTAAAAAACTGAGGGAAATACTTATGCTACTTTGTTGCATCACCCTTTCCTCTTCAAGGGAAAACCAACGCAGTGCTCAAGAGGTAGCAAGAAGGATTTCTGGCGCCGTTGCCGTGGAGGCCTACGCAAAAGTGAACATACCAAGTACCCATCACAAACCCTTATCTCCCGCATTACATTATTTGCCATTTGCCTCTTGTTTTCTTCTCCCCCACTTCACCCTTGCCGTTTCATTCGCCCCCTCTCTCTCTCTATCCTCCCTCTTTTTCTCTATTTGCCTCTTTTTGCCCGTTCCTCGTTTGCTTGTGTGTTGGTGCTTGCTTGTTACGATGGCTCAATATAACACTAAATTGTGTGACTTTACCAATACCAACAACAATGATTTTATTAGCACTCCGGCCTTCCTAGTGAAGATGCCGCTACCCATCTAAATAGCTTCGTTGATTTGTGTGATATGCAAAAGAAGAAAGATGTGGGCAATGATATTGTTAAATTGAAGCTATTTCCTTTTTCGCTTAGAGATCGTGCTAAAGCTTGGTTTTCGTCTTTGCCTAAAAATAGTATTGATTCTTGGAATAAGTGCAAAGATGCTTTTATCTCTAAGTATTTTCCTCCCACTAAGATCATCTCTCTTAGAACCGATATTATGAATTTTAAGCAACTTGATCATGAACATGTTGCACAAGCTTGGGAGAGGATGAAATTAATGATACGTAATTGCCATACGCATGGTTTGAATTTGTGGATGATTATACAAAAAATGTATGCCGGATTGAATTTTGCTTCTAGAAATCTTCTAGATCGGCCGTGGGAGGCACTTTTATGGAATTCACTTTAGGAGAAGCTACTAAACTCCTAGATAATATTATGGTTAATTATTCTCAATGGCACACTGAAAGATCTACTAATAAGAAAGTGCATGTGATAGAAGAAATTAATGTTTTGAGTGGAAAGATGGATGAACTTATGAAATTATTTGCTAATAAAAGTGTTTCTTCTGATCCTAATGATATGCCTTTGTCTACTTTGATTGATAATAATAATGAATCTATGGATGTGAATTTTGTTGGTAGGAACAATTTTGGTAACAACGCGCATAGAGGAAACTTTAATCCTAGGCCTTATCCTAGCAATTCCTATAATAATTATGGTAATTCCTACAACAATTCTTATGGAAATTATAATAAGACACCCTCTGATTTTGAATCTAATATTAAAGAATTTATTACTTCGCAAAAGAATTTCAATGCTTTGCTTGAAGAGAAATTGCTTAAAGTTGATGGTTTGGCTAGGAACGTTGATAGAATTTCTCTTGATGTTGATTCTTTAAAACTTAGATCTATTCCTCCTAAGCATGATATCAATGAGTCTCTCAAAGCCATGAGAATTTCCGTTGATGAGTGCAAAGAAAGAACCGCTAGGATGCGTGCTAAGAAAGATACCTTTATAAGAGTGTGTTCTTCTAGTTTCCATGATAATAAAGATGAAGATCTAAAAGTTATTGATGTGTCCCCTATTAAATCTTTGCTTTGCAATATGAATCTTTATAATGATGGGATTCAATATGATCCACCTTTACCTAGAAGGCGTTCCAAAAATTCGAAGTTTTTAGATCTTGATGCTAAATTTGATAAAAGTAGGATTGAAGAGATCAGAACTCTAGATGTTAATGAACCTACTATTTTGGATTTCAAGGAATATAATTATGATAGCTGCTCTTTAATAGATTTTATTTCCTTGTTGCAATCCGTGCTAAATTCTCCCCATGCTTATAGTTAAAATAAAGCTCTTACCAAACATATCGTTGATGCTTTGATGCAATCTTAAGAAAAACTTGAGTTGGAAGTTTCTATCCCTAGAAAACTTTATGATGAGTGGGAACCAACTATTAAAATTAAAATTAAAGATCATGAATGCTATGCTTTGTGTGATTTGGGTTCTAGTGTTTCCACGATTCCAAAGACTTTGTGTGATTTGTTAGGTTTCTGTGATTTTGATGATTGCTCTCTAAACTTGCACCTTGCGGATTCCACTATTAAGAAACCTATGGGAAGAATTAATGATGTTCTTATTGTTGCAAATAGGAACTATGTGCCCGTAGATTTTATTGTTCTTGACATAGATTGCAATCCTTCATGTCCTATTATTCTTGGTAGACCTTTCTTTAGAACGATTGGTGCAATTATTGATATTAAGGAAGGAAATATTAGATTCCAATTTCCGTTAAGGAAAGGCATGGAAAACTTCCCTAGAAAGAAAATTAAATTACCTCATGAATCTATTATGAGAGCCACTTATGGATTACCTATGAAAGATGGCAATACCTAGATCTATCCTTGCATTTTATGCCTAGCTAGGGGCATTAAACGATAGCACTTGTTGGGAGGCAACCCAATTTTATTTTTATTCCTTGCTTTTTGCTCCTGTTTAGTAATAAATAATTTATCTAGCCTCTGTTTTGGTTGTGTTTTTTGTGTTTAATTAGTGTTTATACCAAGTAGAACCGTTGGGAAGACTTGGAAAAGAATTCTATGAGACCAGGTCTCACGCGAGACCCATCCTGATGGATGACACGTGGCATTCACAAATCACAAAGCACCCCCACCCCCCACTTAAAATCAGGGGGGAGAGAGATTAGATGCTTTGTGATTTGTGAATGCCATGTGTCATCCATCAGGACTGGTCTCACCTGCTAACCGTGAGACCTGGTCTCATATAATTTTTTCCGGAAGACTTGGGGAAAGTCTTGTTAATCTTGTTGTAAAAAACAGAAACTTTAGCGCTCACGAGAACTGCTGCAATTTTTATTTGGAAAGTGTTATTTAGTTAATTCTTTTTGCAGATGATTAACAGATAAATTCCTCACGTCCAGCAATTTATTTTAGAATTTTTGGGTTCTAGATCTTGCGCTAGATACAGATTACTACAGACTATTCTGTTTTTGACAGATTCTGTTTTTCATGTGTTGTTTGCTTATTTTGATGAATCTCTGGCTAGAAAAATAGTTTATAAACCATAGAGAAGTTGGAATACAGTAGGTTTAACACCAATATAAATAAATAATGAGTTCATTACAATACCTTGAAGTGGTCTTTTGTTTTCTTTCGCTAACGGAGCTCACGAGATTTTCTACTTTAAGTTTTGTGTTGTGAAGTTTTCAAGTTTTGGGTAAGGATTTGATGGATTATGGAACAAGGAGTGGCAAGAGCCTAAGCTTGGGGATGCCCATGGCACCCCCAACATAATCTAAGGACACCGAAAAGCCAAAGCTTGGGGATGCCCCGGAAGGCATCCCCTCTTTCGTCTACTTCCATTGGTAACTTTACTTGGAGCTATATTTTTATTCACCACATGATATGTGTTTTGCTTGGAGCATCTTGTATGATTTGAGTGTTTGCTTTTTATTTTACCACAATCATCTCTGTTGTACACACCTTTTGAGAGAGACACACATGATTCGGAAATTATTAGAATAATCTATGTGCTTCACTTATATCTTTTGAGTTATATAGTTTTGCTCTAGTACTTCACTTATATCTTTTAGAGCACGGTGGTGGATTTGTTTCATAGAAACTATTGATCTCTCATGCTCCACTTAGATTATTTTTAGAGTCTTAAATAGCATGGTAATTTGCTTAAATAGTCCTAATATGCTAGGTATTCAAGATTAGTAAAAACTTTCTTATGAGTGTTTTCAATACTAAGAGAAGTTGGATGCTTGATGATTGTTTTGAGATATGGAGGTAGTGATATTAAAGTTGTGCTAGTTGAGTATTGTGAATCTGAGAAATACTTGTGTTGAAGTTTGCAAGTCCCGTAGCATGCACGTATGGTAAACGTTATGTAACAAATTTGTAACATGAGGTGTTCTTTGATTGTCCTCCTTATGAGTGGCGGTCGGGGACGAGTGATGGTCTTTTCCTACCAATCTATCCCCCTAGGAGCATGCGGGTAGTGATTGGTTTCTGATGACTTGTAGATTTTTGCAATAAGTATGTGAGTTCTTTATGACTAATGTTGAGTCCATGGATTATACGCACTCTCACCTTTCCATCATTGCTAGCCTCTTCGGTACTGTGCATTGCCCTTTCTCACATTGAGAGTTGGTGCAAAATTCGCCGGTGCATCCAAACCCCGTGATATGATACGCTCTGTCACACATAAACCTCCTTATATCTTCCTCAAAACAGCCACCATACCTACCTATTATGGCATTTCCATAGCTGTGACGCCCTCGATTCAATCATACACTAATCATACACACAAATGTGTACGATCAAGATCAAGGACTCACGGGAAGATATCACAACACAACTCTAGACACAAATTAAAATAAAAGAAGCTTTATATTACAAGCCAGGGGCCTCGAGGGCTCGAATACATAAGCTCGAATACACAAGAGTCAGCGGAAGCAACAATATATGAATACAAACATGAATTAGACAAGATTGCCTTAAGAAGGCTAGCACAAAAGCATCAATGATCGAAAAGGCAAGGCCTCCTGCCCGGGAGCCTCCTAACTACTCCTAGTCATCTGCGGTCTTCACGTAGTAGTAGGCATCCTCCGGGTAATAGTAGTCATCGGTGGCATCGTCTGGCTCCTGGGATCCGTCATCTGGTCGTAAGAATCGGGTATGGGGGAAAAAGAAGTAGCAAAGCAACCGTGAGTACTCATCCAAAGTACTCGCAAGACTTACATCAGATCTAAACTAAGTATGCATCTGTATCAAAGGAATGGGTTGTATCTGTGGACTAAACTGTAGAATGCCAGAAGGGAAGGGGAAAGCCTAGCCTATCGAAGACTAACATCTTCTGGAAACCACCATCTTGCAGCAACAGGAGGGAGTAGAGTAACATAAAGTAAAGTAGCAGTAGTGTTATCAACCTCGGCCAGAGATCCTTTCTCGACTCCCTGCGAGAAAGCAATCCCAGAGCCATACTATCCATTTCTCATCACCATCCATTTCTCATCACAATCCACTTCTCATCACAAGTATCCAGTTCTAGTTGTATCAATCGGGATACAACTCCAAGTGTCCATTACCGTAGGACAGGCTACCGCTAGATGTTTTCTTCCCTGCAGGGGAGCACCAACTTACCCACCACGCTCGATTAACTCCGGCCGGACACACTTTCCTGGGTCATGCCCGGCCTCGGCCTAACAATACGCCCAACCCGACCTAGGCTTAATAGAGAGGCCAGCACGCCGGACTAAACCTATGCCCCCAGGGGTCATGGGCCATCTCCCCGGGAACTCCTGCACGTTGCGTACGTGGCCGGTGAGCAGACCTAGCTACCTCCTTCAACAAGGTAGGTGCTTACCAGTCCAACCCGGCGCGCGCCGCTCAGTCGTTGACGTCTATTAGGCTTCGGCTGATGTATACGACGCAGAACGCCCATACTATGCCCACGTGATGGTTAGTGCTATCAGGCCAGAGGCCCCTCGGATCAAATATCCAAATCATAGTGGATTAGGAGCACGCAGTAATGAGCAGAGACTCACGATCGATGTGACCCCGTCGCCCCGTCTCGAGTACTTGTGGCAAGGGCTAAGAATGCCCGGCCACGCCTCGTAGTTATCTCGCGGGCACCTTCCAGGGCAACCCGACTCCACATCACTCGCTATTAAGCTCGCGCGGGTACCCCTCAGGGTCGACCCGTCTTTAGTAACATGGCTCAGTGTAAAGTCATAGTAACCATAGTAACTGTGTGTCTAACACCAAGGGGAAAACCCAAGGAATCACCCCCAGTGAATCCCACTCAATGTTATCATCAAGGTGAACGTAAGAGGATCCACCCTCAAGGTTCACACTTGAGGGGTTGCATGACAGAGCGGTAACGGAAGTGGTTAAGGAGGAAATCACCCTTGATGACCTCGACTATATAGCTACACCGCAGAGATCTCATCAGGAGTGATGTAAGAGGTTCCACCCTCAGCACTCGATGGTAACTCTGCAGAGTTGTACAACTAGGGGGTGATGTGCGGTGTCGGGGCCTGGACGTCGATCACGTTGATCGAGTCATTGAACATAAAGCGAGGCAACTGGGACAAGGTGGGGGTCACTGATGGATCACTAACCAACCTATACTAAGCAGTTTAGGATAAGCAGGTAAGGGATGAAAGCAGGTAACAAAAACAGGCTATGCATCAGAGTAGGATCATACAGAAAGCAGTAGTAGTTCTAATGCAAGCATGAGAGGGAAAGAAATGGGCGATATCAGAATGCTCAAGGGGGATTTGCTTGCCTGGTTGCTCTGGCAAGGAGGGGGGTCGTCGTCGACGTAGTCGATCACAAGGGCAGCATCGGTCTCGGGGTCTACCAGAGAGAAGAGGGGGGAGAAACAATAAATATAAAGCAAACATAGCACCACAAAGCATAACATGGCAATAAAATGTGTCGGGTGTGACCTAACGTATGGCTACACGACATAGGTGAAGGGGAAATTCAACCGGGAATGTATTCCCGATTCCGGACCTGTGTCAGACAGATGACCGGAGGGGAAAGGTTCCATGTTCACATAGTTAGAGGCATCTGACAGGTAAACGGATCGCGTATTCGGATTCGGATTCGTCTCGTCGTTCTGAGCAACTTTCATGTACAAAGTTTTCCCATCCGAGCTACGGTTTATTTTATATTAAATTTAAAAGATTTAAATCATTTTTAGGATTAATTAAATTAATCAAAATTATCCAGAACTGTTCATGCTGACGTCAGCATGACATCAGCATGACGTCAGCAGTTAACAGAGGAGTTGACTGGTCAACTAACGTGTGGGTCCCGTTCATCATTGATTGTTTAAACTAATTAGGGTTTAATTAAACTAACTAGTTAATTAGATTAATTAATTAATTAATTGATTAATTTAACTATTATTTATTTTATTTTATTTTTTAAAGATATATATATATTTAAAATGTTTTGGGCGTGGGCCCCGTTCATCATAGGCCCAGGGGCCTTAATGGGCGCGGGCTAACGGGGCAGAGCCCCACGGTGCGGTTGCGGGCGACGGGCGTAACAGGCGCACGTAGTCTGCCCGGGGCGAGGTGAGGCCGTGGCCACGGCAGGGCTTGCCGCAGCGGGGGTGCGAGGGCCACGGCGGGCGGAGCTGGTAACCCCGACCAGCAGGATGGGGTGCAGCAGAGCACGGGGCGGGGCTCGCGCGCGGCAGGTGAGGCGAGCGGCAGCGGCGCAAGCAGCAGGCAGAGCGACGTAGCAGGGGACGGGAGCGGTCGCGGCGGCGACAGCGGCTGGAGGTGTATGCGCAAGGGGGCGCGGTGAACGCTGTTATCGGGAGGACGGCGGTGCGCAGGCACGTGCATCGGGCGTGGCCGGGTCGCACGGCGCGAGCGGCGACCGCGGCGGAGTACGAGAGCAGAGAGGGGGGAGGCTCGCGGCCTGGACGCGCGAGGGGCACGCGGTGCGCGCTGTTGGGCGCGGCGACCTCGGCTAGGCGCGGACGTTGCCGTGATGTGTGAGGGAGGAGGAGAGGCCGAGGGGGAGGCCTCACCGTACGTTGATGGGAAGGAGGCGGCGTGGCGTGGTGGAACTCGTCGGGGAGGAGGATGAGGAGGCGGCGGGGAGGAGGTCGAGGACGGGGCAGACCGGTGATGGTGGCCGTCCGCGATAAGGGCGGCGGGGTCGGGGCGCGCCTGGCACGATCCAGATCCAGGCGGGGGGGCGCTGGGCGGCATGGGATCGAGCGGGAGACGGGGGCAGTTCCCCCGATCCAGATCGGGGGGGGAGCGAACATGGGGGGGGGAGCGAACATGGGGGGGATGCGAGTGCGTGGGCTAGGGTTTCGGTTGCCTCGGGGTTAGTAGTGGGGGTAGGCCATCTAGGCCAGGGACGCGTGGGATGGGCTCGCTGGTTGCGACCAGCTGGGCCAAGAGGCCCACTGGGGAGGGGAGGGTTCTGTTTTTTTAGCACCAGGCTTTTGCAATTAAACTAGCCAACAAATGACTTAGCAAAATTGTGTGCCTGGCCAAAACAATTACTAGGGAATAATGTGCTCTGCCATAACAAGTATGGACAAGTTTTGATTCCATTTGGGATTTTCAACAATGGAAAAGGCATTAATAGTGCTATTTTGGCATTGTTTAAAATGCTTAGGACCATTTTGTAGTATATGGTGATGTTGTTTTCCTTAACAATCATTTGTTATGGAATTTTTACAAATGATGAACATTTTTGCAGCAATATTTGAGCAACTTCAAATTCCACTTGCATTTGAATTTGAACTCATATAAAGATTTTGAAATAAGATGTTTCACCACTGTGATCAAGCATTGCAATGATGATGACTTATCATGATTGAGAGGAGATCACTGTAGGGTGATGCTGGGGATGTTACAAATCTCCTCCACTACAAGAAATCTCGTCCCATGATTTAAGTGGTGGAGTAAGGGGAAGACTCGGGAAGGACGGAGCTTAACACAAGATAGGTATGTGGGGACTATGTCAGTGAACGTGGCATAGAGGCATCTCTCGAGTTGAAATTCAAGAAAGTCATCGAGAGCAAGGTGTGGTGCAATAAGAAGCTTCAACCTGGTAGACAATTGCTTGTTTCCTGAAACAAGGGGGTGAAAGGGGTTCAGAGCAATGGGAATAAGTATTGCGTCTGATACCAGAATAGATCGCCTCTCGGAAGGCGGCTCGTGATTTTCATAAGAAGCCAAGCGTGAGAAATAACCTTAGAACAAGGGTGTACAGGAGAGTTAGGTTTCGATCCTGTGGAACTGTGGGTTATGGGCCCACCATGTGGGTTAAAAGCAGGAAGGCGCTAACATTTTGCACGGTCATGATGGGAAGGCAGGTCAGAGGATAGCCGGTCAATTATGTCGACGACAACATCGGTACCAAGGGCGAGGGACGAAGAGAACCATTTTCCTGCTCGTTAAAACAAGGCAGACCAATATGCACAGTTCTCGTCCATCGGTGGTTATCGGAATGCCAACAACAATAATAGCAAGGTCTTACTGACAGAGTTGTACACCGAGGTGCTTACTTAAGCAGGAATTTTTCTCTGCTCAGACAAGTTAGATTACAAGAAAGGTGAAACAAAACAATGGAAGGAAAATGTGTTTACACACCAGAATTGGTAGTATATCCTTCCCAAGCGGAAGCGGAGCGGGATAAACATGATATGACAGCAAGTTCAAAAGCATTTAGTTAAAGGGGGCGAGGTAAGAATCATGATATTACCCATACCACAGTGTTTGGATAATAGATCAAGAAACATTCAGCATTGCGCTTCCAATGTTCTTGTTGATGAACGAAGTACTACAGTCGTGCTTCGAGATAGCATAGGCATGGCCATCAGGTAAAGGTCGGGCCTTGGGAATACGAAGGATCCATCAAGAATTTCTAGAACACCTCATGCAATTTTATCAAGAAAAAGATGAGGATGTGGCCGATGGGTTCAGCAGCAAATAGGTCAAAAGGATGTAACGCCAGAATGATATGAACAAAATTGTCTTGGGGGGAAGGCAAGAATGTTGTCGAGCCCAATCATCGGGGGGCACGGATAGTATTTCTCATCATGAATTCGATTGATATCCTGGAGGAGCATCAGAATGTTGATGATGATCACGACACATTTGTTGAGAGATTTCATGAAGATGTAATTGATCGGCGATGACATCAAGTCAAAGGAATGATGAAGCAAAATCTTATTAGAACCACGGGTATGACACATACTCGAAATCAAGTTTGCTGTTCAAGGCAAAATGATAAGATGAGTAAGATCGACGTAAGCTTATCTCATCATCGGAAGTTGCTCCGAGCATAAGGACCAGGTAGCACAGTTAAAATTAGCACGATAATAATATAGTTGATCAGGCTAGGAATGACTTGAAGGGTTATTAAACTCGTAAGCAACGAAAATTACTTAAGAGTTATTGAATCGAAGTGCGGAATCGATTCACTTATCGGTGTTCTCGGTTGGCAAACAACCCAGAACCCATGAAGTGACAAAGACAGGGGTAAGGTAGTACTCCATCATAAGTTCATAAGATGTAGTGCAATGGCATGATATCCTCGAGATACCAGGGGTAATACTCGAAGGTAGATCATAGTAGAGGTTGGGCAGACATATTGACCTGCAGAAGATAAGTGATTTAACTTGTCCAAGAAATGGGAACAAAGCAGAACAATCATGGTCGGAACCACGGTTGTGAAGGATCAATTCACCGATACCAGATGATATTATATCAAGGAAAAAGTTATTATTACAAGAAGCTTCCATGATAATATCTGCATTGTTTCCATGGACATGAACACCAAGTTCAAGGTCGACTCCCACTTCTTCATTGCATAACATTTCATTCACTTCTCGTCTTTGAACAAGTTGTAGAGTTGAAAATTTATCCAACAGAACGCGAGTAGATATATTCTGCATAACTTTCGATCCAGACAGATTATGGAAGGCGTATGTTGATCCCATCGGGGCATCTTAGGAACATATACCTCAAATTGCAGGAGTAATGAACTCAAGCTCGGAAGCAGAGCAAGGTTGACAAAGCAGATGATACCATTTACCAAAGGTGTTTTATATCCGGAAAAGGACTCGCAAGGTTATTGAATATGAAAGGCTCTGTCGGATAATAACCCAACAAAAAGATCAGTTGGTTGGCAAAGGATCTGATGTGAGAATCGGTACTCAAATAGAAGAGGAAGGATGCAAAGGCGTCGGATTGTAGAAGCAAATGAATAATTCAGTGCTCCATTATAAGGGGTTTATGATTTCCAGAGCAATGGATCAGAAGGAGACGCTTGGATCAAAAGATGGGTAAGTAGAATAGAACTAGATGGACAATCATTTGCAACTTGATTGCGCGAGAACCCGCTCAGGTCCAAAATGACGTCTGAGCAGGAAGAACAAATTTCAGGGTTCGACTGATGATTGCGAGAATTCGCAACACAATGAACCAAGAAGCTCAAAATAATAGAGGCAAAGGAGGTTAATGAATGTTGCTAGACATATGGAATTAACCATAATGCAAGCAGGCAAGGAGAATCAAGAGCAATAAGTTGCAGAGGATTTTCGGAAGATCACATAGTATTTCCAAGTATTTTGGAAAGCATGTGAACAACTAGGGATGAAAGGGTTCAGCGAATTATCCGTAGTGCAAAAAGAAGCCGCAAGGCAGAAGGCACAAAGGATTAGTACATCTTGTAATAATATGAGCAACTGGGTATGAAGGTACAAGCAGCAAGGATGTTATTCACGGGGATTATCTGTGGTCAGGAACTGCAAGGCAGTGGGCACAGGGTCTCGAGAAACATCGAGGAGTATCTGCAGAATCTTCTAGCGAAGCAAGCGATCATCTGAAATAAGGGGGCTCTCCGAGCGGATGCGATCACGAAATCCTAATGTTCGAGTTAGTAAAACCATTTAACCCGAATAGAAGAGAGATCTGAGTCCCAGAGTATAGACGACGAATAAAAGATCCTAATACCACCCAATGGTGACGTGTGCCCGTAAGCCACACAGCCAAGTTAGTAAAAGTTTTTGTAGTGACTAGACTCAACTTCGGCCAAGGAGTTGGAAAGGGGGATACCTACAGGCAATTGGCTCTGATACCAACTTGTGACGCCCTCGATTCAATCATACACTAATCATACACACAAATGTGTACGATCAAGATCAAGGACTCACAGGAAGATATCACAGCACAACTCTAGACACAAATTAAAATAAAACAAGCTTTATATTACAAGCCAGGGGCCTCGAGGGCTTGAATACATAAGCTCGAATACACAAGAGTCAGCGGAAGCAACAATATCTGAGTACAGACATGAGTTAGACAAGATTGCCTTAAGAAGGCTAGCACAAAAGCATCAATGATCAAAAAGGCAAGGCCTCCTGCCCGGGAACCTCCTAACTACTCCTAGTCATCTGCGGTCTTCACGTAGTAGTAGGCATCCTCCGGGTAATAGTAGTCATCGGTGGCATCGTCTGGCTCCTGGGATCCGTCATCTGGTCGCAAGAATCGGGTATGGGGGAAAAAGAAGTAGCAAAGCAACCGTGAGTACTCATCCAAAGTACTCGCAAGACTTACATCAGATCTAAACTAAGTATGCATCTGTATCAAAGGAATGGGTTGTATCTGTGGACTAAACTGTAGAATGCCAGAAGGGAAGGGGAAAGCCTAGCCTATCGAAGACTAACATCTTCTGGAAACCACCATCTTGCAGCAACAGGAGGGAGTAGAGTAACATAAAGTAAAGTAGCAGTAGTGTTATCAACCTCGGCCAGAGATCCTTTCTCGACTCCCTGCGAGAAAGCAATCCCAGAGCCATACTATCCATTTCTCATCACCATCCATTTCTCATCACAATCCACTTCTCATCACAAGTATCCAGTTCTAGTTGTATCAATCGGGATACAACTCCAAGTGTCCATTACCGTAGGACAGGCTATCGATAGATGTTTTCTTCCCTGCAGGGGTGCACCAACTTACCCACCACGCTCGATTAACTCCGGCCGGACACACTTTCCTGGGTCATGCCCGGCCTCGGCCTAACAATACGCCCAACCCGACCTAGGCTTAATAGAGAGGCCAGCACGCCGGACTAAAGCTATGCCCCCAGGAGTCATGGGCCATCTCCCCGGGAACTCCTGCATGTTGCGTACGCGGCCGGTGAGCGGATCTAGCTACCTCCTTCAACAAGGTAGGTGCTTACCAGTCCAAGCCGGCGCGCGCCGCTCAGTCGCTGACGTCTATTAAGCTCCGGCTGATGTATACGACGCAGAACGCCCATACTATGCCCACGTGATGGTTAGTGCTATCAGGACAGAGGCCTCTCGGATCAAATATCCAAATCGTAGTGGATTAGGAGCACGCGGTAACAAGCAGAGACTCACGATCGATTGACCCCGTCGCCCCGTCTCGAGTACTTGCGGCAAAGGCTAAGAATGCCCGGCCACGCCTCGTAGTTATCTCGCGGGCACCTTCAAGGGCAACCCGACTCCACATCACTCGCTATTAAGCTCGCGCAGGTACCCCTTAGGGTCGACCCGTCTTTAGTAACATGGCTCGGTGTAAAGTCATAGTAACCATAGTAACTGTGTGTCTAACACCAAGGGGAAAACCCGAGGAATCACCCCCGGTGAATCCCACTCGATGTTATCATCAAGGTGAACGTAAGAGGATCCACCCTCGAGGTTCACACTTGAGGGGTTGCACGACAGAGCGGTAACGGAAGTGGTTAAGGAGGAAATCACCCTCGATGACCTCGACCGTATAGCTACACCGCAGAGATCTCATCAGGAGTGATGTAAGAGGTTCCACCCTCAGCACTCGATGGTAACTCTGCAGAGTTGTACAACTAGGGGGTGATGTGCGGTGTCGGGGCCTGGACGTCGATCACGTTGATCGAGTCATCGAACATAAAGCGAGGCAACTGGGACAAGGTGGGGGTCACTGATGGATCACTAACCAACCTATACTAAGCAGTTTAGGATAAGCAGGTAAGGTATGAAAGCAGGTAACAAAAACAGGCTATGCATCAGAGTAGGATCATACAGAAAGCAGTAGCAGTTCTAATGCAAGCATGAGAAGGAAAGAAATGGGCGATATCGGAATGCTCAAGGGGGGTTTGCTTGCCTGGTTGCTCTGGCAAG
This sequence comes from Triticum aestivum, assembly GCF_018294505.1. Classification (NCBI taxonomy): domain Eukaryota; kingdom Viridiplantae; phylum Streptophyta; class Magnoliopsida; order Poales; family Poaceae; genus Triticum; species Triticum aestivum. The sequence continues at coordinate 447,949,830 of NC_057797.1, forward strand.
GAGGGGGGTCGTCGTCGACGTAGTCGATCACAAGGGCAGCATCGGTCTCGGGGTCTACCAGAGAGAAGAGGGGGGAGAAACAATAAATATAAAGCAAACATAGCACCACAAAGCATAACATGGCAATAAAATGTGTCGGGTGTGACCTAACGTATGGCTACACGACATAGGTGAAGGGGAAATTCAACCGGGAATGTATTCCCGGTTCCGGACCTGTGTCAGACAGATGACCGGAGGGGAAAGGTTCCATGTTCACATAGTTAGAGGCATCTGACAGGTAAACGGATCACGCATTCGGATTTGTCTCATCGTTCTGAGCAACTTTCATGTACAAAGTTTTTCCATCCGAGCTACGGTTTATTTTATATTAAATTTAAAAGATTTAAACCATTTTAGGATTAATTAAATTAATCAACATTATCCAGAACAGTTCACGCTGACGTCAGCATGACATCAGCATGACGTCAGCAGTCAATAGAGGAGTTGACTGGTCAACTGACGTGTGGGTCTCGTTCGTCATTGACTGTTTAAACTAATTAGGGTTTAATTAAACTAACTAGTTAATTAGATTAATTAAACATGATTAATTAATTAATTAATTTAACTATTATTTATTTTATTTTATTTTTTATATATATATATAACGTTTCGGGCGTGGGCCACGTTCATCATAGGCCCAGGGGCCTTAATGGGCGCGGGCTAACGGGGCAGAGCCCCGGGGTGCAGTTGCGGGCGACGGGCGTAACAGGCTCCCGTAGTCTGCCCGGGGCGAGGCGAGGCCGTGGCCACGGTAGGGCTTGCCGCAGCAGGGGTGCGAGGGCCACGACGGGCGGAGCTAGTAACCCCGACCAGCAGGACGGGGTGCAGCAGAGCATGGGGCGGGGATCACGCGCGGCAGGTGGGGCGAGCGGCAGCGGCGCAAGCAGCAGGCAGAGCGGCGTAGCAGGGGACGAGAGCGGTCGCGGTGGTGACAGCAGCTGGAGGTGGGCGCGCAAGGGGGCGCGGCGAACGCTGCTATCGGGAGGACGGCGGTGCGCAGGCACGTGCATCGGGCGTGGCCGGGTCGCACGGCACAAGCGGCGACCGCGGCGGAGTACGAGAGCAGAGGGGGGAGGTGCGCGGCCTGGACGCGCGAGGGGCGCACGGTTGGGTGTGGCAACCGCTGTGCGGGGCCGCGGCTAGGCGCGGACGTTGTCGTGACGTGCGAGGGCGGAGGAGAGGCCGAGGGGGAGGCCTCGCCGTACGTTGATGGGAAGGGGGCGTGGAGGCGAGGTGGAGCTCGTCGGGGAGGAGGACGAGGAGGCGGCAGGAAGGAGGTCGAGGACGGTGCAGAACGGCGATGGTGGTCTTCGGCGACAAGGGCGGCGGGGTCGGGGCGCGCCTGGCGCGATCCAGATCCAGGAGCGGGGGCGCTAGGCGGCATGGGATCGAGCGGGAGACGGGGGCAGTTCCCCCGATCCAGATCGGGGGGAGGAGGAAGCAAACGTGGGGGTGATGCGAGTACGTGGGCTAGGGTTTCGGTTGCCTAGGGGTTAGTAGTGGGGGGATGCCATCTAGGCCAGGGACGCGCGGGATGGGCTCGCTGGTTGCGACCAGCTGGGCCAAGAGGCCCACTGGGGAGGGGAGGGTTCTGTTTTTTTAGCACCAGGCTTTTGCAATTAAACTAGCCAACAAATGACTTAGCAAAATTGTGTGCCTGGCCAAAACAATTACTAGGGAATAATGTGCTCTGCCATAACAAGTATGGACAAGTTTTGATTCCATTTGGGATTTTCAATAATGGAAAAGGCATTAATAGTGCTATTTTGGCATTGTTTAAAATGCTTAGGACCATTTTGTAGTATATGGTGATGTTGTTTTCCTTAACAATCATTTGTTATGGAATTTTTTACAAATGATGAACATTTTTGCAAGAATATTTGAGCAACTTCAAATTCCACTTGCATTTGAATTTGAACTCATATAAAGATTTTGAAATAAGATGTTTCACCACTGTGATCAAGCATTGCAATGATGATGACTTATCATGATTGAGAGGAGATCACTGTAGGGTGATGCTGGGGATGTTACAATAGCCATTCCGAGATATATTGACATGCAACTTTCCACCATTCCGTTTATCATGACACATTCATCATTGTCATATTGTTTAGCATGATCATATAGTTGACATAGTATTTGTGGCAAAGCCACCGTTCATAATTCTTTCATACATGTCACTCTTGGTTCATTGCATATCCCGGTACACCGCCGGAGGCATTCATATAGAGTCATACCTTGTTCTAGTATCGAGTTGTAATCATTGAGTTGTAAATAAATAGAAGTGTGATGATCATCATTTAATAGAGCATTGTCCCAATAAAAAAGAGAAAGGCCAAAAAAAGGCCAAAAAAGAGAAATGAAAAGGGACAATGCTACTATCTTTTTTTGCCACACTTGTGCTTCAAAGTAGCACCATGATCTTCATGATAGAGAATCTCTAGTTTTTTCACTTTCATATACTAGTGGGAATTTTTCATTATAGAACTTGGCTTGTATATTCCAACAATGGGCCTCCTCAAGTGCCCTAGGTCTTCATGAGCAAGCAAGTTGGAAGCACACCCACTAGTTTCTTTTGTTGAGCTTTCATACATTTATAGCTCTAGTGCATCTGTTGCATGGCAATCCATACTCCTTGCATTAACATCAATTGATGGGCATCTCCATAGCCCATTGATTAGCCTTGTTGATTTGAGACTTTCTCCTTTTTTGTCTTCTCCACATAACCCCCATCATTACATTCTATTCCACCCATAGTGCTATATCCATGGCTCACGCTCATGTATTGCGTGAAGGTTTATAAAGTTTGAGATTACTAAAGTATGAAACAATTGATTGGCTTGCCATCGGGGTTGTGCATGATGAGAGCATTCTTGTGTGACGAAAATGGAGCATGACTAAACTATATGATTTTGTAGGGATGAACTTTATTTGGCCATGTTATTTTGAGAAGACATAATTGCTTAGTTAGTATGCTTGAAGTATTATTATTTCTATGTCAATATTAAACTTTTATCTTGAATCTTTCTGATCTGAATATTCATGCCACAATTAAGAAGAATTGCATTAAAATTATACCTAGTAGCATTCCACATCAAAAATTCTGTTTTTATCATTTACCTACTCGAGGACGAGCAGAAATTAAGCTTGGGGATGCTTGATACGTCTCCAATGTATCTATAATTTTTGATTGCTCCATGCTATATTATCTTCTGTTTGGGACATTTTTGGGATTTATTATTCACTTTTATATTATTTTTGGGATTAACCAATTAAACGGAGGCCCGGCCCAGAATTGATGTGTTTTTCCTATTTCAGAGTTTCGCAAAAAAAGAATATCAAACGGAGTCCAAACGGAATGAAACCTTCGGGGAACGTGATTTCTGGAACGAACAAGATCCAGGAGATTTGGACCCTATGTCAAGCAACCAACAGGAAAGCCATGAGGTAGGGGGCGCGCCTACCCCCCAGGCGCGCCCTCCACCCTCGTGGCCCCCTGTTGCTCCACCGACGTACTCCTTCCTCCTATATATACCTACGTACCCCCAAACGATCAAAAACGGAGCCAAAACCTAATTCCACCGCTGTAACTTTCTGTATCCATGAGATCCCATCTTGGGGCCTGTTCCGGAGCTCCGCCGGAGCGGGCATCGATCACTGAGGGCTTCTACATCAACACCATAGCCCTTCCGGTGAAGTGTGAATAGTTTATCTCAGACCTTCGGGTCCATAGTTATTAGCTAGATGGCTTCTTCTCTCTTTTTGGATCTCAATACAATGATCCCCCCTCTCTTGTGGAGATCTATTCGATGTAATCTTCTTTTGCGGTGTGTTTGTTGAGACCGATGAATTGTGGGTTTATGATCAAGTTTATCTATGAACAATATTTGAATCTTCTCTGAATTCTTTTATGTATGATTGGTTATCTTTGCAAGTCTCTTCGAATTATCAGTTTGGTTTGGCCTACTAGATTGATCTTTCTTGCAGTGGGAGAAGTGCTTAGCTTTGGGTTCAATCTTGTGGTGTCCTTTCCCAGTGACAGTAGGGGCAGCAAGGCACGTATTGTATTGTTGCCATCGAGGATAACAAGATGGTTTTTTTTATATCATATTGCATGAATTTATCCCTCTACATCATGTCATCTTGCTTGAGGCGTTACTCTGTTCTTATGAACTTAATACTCTAGATGCATGTTGGATAGCGGTCGATGTGTGGAGTAATAGTAGTAGATGCAGGCAGGAGTCGGTCTACTTGTCTCGGACATGATGCCTATATGCATGATCATACCTAAATATTCTCATAACTATGCTCAATTCTGTCAATTGCTCAACAGTAATTTGTTCACCCACCGTAAAATACTTATGCTCTTGAGAGAAGCCACTAGTGAAACCTATGGCCCCCGGGTCTATCTTCCATCATATTAATCTTCCAACACTTAGTTATTTTCATTGCCTTTTATTTTACTTTGCATCTTTATCATAAAAATACCAAAAATATTATCTTATCATATCTACCAGATCTCACTCTCGTAAGTGACCGTGTAGGGATTGACAACCCCTTATCGCGTTGGTTGCGAGGATTTATTTGTTTTGTGTAGGTACGAGGGACTCGCGCGCAGCCTCCTACTGGATTGATACATTGGTTCTAAAAAACTAAGGGAAATACTTATGCTACTTTGTTGCATCACCCTTTCCTCTTCCAGGGAAAATCAACGCAGTGCTTAAGAGGTAGCAAGAAGGATTTCTGGCGCCGTTGCCGGGGAGGTCTACGCAAAAGTCAACATACCAAGTACCCATCACAAACCCTTATCTCCCGCATTACATTATTTGACATTTTCCTCTCATTTTCCTCTCCCCCACTTCACCCTTGCCGTTTTATTCGCCCTCTCTCTCTCTATCGCTACTAGGAAAAGGGCTATAGATGATATGGCCACTAATGGCGCACCAGACATGTGGTGCGCCACTACTATATAGCAGTGGCGCACCATGAGTTGGTGCGCCATTAGTGTGATAGACACTAATGGCACACCAGACACATGGTGCGCCACTAGTAACATTTTTTTAGTTTTCCAAAAATACTAATGGCGCACCAGGGCACAGTGCGCCATTACTAGTTTAACTAGTAATGGCACACCTGCCACACAGTGCGCCACTACTATATATTTTTTTCAAAACTACTAATGGCGCACCTCAAGCTGGTGCGCCATTAGTAACCAGGGTTACTAATGGCACATATGTGGGTGGTGCACCATTAGTAACCTGGGACCAGCTAGATATTTTGGACAACCACACCTACACACTCACTTTCCCCACTTCATTCTCTCCACCTCCTCCTCCAAGCTTGTGTCAGCTGCCTCCTCCTCCTCACCTAATTTGCACCATAGGTTCATCCAAATTAAGTGGTTAAATTACCTTTTTTGATAGGTATGTAAGGGGAAAGCTATCTTTGTGTTGTAGATCTACTTTTTTTCTCCCTCCAACAACGTGCACATGCACTTTTTATGGCCTAGCTAGATATATGTATGTTTGTGGTGTTGCATATGTTTGTGGTATTGCATATATGTTTGTGTTTGCAGGTACCGGTATTTGAAATGCGATAGTTGCCAATATTTTGCCGGAATGTTGATTCATTTCCGTTTCGGCGAGAATTTTGGCACTATGCATTCTTTTTGGTCCTATTTTTAGGGAAAGTCATGCCAAATTTTTTCTTGGTTCTAAAATATCGTTTTGCTCTACCCCGCAGGCGACCATGGTCCGCACGATGACCGAAGGCATCGTGAATAGGTTTTTGAGCTCCGCGAATGCCGAGATGCTTCAAAAGAACGAGACGGAGATAAGATGTCCGTGTCGAAGATGCAAGCTGAAGAGCCTTATTGCGGACCCAGATTCCGGGCGGGTGCGGGACCACCTGCTCTTGCGTGGTTTCATGGATGGCTATCGGTGGCAAGGTGATGAAGATGACTATGAAGTCGTCCATGGGGGCCGGGCAAGAAATGAGGAAGGGCAGCAAGACAACCACCGCGGCGAGGGCGGGCGAGAAGACGAAGAATCTCCAGGACATGATCACGACGGTGATGCTGTACACAGTCATCATGTAGAAGATGCCGGACATGATGATGAGGAAGATCAAGACGAAGGGCATGATCATGAAGATGAAGATGCCGGAGCAGACGACGATGGAGGCTGGGTGCAGGACCCTCATATTCAAGAGCTGCTTCTCAAGCAGACGGATAACGCAAGAGCTGCCGCCCGAGAGAAAGCCAAGCTGGATCAACTAGAGATAGACGCGGTTACTCCATTGTATGAAGGATGCAGGCCCGAGGATACCCGCCTGAAAGTAACGCTCATGGCTCTGGAGATGAAGGTAAAACACAAAATGACCGACGCATGCTTCGACGAGAACATGTCATTCTGGCACGAACGTCTTCCCAAGGGGAACAAGTGCCCGACCAGTTTCGAGGAGGCGAAGAAAATCGTGTGTCCTCTGGATTTACCGCACGTGAAATACCATGTGTGCATGAACAATTGCATCATTTATCGGGACGAGCACGCGGAGTCTACCATATGTCCGGTGTGCGGCGTCACTCGATACAAGAAGAGGAAGAAAGCTCCTCGAAAAGTTGTGTGGTACTTTCCGATCACTCCTCGTCTGCAGCGGTATTTCGCGGACCCTAAGCTAGCAAAGCTCCTGCGTTGGCACGCGGATAGGGAGGAGAAGAAGCGAGAAGATGACGGAAATGATCCGGAGATAAATAAAAAAGACAAGATGCTGAGTCACCCTAAGGATGCGAGCTAGTGGCAAGCGTTGAACTTCGAACACCCAGAATTTGGGGACGATCCAAGGAACATCGTGCTGGGCGCGAGCACCGATGGAGTCAATCCGTTTGGCAGCCAGAGAAGCACACATAGCACTTGGCCTGTGTTTGTGTGGATGTACAACCTTCCCCCCTGGTTGTGCATGAAGAGGAAGTACATTCACATGAGTATGCTAATTGAAGGGCCGAAACAACCAGGGAACGACATCAATCTGTATATGGGGCTGCTAAAAGAGGATCTAGACACGCTCTGGAAAACACCAGCCAATACATGGGATGCCGCAGAGAAAGAATATTTCCCTATGAGAGCCGCACTGCTCACGACGGTGCACGACTATCTCGGTTACGGATATCTCACAAGGCAGGTGGTCCACGGATTTTCTGGATGCGTCAGGTGCATGGATGACACAACGTATCGCCAGCTAGATAGAGATCCCGGGTCTTCGAAAACCGTGTTCATTGGACATCGAAGGTAGCTTCGCAATGATGACCCATGGAGAAAACGCAAGGATCTGTTAGATGGTGAAACCGAACCCCGAAGATGCTCGCGTACGATGAGCGGCGAGGAAATAGACGAGATGTTGAAACATTGGAAAGATTGCCCACTGCCGAGAAAGAAGTAAAAGGCGCCATAACCAGGAAAGAAGTGAAAGGCGCCAGAGCCACTGCTGAAGGTATGGAAAACAAGGTCTGTTTTCTGGGACTTGCCGTACTGGAAGATCCACCGTGTGCCTCACAGCCTTGATGTCATGCATATTATGAATAACGTGTGCGAGAGTCTGCTTGGTACCCTGCTCAACATGCCAGAGAGGACCAAAGATGGGTCGAAAGAAAGGGAAGACTTGAAATCAATGGGCATCAGGGAGGAGCATCACGCTAATGATGATGATGATGAGGCGAAGCAGGACACAGAAAGTCGTCGCAAAGGCAAAAAGGCCAAGAAGACCGGAAATGACTACCCTCCCGCGTGCTTCACTCTAAGTCAGGAGGAGATCGAGCAGTTTTTCACTTGCCTCGTAGGAGTAAAACTTCCTTACGGTTACGCGGGGAAGATAAGCAGATACCTAGACCCAACGAAGCAGAAGTTCAGCGGGATGAAGTCTCACGACTGTCACGTGCTGATGACGCAGATACTTCCAGTTGCAATCCGTGGGATCATGGACGTGCACGTCCGTGAAACGCTATTTGGCCTATGCAAATTTTTCGACATCATCTCTCGGAAGTCGGTTGGCGTGAGGCAACTCAGAAGGCTACAGGAAGAGATCGTGGTGATACTATGCGAGCTTGAGATGTACTTCCCGCCCGCATTCTTCGACGTTATGGTGCATCTGCTGGTCCATATCGTGGAGGATATCATCCAACTCGGGCCGACGTTCCTGCACAGCATGATGCCGTCCGAAAGGATGAATGGTGTCATCAAAGGACATGTTTGCAACATGTCACGTCCAGAGGGAAGCATAGCCAGGGGCTTTCTAACCGAAGAGTGCATCTCCTACTGCACGAATTATCTAGGCATCGAAAACCCCGTTGGTCTGCCCGTAAACAGGCACCTCGGTAGGCTCACTGGATGGGGTCACCGCGAGGGTCACCGCGAAATGCATGTCGACTTCGAGGGTCGACTCGCCGACTTTGAAAGAGAAAACCTAGTCGCGCTACAACACATAGACGTGCTCGATCCTTGGGTGGTAGAGCACAAAACCTTTATTGAGAAGACGTACAATGACCGAGGCCAATAGAGGACGGACGGAGATATAATCAAAGAGCACAAATCATGTTTCATGCATTGGTTCAAGCAGAAGCTTCTGTCATACACTTTACATGAGGATTCTTCCACGGAAGAACAACTCATATTCGCCTTGTCACAGGGCACCGAGCACAACCTGATGACCTATGAGGCGTACGATATCAACGACTACACATTCTAGACCAAGGACAAGGACATGAAGAGCGATGGTTATCAGAACTCCGGGGTAACGGTGGAATCCTACACCGGTAACGACAAGGACAGATACTACAGAAGGATCGAGGAGATCTGGGAGCTGAGCTATGCTGGAGAGAAGGTCCCAATGTTCCGTGTCAGATGGGCCAAGAGCGTCCTAAAAGAAGACCGGTATTTCACCACCATGGTTATACCCGAAGCCAAATCCAAGACCGCGGGCGCAAACATCACCGCGAAAAATGAGCCATGGGTACTGGCTTCCCAAGTGGACCAATGCTTCTTCATTACCGACCCGTCAAAGCCCAGTCGTGTTGTCGTGAGGAGAGGCAAAAGGAAGATCATCGGAATGGATGGAGTCGCCAATGAGCAAGACTTCGACAAGTACGGCGACCCGAAGAAGGAACATGACGACGACGATGAAGTAGCAGCATACACCACAAGAAGAAGCAGGACCACCCTACCTAAAGGACGTCCGTTCCACAGAAGAACTCCATTTGCGAAAAAGAAGGGCAAGAAGATTGTGAACAGATAGCTAGCTAAGATCGATTGTATTTAAATTGTAGCCTTCATTTCTCGATTGTATTTCATGGGCACTTTTTGAACTCATGAATATTTTTAAATTTCATGGGCACTTTTTGAATTCATGAATATTTTTTCAAATTTGATGATATTTTTTCATATTCAATATGAAAAAATATTGAATATTCATGAGGACACTCGATCTCGATCCTCCTCCATCTCGATCGCTATCCCCCCTCGCCAGATCCCCCTCGCCACCGAGCACCCCCCGCACCCTCCCCCGCTCCACCGCCGCTGACGACTCCCCGCACCCTCCCCCGCTCCACAGTCACAAATGAATGCAACTAAAAATCCAAAAAAACAAGTTTGATTATATTTTCAAAAAACAAATTTGATGATATTTTCAAATAACAAATTTGATGATATTTTTTATATTCATAAATATTTTCAAATAACAAATTTGATGATATTTTTAAAAAATTATTACTGTTTTTATAAAAATTTATTACTGTTTCATATTCATATTCATTTTCTAAAAAATTATTAGATGCACCAAAAAATAAAAAAATTACTTATGGCGCACTGCTAGCTGGTGCGCCATTGCTATTTAAAAAAAGATTACTTATGGCGCACCGTCCCGGGGGTGCGCCATTGCTACCTAAAAAACATACTAATGGCGCACCGCCAGGGGGTGCGCCATTAGTAATCTTACCCCCTATAGCTAGTCGTCGGATCCCTTCGTCCCTCCCTCGCCAGATCCACTCCCCCCTCGCCACACCCTCACGCCCCTCCTTCCGCCGCTCCACACTCGCTCCGACGACCCCCGCGCCACGCCTCGCCGTCTCGGTCCTCGCTGCTGACGGCCTGCCCCGCTCCTATGCCCACCACCACGACACAACCAGGCTGCTCAAGGCCTTCAGCCCCACCGTCGAGCCACGCAACTTCAACATCGGCCTCGTCGCCGGCTTCCTCCTCGTCACCTGCGCATACTTCTCCTTCGCCAAGTTTGAAGCCATCCACATCGCACCCCTCGGTAAGCCACGCCCCTCTCCTTCTCCTCCCCTCCCTCCGCGCATCTGCATTCGCCTCTCGCTTCGTCCCTCCCCTCGTCGGCCGCGGCTCTGACTGACCAATCTCGATGTGTGTGTTTGTGTGTGCAGTCAGCCCCTTGGAGACCCGGATTGGCTCACCGGTGACCGCCGCCGCCGCCGGCTCCAAGAGCCAATTAGGTGCTTAATCCACCGCCCGCGCCAACATTTCGCCCGAATCCGCTGCGCCAATCGACAAGTTTGACTCACTGACTGACGCCGTGTTCGTTCCCCACTCTTCTTCTTGTCTTCAGATTTGGACGTGCCGGGGCTGGACGCGGCATCATCCAGGGAGGGGAGCAAGGCCGAGGTGCTGGACACGACCACATCCCCCTCCTCCTCCTCGGCGCAAGGTACTGCAAGCTTATATTGCAAGAAAGTTTAAAATTCAATATAAAACTCAATCTAAAATTCAGCTAAAGTGATCTGAATATAAAAACCCTTGGAGTAAAAATTCAGTCTAAAAGTCAGTTAAAGTTTCAGTTTTAGAGTAATTTTTAGTTTGTAAAACTGAGAAGTGTATTTTTCTATTTTGAAACTTAGTGTAAATATTTTCAATTTTGATGGAAAATCAGTCTAAAAGTCAGTTTAGACTGCATTTAATCAGAAAATGTTGCATCATCATGCAGACATGTATCCCCTACTTCATGGTCCAATCTTTAGTTAGGTAGCAGCACAACTGGCCCAATTTGGTCATGGTTTTAGACCTAACTATTGCAGCTGGATCCATTCACCACATGTGTGCTAAAACCAAACTAGATTGATTAAATAAGCTAGGCATTCTGTTGTAAGTAAGCTAAGATAAACAAAGTGTTTACTTTAAGTAATTATTTACAACAAGAATTGTGTAAGAAAATGACATGCATGCTGTAACATGAACTTGAAGAACTCCTTAGATAGTTTTTTAGTCTCCTTATACAAAGCAAGTTGTAGTTTGAAACCTATTTTTCCTAAGCAGACACTGAAAAATTGCAGATAAGTAGACACTAAAAATTGCAGCCATGTCAAAGTGTCATTTCATTTGGGAGCAGTAACGAACAAGGTCCACCCTTCACTTGACCTCCTTTAGATGCAAGGAGTTAGGAGAACTGAGTGCTAATATTCAGTCTACTTTAGCTAAGCTGTATATACACACCTACTAACTGCAGCTCATAAAATTACTACTTGCTAGCTTAGTAATTGTTTCTATTGCGCACAATCATTTCAGCTTATTTCTCTACGGCAAGGGAGATTTATTAAGATAATAGAATTAGCCTCCAACCATAAAGCAACAACAGTTGCCTTCCAAGTGTAATTGTGCAGTTGATTTGGTGAACTATAAGAAAAGGAAGTGAGTTGAATTACAAAAAAATGGAAGGTGAAATGAAAATAACATTGCTCTATGTGAAAACTGTATGTGCAATCTACAAATGTGAAAAACTGTATATGTTGTCATAGGTGATGTGCTGTCAAAAATTGTATGTGCAATCTCCAGAACAATTATGCTTATGTGAAAATTGTATGTGCAATCTCCAAATGTATCATCATAATGTAGGTGATGTGTTGTGTGATTCTTCATGCTGAGAACTTTAGCTTTTTCAACTTGCTGGACTATATGTTCATTGGTACTACTTGTGATGATTTTGCTGTACTACTTGGGAATTTTGTCAACTTGTGATGCTGCTGCTGTACCCCGAGAGGCCCTTGAGTTTGCCGGAATGCCGATTAACTTCCGTTCCGGCAATTCGGGTACTCCATATGTCCTATTTTCAGGGAAGGTCATGCTGAAATTTTCCGTGAATTTTAGCATGAGTTTGCTAAAAATAGGACATATGGGGTACTTGCGACTAATGCATGGCCCGGGGTATCTTAGTACTTAATTAAGTAGGATCAACTGCCCCTTTATTCTTGCTGCATTAAACACATATGATGAATTCATGTGTGGACAGACGAAAAAGGAACTGCCATAGGTGGCAATAGAGCCAAGTGATTAGGCCCAACTTAGAAATTCTCCTTCCCTTTTCTTGATAGGGTATATTATTAGAAGATACCCATATATATATCAGTCAACCTAGGATACCTCGGCATCGATAAACCCTAAATGATGAAAACTTAACTTAGCATTTAGGGTGCCTCAGCATCGACAAACCCTAAATGATAAAACCTTGGCTTTTAGGGTGCCTCGGTGTCGATCAGAACCTAAATGATGAAAGCTTAGGCTTTTAGGGTGCCTCGGCGTCGACAAACCCTAAATGATAAAACCTTAGCTTTTAGGATGCCTCGAGTGTCGACAAACCCTAAATGATGAGACCATGATAATTCCTCACAAACCCTAAATGATGAGATCTTGTTCCTTGACAATAACCAACTTTTTGACCAAACTTTTTTCCTATTTAGAGCGAAACATGGCCCACAACGATGAGGCCAGCGGTTCGGGCGGCAAGGCATTCTGGGAGCTGTCCCAGGAGATGGAGGAAGAACCTCACCGCTATGAGGACGCCACAGAAGACACTGATCCTGACTACGCAGCCCCTAGTGGCGTCGGGGATGACACCACTGATGGTGCCGCCGAGGATGCCACCACTGATGATGGCAGCACACGCACAGATGGAAGCCAACCGAAGAGGCAATGGAAGGACCGGAGCCCGAATGTGCTCCGCACCGTCAAGGAGGAATTTACGGAAGTGAACTCCAACGGGCATCCAATGGCGCCCAAAGAAATAGTCAAGGGGTACTCGGTTCAGCTCGGGTGCATTCTCCGGAGCACCGTCTCGATCAACACCAAGAACCTAAGGCATAAGGACCGAGGGAATTTGCGCAACCTCCTCTTCACAAAGCTGCATGAACGATACAAGTTCCCCGTTGAATTTGAAAACACACGCCTCTCAGGGAATAAAGTGAACAGTGCCGCCCTCACGACGATGAGCACGGCCCTATCTACTTGGAGAAGCGTGGTGAAGAGAATGATTGACGAAGGTGATAGTTATGAGAAGATCAAGGCGAAAAATCCTTCGATCAGCGAAGATGACTACAAGGAGTTCAAGATCAGGTGCGAGAGCAGCGCAACCTCCGAATCAAGTCAGTGGGGGAAAGAAATGCGGGAGTTGAACTTAGGGGAACACAAACTCGGTCCCGGCGGTTACAGAGTGGCGGAGCCTGTATGGGACAAGGAGGACGCGGAGCATGCCGAGCAAAGCCTACCGCCCCGCTTCAAGAAATACCATGACAAGCAGACCAGGAACTATGTCAGGGCCCGGTACAAGGAGGACCCGGTAACAAAGGAGCTTACCACGGATCCAAAGACCAGGGCGCTTGAGCTTGTTCTGGTAAGGAATACACCCCCGCGTAATTAGCTCCATATGGTTGCATTCTAATTAATGAAGCCAAATTTCTAAATGGTTCACATTCCTTCCGCAGGAGACTGAAAGCAGTAGCGCGGGGTCGTCTCAGAGCACCCCTTGGGACAGCACTCTAAATAGGGCGTTGAACATAATGAAAAACAAGGATAAGCTCAGTAAGCCATTGCCAGCTGGTCGTGTGGCCGGCAAAGGCTTGTCCACAAAATGGTCGTCATACTATAACGCTGGTGGGCGAAAGGAGAGAAAGACCAGCTCAGAAAGCCAGTCGCACGAGGTTCAAGAACTCAAGGCACAAGTGGCGCGGATTCCGGAGATTGTCCAAGAGCAAGTGCAACAACAACTAGGATGGACGCTCACCGCCATTGTGCCTACCTTGATTCAGGGGCTGACGACGTGGATTGCGGGCGGCTAACAGGGGCCGCCCCGGTTCCCAGCTCCACGGCTAGCAACTCGCACAACACGCAGGCGGTGCCATTGGTGTCTCCGGCGGAGGCGGTATTGGTCTCTCCGACGCTGGCACGGGCATTGGAGCTTAATGCACTAGGGTGTACGCCGACCGGCACCTCGGCAGCAAGCGGCCCCTCCGTCAGTTGCACGCCTGCCGTTGGCAGTGCCTCGACATTAGCCGAGCTCGACGCCATCACTGTAACTAATTAAGCCTCTCAGCCGATGACTTCATCTCCTTGCCTTTGACTGGGCATCCCTGATGCCCTATATGTTTTCGCAGGGCGCCGCCGACGTTCCATGCACTCTCCTGCACTTCGTGGGCGGTGAGTTGATCGATGTTGCCAAGCGCAAAATCGTTCAACCGGGCAACCCCGTGTTCCACGATAATCCGATGCCACCCACCGTGTATAGGGTTGAACTGGTTCGGGTGCTGCCAGGCTTCGACGTGTTGTTACCTCCGATTCAACCCGCTGGGGCCGACGAAGATGATGTGATGACCCTCAGTGCCTGCGTAAGCTGGCCCCTGCTTTGGCCAAAGAGCCAGATTCGTTTGGGGGCGAGGGACACCACCCCACAGACAACACCGCCAGTCGTGCCGGCGCCAAGCCATGGCAAGACCGCCGCAACGCTACCGGACATGTCGGACATCCCTATGGCATAGGATCCGAACATGCATATGGCACAGGATCCGGACGACAACGACAACAACGACGGTACATTTACCAACGTCGATAAGTACTTTGTCGAACATGGGTACGGTGACAAATTCTTCGGGCCTCCTTCTCAAGAACCCAACCCTAAAAAAGACGACCGCGATCATGTTGGTACCATGGAGAAACCAAATTGCAACAGGCGTCGTCTAGCGTTCAGTTCTCAGGAGATGCCTCCAGCTGCCGCCTTCACCGAGCCTCAGATAGCCGGGGTGCCAAATATTATCAGCCCCAACACACTCAAGAAGGCGTTCTGTGAGCAGAACTCGATCCCATTACAGCAGAAGAAGAAGGGACGGAAAAGAAAGAGTAACAAGGGTGCCAGCCAGCCAACACCGAGTACGATCCGGTCTCAGGATGGTCCACCTTCACCTAAGGATATCTCGAGGAGGGTGCATGTGGAGGGTAGGCCGATGCTACCGACTAATCTGCTCAATGCTGCAACCGGTGCTATGCGGAGTCTGCATGACAGTGTTCTTTCTTTGGAGAAGCGGCGTCTCTCCGAGAATGATGTGGCATACCCGGTTTTCGTGGCCAAGGTGCTAGAGGGCAAGGGCTTTGTGGATAACGCCATCAGGGGTACAATCATCCTGTGGTTTGATGACATCTTCGCTATGTTTAACCTTCATCCGCTACACTACACCTTCGGTCGGCTATTTTCGCTGAGTATGGAGATGCGGATCATTAGAGACAAGACCCCGGACATTGTGATAGTCGACCCCTTCTACATGCATGCCAAGATCTTGGGCAGCGCTGGGGACCGGCAAGTCACGAGTTCTTACCTCGAAGGCGTCATTCTGGCAAACCCAGATAAGGATAACTTCCTCGTGCCTTACTTTCCCGAGTAAGTCATCCCCTCACCGCCCCGTAACATATGATTTCTTAGATTTCGATCATTCTTTTTTTTCTAACATTCTGTATTTTGTGCAATGACACACATTGCACACTCATCCTCTTAAGCCCAAAATATTCCATGGCCATGTATTTCGTCTCAGACCGTCAGTCAAAGAAAGACTACACAAATATCAAGAAAGTTCTTGTTGATGTTCTCCCCGGCTACGTTAGATCTGGAGGCACCTTCACCAGGCTAGTTCGTAGGTATGGCCAGCACGTGTTCGCCCACACTATGACGTTCCCCTGCGTCAAGCAGCCGCCTGGCGGTCATAAGGATGCCTACTACGCCCTCCATCACATGCGGGTGATCGTACGGGGCCATAATCACCTTCTACTACCAAATAATCTCAAAGATTGGGCCGCAAGATTGTCGGTAATCCAAGACGCGGACATCAGACAAGAATTCTTTCGCATCTAGTCGGAGTTTGCAGAAACCATCCATCAAGATGTCCTTCATACCTCGGGGCAGTTCTACCTCAGATATCAACCGTCCAACAGTGAGATAGACACAACGCTACAAATGCAGGCTGACAACGCCCGCGATTTCATGACCATCACGAGAGATGGCGGCTTCATCCATGCTCCGGCCCCTGAGTCGAGTCGAAAGTAGTGATGCTATGTGTAGTTCTGAAACATCGATTGGCTCATGTTGTAATTAAACTTTAATGAACGTGTATGTCTCTTTGGTTTGGACAGTCGTTGAACTTATATGTAATCGATGCTATTTATTAGTAGGACCATGAATCCTGCTATTAATGTGTTGCTTTTCTCTTTCGATACTTTTGTTGCATACTTATATATTGCTTATGTATTGTCTGTGAATTGTTACTAACGTTTTGTTTGGCTAGTGCATAGAGATGTCGTCGCATGTCGTGTACAACGGTAAGGTTCCTGGAGTCTACGATGACTGGGAGGAGTGTCGGAGACAGGTTCACCATTTCAGCGGTAACAGTTACAAAGGGTACACCACTAGGGCAGAGGCGGAAGTTAGATACACGCACTATCTAGTGGGAGAGAGGAGAGAGCGGAGGAGGAACCGGATGAAGACCAGTTTCATCGCGATGATGCTAATCATTCATGACCGCAGCTCTCTTCTATGTGATGGTAGTTTAGATGATCGATATCGACTTGTAATGTGAAGACAAACTCGCCACTCGCGGTTTCGAGACTTGTAATGTTCTAACTTTGTTCAGTATTTTAAATTCGGAGACTAATATGATGAATTGTATTCGGAGACTAATCTTCTATTGTATTCGATAAATCTGTTGTTTATATATTGTGATCTCTATATTCTATCCAATAATATATTTTGTAACCTGTGAAAATATCAGAAACGAAAAAAAATCCCTAATATTCATACTAGTGGCGCACCACTCAGAACACTAATGGCACACTTCAAAAAGGACTCTAATGGCGCATCATGCACTAGTGCGCCATTAGTATGCCAAAGCACATGGGTAAATATGGCCCCCTGTGAGGCATACTAATGGCGCACCGTGGGCTATACTAATGGCGCATTGCATGGTGCGCCATTAGTATACCAGATACTAATGGCGCACCAGTGGTGTGCCATTACTAAAAAAAATCTAATGGCATGGTGCTAGTGGCGCACCTGTAGTGCGCCATTAGTAGGCAAAACAGGTGCGCCACTAGTAGGCCTTTTCCTAGTAGTGATATCCTCCCTCTCTTTCTCTATTTGCCTCTTTTTGCCCGTTCCTCATTTGCTTGTGTGTTGGATTGCTTGATTGTCACGATGGCTCAAGATAACACTAAATTGTGTGACTTTACTAATACGAACAACAATGATTTTATTAGCACTCCGATTGCTCCTCTTACCGATGCTCAATCTTGTGAAATTAATGTTGCCTTGCTGAATCTTGTCATGAAAGATCCATTTTCCGGCCTTTCTAGTGAAGATGCCGCTACCCATCTAAATAGCTTCGTTGATTTGTGTGATATGCAAAAGAAGAAAGATGTGGACAATGATATTGTTAAATTGAAGTTATTTCCTTTTTCGCTTAGAGATCGTGCTAAAGCTTGGTTTTCGTCTTTTCCTAAAAATAGTATTGATTCTTGGAATAAGTGCAAAGATGCTTTTATCTCTAAGTATTTTCCTCCCGCTAAGATCATCTCTCTTAGAAACGATATTATGAATTTTAAGCAACTTGATCATGAACATGTTGCACAAGCTTGGGAGAGGATGAAATTAATGATACGTAATTGCCCTACGCATGGTTTGAATTTGTGGATGATTATACAAAAATTTTATGCCGGATTGAATTTTGCTTCTAGAAATCTTTTATATTCGGCCGCGGGAGGCACTTTTATGGAAATCACTTTAGGAGAAGCTACTAAACTCCTAGATAATATTATGGTTAATTATTCTCAATGGCATACTGAAAGATCTACTAATAAGAAAGTGCATGCGATAGAAGAAATTAATGTTTTGAGTAGAAAGATGGATGAAATTATGAAATTATTTGCTAATAAAAATGTTTCTTCTGATCCTAACGATATGCCTTTGTCTACTTTGATTGAGAATAATAATGAATCTATGGATGTGAATTTTTTTTGGTAGGAATTTTTTTGGTAACAACGCGTATAGAGGAAACTTTAATCCTAGGCCTTATCGTAGCAATTCCTCTAATAATTATGATAATTCCTACAACAATTCTTATGCAAATTATAATAAGATGCCCTCTGATTTTGAATCTAATATTAAATAATTTATTACTTTGCGAAACAATTTCAATGCTTTGCTTGAAGAGAAATTGCTTAAAGTTGATGATTTGGCTAGGAACGTTGATAGAATTTCTCTTGATGTTGATTCTTTAAAACTTAGATCTATTCCTCCTAAGCATGATATCAATGAGTCTCTCAAAGCCATGAGCGCTAGGATGCGTGCTAAGAAAGATTCCTATATAAGAGCGTGTTCTTCTAGTTTCCATGATAATAAAGATGAAGATCTAAAAGTTATTGATGTGTCCCCTATTAAATCTTTGTTTTGAAATATGAATCTTGATAATGATGGGACTGAATATGATCCACATTTACCTAGAAGGCGTTCCAAAAAAATCGGAGTTTTTAGATCTTGATGCTAAATTTGATAAAAGTGGGATTGAAGCGATCAAAACTCTAGATGTTAATGAACCCTACTATTTTGGATTTCAAGGAATTTAATTATGATAATTGATCTTTGATAGATTGTATTTCCTTGTTGCAATACGTGCTAAATTCTCCCCATGCTTATAGTCAAAATAAAGCTTTTACCAAACATATCGTTGATGCTTTGATGCAATCTTATGAAGAAAAACTTGAGATGGAAGTTTCTATCCCTAGAAAACTTTATGATGAGTGGGAACCAACTATTAAAATTAAAATTAAAGATCATGAATTCTATGCTTTGTGTGATTTGGGTGCTAGTATTTCCATGATTCCAAAAGAATTTGTGTGATTCCGTGATTTTGATGATTGCTCTCTAAACTTGCACCTGGCGGATTCCACTCTTAAGAAACCTATGGGAAGAATTAATGATGTCCTTATTGTTGCAAATAGGAACTATGTGCCTGTAGATTTTATTGTTCTTGACATAGATTGCAATCCTTCATGTCCTATTATTCTTGGTAGACATTTCCTTAGAACGATTGGTGCAATTATTGATATGAAGGAAGGAAATATTTGATTCCAATTTTCGTTAAGGAAAGACATGGAACACTTCACTATAAAGAAAATTAAATTACCTTATGAATCTATTATCAGATCCATATGGATTGCCTACCAAAGATGGCAATACCTATATTTATCCTTGCTTTTTATGCCTAGCTAGGGGCGTTAAATGATAGCGCTTATTGGGAGGCAACCCAATTTTATTTTTATTCCTTGCTTTTTGATCCTGTTTAGTAATAAATAATTTATCTAGCATCTGTTTTGGTTGTGGTTTTTTTTGCGTTTAATTAGTGTTTATACCAAGTAGAACCGTTGGGAAGACTTGGGGAAAGTCTTGTTAATCTTGCTGTAAATGTAAAAAAACAGAAACTTTAGCGCTCACGAGAACTGCTGCAATTTTTATTTGGAAAGTGATATTTAGTTAATTAATTTTGAAGATGATTAATATATAAATTACTTACGTACAGCAATTTATTTTAGAATTTTTGGGGTTCCAGATCATGCGCTAGATACAGATTACTACAGACTGTTATGTTTTTGACAGATTCTGTTTTTCATGTGTTGTTTGCTTATTTTGATGAATTTATGGCTAGTAAAATAATTTATAAACCATAGAGAAGTTGGAATATAGTAGGTTTAACACCAATATAAATAAATAATGAGTTCATTATAGTACCTTGAAGTGGTCTTTTGTTTTCTTTCGCTAACGGAGCTCACGATATTTTCTACTTTAAGTTTTGTGTTGTGAAGTTTTCAAGTTTTGGGTAAGGATTTGATGGATTAGGGAACAAGGAGTGGAAAGAGCCTAAGCTTGGGGATGCCCATGGCACCCCCAAGATAATCTAAGGACACCGAAAAGCCAAAGCTTGGGGATGCCCCGGAAGGCATCCCCTCTTTCGTCTACTTCCATCAGTAACTTTACTTGTATGATTTGAGTATTTGATTTTTAGTTTACCACAATCATCTTTGCTGTACACACCTTTTGAGAGAGAGACATGATTCAGAAATTATTAGTATACTCTATGTGCTTCACTTATATCTTTTGTTATATAGTTTTGCTCTAGTACTTCACTTATATCTTTTAGAGCACGGTGGTGGATTTGTTTTATAGAAACTATTGATCTCTCATGCTTCACTTAGATTATTTTGAGAGTCTTAAATAGCATGGTAATTTTCTTAAATAATCCTAATATGCTAGGTATTCAAGATTAGTAAAAACTTTCTTATGAGTGTTTTGAATACTAAGAGAAGTTGGATGCTTGATGATTGTTTTGAGATATGGAGGTAGTGATATTAAAGTTGTGCTAGTTGAGTATTTGTGAATTTGAGAAATACTTGTGTTGAAGTTTGCAAGTCCCGTATCATGCACGTATGGTAAACGTTATGTAACAAATTTGAAACATGAGGTGTTCTTTGATTGTCGTCCTTATGAGTGGCGGTCGGGGACGAGCGATGGTCTTTTCCTACCAATCTATCCCCCTAGGAGCATGCGCGTAGTGCTTGGTTTTTGATGACTTGTAGATTTTTGCAATAAGTATGTGAGTTCTTTATGACTAATGTTGAGTCCATGGATTATACGCACTCACACGTTTCCATCATTGCTAGCCTCTTCGGTACCGTGCATTGCCCTTTCTCACATTGAGAGTTGGTGCAAACTTCACAGGTGCATCCAAACCCCGTGATATGATACGCTCTGTCACACATAAACCTCCTTATATGTTTCTCAAAATAGCCACCATACCTACCTATTATGGCATTTCCATAGCCATTCCGAGATATATTGCCATGCAACTTTCCACCATCCCGTTTATCATGACACATTCATCATTGTCATATTGTTTAGCATGATCATGTAGTTGACATAGTATTTGTGGCAAAGCCACCGTTCATAATTCTTTCATACATGTCACTCTTGGTTCATTGCATATCCCGGTACACCGCCGGAGACATTCATATAGAGTCATACCTTGTTCTAGTATCGAGTTGTAATCATTGAGTTGTAAATAAATAGAAGTGTGATGATCATCATTTAATAGAGCATTGTCCCAATAAAAAAAGAGAGAAAGGCCAAAAAAAGAGAAATGAAAAGGGACAATGCTACTATCTTTTTTCCACACTTGTGCTTCAAAGTAGCACCATGATCTTCACGATAGAGAGTCTCTTGTTTTGTCACTTTCATATAATAGTGGGAATTTTTCATTATAGAACTCGGCTTGTATATTCCCACAATGGGCCTCCTCAAGTGCCCTAGGTCTTCATGAGCAAGCAAGTTGGATGCACACCCACTAGTTTCTTTTGTTGAGCTTTCATACATTTATAGCTCTAGTGCATCCATTGCATGGCAATCCCTACTCCATGCATTAAAATCAATCGACGGGCATCTCCATGGCCCATTGATTAGCCTCGTTGATTTGAGACTTTCTCCTTTTTTGTCTTCTCCACATAACCCCCATCATTACACTCTATTCCACCCATAGTGCTATATACATGGCTCACGCTCATGTATTGCGTGAAGGTTTATAAAGTTTGAGATTACTAAAGTATGAAACAATTGCTTGGCTTGTCATCAGGGATGTGCATGATGAGAGCATTCCTGTGTGACAAAAATGGAGCATGACTAAACTATATGATTTTCTAGGGATGAACTTTCTTTGGCCATGTTATTTTGAGAAGACATAATTGCTTAGTTAGTATGCTTGAAGTATTATTATATCTATGTCAATATTAAACTTTTATCTTGAATCTTTCGGATCTGAATATTCATGCCACATTTAAGAAGAATTACATTGAAATTATGCCTAGTAGCATTCCACATCAAAAATTCTCTTTTTACCATTTACCTACTCAAGGACGAGCAGGAATTAAGCTTGGGGATGCTTGATACGTCTCCAACGTATCTATAATTTTTGATTGCTCCATGCTATATTATCTTATGTTTTGGACATTATTGGCCTTTATTATTCACTTTTATATTATTTTTGGGACTAACCTATTAACCGGATGCCCAGCCCAAAATTGTTGTTTTTTGCCTATTTCAGAGTTTCGCAGAAAAAGAATATCAAACGGAGTCCAAACGGAATGAAACCTTCGGGAACGTGATTTTTGGAACGAACAAGATCCAGGAGACTTGGACCCTACGTCAAGGAACCAACAGGGAAGCCACGAGGTAGGGGGCGCGCCTACCCCCCCCCCCCCCCCCAAGGCGCGCCCTCCACCCTCGTGGGCCCCCTGTTGCTCCACCGACGTACTCCTTCCTCCTATATGTACCTATGTTCCCCCAAACGATCAAAAACGGAGCCAAGACCCTAATTCCACCGCCTAACTTTCTGTATCCATGAGATCCCATCTTGGGGCCTGTTCCGGAGCTCCGCCGGAGCGGGCATCGATCACGGAGGGCTTCTACATCAACACCATAGCCCTTCCGATGAAGTGTGAGTAGTTTACCTCAGACCTTCGAGTCCATAGTTATTAGCTAGATGGCTTCTTCTCTCTTTTTGGATCTCAATACAATGATCTCCACCTCTCTTATGGAGATATTCGATGTAATCTTATTTTGCGGTGTGTTTATTGAGACTGATGAATTGTGGGTTTATGATCAAGTTTATCTATGAACAATATTTGAATCTTCTCTGAATTCTTTTATGTATGATTGGTTATCTTTGCAAGTCTCTTCGAATTATCAGTTTGGTTTGGCCACTAGATTGATCTTTCTTGCAATGGGAGAAGTGCTTAGCTTTGGGTTCAATCTTGCAGTGTCCTTTCCCAGTGACAGTAGAGGCAGCAAGACACGTATTGTATTGTTGCCATCGAGGATAACAAGATGGGTTTTTTATCATATTGCATGAATTTATCCCTCTACATCATGTCATCTTGCTTAAGGCGTCACTCTGTTCTTATGAACTTAATACTCTAGATGCATGCTGGATAGCGGTTGATGTGTGGAGTAATAGTAGTAGATGCAGGCAGGAGTCGGTCTACTTGTCTCAGATGTGATGCCTATATACATGATCATACCTAGATATTCTCATAACTATGCTCAATTCTGTCAATTGCTCAACAGTAATTTGTTCACCCACCGTAAAATACTTATGCTCTTGAGAGAAGCCACTAGTGAAACCTATGGCCCCCGGGTCTATCTTCCATCATATTAATCTTCCAACACTTAGTTATTTTCATTGCCTTTTATTTTACTTTACATCTTTATCGTAAAAATACCAAAAACATTATCTTATCATATCTATCAGATCTCACTATCATAAGTGACCGTGTAGGGATTGACAACCCCTTATCACGTTGGTTGCGAGGATTTATTAGTTTTGTGTAGGTACGAGGGACTCGCGCGTAGCCTCCTACTGGATTGATACCTTGGTTCTCAAAAACTGAGGGAAATACTTACGCTACTTTGCAACATCACCCTTTCCTCTTCAAGGGAAAACCAACGCAATGCTCAAGACATAGCAATAAGCTCTTAGGTTTTCTGGTGTCTAACAGGGGCATCGAGGCTAATCCGGAGAAGATCAAGGCCATCACTTCTCTGACTAAACTGGCGTGTATCAATGACTTTCAACGTCTGGCGGTTCGTATTGCGGTGCTGAGCCGGTTCATAAGCCGGTTAGGAGAGAAGGTATCCCTCCATATCAGATGATGAAGAAGACAAATAATTTTGTCTTGAGTGATGCTGCTAATGCGGCATTTGATGATTTGAAAAAACAGTTGGAAGAACCGCCGGTTCTTGCCGGTTCTTGAAAAAACAGATAAATAGCCATTGTTGTTATATGTGGATGCCAATGCCCGGGCTGTCATTGTAGCTATTGTGGTGGAACGGAAAGAGACAGGCAAGGAATATCTGGTTCAACGGCCGGTTTATTACATCAGTGAGGTGCTTATTGAGTCCAAACAGAGATATCTGCACTGGCAGAAGCTTGCATACGGGGTTTTTATGGCCAGCCGAAAGCTTAAACATTATTTCCAGGGTCATCCCATCACCATGGTTAGCTCCGCTCCTTTGGGAGATATCATCCAAAACAGGGAAGCAACTGGCCGGATCGCTAAGTGGGCTATTGAGCTTGGACCTCATGGTTTAAAGTATGTACCTCATATGGCTCTCAAGTCCCAAGCACTGGTAGATTTCATCAATGATTGGATAGAGTTGCAAGTGCCGGAGGAAAAGCCAGATAACACGTATTGAACTATTCACTTTGATGGGTCCAGGCAATTGGAGGGATCGGGGGCTGGAGTTGTGCTTGCTTCTCCTCGAGGTGATAAATTTTGCTATGTTCTCCGTTTAATGTTCCTTTGCACTAACAATGCAGTTGAATATGAGGCCTTGCTTCACGGTCTTCGGATGGCTAAGGAGATGAACTTAAGCTGGGTAAGGTGCTTTGCTGACTCAGATTTGGTGGCTCAACAGGTCTCTGGTACTTGGGATTCCAAGGATCCACTCATGGCGGCTTATCAACTAGAAGTGGATGTTATTGCTGGTCACTTCAAGGGTTATCAAGTTGAGCATGTTGACCATAGAAATAATGAACCAGCTGACACTTTAAGCCATTTGGGTTCTCAACGTAAACCGGTGCCCCATAATGTTTTTCTTGACGTCCTTCATAACCCGTCGTTCAAGTTATCCACAGAGGAGGATTTGGCTATTCCTGACCCGGAGGCTCAGTTGGTAGCGGCTCTTCATGTTATCCCTGATTGGACAATTCCCTATTTGGCATATATGACCCGGGGCGAGTTACCTGAGGATGAGATTTTGGCCAGGCAAGTAATCCGGTGGTCCAAGTCAATGACTATTGTCAACAGAGAGTTGCATCATTCCAGTGTCACAGGGGCGTTTCAGCGCTGCATGTCTCCTGAAGAAGGTTGTGAGATTCTACATGAGATCCACGAAGGAGATTGTGGTCATCATGCCGGTTCAAAATATTTGGTAGCCAAAGGTTCTCGTCACGGTTTTTACTGGCCGATGGCTCATGTTGATGCTGAGGACTTGGTCAGAAGGTGTGACGGTTGTCAGAAGTTTGCACGTCGAGCTCATGTTCCAGCTCAGGAGTCGACGATGATTCCAATTACTTGGCCGTTCGCAATTTAGGGGCTTGATATGGTTGGGCCCTTTAAGATATCCAAGGACAAGAAGACTCACCTCTTGGTGGCAGTTGACAAGTTTACTAAATGGGTAGGTGCATAGCCAGTGAGTAAGTGTGATGCAGCAACAGCGGTGCAATTCATGAAGAGGGTGATCTTCCGCTTTGGCTTTCCACATGGCATTATAGAAGACAATGGCACTAACCTCTCCAAGGGAGCTATGGAAAATATTTGTCAACATGAGCATATCCAGCTTGATGTATCATCAGTGGCTTACCCCCAGTCTAATGGTCAAGCTGAGAGAGCCAATCAAGAGATTTTGAGAGGTATCAAACCCCAGCTTATGGTTCCCCTCCAGAGGATGCTGGGTTGTTGGGTAGAGGAGTTACCTTCCGTGTTATGGAGTATTAATACCACCCCAACGGGTCTACGGGTTACACGCCTTTCTTCATGGTTTATGGAGCAGAGGCGGTTCTCCCTAGTGACACCCGTCATGACTCGCCCCGCGTGGCGGCTTATGTTGAAGATGACAATGAAAAAGCTCGTCAGGAAGCACTTGACCTATTAGATGAAGAGCGTGACATCGCAGCGGCTCGTTCTACGATTTACCAGCAAGATCTACGCCGTTACCACAGCCGCCGCGTTAAAACCAGAACCTTTCCAGAAGGCGATCTGGTGCTCCAGCTCATCCAGGATCAGACTGATATGCACAAGTTATCCTCACCTTGGGAAGGACCCTTTGTGGTTAGCAAGAATATAAACAACGGGTCATATTACCTTATTGATGTTTGAGACCACAAGGACTCACGCATGTCGGAGGAGGAGACCCGCTGGCCCTGGAATATTGCTCAGCTTAGGCCATACTACACTTGAGCCACAGGCTATCCTTATGTACATATTTAGACAATGTATATATTATGATTGATATAATAAACCGGCATCCTTGCTAAAGCGGGGCTTCTGTCATTCTCATATATGAGTTTTTGGTTACCAGGGGCTTCCGGCTTAGGCATGAAGTTATGATTTCCCCTTGAACCGGCTATAAGCCAATAAAAAAACTTAGGGGCTTGTTAACCAAGTTAAAGGGACCAAAGAGAGTCTGTTGTCAAGACACAGCTCAAACATAGGTACCCCTTGGGCACAGCCCACATAATCACTTGGGGGCTTGGTCGTATTCGAACCATAGCTAACACCTCTTGATTGGCGTAAGGCCACCAGGGAAATCACTTGGGGGCTTGGTCGTATTCAAACCATAGCTAACACCTCTTGATTGGCGTAAGGCCACTAGGGAAATCACTTGGGGGCTTGGTCATATTCGAACCATAGCTAACACCTCTTGATTGGCGTAAGGCAACCAGGAAAATCACTTGGGGGCTTGGTCATATTCGAACCATAGCTTATACCCTCTTGATCGGCGCAAAGCCACATTCATGACTACTTAACCCCCCTTGATTTTTTTGGTTTGTTGCATGCGGCTTATCATACTTTATGATTATAATGAACCGGAGTTTATTAGCCCGACCCAGTTTATTTCGTAAACCGGCAACATAACTACCAATGTTCAACAACTATGATCAAAATATCACAAGTATACCACATGCTCAATTTTACGGTTATTCTTAAGTCCGGCCTTGGTTATAAACTATGTTATTGGACATGATAACCTGTCTAGCGGTAAACCTCCAAGACACCCTTTTTTCTAAATTATTGTATGCAGGAGCAGATTTCATATTGCCAAACACCATGAGCAAATATAAGCACAGCTTAACATGACAGATTACCCGTGTCCTGCAACAACTATATGCACGATGGCATAAAAGATAAAGAGTTTTCACTAGCCTATTAGAAGGCGGTTTGATGCCCATAAGAATAATTGTTTTCAAAACAAGTCATGCAGAAGGAAGAAGCTAAATCGGCTACCGGTTTATGAATCTGGCCCGGGTTGGCTTGAAGGTTGTGGATCATCTTGCGTCGGTTCACCTTCTTCTTCTCTACCCAGTTGCTGGAAGTCAGTGGTTGACCAATCGATCCCAGTTAAGGCATTGAATACAGCTTCATCACTTATAAGTGAGGAGGGATCAACGCCAGGAGCATAAGTATGCTTACGGATTGGCAGAATAAGATTCGGAGCATTGCAACTTGGCGGATTAACTTTCTTGTTGTTGGCATCATAAATCGACGGATAATGTGACAAATCAGTTTCATCAGCTAATTTGCTAGCCAATGGACGCATTTCCCTTGTCAAAGCTCTAAGGTCATCATTATCAAAATCTGACTCGTCTTCTTTTATGCTCGGCAAGCCATTTCCAATATCGGCCGGGTCAAGATGAGATATCCAGGGTTTGGCCCGAGTTAAAGCCGTAAGAGCACCCGCCCTGGCAGCTGATTTCTTTAGTTCCTCAATCCGAGCACGCATCACAGCTAGCCTTACCAACGTATCCTTGATCAAGGTTGGGGCGGTTTATTATGGGAGGCCGTGCAGATGACCCGTTGTACGCCGGTATATAGTTGTCCTATAAATGTATAGGCAGCTTTCAAGCTTTGACGCATGTCCGAGCCAAGATGAGCAACGCGACTCCCTGCACGGTTAGAAAACATTGGTAAACCGACAGTGTATTTAAGAATACATGTTTATGGTTTGTGAAGGTGAATATTTACCAAAGACATCAGTAGTCATGGCAATTATTTGCCGTTTCAATCCAGTTAACTCCTCTATTACCGGGTTAAGGGCCACTTCAGCGTCTTCAGCCCTCTTCAACAGAGTGGTTTTCTCTGTATCCCAGCTTGCCCGTTCACTCTTAAAGCTCTCCTTCAGTTTTTCCATGGCTGCTAAAGCGTTGGTCAGCTTTTCTTTGGCTTTGGAAGTCTCGACATGTTGAGTGTTGATATTTTCGTGAAGGTCGGTGACTTGGGTTTCTTTTTTGCTAAGCTCAGCCTGCAAGAGATATGCAATTTGTGAGTTGGCAGTATATATTTGAAGTCCCAAGCGCATGACAATTCATACACTTGCCACTTGGGGGCTAATGTCTATTTCTTCTTCTCCAAAATTATTACAAAGTCCCAAGCACATGACAAGTCATATACTTGGCACTTGGGGACTAATGCATATTTGCTCAAGTTAAGGACTATGGATTTTTCTTCTATCAATTAGTATGGTGGTTCATCGATTTACAAAAGTGTTCAATGAATTCTTGAGGCTTATAGTATAAAGGCCCGGTTCATCTTGAAAGATAAACCGGCCCTTGGAGGCTACACAGGCAAAGTTGAAGTATTCTCAAAAAGTCCCGGTTCATGTATTAATATTATAAACCGGCCCTTGGGGGCTACTGGAGTTGGTATCCTAAACCGGTCATAAGAGAAGAGTAAGTATGCAGAGATCAGCAGCGTTTACCTCATATCGCTCCTTCATCATGTTTAGTAAACCGGCTTCATAATCACGACTGGTGTAGAGTCGGTTTAAGAACCCAGAATGAATATCTTGGGCGTTGAGATGGGCATAACTTTCCAGATCCACCTTCCACTTGCCCTTATCTATAGCAGAAAATTCTTCCTTGGCGCTATGGTTTGATAGAGCAGTGGGGTTTCCTAGAGCCGTATAGCTGACACCAGTAACGACAACATCGTCCGTTTTATCGTCAGCAGCTTTGGTTGGGCTTGGCGGTTTATCATCATGAGCCATCGGATCAATTTCCACTTGCTCAACAAAGGTTTCATGATCTTGTGGTGGCGGATCATCAAGAAAAGCATCAGTATTTGGTTCAGATGGTTCTGGAGTTTTTTCCGGATCAGCTGTCGTGTCATCATCAGCCAGTTTATTCAACTTGGCCTTTTTGCTAGGTCTAGCCGTGGCTCTGAAAGGGATGAACATAAAGGTTAGTAAGCAAACATAAGGTGTAAAGGGTCAGTTTAATATACTCACCCAGGAACAATTTTGAGAGGTGGAAGTTGTGTCCCCGTGGACTCACCAGAAGATGAATGAGAGGTTTCCTGATAATTTGAATCAGACGGATTAAGAGGTAGACGGAAATAACCCGCCTTGGGATAAGATGTGTCAGAAATAGGAGAGACCTCTAGGCGGCATTTACGAACTGGTGTGTTCGGTAAACCGGACGAAGTGACCACATGACCGCTATGCCGGGTTCTGCAATGAGCTTCATGTTTCTGTTTCTTAAAAATAAAGTTCGGATCCAAGTGAGCTAGGGGGTGAGAAAATTTTACTTTCCGGATTGCTTGTCGGGTTCTCTGCATGGGCAGAGAGTCTGAACCGGATGAGAGAGTAATTACCTCAACGTCACTCGCATGGCTGGCTTCCACGTCATCCTGATAACAGCCATTGTCAATGAGGTGCATGAATAAAGAGCCAAGTGAATCAAGTTCTACCTATGACTCCGGATCATCATTGTTAATGATTAAATCGGAAGAGTCGGCCGTCTTCTTCTTGGCAGATTTCTTCGTGACCTTGGTCTTGGCGCGGGGCGTTTTAGCCGCTTTATCTTGAGTTTTCCTCTTCCAGAATGGATCATCGCCCTGTTAAAAATCAGAAAAGGTCATAAGGGACTATTAAAAATACGGATTAAGACAGGAGTTAAGTCATTCTTACAGCTGGCGGTTTATTTGTAACACAGAAAGGATTAAGTCCCGTTTTACTACAGTCAGCTACCGGTTCATCCAACATCTTCTTGACAGATTCAATAATTTCAGCATCAGTTAGCTGAATATCAATGTGCCGTTGAGGGTCTTTTACGTCCCCTGTGTACTCGCACATTAAACCGGGGCGATGACTTAAGGGTAAAATGCTCCAAGAAACCCAGCAACGAACAAAATCAATGCCTATCAAACCGTTTGCCACAAAGGCTCTGAGCTTCGAAAGCTGTGGGGCATATTTCGCCCGTTCCTTTGCGCTGCATGTTTGAGAGAGTGGGTGTGTACTGGTGAGACGATGAGCACGGTAACCTGGTAGAGGATTTTCATCAGTAGGTGAGGTGTCTTTGCAATAGAACCAAGTATGATTCCAATCCTTGGGGTGACTGTGATGCTTGGCGTGAGGAAAGCTGACATCTTTTCTTTTCTGAATTGACACCCCACCAAGTTCAGAATTGGGCCCATAAGTAAACTTAGTACGGCGGTTTAAGTAGAAGAAATCTCTAAATAGCTCGATTGTGGGCTCTTCTTGCAAGTAAGCTTCGCAAAAAACTTGAAAGTTGCAAATATTGGACACAGAGTTAGGTCTGATATCTTGAGGGTGGAGTTGGAAATAATGAAGTACATCACGGAATTTTTTTGATCTGGGAGGTTTAAACCCGCGGCTCAGATGATCAACAAACACAATCACTTCACCATCCTTGGGCTTAGGAGGATTTTCTGGACTGGGGGCCCTCCAATGGATCTCATTCTTTTTTGATAAAGCGCCAGTTGCAACACGTCTGTTCAGTTCTTCTTATGTAATCCAGGACGGAACCCCGTTTCTAGCATAAAACAACTTGGCCATTTTTTCGGCAACCTGAATGAAGATTTGTGCCGGTTTAAGATTTATGGTTAATCCGTCAAAGGTTAAAGGGCAGAAATTGTTCAAGCATGCAAGTACGGTAAACCGGAGACTGAGGTTATCAATTTACAGAAATGAGCAAGTGGCATTTTAGAGGGGACTAATGGCATATGATAGGTTATTTTCTAAAAGATAAACCGCCTACACGGACAATGAGAGTATAGATCTGAAGCCAAGAAATGACTAAGTGATGAAGAACAAGTTTCACATTATAATTTCTGATCTACTGCATGTCAGGAAAAGGAAAATATTTAGACCTAAAGGTTGGTACTTGAGAAGTTCATGAAGTTCCAGATCGGGCTTTTATACACAAAAGAGATGATATGATGGCAAAAGAAGGACTATCATTGCTACCGCATAAGGATACATCAAGTTTGGAATCTATCATGTATACTATGGTGAAGAACAGTGGAAGAACATCACGGAACTTCCATGAGCCCGTGCGAACCCTAAACGGATCTATAAAGGAGAGGAAGAAGAACTAACCGAAACTGTTGAATGGCGGAGGTGCGTGAGCAAGGTCTGCTTTGAACAGGTCGATGCAGAGGCGAAGTTCAATGGCGGCGGTGGAGCTCGAGCGCTGGGGCGACGCGAGGAGGACGATGAGACGAATAGGCATGGGGGAGGAAAATGAAAGGGACCCCCTGTCCTATTTATAAGGAAAATGGATAAGTGGCAAGCACGGGAATCGAGGAGGTCAAAAAATGGATCTGTTGATGTATAGACGCCTCGATTTTCGGAGTTTCATTAAAAGAAAAGGAGGCATATCAAAGGATTTGGGCTCTGTATAAAGGTAGTGGCAGGTGACGTCACAACGGATTACCAAGATTCAAGAAGATGACATCATGGCGAGTTACAAGTTAGGGAAGGTAATGAAGAAGGGATTTTTTCTAAGTATTGAAGATTGATATGAACAGGTTTGAATCAAACTGGGGCCTAATGTTGGGGATATAACTATTGAGTATAAACCTCCCTGGAGGGGCCGGGTTATGCCCATAGTGAAGCACCTGTATTGAATCCCATGAAGACATAAAGGGTGGCGCTTTAATAAGGAAACGTAATAACAAGACCCAGGGCCTAAAGACGGGTTAGAGCCCATAGATGTAAACCGCCATAAGGTGTATGACTTGTATTGTATGTTAGACTAGGCTTTTACCTTCATTGTAAGGGGCCGAACCAGTATAAACTCCTCGTGTCCTTTGTCCTGATTAACCCCTTTAAGTCAACCTCAATGCGATGGCTCCACGACTAAGCCCTCACACTAGGACATCTGCCGTGACAATCCCACGATAGTGGGGGCGCGCCTCCCTACCTCGTGGCCTCCTCGCTTCTTTCTTGACGTAAACTACAAGTCTCCTGGATCACATTTATTCCAAAAATAACTCACTCAAAGGTTTCATTCCGTTTGATATTCCTTTTCTGCGAAACACTGAAATAGGAAAAAAACAGCAATTTGCACTGGGCCTTTGGTTAGTAGGCTAGTCCCAAAAATAATATAAAAAGATATAATAAAGCCCATTAAGCATCCAAAACAGGTAATATAATAGCATGGAACAATAAAAAATTATAGATACATTGGAGACGTATCAAGCATCCCCAAGCTTAATTCTTGCTCGTCCTCGAGTAGGTAAATGATAAAACATAATTTTTGATGTGGAATTCTACCTAGCATAATTTTCAATGTAATTTTCTTTATTGTGGCATGAATGTTCAGATCTGAAAGATTCAATACAAAAGTTTAGTATTGACATAAAAATAAAAATACTTCAAGCATACTAACAAAGCAATCATGTCTTCTCAAAATAACATGGCCAAAGAGAGTTACCCTAGAAAATCATATAGTCAGGCTATGCTCCATCTTCACCACACAAAATATTTAAATCATGCACAACCCTGATGACAAGCCAAGCAATTGTTTCATAATTTTGATGTTCTCAAACTTTTTTAATCTTCACGCAATACATGAGCGTGAGCCATGGACATAGCACTATAGGTGGAATAGAATGGTGGTTGTGGAGAAGACAAAAAGGAGAAGATAGTCTCACGTCAACTAGGCGTATCAACGGGCTATGAAGATGCCCATCAATAGATATCAATGTGAGTGAGTAGGGATTGCCATGCAACGGATGCACTAGAGCTATAAGTGTATGAAAGCTCAACAAAAGAACTAAGTGGGTCTGCATCCAACTTGCTTACTCACGAAGACCTAGGGCATTCTGAGGAAGCCCATCATTCGAATATACAAGCCAAGTTCTATAATGTAAAATCCCACTAGTATATGCAAGTGACAACATAGAAGACTCTCTATCATGAAGATCATGGTGCTACTTTGAAGCACAAGTGTGGTAAAAGCATAGTAGCATTGTCCCTTCTCTCTTTTTCTCTCATTTTTTTCTTTTTTTGGGGCCTTCTCTTTTTTATGGCCTTTCTCCTTTTTTCCATCCGGAGTCTCATCCCGACTTGTGGGGGAATCATAGTCTCTATCATCCTTTCCTCACATGGGACAATGCTCTAATAATGATGATCATCACACTTTTATTTACTTACAACTCGATACTTAGAACAAAATATGACTCTATGTGAATGCCTCCGGCGGTGTACTGGGATGTGCAATGACTCATGAGTGACATGTATGAAAGAATTATAAAGGTGGCTTTGCCACAAATACGATGTCAACTACATGATCATGCAAAGCAAAATGACAATGATGAAGCGTGTCATAACAAACGGAACGATGGTAAGTTGCAAGGTAATATATCTCGGAATGGCTATGGAAATGCCATAATAGGTAGGTATGGTGGCTGTTTTGAGGAAGGTATATGATGGGTTTATGGTACCGGCGAAAGTTGTGCGGTACTATAGAGGCTAGCAATGGTGGAAGGGTGAGAGTGCGCATAATCCATGGACTCAACATTAGTCATAAAGAACTCACATAATTATTGCAAAAATCTATTAGTTATTGAAACAAAGTACTATGCACATGATCCTAGGGGGATAAATTAGTTGGAAAAGACCATCGCTCGTCCCCGACCGCCACTCATAAAGAAGACAATCAATAAATAAATCATGCTCCGACTTCTTCACATAACGGTTCACCATACGTGCATGCTACGGGAATCACAAACTTTAGAACAAGTATTTCTCAAATTCACAACTACTCAACTAGCATGACTCAAATATCACCATCTTCATATCTCAAAACAATCATCAAGAATCAAACTTCTCATAGTATTCAACGCACTTTTTATGATAGTTTTTATTATACCCATCTTGGATGCCTATTATATTAGGACTAATTTTATAGCCAAAGCAAATTACATGTTGTTCTAGAGGACTCTCAAAATGATATAAGTGAAGCATGAGAGATCAATAATTTCTATAAAATAAAACCACCACCATGCTCTTAATGATAAAGTGAAGCACTAGAGCAAAATTATCTTGCTCAAAAGATATAAGTGAAGCACATAGAGTATTCTAATAAATTTCAATTCATGTGTGTCTCTCCAAAAGGTGTGTACAGCAAGTATGATTATGGTAAACTAAAAATCAAAGACTCAAATCATACAAGACGCTCCAAGCAAAACACATATCATGTGGTGAATAAAAATATAGCCTCAAGTAAAGTTACCGATAGACGAAGACGAAAGAGGGGATGCCTTCCAGGGCATCCCCAAGCTTAGGCTTTTAGTTGTCCTTGCATTTTAC
The DNA here is from genome assembly GCF_018294505.1 of Triticum aestivum. NCBI lineage: Eukaryota > Viridiplantae > Streptophyta > Magnoliopsida > Poales > Poaceae > Triticum > Triticum aestivum. Next base: position 447,984,615 of record NC_057797.1, read on the forward strand.
CTTGGGGTGCCTTGGGAATACCCAAGCTTAGGCTCTTGCCACTCCTTATTCCAAAATCCATCAAATCTTTACCCAAAACTTGAAAACTTCACAACACAAAACTCAACAGAAAATCTTATGAGCTCCGTTAGTATAAGAAAACAAACCACCACTTCAAGGTACTGTAATGAACTCATTCTTTATTTATATTGGTGTTAAAGCTACGGTATTCCAACTTATCTATGGTTCATACCCCCCGATACTAGCCATAGATTCATCAAAATAAGCAAACAACATACGAAAAACAGAATCTGTCAAAAACAGAACAGTCTGTAGTAATCTGTAGGTTTCGAATACTTCTCTAACACCAAAAAATCTGTATAAATTGGTGGAAGTGAGGAATTTATCTATTAATAATCTTCAATAATTAACCTAATCGCACTCTCCAGTAAAAAATGGCAGCAAATCTCGTGAGCGCTAAAGTTTCTGTTTTTTACAGCAAGATCACATAAACTTCCCCCAAGTCTTCCCAAAGGTTCTTCTTGGCACAGACACTAATTAAAAGAATAAAACCACATCTAAACAGAATCTAGATGAATTATTTATTACTAAACAGAACCAAAAAGAAAGAAACAAAAATAAAATTGGGTTGCCTCCCAACAAGCGCTATCGTTTAACGCCCCTAGCTAGGCCCAAAAACAAGAATAGATGTAGGTATTGTCATGATAATGATAAGGCAAATCGCAAAAACTCATCTCATACTCCCTACGTTCAGCGGCAAGTTTTCTTTGTGGCAAGAAAAACTAATTAAAAGGGCTAAATTAAATGGGACAAAAGTCCCCAAGATCAAGCTCGGGAGGTATTGATTCCTCCTTTGGCCACTCATATTGCACAACCAATTCATCATTATAAGCATTCTTTTGGAAAAAAGTCATGAGCTTTTGTTCAAGAGAAAAACCTAACCCATTGTTCTGGATAGCAAAATTATTGTTAAGTTTAGAAATCCTGTCAACTAGAACGTTGGTAGGGACCTTTCTTCTAAGGTTTTCATTAAAAGCAACATGATAGATCGTAAACACATTATGTCTTCTTGATAAAAAGGGATTGCTTCTATGGGGGGACGGCCGGCGTCCACCCTATAATGCGCAAAAAATTCATTGGCTTCTCTTATTATAGATCTGAAATCATGAGCTAAAAAGATGGTTGCTACTGGCTTAATAGAAGAATGCTCAATATTGGAAAATTCTAAAAAAATCCTTTGGATGCAAGGGTGCATATGAATAAATTGTCTTTCAAGTACAACTATGAGCAAAGATATAGCATCTGCAAAACTACTAGTTCTATGAATAATAGACCCTCCCATAGTGGGTAAAGCACCGGCACAAGTAAAGAAATCTTGAATAATTCCTTTTCCAATAATATTACCACTACCGATCCGAAACTTTTTAGTATGAAAAATAGTTGGTTTTTCATGAGGATAATCAAAAGCATCAACGTTTTCCATGTTATTACCACTATCCTTATCAACGATAACCTCCCCAATTTCAGACATGATGGCAAAAAATTGCACAAAGAATAGGCAAAAAGAGGGCGAATAAAATGGCAAGGGTGAAGTGGGGGAGAGGAAAACGAGAGGCAAATGGCAAATAATGCAATGCGAGGGATAAGAGTTTGTGATGGGTACTTGGTATGTCTTGACTTGTGCGTAGATCTCCCCGACAACGTCGCCGGAAATGGCTAGTTGTCGGGAGATTAAATCTCGACTTGACTTGGTGCAAATATCCCCGACAACGGCGCCAGAAATCCTTCTTGCTACCTCTTGAGCTTGCGTTGGTTTTCCCTTGAAGAGGAAAGGGTGATGCGGCACAGTAGCGTAAGTATTTCCTCAGTTTTTGAGAACCAGGTATCAATCCAGTAGGAGACTACACGCAAGTCCCTCGTACCTGCACAAACAAACAAGAACCTCGCAACCAACACGATAAAGGGGTTGTCAATCCCTTCACGGTCACTTACGAGAGTGAGATCTGATATAGATAATAAGATAAATATTTTTGGTATTTTTGTTGTATAGATTGGAAAATAAAGATTGCAAAATAAACGGTAATAGAAATAGCAAGTTGATAATAAAATAATATGATGGAGAATAGACCCGGGGGCCATAGGTTTCACTAGTGGCTTCTTTCAAGATAAATTCTACGGTGGGTGAACAAATTACTGTCGAGCAATTGATAGAAAAGCGCATAGTTATGAGAATATCTAGGCATGATCATGTATATAGGCAGCACGTCCGCGACAAGTAGACCGAAACAATTCTGCATCTACTACTATTACTCCACACATCGACCGCTGTCCAGCATGCATCTAGAGTATTAAGTTCATAAGAACAGAGTAACACATTAGGCAAGATGACATGATGTAGAGGGATAAACTCAAGCAATATGATATAAACCCCATCTTTTTATCCTCGATGGCAACAATACAATATGTGCCTTGCTGCCCCTGTTGTCACTGGGAAAGGACACCGCAAGATTGAACCCAAAGCTAAGAGCTTCTCCCATTGAAAGAAAGATCAATCTAGTATGCCAAACCAAATTGATAATTCGAAGAGACTTGCAAAGATATTTAAATCATGCATAAAAGATTTCAGAGAAGAATCAAATATTATTCATAGATAATCTTGATCATAAACCCACAATTCATCGGATCTCGACAAACACACCGCAAAAAGAATTACATCGAATAGATCTCCAAGAGAATCGAGGATAACTTTGTATTGAGATCCAAAGAGAGAGAAGAAGCCATCTAGCTAATAACTATGGACCCGAAGGTCTGTGGTAAAGTACTCACACATCATCGGAGAGGCTATGGTGTTGATTTAGAAGCCCTCCGTGATCGATTCCCCCTCCGGCAGAGTGCCGGAAAAGGCCCCAAGATGGGATCTCACGGGTACAGAAGGTTGCGGCGGTGGAAATAGGGTTTTGTGGTGCTCCTGGATGTTTTCGGGGTATATGGGTATATATAGGAGGAAGAAGTACGTTGGTGGAGCTGCGAGGGGCCCACGAGGGTGGGGGCGCACCTACCCCCCTGGGCGTGCCTCCCTGCCTCGTGGCCTCCTCGCTTCTTTCTTGACGTAAACTCCAAGTCTCCTGTATCACGTTTGTTCCAAAAATAACTCTCCCGAAGGTTTCATTCCATTTGGATTCCGTTTGATATTCCTTTTTTGCGGAACACTGAAATAGGCAAAAAAACAGCAATTTGCACTAGGCCTTTGGTTAGTAGGTTAGTCCCAAAAATAAAATAAAAAGGTATATTAAAGCCCATTAAACATCCAAAACAGGTAATATAATAGCATGGAACAATAAAAAATTATATATACATTGGAGACGTATCAGCCCCCTATGCCTACAAGTATTTAGATGTGAGTTGCAAATGCCACACATTACCACAAATTCAAATAAAATGTGAGATTGTTCTATATATAGTATGGTTTAGATTGTTTGATATTTAGTTGTGAGCTGCAAATGCCACACATTATCACAAATTCAAATAAAATGTGAGATTGTTCGATGTATAGTATGGTTTAGATTGTTCGATATTTAGTGTGAGTTGCAAACACCACGCATGATCACATTATGGTATAATATGTCCAAAACCATAGCATGCGTATAACCGCTATATTCATGCATGCATATGTTTATAACACGATGATCTCCTATTCAAATATATGAATCCACTTTCATATCGAATTACATTCTTTGTTAGTCTCTTACACCCACACAATCCTCTAACCTTTGTAGCTAGCACTAGCTTCCTCTCTTGCATGCACACGCCCTCCTCGCCCTCCCCCTCCCTCAGCATTCTATCGATCGCGCACCTTCATTTTTTTCTTTAGGTCGTTCTCCCACGGTCTCCGTAACTCCTTTCCGTGTCAGGACCCCGATTCCAAGTCACATCGATCTAGTCGGTAACACCTCATATCACTTGCGGCCTCACGCACGGTATCCCCACGGGTGTCGCCTTACCATGGCCCGGGACCGTTTGCGCCTTTTGGCTCACGTATATGATAGTGTCGCTAGCATCCATATGATAGAGAACCCGGGCCGACATGGCTAGTCGTGAACCCAAAGCGGCACTAACCTATGGGGACAGGCATACATGAATCACATCGAGCATGTCGGTCATCAGTGTGTGAATCCAGGCTGTAGCACTGGGCTAACAGGACTCCGGGAACTTGGGCTGTAGCAGGCTAGGCAGGACTCCGGATGTCACCGCGTGACATTTCCCCGAAGGGACAGACACAGGAACGAAGTGAAACACATGTCGGCCAGTCAAGTGTCCTGAGCAGTAGTGCTGGGCTAGCAGGACTCCGGTGAACCGGGCTGTAGCGGACTACTATGGCTCATGGAGGCACTAGACTACATTTCCCCATAAGAGAGGCTGCCAAGGATAAACAACTAGATTGTCGGATCCCACACATACCAAGCATTTCAATCATACACACAATATGCTCGATATGTGTAAATACAACATGGCATCACAACAAAACTCTACAACTCAAGTACTTTATTTCAAGGCTCCGGAGAGCCATACATAACATGTTCACACAGGTAGGGGTCACATGACCCGACACTCAAGTCATACAAGCACATGCGGAAGCAAATAAGTCTGAGTACAAACACCAGAAAGAAAGAAGGCTTGACGAAGCCTGCTATCTACAACGGGCCCTCCATGGCCAGAATCACCACCTAGGTGGCAAGTCACTCATCAACGTCGAGGTCTACGTAAAACCCATCGGAGGGGGCGGTGTTGTCGTCTAAAAACAGTAATTAAAGCAACATGAGTACAAAGGTACTCAAAAAGTCTTACAACAGATCCTACTATACATGCTCATTCTCAAGAAGGTGGTGGAGTTATTGCAGCAAGCCAGCTTTGACTCTTGGCTAAGATTTCCTACGAGACACCACTAGTAAAATAGTTTTCGCACACGAGTCCACTAATCACCAACACAATACTCCACCGAGGATCCTCCCTCGTCATCCTACGAGAGGGCCATCCTCGGTACTCACACTTATCTTGAGTCTTTTAGTAGTAACCATTAACTTGTCTATGAACTGTATACGCAACCAAGTAGTCCTTTACCGCGGACGCGGCTATTCGAATAGATGATGTTAACCCTACAGGGGTGTACTTCACACACGCTCTCACCACTTACCGCCGTTTACACGACATGTACTCGGCAACCTTCAAGCGGAAGCCCAACGAGGGTGTCGGCCACGGCCTACCTAAACACTCAAGTCTCTAGTCCGGCCGAGGTTTCCACATACGGCCCCGAACGATGTGAACAGGGTTCCCGAGACACCAAACGGGTGACTCGGTACACCGTGCCATGGTGTATCTACCACATCATAGCCCACCCCTAGGGTCAGCGCTAGGCACAGCCACCAACACATAACCTACAAACACCAGATACTAGTTGCAACTCCTGGACATAGTACTAGAGTGGTTAAGAAGCCGAGAGGGTCAATTAAGGATCCCAATGCATGGTAGTAACTGATTCTTAAATCACACATACAGATCTCAGTTCTTAGGGACGGCCTCAATGAAACAACCCACCATGTACTCCTACATGGCCTCTCATCGATACCTTTACCAAATCATGTTCAACACATCCCTCACATTACCGATGTAATCATTTCACTCTAGCCCATCACCCAGATGAACCAGACCTGACACAACTCTAAGCATAGCAGGCATAGCAAGGTAGGAAACACATATGTGGCTCAATCAACTCCTACACATGCTAGTGGGTTTCATCTAGTTACTGTGGCAATGACAGGTCATGCAGAGGATAAGGGTTCAACTACCACAGCACACAGCAGTTTGAAACGTTGTTGTCTTAATGCAGTAAATGAGAGCAGGAGCGAGAACATGGGATTGTATCGATATGATCAATGGGGATGCTTGCCTGATGGAGTAGTAGTAGGGTACTGCCCTTCAGTTGGATACTCGAGAATATCCTCGAAGGCAGAACCTACCATGAAAGACATCACAGAACACAATCATCACATGGCAATATGCAACAATATGATGCATGCTATGACATGGCAATATGAGGTGTCCTGGCTAATGCATTGTGAAACAAGTTGGTTTGAATCTATTTGAATCAAGGATTCGAATGGAAGCTTATGTTCTTAAGCCATATAAGTGCATTAGCTTGTTTCACCTAATCGGCAAGGTTAAAGTGTTTTGTCATGCATGAAACCATTACAGATGGAAAGATTGAATTTTTCTGATCAAATTTCATATATAAATCTTTGCATTTGCAGTTACAGATTAAAAGTTATGAACTTTTGAAGTTTGTAATATTTTCTAGAATTTCCTGTATAAGAATAATTCCAGTAATTGAATTATTGCGTCAGCATTGCGTTAGGGTGACATCAGCGGTCAACAGAGCCGGTCTAGGTCAAACCTGACCAGTGGGACCCGCGTGTCAGTAGTTAATTAACTAACTAAATTTAGTTAGTGCTAATCTAAGTTAATTAGCATAGCGGTCCCACTTGTCATAGACTCAGGGGGAGTCAACCTGGGCCCACACGGGGTCAACCAGGGTCAAACGAAGTCAAACTCGCCAGCGTTTAGCCACCGGCGAGGCCAGACGCGGCGGAGCGGTGCGGGTTTCATGCTCTGGCGACCAAAACGACGGCGGAGCACATCTACGTGATGCGAGGAGTGAGCCGCGTCGAGTGGTGGCAGTGGGTGGAGCTGGCGTGGCCAGAAACGTCGCCGGCGATGACCTTGGCGGTCGCCGGAGTTCGGGCGAGGTCGAAACCGTCACTATGAGGCACGACGAGGCGCGTGGGGAGGTGCTATGGCTTCTGCGAGTGCGGTGAAGACGATGGCGTGCTCAGAATCAAGCCAACATGTTGTGGCCACAACAGCGACGTGCGATGGCGGCGTCGGGTGCGGCCGAGCTCGGTGTAGTCGCTGTGGTGCTCGAGAGCGAGAATGGGAAGGGGGAGGAGGTAGCTGGGCTCACGGCGATCACAACGAGGCAGACGGAGAGGTCGGGGACGAGCTGGTGCGGCGGTGACGGCGAAGGGGATCTCTGGCGGCGTTCGGTGAAGACGAGGTCGAAGAAGACGAATTAGAGCGTGCGAGCGCTCGGGGCTCGGCTAGCTCCACGAAGCAGACAACGGTGGAGCTTGTGGACACGGCAGCGCGGCGCGGGGACGACGATGGATGCGAGTTTCACGGTGGCGCGGGCGCGGCAGCGTCGGCCATGGTGGGAGAGGGCGAGGGAGAGAGGCAGAGGAGTGAGCGAGGTGTCTGCGAGGTCGGGGCGGCGACGTGGAGCTCGCCCAGGTGTCCAGGGGCGAGGGCGGCAAGCAGCTGACGCACTGGTGAGCTCACGCACGCCGGCGTCACCTCCCTGCCTGCCTGGCGGGGACGAAGCAGCTAGCTGGCACGGGCCAACATAGTGTTGGGCCGCCAGATGGGCCGGCTGGTGGCTTTGCCAGGTAAGTTTGTTTCCCTTTTATTTTTCTGTTTTCTTTATTTCTGCAAGTTTGTGGCTTTTCTAATAATACTTAGGCATTTCAAAAAATCACCAAATTGCACATGCCCACTGTTTAGAACATATCCAACATGGAACATTTCAGTTTGGGATTATGTGGACATTTAAAATATTTAGTAGCATTTAAATGTCCAAATGCAAATAGCATATGGTTTAATCCAATGACCTTATGATGTCCTAGAAAAGTGTGCACCATTTTTGTCAAAGGTTCTAGACCAAGGCAAAGATGATGAACATTTTAGAAGGGCATTTCAGGTTCATTGAAAAAGATTTTAGTAAACCCTAGTTGGTTTTGAGGGGGGTGCTGGGGGTTTCTGCCATCCCCAATTCAGTTTTCTGGGAAAATAAACATGATGCAACACTCTAATGCATGAACTAGCTAGGGTGTGACAACTCACCCCCACTCAAAAGAATCTCGTCCCGAGATTTAGGATCCGTTGGGAAGAAGGTGGGGTACTCAAGTCGAAGACGATCCTCCCTTTCCCAAGTGGCTTCTTTCTCAGAATGGTGTGACCATTGAACCTTGAGAAACTTGATGTTATGGCGTCGAGTGGTACGCTTGGCTTGATCAAGGATACGAACAGGATATTCCCAATATATGAGATTATCTTGTAGATCAAGCGTTTCGTGGTCCACTCCACTGATAGGATCCACGAAGCAACGCGTGAGTTGAGAAACGTGGAAGACATCGTGAACTCTGGAAAGATGCGGAGGTAGTTCCAGCTGGTAGGCAACTTCTCCTCGTTTGGCAAGAATGCGAAAGGGTCCAATGTAACAAGGAGCCAATTTGCCTTCAATACCGAAATGACGGGTTCCCTTTAAAGGAGTAACCCGAAGGTAAGCCTTCTCGCTGACTTCACAAGTCATGAGCTTATGTTTACGGTCATATTGGCTCTTTTGACGAGATTGGGCTGTTTTCAATTTCTCACGAATAACGTGAACCTGCTCTTCTGCTTCTTGAATCATATCCGGGCCAAAGAGTTGTCTTTCCCCGGTTTCTGACTAGTTAAGAGGCGTTCGACATTTTCGTCCATAGAGAACTTCGAAAGGAGCTTTGCCCAAGCTAGCTTGATAACTATTGTTATAAGCGAACTCCGCGAATGGAAGGCATTTCTCCCAATCCATTCCGAATGAGATGACAGAAGCTCGGAGCATATCCTCCAGAATTTGATTTACTCGCTCTACTTGACCACTTGATTGGGGGTGGAAGGCAGTGCTAAAGGAGAGACGAGTTCCCATAGCATTTTGGAAACTTTTCCAAAATCGAGAGGTAAAGAGACTCCCACGGTTTGAGTTAATTTCCAATGTGACACCATGAAGACACTATTCGGGAGATGTATAAGTCAGCTAGCTGGCTAGCGGTTATACTCTCACGAACAGGTAGGAAGTGGGCTACTTTGGAAAGACGGTCGACAACGACGAAGATAGCATTATTCCCTTTCTTGGTCCTGGGAAACCCAGTAATGAAATCCATACTGATTTTATCCCATTTCCATTCAGGAATAGCCAAAGGTTGAAGGGTGCCAGCAGGCCGTTGATGCTCTGCTTTAACACGACGACAGACGTCGCAACTAGTAATGTATTGAGCAATTTCTCTCTTCATTCTAGTCCACCAAAACCTCTGGCGTAGGTCTTGATACATCTTAGTACTACCGGGATGAATGGTGAGAGGGGATTCATGAGCTTCCTTAAGGATCAGTTGCCGTAGTTGTTGTTTCTTGGGAACCACCAGGCGGTTCTCAAAGAAGACAACACCTTGAGCGTTCACAGAGAAACACGTAGCAGCTCCGCTAGCAATGTTCTGCTTGATCCGAGATATCCCCTTGTCATACCGCTAGGCGGTTATGATCTGATCCATAAGGGTCGGTTTCACCACCAAGGTAGATAGGAATCCCTGAGGAACAATGTGAAGATTAAGCTTCCGAAATTCCTCATGGAGAAGTGGTTGACCTTGTTGTAACATCAGGTTGCTACAATAGGATTTACGACTTAGTGCATCAGCCATAACATTAGCTTTTCCGGGGGTGTAGGTTATCCCTAAGTCATAATCTGAGATCAACTCGACCCAACGTCTTTGCCTGAGATTTAAATCCGGTTGGGTGAAGATACATTTCAAACTTTGGTGATCAGTGAAGATCTTGCAACGATTATCGAGAAGGTAATGTCGCCATGTTTTAAGTGCATGGACTACAGCTGCAAGCTCTAGATCATGTGTGGGATAGTTTTCCTCATGTGGGTGTAATTGCCATGAAGCATAGGCAATTACCTGACAATCTTGCATGAGTATGCAACCTAGTCCTTGTCGCGAGGCGTCGCAATAGATAATAAAGTCCTTGGAGAAATTTGGTGGTACCAGTACGGGAGAAGATGTCAGGTGTCTTTTCAGTTCCTGAAAGCTGAACTCGCACTATGCGGTCCACTTGAACTTTTTATCTTTCTTGAGGAGTTCAGTTAGAGGTTTAGCAACCTTGGAGAAATTCTCGACGAAGCGGCGACAATAGCTCGCTAAGCTAAGGAAGCTCCGAACTTGCTTGACCGTTTCAGGTGGAGTCCAATCAAGGACGGCATGAACTTGCTCGGGATTGATAGCAATACCCTTACCAGAGATTACATGGCCTAGATAGGTCACTTCTGGCAACCAAAATTCACACTTGGAGAATTTCGCATAAAGGCGATGCTCTCGAAGTTTCGTCAATCCCAGCCTTAGATGTTCGGCATGTTCTTCCTCACTCTTGGAGTAGATGAGTATATCATCGAGGTATACCACGACGAATTTATCCAAATACTCCATGAAGACCGAGTTCATTAACCGAGAGAAGGTGGCTGGGGCATTGGTTAAACCGAAGGACATAACGGTGTACTCGTATTGGCCATAACGAGTAACAAAAGTCGTTTTAGGAATGTCCCCGTTCTTGATTTTGATTTGATGGTAGCCCAATCTCAGATCCATTTTGGAAAAGACTGAGGATCCAGCGAGCTGGTCGTATAGATCATTGATCCTGGGGAGCGGATACTTGTTCTTGATAGTGACCAAGTTGACAGGTCGGTAATCTACAACCATCCGATCCATTCCATCCTTCTTCTTGACGAAGAGGACGGGGCAAGCCCAAGGAGAAGAACTAGGATGGATGAAACCCTTTTTCAAGGACTCATCGAGTTGAATCTTAAGCTCGACTAGTTCTAAGGGTGCCATCTTATAGGGTCTTCTAGAAATTGGGACGGTTCCTGGAACAAGGTCTATCACGAACTCGACATCCCTGTCAGGTGGAACACCTGGCAGTTCTTCTGGAAAGACATCTGGGAAGTCTCGGACTACCGGAATATCTTCAAGGTCTGGAAGGGGGTTGGCATTTAGGGAGTAAAGTTGGCGCTTGGCCACTCGAGTTAAGACATTGACTGTCTTGCCCGATGGGTGAGTAAGTTGAACGGTTTTAGTGGCACAATCAATCTTAGCATAATGAACTGACATCCAGTCCATACCCAAGATGATGTTTATGTCTGAGGACTTGAGAGCTATTAAGGATGCAAGGAAGACAAGTCTATCGACAAGAATTTCACTCCCATGGCTTACTCTAGAAGTTTGCCATTTGGAACCCGGAGTTTGAATTACCATGGAAGTGGGCATGTCACAGAATGTCGTGTTATGCAATCGAGCATAGCTCTCAGATATGAATGAATGAGATGCTCCAGTATCGAAAAGAACAGATGTCGGATGGCAATTAACAAGGAGCGTACCAAGGACGATGTTGGGATCATCATGAGCCTCCTCAGCTGAGACATAGTTGACATGGCCACATGTAGTGGTGGCTGGCTTGGCGTAGAATGTCTTTCCCGCTGGCTTACCACGGCCAACGGACTTTCCAGACTGGTTGGGGTTGTTGTTCTGGGGACACTCTCGACTGGAGTGACCCGGCTCTCCACACTTGAAACATGTCACAACATTGGGGCGTGGAGCAGCATTAGTAGCGGGGCCACCATAGGGCTTAGGTGATGCAAACTGCTAGTTGGGCGAGGCGCCTCAAAGGATGGCCTCGGAGTGAACCTGGGTGGCAGCGCTGTGCTTGGAATCCACACCCGGCGCTTCTGAGATCTAGAGCCAGATGAAGAACCAAAATCACGGGAGTGCTTTGTGAAGCGTCATAGTCAGTCTAACCTGTCTCAGCACTGATGGCCTTATTGACCAGCTTTTGGAAGGAGGTGCACTCGTGCAGACGAAGATCGCAGCGAAGTTCGGGGCTAAGTCCCTTGCGGAACCTTGCCTGCTTCTTAGCGTCGGTGGATACCTCTTCAGGAGCATAACGTGCTAAATTTCCAAACTCGCGGCTGTATGCATCCACAATCAGTCTACCTTGGGTGAAATTGTAGAACTCTTCCCTCTTACGATCCATGAGACCTTCCGGGATGTGATGCTCACGGAAAGCCTCACTGAATTCAGCCCAAGTAGTGATTTGGCCGACCGGGCGCATAGCCTCAAAGTTTTCCCACCAAAGGCTAGCAGGGCCTTCGAGGTGATAGGCAGCATAGGTAACCTTATCAGCTTTGGCTACGTTGGCAGAATGTAGCTTATGGGTGATGCTGCGAAGCCAATCATCCGCGTCGAGGGGCTCGAGGGAATGATTAAACTTTGGTGGGTACAACTTGATAAAGTCATTGATTGACACCAAGTCGTTTCGCTGATGACGTGCAGTGTTCTGCTCAATCCGCTCCAGCAAGTGGTTAGTCTCATGCTTGTTTCTTTCTGCCTTCAGCATAACTTCGGCATGAGAAGGCGGGTGAGGCAGATTCTCATCCCTAGCTGCACTGGCTTCCCCCTGCTCCGGGGCAGCAGGGTTGCTGCGGGTGTTGACCATCCTAGGAAAAACAAGACAATGGTTTAGACAAGGATGGCACAATCTTGGCAAAGAAGTGCGGAATGTAATGGATAACATGGAATGCTGAGATGTTCATTGCACGACATGGTAATATAGAAACTGCCATATATATACCATCTGTCATACACACAGTACATAGTTTAGTACAAGCCCAGGCTAGAGTACAACTAAGGTGGAAGACGTTACATCTCATCAAAGGCATTCCAAACTCCTATACATTATTTTTCTACCCCTCTGGAACGTGATACACACCAAGTCGTATCCAACGGGTCACGCGGGACTGTGGAGAATACAACTATTACAGTACTAGTGAAACTACTACTAGCTCAGACAGCTCCGTAGTAATCCTCATAAAAGTCAACACCAAAACCTGGAAGCGGAACATGATCATCTGGGAACAGACGGTCCTGTGGAGCTTGCGGGCCATAGGGACTCGGATGTGGCCTTGGTCCCACAAATGGTGGCAGCTGGGGACCACGTGGAGGGGTGATGCCTCCTACATCATGCCAATCCATGCAATCTGGCAACCCAGACCGCACGGGGTACAAGTCCCTCATGTCCATGTATCCGGCCTGCACGGCAGGTGCAAACCGTGTCAAAGTGGCCAAGTGGTCAGACCGAGAGTTAAAGAGCTCCATACGCAAGGCCCGATTTTCGCGGTCCTTGTCCTCGAGCATCTCGGCAGTGGTGCGGAGTAGTGACTCCTCATGTGTAGAGTCATAGTACAAAGCCTGATAGTACCCCTATGCTCCAGGGAGTGAGGCTGGCATGTAGCGAAAATCGGTGTTCTGGAGCAAGGCAGTTCTGGCTCGAATGATAGTCATCATTGAGTAAGTTGCGTCCTGCACGGACATCTCAATAGTAACCCCAAGTCCATAAGAGCAGTGGAGGGGTTCAGTGGCTCCAGGATAAGAGGGATATATCCTGACGGTACAAAGGTACTGGCTCTGGTTGAAGTCTCGGAACTGCTCCTCGAGGTATACTCAGGATACCATCGATAGCCTGTCTCGACCATCACTTGAACCAACATGGCCGTGTGACCGGGTACATCAAGGCGCCGAGTCAGGCGAACCACTTGGTTCTGGGAACGGGTGGCCATCTGAAAGCACAGAATAATGCAAAGGCATTAGAATTTTCTAGGAGAAATCGGACAGCATAACGGCTGTAAATGCTCAGAAAAAGATTTGAGACATTCACAACAGTTTGCAAAACCACTCATCAACATCATATCAAGGTTCTGGTTCAACTAACAACATACTAAAAGTAGTAGAAACTGTACTGAGGCTTGTAACAACAATCCTATAAGCTACTACGGATTAGTAACACATGAACCTGATAGAGAGAAGAGAGCCTAGTCCTTAACCCACGTAGAATGAGAAGAGAATGACTTAGATTAGAGGGCATAAGGTAAAGGAGTAAAAGAGCCTTACGTTCCCTCCCACAATCAATTCCCCTACATATAACTAAAGCATTTCTAGACTTGACATCGACCAGTTTGGCTCAACGAACCTACAGGCAGTCCGGCTCTGATGCCAATGCTGTCAGGACCCCGATTCCAAGTCACATCGATCTAGTGGGTAACACCTCATATCACTTTGTGGCCTCACGCACGGTATCCCCACGGGTGTCGCCTTACCATGGCCCGGGACCGTTTGCGCCTTTTGGCTCACGTATATGATAGTGTCACTAGCATCCATATGACAGAGAACCCGGGCCGAAATGGCTAGTCGTGAACCCAAAGCGGCACTAACCTATGGGGACAGGCATACATGAATCACATCGAATATGTCGGTCATCAGCATGTGAATCCGGGCTGTAGCACTGGGCTAACAGGACTCCGGGAACTACTAGGAAAAGGCCTACTAGTGGCGCACCAGTTTTGCCTACTAATGGCGCACTACTGGTGCGCCACTAGTACCATGCCACTAGTATTTTTTACTAATGGCGCGGGTCACTATGGGTTAATCTCAGGTCAATATGCTTAATCTCAGGTCAAATCGCACTCCGTGGTCAAACTTCCCGAAAGGTCACCCATCCTCACACTACTCCAGCCCAAGCACGCTTAACTTCAGAGTTCTATCCAACCCCGGCACCAGCTCACTTCACAGGCACTTGTTGATATATCTAGCATATCAATCCTATTAAACCTTGTTGATGTTTAGGACTTTGTTCATGTTCATGAGTGTGATGAAATTTTGATAGAATATTTCAAACTTCCGTTCATATTACGTATCATATTTTGAAAAAAAATCGAAACTAATTTTTTTTCTATTACTAGTGGCGCACCTAGCATACGGTGCGCCACTAGTAAGTTTGAATTTTTTTGCCTCCAGATCTTAAAAGCCCCGTAACTTTTTTCTGTTAGGTTTTTGAGGATTTTGAAAATGTTTAACGGGGTTTCCCCGGTCAAATCCGGATGTAACTTTTCGAGTAGATGATTTTTCATATAGAAAACTTTTTAATCCGAGTTCGTATGCAAAAGTTATGCCCATTTTACAAATTCTAGAGAGATTTTGCAAATAAAGTCGAAATTCATATTTGTAAATTTTCCCAACAACTAGACCACATATCACATGGGAAACTTATTTTCTTTTATTTTTTGATATTTTCATCATTTTCTTTTATTATTTTTTTAAATTGAAAAGGCGGTCCACCGGGGGGGTGCATGCGAGGGAATTTTTGGGCCAAGTTAGTAATGGCACACCACTCCCACGGTGCGCCATTACTAGTTTTCAAAAAATATAAAAAAATTGAAAAAAAATTACTAGTGGCGCACCGTGGATGTGGTGCGCCATTACTAGTTTTGAAAAAAAATCTTATTACTAATGGCGCACCAACACATGGTGCGCCATTAGTATATAGTAGTGGCGCACCACATGTCTGGTGTGCCATTAGTGTCAATTTCATCTATAGCCCTTTTCCTAGTAGTGGGGAACCCAAGCTGTAGCAGGCTAGGCAGGACTCTGGATGTCATCATGTGACATTTCCCCGAAGGGACAGACACATGAACGAAGTGAAACACATGCCGGCCAGTCAAGTGTCCTGAGCAGTAGTGCTGGGCTAGCAGGACTCTGGTGAACCGGGCTGTCGCGGACTACTATGGCTCATGGAGGCA
Source organism: Triticum aestivum (assembly GCF_018294505.1). Classification (NCBI taxonomy): domain Eukaryota; kingdom Viridiplantae; phylum Streptophyta; class Magnoliopsida; order Poales; family Poaceae; genus Triticum; species Triticum aestivum. Next base: position 448,000,153 of record NC_057797.1, read on the forward strand.
CTAGACTACATTTCCCCATAAGAGAGGCTGCCAAGGATAAACAACTAGATTGTCGGATCCCACACATACCAAGCATTTCAATCATACACACAATATGCTCGATATGTGTAAATACAACATGGCATCACAACAGAATTCTACAACTCAAGTACTTTATTTAAAGGCTCCGGAGAGCCATACATAACATGTTCATACAGGTAGGGGTCACATGACCCGACACTCAAGTCATACAAGCATACAAGCACATGCGGAAGCAAATAAGTCTGAGTATAGACACTAGAAAGAAAGAAGGCTTGACGAAGCCTGTCTATCTACAACGGGCCCTCCATTGCCAGAATCACCATCTGGGTGGCAAGTCACTCATCGACGTCGAGGTCTACGTAAAACCCATCGGAGGGGGCGGTATTGTCGTCTGAAAATAGTAATTAAAGCAACATGAGTACAAAGGTACTCAGCAAGTCTTACAACAGATCCTACTATACATGCTCATTCTCAAAAAGGTGGTGGAGTTATTGCAGCAAGCCAGCTTTGACTCTTGGCTAAGCTATCCTACGAGACACCACTAGTAAAATAGTTTTCGCATATGAGTCCACTAATCACCAACACAATACTCCACTGAGGATCCTCCCTCTTCATCCTACGAGAGGGCCATCCTCGGTACACACACTTATCTTGAGTCTTTTAGTAGTAACCATTAACTTGTCTATAAAGTGTATAGGCAATCAAGTAGTCCTTTACCGTGGACGTGGCTATTCGAATAGATGATGTTAACCCTGCAGGGGTGTACTTATTCACACACGCTCTCACCACTTACCGTCGTTTACATGACATGTACTCGGCAACCTTCAAGCGGAAGCCCAACGAGGGTGTCGGCCACGGCCTACCTAAACACTCAAGTCTCTAGTCCAGGTTTATCGCCTATCCAGGTTCCATCTGCAGGGAGTCCGGCCGAGGTTTCCACATACGGCTCAGAACGATGTGAACAAGGTTCCCGAGACACCAAACGGCTGACTCGGTACACCGTGCCACAGTGTATCTACCGCATCATAACCCATCCCTAGGGTCAGCGCTACGCACGGCCGCCAACACATAACCTATAAACACCAGAAACTAGTTGCAACTCCTGGACAGAGTACTAGAGTGGTTAAGAAGCCGAGAGGGTCAATTAAGGATCCCAATGCATGGTAGTAACTGATTCTTAAATCACACATACAGATCTCAGTTCTTAGGGACGACCTCAATGAAACAACCCACCATGTACTCCTACATGGCCTCTCATCGATACCTTTACCAAATCATGTTCAACACATCCCTCACATTACCGACGTAATCATTTCACTCTAGCCCATCACCCAGATAAACCAGACCTGACACAACTCTAAGCATAGCAGGCATAGCAAGGTAGGAAACACATATGTGGCTTAATCAACTCCTACACATGCTAGTGGGTTTCATCTAGTTACTGTTGCAATGACAGGTCATGCAGAGGATAAGGGTTCAACTACCGCAGCACACAGCAGTTTGAAACGTTGTTGTCTTAATGCAGTAAATGAGAGCAGGAGTGAGAACATGGGATTGTATCGATATGATCAATAGGGCTGCTTGCCTGATGGAGTAGTAGTAGGGTACCATCCTTCAGTTGGATACTCGAGAATATCCTCGGAGGCAGAACCTACCACGAAAGACATCACAGAACACAATCATCACATGGCAATATGCAACAATATGATGCATACTATGACATGGCAATATGAGGTGTCCTGGCTAATGGATTGTGAAACAAGTTGGTTTGAGTCTATTTGAATCAAGGATTCAAAATGGAAGCTTATGTTCTTAAGCCATATAAGTGCATTAGCTTGTTTCACCTAATCAGCAAGGTTAAAGTGTTTTGTCATGCATGAAACCATTATAGATGGAAAGATTGATTTTTTCTGATCAAATTTCATATATAAATCTTTGCATTTGGAGTTACAGATTAAAAGTTATGAATTTTTGAAGTTTGTAATATTTTCTGGAATTTCTTGTGTAAGAATAACTAGTACAAATGCCCATGCATTGCACCGGGCGAAAAAAGAGACACAACCAGCTTCATATCCCATTGTGCACCATTTTCCAATTTTAATAAACTTTGATGATAAGGTAAAACTGATTATCGCTTTTTGTAGAATCAAGTTTGGACATGAAAAAGCCAACTTAGGGTTCTTCATTAGATGGAAGAGCAGTTTTGCGTGGAGTAGTTTGTCAATCGTTTTTTTTTTTTTTGGCTTTTCAGGAAACCATGAAAATTTGCTTATTTTTAATAGAAGTTAAGGTTTACATAAAAATTGGAACACTTCTTTAAGAATCTTAAACGTTTATGAAAATTAGAACATTTCTCTAAAGAAACACATTTTCAACAGATGTTTTTTCTTCAAAAAATGCTTGTTTTTTTATAAGTTTCTAAATGATTTTTTAAGTAAAAATGGAAATATTTTGGGGATTTTTTTATGATTTAAAAAAGTGCAAACATATTTTTTTGAAACAAAAATAGTGTTAACATGTGGTAAACTATGGTCATTTTTAAACTAATTTCTCCAGTAAACAAATTAAACCAGCCACATGCAAGGTCGGGTCCTGAGCTCTACATATAGTTATAAATCGAAAGAGTTGATCTTAAGATTACTAAGTAAAACCAAGTATCACAGTAAGAAGAAGAAGACCCAAATATGTAATTGGAATGTATCAAGTCCTGAAGAATCATCTTTGGTGTTTTACATTTAGTGGGCGGACACATGACCACCAGTACATCACTACCCATTTTCTGACCAATTGTTTCGTCCAAGCACCATCAGCTGCTCATTACGGAGAGTCGAAGAGCATTGAAGCAAAGCGGCAATAAGCTAACTCTTCGGCTGATCTCCAGCAACAGAGGCAGCAAGGTCAAGTCAAGCCTGACAAACATGTCCTTCAGAGTGTATGACGTGTGTTGTTCCTGTGTGACGGCACGCCAAAGAGTTCCCGCCCATCTCGCCGCTGGTGTCGTACATAGGGTGGCGGTAGGGCATCACGGCGAGCCACCGTGGTGGTCGGTGGCGACCTGGTTGCTGAGACACCAAAGTGTGTGTCAATTGTTAACGACGCCAAAGTGCCTGTCAATAAAATTTACTGGAAATACCAGTCTATATAGCTCAACATCAGGAGATGCAGGACCTCATCATATATTGGGTCTTTAACATAATCAAATACATGGTCAGAGTGTTCCTGATGTTGATGGTTTTTGAAATCTGTTTCTGCTATTCTATAAGTTAGCCATGAACAAGGTTTGTTATTCTATAAGTTAGCCATGAACCAGGTTTGCTATTCTATAAGTTAGCCATGAACAAGGTTTACACCATCTGTGAAATGACAGTAATTCTGGAAAATAAAAATAATAAGAGCACCACTACAGCTAGTAAGAAAATCATGACATGATATAGACGGAAAGAATGCTTAGTACAGCTGCAATTAAAGGGTTTGCTTTCAGTCAAGGAATATAGCATGACGTCAATAGCGAAACGTGATGATATTTGTGGAAATAAAATAACAAGAGCACTGCAACTGCTAGTAAAAGCAAATATTATCCAACATGATAATTTCAACCAGCACATCAGTTGATTTTGTAAGACGGAACTTTTATTTATCTTCACAAGTAATAGTTTTTTCCAAAGATGATTCTATTGCTATCTGGGCACATAGATCATGGTCAGTCAATGCATAATGTGCAAAAAGTCAAATAATTTAAGAAAACATTGAATACAGAAGTACACATAATAAATCAAAAAATACCTTGTGGGAGATAAACAATATACAATTCTTTCGGAGCATCATGTAAACATTAAACTCTAGGCCAAATTAACGCAAGCAAGAGATGCTTTCTATGAATTAGCATTGTGCTCCGGACCTGTGAATGCTATATCATTAGAGAATAAGAACTCAAAAAAATATAAACCTTGTTTCGTGGTTGATATGATCAACACCACAACAATAATGTACTGTACATAATTAGAAGTTTAAAAACATATCAAAATATATTACTTCATGGGAATCGTTTGGGTAAAATTTTGGGGAGAAATGCCTTATAAAAATACGAAGATATGTTTTACTTCTAATGAGAGGGAACAGTCACCCTAACGCTTAGTTTGTGCAATGTATGTAAAAAGTTAGTAAGCAGCAGAATCCTTGAAAATACTCTTCCAATGGATCGGCAAGCGTAAAGCATAGACATATTACAACCTTGTCAGCAAATTGAGAAATATTGGGTATCGCAATTCCTATGAGCAGAATTGGAGTTTCTGGAAAAGAGATTTCTGAAATATTGAAGATGCCTCTTTGCCAGAATGGCTAATCAATATGTTTATAAAATAGATTGAACAGTAACATAGTGGAAGTAAACCAAACCTTCTTATACTAACTATGTCAAGTTTCAGTGTTACATGAACACAACTCAACTACGGCGACTCTGTATTGTCGTCAGCCGGTCAGAGACCACCCAATACAGCCTCGTTCCTAAAGTACGTCAATGGAATTGATTAAATTAACCTGTAAAAAATAATAATCAGTACCTATGAGCATTAGAATATACTAAGTCATTACTACATGGAGCTGGAGCTGCAGTTTTTTTAGATATGTACGTAAGTTAGTAGCTGATGTAATTCTAGCAGCACCACAGTTGTCGCTGAGCTCCTCTGTACAACCTCAAACAAAGGAAATAAACTATAGGATGGAGGCTATAGAACATACGCTTGGTGGAATACGTCAAATTAAACTTTTGGGTTATGCTGCATAGAAACATTTCTTTCCGTGCTTCCCTGGAACAGAAAGAAAAAACGATTATGATCGAGCAATTTGTTCCCTGATCCAGAAAGGAAAACAAGATAAGCATGCCAGCCACGAAGTCTACGATGGTGGTTGTGAGCGCGGCTTGTGAAGTGAGCAGGTTTGCATCAACAAGAGAAATAAGAGGAACCAGGTCAGTAATCTTAAATAAGGTGACAATGGACAAGAAGCAATCGATCATCTCACCTTGACGGCTTCACCCAGCATTGTGAAGATTTGAAGCAGCTGCCTACGCAGCACTACTGCGCCACCAACGCAAACTGATCCTATTATGATCAAAAATACAGTCGTTGCCCTGTACCTTCTTTAACCAAACAAAATCGAATCGCTGGCTCTGCACCTTCTTCCGTTGTTGCATGTCGTACCTCATCCTCTTCCTTGCATCCTACAGCGGCGAGATCCGGGACTGATGGATGCAACGCTAGGAGCCAGTGTTGGCCAGATCCCGACGGCGGCGAGCCGAGGCTGCCTACGGGCGCCAAGAGGGAAGCCGTCCCCTGTTGCCTGTAGAAGATGAGGCGAGCTTTGGGGGCTGGGGCGTTCAAGTCCCCGTCGATGGCCGTCGAGATCCATCGGTGTCCTCTGCTCGTATCCGGCTGGAGCTCCTCTCTTCCTCTGCTTCGACGACTAATCTTGGTTGAGGCTCTCGTTTGCCGCCGCCTGGCTTGGCGAGCTGCTGCCTAGGTCGCAGCACCGCTCCTACTTTCTCCCTTCTCCCTGAGCACAGTGGCCAGGCGTCGCGCGAGATGCAGCCGATCCTGCCGATCTCGTCCGGATTCGGTGACGGCGGGGAGAGGACGAGCACCGGGGATAAGAAGATGTGGGCGCGGCAGCGGCGGCAGAGGAACCCTCGTCTTTTCGTGCGGGGCAACAATCGTATGAAACGTTTTTTTTTACTTACGGTCCAGCTACGATGGACTGCGGGTCGATTCCACGGTGACGGTGAACCATGCTTTATTATATATATAAAAATATAAATATAATATAATATAATATATAAAATATACTAGCAAATGTGCCCGTGCGTTGCAACGGGAGAAACAAATACTTATATGTTGTCACTTCTTTTTGTCCCAACCCACTACTTCATCATATGACACATGTACATTACCTTGGCATTATGATCTCCATCTATATATGCAGTGCAGCTATATATAGTTACCATCATCATCCACATATGCCAAATTTAAATGATCTGAAGAATTTGAAACTAAATCAATGAAGATTAACCAGCCTTGCTACGGCAACAACCTCAACTGAATAACATTCTACAAGGACAAGATCGCATTTTCTTTCCACAAATTTTGATCGATGATTTGTCGATTAACAGATTCAGCCGGAAACATACATGGTTAACATGTAAAATGCAGCTAGGCGATTTCAATAGAATAATAAAGAAAAAAAATCATGTCATCTCCAGCTGCATACCAAACTTCATTATCGACAACTAATGTCACGGTATATGGGTCATGGCCTGACAATATACTCCAGCTGCAAGGTCTTGTCCTTCCTCCGCTAGATATCATCCTTTAAATTTAAAGAATTTAAATACTACAGCAGTAACTAACACATCAGCTCTCGGGTATGAATTGTTAAAAATAGGGGCTGCCTTACTCTGCAATATACATGCATAACAACCAAAATGATACATGAGAACATTTGATTTTGTATAACATTGCTCGTAATCATCCATATAAACCTACTACAAAAATAGTTTTCAATACACATACCTGAATATATGACATGCCTCCTCCATTGCAATGTAAACACACAAACATGAAATTATCAATAAAGCAAGCTCCTCGCATTCAACCTGACAGCAATAAATGAAAGCAAATCATTCATGAATTTGCATAGAAATCTAGAGGATATTTGAGTAGTATCGAAAGTGTAAGTGAACTTGTATATGTGCGACCAGTGGCAATTAAACTACAGTACAACATTTTTCTCCTCCCTAGTTATCCACCAAAGGTTTGATCTCTATCAACCGTGACTATCATGGGTCCAGTGAACCTGTGTACATCTATAACACCATATATTGGCTCGGGTGAATACTTAGTGGTCTCTGCAGTAAAGAAAGCACAAGAAAATATATAATAATTTTCCATTACCAGAGAAATAACTAAATTGTTCAGAAGCTTCAGGCAATAATGAATAGCAAGTACTTAGATAATAATCTGCAAGCTTTAGGCAATGAATTAGTGCTGAAATTGAAAATATGTAAGAGAGAAATAACTGAAAATTGTTCAGGAGCTTCAGGTAATCCATAACCGAAGCGAGTAGCATCTGCGTGTGGAGCGCCCAGTTTGGCGATGACGACAACAGGGGCATAAGTATTCTTGTGATTCGATATGATCATGTAAAACATATACCTTGAGAATCCTCATGTAGGTCTTAAAGTATTGTCCCTTTCTTTTAATTTTAATCGCCAGGTAATTAATCAGGAGGGAAAACACCGACCAGAATATATACTGGATTGAAAAGTTGAACCGCTGGTGAAATCCACACCAAGATATGTAGTAACAACCTGTCAGTACCAGGGCAATATTCGTTGGAGAAGATACAAACTAAGTTGCAAGCATAGCATATTTCTGCTTATCCTTGGATTCTTTGGTTCAGAATTGAGGTCATGGCTTTCCTTACATCAAGGCAGGGTTAAACTCTAGATATCTTCAGCCAACCAACCAGAGAGCGAAAGCTCAACTCTTCTTTGTTTACCTGGGCCCAAGGTATGCTTACCAATGTGCTGCTCGATGAAAGGCTAGGCAGATGCAAATGAGGTTATAGTACATTATCAACAATTAACTGCTACACTTTATTTAAGATCTGGGAACCTGCTATTCTGATATGTTCACTGGGAGAATCTACATTACAGTATACGCTAATAACTTCAGACCATGTTCCTTCAATTTGCTAGGCTGGTTGACATTATCTGTGAAACAGTCCCACAGACACATACCAGCAATGCAAAGTTCGCAGCCGGGGCTGCTGGTGGCCCTCGAAGTAGCAAAAGAATCACCAACTGATGGTAACAATATGTAAGTTCAGACTGGTATATTCTAGTCAGCACGCTTGGCAGCGGCATCTCGAACTGTAGTGGGTGGACACCTTGACTGATGGATGGACTCGGGATGCGCTCGTGATGCCCGCACCAGAGCCCAACAGCCATGACGCGCTCCATCCCCTGCCCGTCGACTCCTGTCCAATAGCCTCGAGGCTGGCTCCTTTGCCGAATGACTCCAAGACCCACTACAACATGTCAATGATTTCCTCCCATCAAATTCTTCTTGCTCCATCGAACCCAGCCAAGCCTCAGGGCACCATGTCCCCGTCCATGGAAGAGAGGAGAAGTAGCAGCTGATTTTGAGGAGGAGTTGTCTTGATCCCGACTAGAAGTCGTTCTCCTTGTCTCCTTCAGCACAGGGGTCGTCGGCAGGACAATGACATGAGTGTGTACGCATATGAAGCGTGTCGTTGGAGAACCAGCCGGCGATTTCGGTGGAGGAGTCATCGATGCCTGCGAGTCTTTCGCCCTTCGCCACTTTCCTCTCGATCTTGATCTGATTTTTCTCGACTTCATGCTTGGTACCCGTGAGTTCGTGACCTCTCTATCCCGATCTGATTTTTCTGTCGATTTCGCCAACAACCTCGATGCCGATCAAGTGGCAACGTGAGGACCAATGGCGGCGTAACGAAGGGGATTAGTGAGGTGAGGAGCAACGACATTGACGACTTTGTGCTTGGTCCCCGTGACCTCTCCCTCTCGATCTAATAACGAATCGAATAGTTTCTTTTCCTCGATCTGGTACGCGTTGAAGAGAAGGAATTGTGCCCTTGAAGAAGGAGATCGGGTGAGATCAAAGAAGAGGAAGGAGTCCAGGTTTGCCGCAGAGCTGTTGTCGAGGAAGAAAGAGATCGATGCAAGAAGAAGAAAGAGACCGGGTGTAATGCGGCCACACATTGCGCTTTTTTAGGGAAGGAAAGCCCAGCCCAATTATGTATTTGTGTACACAATCGACGGGCCAATCTTAGAACGCAAAATAAATAAAACAACTACGATTGAATTACCTTTAGTACCACCTCGAATATGTTCTAAATTTAAACTGAAAGCGTAAATTCACGGGAAGAAGCGTATTGTGACAGTGAACCCACGGAATCAATCCGTGCTTTATTATTAGGGATAGATATAATATATATAATATAATATATATACTAGCAAAAGGGCCCGTGCGTTGCAACGGGATAAAAGTATTACTTATTCTTGTCCTCATTGTTGACGGTGGCAAGATGTCCATCTAATCGCAATGGGTGTGAACATTGCTCAATCCAAGGCGATCAGCTCGGCCATCACACGACACACATGTCACAAAGCCACACCGGAGCAATGGAATGTTTAAAACTTTAAAATTCTAACCTCATCGAACTTGACATGGGGGCAGCCCTGCAAGGGATACTCCTTGCACCACCCCTCACATTTCTACTCGTTTTTACTTCTAGTGTTGATAGTAGGCAATAGGAGGATATCTTCATTAAGTCCCCGAATTGCGACACAAAATAGGATCGATTATAAAATTCAGCATACACACAATAGAGGGAAACTATCAGTATACACAGGATACACACAATAGAGGGATACTTCCGAGTAGTTAATCTCATGCAGAAACATATTATTGTAGTCAAAATTCATCGAGGTTGAGCATTGGGAGTTCTTTCTAATCGCAAAAGGAATTGGAAACAAATTGTTGGTTATAGCAAAACCATGAATAAGTTGGTGGACACATGATAAAATAATACATGATTTAGTTCCTCCGGACATTGTACATGAGAATTATACCATGAATAATTTGTATATACACAAAAGAATTTGTCTCATTGAAGACAGCTTTTGCTCCATTCATCACTATGGGCAGCACATATATAAGCATTGGTAGTTCGATCAAATTGCAAAAGAAATTGGAAGCAAATTGTTGGTTATAGCAAAACCATGAATAAGTTGGTGGACATGTGATATAAAAAAATGAATCATTTTGTTCTTGATAACATTATACATGAGAATTATATCATGAATGGTTTGTATATACACAAATGAACTGTCTCCTTGAAGAAAATCAAGTTCTGAATTCTAACTGCGAAGTTATCACTTGGCTGCAATTTGGTCCCGGTTTAAGGTACGCCGGTCAGTCTAGACGATTTAAGAGAAAATGAAGGGTTCGATTGGGTCATTTTTACGGACACTGACCGGACCGGGCATGCGTTTCGAATGTTTAGGGACGAAATAGGGTCCGGCTGTACTTCTCTTAGTATCTCTAACTCTAATGCAGCTTCTCGGTCCTTGGGATCCATTACCCTGTTAAAAACAATCTTTTGTGTCACTTGGTGTGGGCACGGGTGCTAGTGCTATGGAGAGGAGAGAGGTCGTATGTGGATGGGGATCAGTGGAAAGAAAATGACTGGACCAGGAGAGATGAGGTAGCGGTGCGTGGGACCCCCAGTCTGCTGGATTAGATCAATTCCCCATCGAGAGACCTGCAAACAGCTACACAGCGCAGCCCCCTTCTCTCCTAGATCCCACTGCTCCCGAGCGCTTCCTCGCGCCCTCGTCCACGAAGAAGCAAGCAGCCTCCCAGTCGCTCCTCTCCGGCAGCTCGAACCCGAGTGGGTCGAGCCAGCCAGCCCCGCTGGCGATCTACAACAACAGCAGCAGGACCCCGCCGGTGAGCCGGCTCTTCCCCGCTTCTCCTTCCCAATTCTAGCACCGGTCTCATCTCTCTCCTCACCCTCTCTCTTCTGTGTCGAACAGGAAAACTCAGAACAACAACAATGGCGCCGCAACCATAGAGTTTAGAACTACCACCGTCACGCCCGCGTCCAATCGCCGGAACCTGCGCACCGACGCCTGCCATTGCGACCCAGCATGCCCGCGTCGGCAGTATCTCCAGCACTGGCCTCGACCGCCTCCCTCTCTTCGAGAACCCCGTTGATTCAGACTGCCCAGAAGCATCCGTCACCTGCCCACTTCATCCTCGAGTTCCTCCTCTGCCGTCATCCGATCTGGCCCGCCTAGTCGCTGTCCCGTGCTCCAGATCCGGCCAGCAGCCTTCTCCGACCCCTCCTCCTTTGCCGTCTCTGACCCCTCCTCCTTTGCCGTCATCCGCTCTGGCTCGCTTCGGATCCGGCCAGCAGGCTCGCGCCTCTGCCCCCTCCTCACGCGAGGGATAAACATAACAAAAGTTTTTTAGGAAAAAATACTTTATTAGTACCACCTTGGATAAAAATAATAATATAATATGAGTGAACGGATCAAAAAACGGAGAAACGCACCGTGCTTTATTAGAAAAAAAATGTTTGTGCGTTGCAACGGGAGAAAAATCACATACTCATGCTTTAGGGAGCAAACACCCTTGCTATAAACCAGGTGAAAATGTAGCTAAATGGAATGATGAAGATGTAAGGTCACCACGGCCTTCAATGACTGGCGGCGACTGCCCGACACGGCCGTCTATGAAGATGTAAGGTCACCCCAGGCACCAAACCAACCTTCTACACATCCTCACGAGACGATGGCCTAACACCCGCTCGAGTGTTGCTATCGCCGCCATCGTCAACCCACACACCATCCTCCTGCTAGCACCAGGTACAAATGATAATTCAAACTGTAGGTATATCAAAATATTTTCATGTGTTGCAATAGAGAAAAATATTTCTTTGGCATTATTTTTTATGATTATTCCAATAGATTGACTTAAAAAATAATGCAACCATGGATGTTATTTTTCTCTTAATGCATTCTTTCCTCAACATACATTCATAATACTATCAAGTAAGCCCTCGAAAAATAATAAATAACAAAATAATAATACTATCATGTATGCCACGTGGTGATTCCACATTTTACTTCACTTCCCATTTTTAACCGTACTTCATGTAGGCTTTTTGATTAATCCGAATAGTCACTTTGGAGCATGGGCACATTGTAGTCGTTTTTAGAAACAAGTTTTTATCCAAAAAGTAAAAAAAATGTAGTATATTTGTGTGAATTTTCATCAAAATTCGTGTTTGTATGTGAAAGATTAAAAGGAAGACAACTACATGCAAAAAAAACAATTTATTTTTCGCTGGATTTTTGTCTTTTTTTACTTTTAATAAAATTTGGCATGTACTTGGATTTTCATATTTTTCAGGTTTATTATCTCCTTCAATTTTTTGGTGGCCACGTTGTCTAGTCACGCACATACATTTGTTCCTACTTTTATGGATGTACAGATGCATTTTTCCTAGCAAATATTGGGCATACACATACACTTTTTCAAACCAGCTACCAATTTTTTTTTGAGAATATTCAAACCAGCTACCAATGCAGCACCATCCCAGGCCGTGCCCACAATCACGTTTTATTAGAGAATCCAATCAGCTTTAATTAAGAGCCATGCATGAGGTGGCTACGCGGCTGGGCCAGGGAGGTTGGGCTTGGGCGCGAGCGCTGTGCTGGGCCTTGGAGGGTCACGCGGCCCACCACACGAGCGGCAGGCTTGGTCGACGTTCTCCTTGAACAAGGGCATAGGCAGGAGGTGGCTTGCGGCGGCGCTGGAGGCAAACTCCGACGGGGGACGGCAAGGGCGGTGTAGATCTAGCGTGGGAGTGGTGGGGATGGGTTTCCCGCAGCCGGATCTCGCCGGATCCGAGCACGGACAACTCATGGCGGCGGCTGTGGAGCTCCTGGCGTCCTGAAGAGAGAGATGTGAGGAAGAGAGAAGAATGAAGGGAGAGAGAGATGCGCTGCTCATCTGCTGGTCCGGCGAGGGTTTGGTCGCCGGCGGCGAGGCGAGGTGGAGGAGGTCTGGCCGGGGCGGTCGGGCGCAGGAGGAAGCTCGAGGGGTAGCTTAGGGAAGCGACGGCGTATTGGCGCGGCTCGTCCCGAATTAGCAGTACAAAGCGGCTTTTTACTTATTTATTGTGGTTATGTAATTTGGTAGCGGTTTTTTTAGTACCACCTCAAGTATATGCTTTAAATTCAAACTGAAAGCGTAAATTCACAAGAAGAAGCGTATTGTGACGGTGAACCCACGGAGTCAACTCATGCTTTATTATTAGGGATAGACTAGCAAAAGGGCCCGTGCATTGCAACGGGAGAAAAGAATACCACACACTCTTAATTTACACAAAATGGTCTATAATCTGACTATTTGTAGCTACGGCCCAAATAAAGATGGTCTTTGCCTACAAAAGCGCAAGTTTTTTTTAAATGGTTAACAGGTAAAATAACATTTGATATGTAGCGTTGATTAAGATTGCATCATAGATAGTTTTTTTAAATGGTTAATAGGTAAAATAACATCATATTCATATTCTATATATTTTTCTAATCAAATTCCATATACAACTTTGTTAAATTTAGAGTTACGGTTTAAAAGATATGAGTATTTTTAAAAACATTTGATATGTATTGTTGATCAAGATTGCATCCTAGATAGTTTTTTTAAATAGTTAACGGGTAACATAACATCATATTCAGATTATATATATTTTTCTAATCAAATTTCGTATATAACATGTTAATTTGGAGTTACGATTTAGAAGATATGCGTATTTTAAAAAACATTTGATATATACCGCGGGTTTAATGTCAGAAACGTCAGGGAGTTTTAAACGTCTAGCAAATATGCTCGTGCGTTGCAACGGGAAAAAAAATCATGTAAGTCTCATCTTGGAGACACTGTCGTGGTTCATCCCACGAGTGTGTGACACAGTCAAGTGGTCGGAGAGCCGGAGTCCTTCGTGAGGTTTTCGACGAACAAACAGAGGAAGTAGAAACTTATCCATAAATAAAATAAATTGGAAGCCCAAATCGCAAAATAATAAATGATAGGGTGCTATCTACCCCTGTTGTACTTTGTTAGTAGAGTAACCGTTACTGACGCTGCTTTGTTTTCTTTGTCGCCTGTAGGGGATTGGCGTCGTAGCGGCTGGCGCATCGGCATCAGGTCGGCCGGGTCAAGGCAACACTGTACCTCTGAGCGCACCTAGTGCCTTTGGCCGTACTTGATGGCGTCGTGCCTAGGACGATCCTCACGCTCTGAGTGCCTCAAACAGGAGCCAAAAGTCAAAGGCCATTGACTGATGCACGCCGCCAACCAGCCTAAATGTCAACACCCTTGTCACCCTATTCCTAGACTAAAGGCGACCTTCGAGAATGTACGACTTGAATTTCACATAGGATTGTATGTACATATACAATTCAAAAGTATTGGACAATGGACGAAAATCTCGGCCACGTTGATAGCCATCATGCATTTTACGTGAAGTAGGACACTCTTTTCTTGATATAATTTCTTCCTTATTTTAATTTCTCCTTTTCTTTCAATCGGGACATGTAGCCCATAATTCCATTCCTTTCCTTCTTTTAATTTCTCTTTCCTTTCACAACTTGCCTTTCCATTAAAGAAGCATCAGGCGTGGCTTGGTTGCATGTGTCTTTGGAGACTGAACGCCATGGCAGGAGTTCGATCGCTCGCTCCAGTGCCTATTTCCACCAGGGATTATTTTTCGCGCGCTAGATGGGCCCCCAGATTCTGATTGCTGGGTCGCTGCTTCCCGTGCTGATGGATATGCGGAGATCCAATCGATCGGATGGGCTGTTGCGGCTAGATGGGCCGCCTGATTGCTAGATGACCAGATGTACGACCGTATATAGGACGTCCCCGAAATGGTACCACATCGTTTATATTGGAAAAAATATGGACATGTTGAAAAAAAACTGAAAGCGTATTGTGACGGTGAACCCATGGAGTCAATCCGTGCTTTATTATTAGGGATAGATTATAGCAATAGCAAAAAGGTCCGTGCGTTGCAACGGGTAAAAATAAAAAATGTGTGCACTTTTACCTGCTAAAACTACTATAGCACCGCTATAGATGATTAATTTTCCACTATATAAATATAGTGGAACAAAAGTTGTTGAGGAATTAATCTAGAAGATATGTCATTTTATTCACTGATCAGCAAATATGATGCAACAAAAGCTAAGAATTATGTACATCTTGTAGAATATACATGACCATTGATATGGATATAAATATTAAGGGGAAGCATAACTACTTGGCTTTTTTTCACGGGTTTAATAGGATTTTTATTCCATGTTATAATTTAGAGGTAAGATTTTCTCTATACATGAAGGTCATAGATCAAACCACACAGTCGTGCTATGATACGACTATATCCTGCTAGGCAATCTAACCTTTGTTCCATGAACTCACAAATCCCACAATCTCCCTTCAAGGCGTCTGGTACAGAACAGGCGATGTACTCCCCATGACCTCACCCTTTGGTCATGCGATTCACGAATCAAGTTTGATTAGTCGACTGTATGCATGAAGCACGGATTTAATCTCCAAATGGGCTCACGAATCCCACTCTCTCCCTCAAATATGCGTGTCTAGATTTAATCGGAGAGCCCCCACTCGTTCCATCATGGATCACCTCAGTCTCTCCCATGTCTAATGAACCCCATCATAATTAGCCAACATATAATCCGATGGTCTCTCTCTTATCTTCCTTTATTCCACCACAAACGCCTCACAAATTCTATTTAATTTAGCCAACATATAATTTAGTAGATTTTCTCCCTCTGTCCCAATAAATCCAACATCCATGTCTCGTGGATCTTGGGTAAAACGTATATAAATTGATGTGAATAAGTTTAAGGGAGCAATATGGGACTAATGATAATTGATTGTTGCAGCTTATACTCGACGGGAAGTTATAAGCTCGATCCCTAGCGAAGTATTATTTTTCGGCGCTTCTTTTTCGTGACTTCCAGCAGAGCCCATTCTTGTTGCTGACGGCTCAATAGAGAAGACCTTTTTTTTGCAGCTGAGAAACAATGTAGCTTGTAAGAAGTACGTACGAAATGAACCGAAAACATAGGTACTTTTCTATAGACTTCTACATGTAGCTAAGTTGAATTAGGATTCTTATTATGGCTACCTGCATGTTCAGCTGGCCCACAACCTCCACGTCTGGCTGTAGTCTACAATTAAGAAATAGCTTTGTTTTATTCACATCAGTTAGCAGACTCAGCTGGCTAGAATGGCGTGACTTCCATCTCAGAGTTAGCGAGGTCGTGTGTTCGAATTCTTGCAACGCGGTGCCTTTTCTTTTTAGCTTTTTCTTGGATGTCCGCCTGGGTGGCCCATGGGAACATGCTTGTTATTGGGCCGAGAATCTACTCGAGTGTACGCGCTGGCCCAGTGCAAATTTACGGAGGAAGAAGCAAATTCGTGGTCGATCAACGCTTTAGTACCACCTCATGTATATGTTTTAAATTCAAACCAAAAGCGTAAATTCATAGAAAGAAAACATATTGTGACGGTGAACCCACGGAGTCAATCCGTGCTTTATTATTAGGGATAGATATACTAGTAAATATGCCCGTGCGTTGCAACGGGAGAAAAAAAATCATACAACCTAAAAAACATCATATCAAATGGGCTGCATTGCAACATATAGGAAATAATTAAATATGTACTTAACACCTATAAAAAAATCTATATGTACCTCTTAAATAGCACGATTCTACATTTCTACATTAGATATGAACAAAACATTACCCCACTTGTTGTGACTAAACATTACATAGCATGCAAGGACATATGCTATGTGATGCCATTTGATTGAAACAAAATGAGAAGTACATATACGTGTCTAGCTCATGGCACCTACAACACTCTGATAGAAGGATTTATGTGATACTGTATGTTCAGCAAAAGTTTATTAAATTTGGGCATAACTATTCTCCTAAATAAACTTGTCATGAATCCAGCTTTTTTGCATACATAGAGATAATAATTGAAAAATAAGAATTAAAATTATCAAAAACAAATCAATAACAATGGAAGATAAGAAAAGATATGGCCATTACAATATTTCTTAAGGAAAAAAATACCATATCAGTATAAGAAGTTTATCTTTTGCTGAATGCAACAATGACTAAGAAGTGAAATCAGGCAGTATAAAGAGGGTGAGGCAATTCAGACGGTATTACCATTGCACTCAGTTAACCAATGTAGTGGGATCATCAATTCACACTCCCGCACTGGGATTGTGCATAAAAGAAGTTTTGCGTTAGGCATGCAGTAGTTCTGGACCCAGCTTTTGCTTACTCCACTGGGAAAATTAAGCGAGTGCAGGAGATCTTTAAGAAATTTAAGGCATGTGGACCTTGCTCCATCCAGTTCCTTCACAATAGAGGATATAGATAGTGCACAAACAGAGTTTTGAAACCAAGGCCCCTTTTTAAGCCCTCACCAGTCAAGTATACGTCACACAGTAGGCCACCAAAATCATCTAGCATGTGAAGCAATGTAGATATATTTATTTATCAGTTATGACACTATCACAAGAAAAGCACCATCCAGGAAGGTGAACCCACAAATCCGTTATGCATTTTTTCAGAGCTACTGTGGTCGGATGAAATTACTTCTTTATGAAGTCTAACTTTCAAAGAAGCAACATACATTATAATGGTCTGGACTTCAGTCTATGATATAATCCAACTGATAAATGTGCAATCTACATTGATGTTAGCCTGTGAGATCAACTCAGCCAATGAAATGACATTGGGACAGCCCACATACAGTGGTGCTTTGAAGGCTGCTACAGTAGGTAAAGTGTGGTGGCTAAATTGGTACTAATGCTGGATTCATGTAGAAGCACCTAAAAACAATATTGCAAATTCGTACCTCTACTGGAGCATGGGCGCACGACACTCCAGTGAAGTCGGCGAGATTGAAAACTTCAGATGCATCAACTTTCAAGCAGGGAGACTTGCGATTTAGTCAGGATTTTTGTCGAGGGAATCGGGTACCTTTTATGTCAAAGGAGGGCAGTTCGGGTGTAATCCACGTCAGGCACGCCATGCCTATGTGCTTGAGCAGTTCTCCTGCACTGACAAAGCAGGGATCTGATCCGAATCTTGGTAATCTCAATCCCTTCAGGAAAAAGCCGACCACTGCATCAAAACAACCATGTAAAGATTTAGATTTTTCAACAACATTAGGTGAAAATCCACCATGAATTCTACAGGTAAAAATCTGTTAACATGCAGATCGAACACAAAGGCCTTTATATTGTTCTCCCTTAATTTCTTAATGGCTTCCTCAACGGATCCTGGAATCGGATAATCAAGTAGTGTGATCATCAGAGCTTAACATCTCAAAAATGATAAATGCATAATTAAGAAAGTTTAAGCGAGAGGCAATTCAAACTTGCATCATTTTGGTTAAACCTTCTTAGTTTGATGTAATTGATCTTTGAGCCATCCTCCGAACACAGAATCTCGCACATCATTGACCTCATTGGGTTTCAAGTATATATTTCTGTCCTGGCATCTACTTTGTATTAAACTAAGATGGATGGGCAAAAACAACTCTTCAGTCTCGAGTAAAAGAATGGAATCATTTCTTCTGAAGGAACTACAAAAGAATGGTGAGCAGGAGCTTACTTCAAAACAACATCTATGGTGTCGTCTCCACTGAGAATAGTCATTTACTTTGCTTCCTCGAGGACCCCTTGCAAGAATCAGTGCAAAGATTGTTGGGCACTAAAAAATTAAGTACGCGACATTCAAGTAGAGACCGAAAAGATATCGAGGCACTTATCAGAAGACATGCAACCTTTAATCGTGATAAAGGAACACCCTTTCACTAACACTGCATTTGATAATGAAAATTATTGGTAATAGCCCGTGCATTGCAACTGGAGAAAATAAATAAATCATAGTCCGTTCCAGAATATAAGGTGTACTGATTTCCGTGGAAGTCAACCATTTAAATGTTTGACCAAGATTATAGAATAAAATAATAACATATGCTATACCTAATAGATAAAACATGAAACTACTTTTCATGATGGGTCAAATGATATAAATTTCATATTGTGAATAAGTATATGTTTTTCTAAAAGCTTGGTCAAACATGCACTCGTTTGACTTTTGAAAAAACAAATACACCTTATATAAAGGAATGGAGGGAGTATAACATAATGGGTAGTCAGTTAGGTATAAAAGATTTTCATTAACATAACAAATCATATAACATCTAGCATCATCATCATGAAGATAGTTCATCAAAAGTTCACACTGAAAAACTTCCATTTAAGCGAAGAATTCATCATCATAATCAGTGACAGAAGTGTTGCAGGCACACAACAACAGGCTTGTCAATATTTACATGTCATTTTTGTTGTAATTTTTGTATTGAAGATTTGATATAATAAAACTTGATGGAAGAACTCAAGTTAGTTCATCCAAATTTATTTCAATATGCTATGCACTCACAACAAATCTAGCTTTATAAATTTTGCATGTACCATCAATGTTTGGGCCAGGGTATTAGAGATAATATATTAATGCAAATCATCTGAGGCTTGGAATTGAAGGATATGGAGTTACTTGCCTGCTGAGTGGGCCTATGGGTGACTCATCACGAATGTCAATGATGTGAGCAGATGTGCTAACAGTCTGCCATGTCACTCTGGAGTCTCATGGACGCCGGTGGCCACCCAATCTAATTGAAACTCCATACACCTTCCACTCCTCTGCATACACCATCATGTGATAATTTCATCTACTGGACAGAGAATAAAAGCATGAGCCTGGGTATTTTCATTGTCAGTCTGCTCCACACCACAACATTGGTCAGCTCTTGTACTCTATATGGACTACTACCATATTTCTGAAACTTAAGATTGCACAGATTAGGCCCTTCACGGCTCCCACTTAAACAGAACATCTTTACATCACGAAGCATCATTCTTGAACAGTAAGAAGTTCCAGTTGGATCAAACTAACAACACATAAATACAAATCACATAGTTACCACCTATCATAAATCCAGACCAGATTGTGAAGCAATAGTACAGTAGCAAAAGTACACGCTGAGAATTACAACAGCAAGGGAGCGTGCTACTTCCAGGTTATTTATTATCTGTTCATACAAAATCTAGTACTCATGTTGTAGGATGACGTTCAAATACTAATTTCCTTTTTCTGAAAAAATAATAACATCTTCTCTGATCTAGAGAGGAGAGATAACAAATAGTCAGTTCAATTTGCAAGAATTTAGAACACACAATTCATCTTCTATCTACTGTATAGGGAAGTCCTAAGCAGCGGCAAAACAATCAGTGTCACGAAGATGTTCTGGCTAGCAAGCCATACTTTAAATCAGCACACAGGCACACGCACGCGAGCCGGTACGCACGCACCGGCAGGCTAAGCACACACCAACACGCACTCATAGCATGCGATCACCTCGGGCGTCCGGCTGCGTAGGTCATGGAGGAGGAGGTGACGGTGGAGGCGGCCGGCGCTGATCCGCCGGCCCGCAGGCTGCCGGTATGCACTCCGTTCGTCGGAGTTTCCATGGGTCGCGGCAGCGACTTACAGAGAGAGAAACCTCGCCCGATAGTGGATCCTACCGATCTCGTCCGGATTTGGCGACTGCGGAGCGAGGACGGGCGCCGTGGAGTGGAGGGATATGGGGCCGCGGCAGCGGCAGCGGCGGAGGAAACCCTCGCGTTCTCGTGCGGGGCAAAAATTCCAACGACGGGTGAGTCTGGGCTGCTTATGAAAACGTCAGGTCCAGCCCAAGAACGAAACGTTTTTCACGGACGGACGAACATGCTATTAGTACCACCTCGTTTATATTATAATTTTGTTTATACAAATCATAAAAGCGTATTATGGCATGAGAAAAAAACGTATTGTGACGGTGAACCCACGGAGTCAATCCGTATTTTATTATTACTAGCACAAATGTCCGTGCGTTGCAACGGGAGTAAAAATACCTCACCAACCTGTTTTAGTCACTAAAAATACACGATCATGTTAATCGTGTTCAGACTCGTCTACATCAACATGTTTTACTTCAGTCTAGTTCAAATTATTAAATCTGACATTGCCTTCAAATAATCAAAAGTATTGTTAACTTTCCATCACAACAACCGACAACAACCAATAAATAAGAAGCTTCGACAACAAATAATTACAACAAAAATAGAAATTTCTATCCATCTCTCTCACTGTCCCTTCCCTTTGTACAATAATGACATCATCACACAAATAATGGCAGCATCAGTACAAAGCAAAACCAACAAAATGGCTCCAAATCTCAATTCCAATTTATGTATTGTCATGTACAAATTGCAGCCACAATGAGCGTGTAGATCCTCCAACCTCGACCTAACCAAAGCTCCCTCCCTCCCTATCTTGATCTCAATCTGAAAAACCATGTGAGAAATGAACTATTTACCTGAGATAAAAAAGACAATTCCCTAGGGAAGCACATATGCCCGTGTGTTGCAACAGAAGAGAAAATTGAGATGTCTGCCAAAACATCCATCAGTGCAGTGCGATGGGGTAGGAAAGCGCATGCTGAGGAATAGAAGAAACGCAAATCATCCTTTAGTGTCCATTACTACAGGGCATGGATGCATGGCTACCGAATAAATAGGGAAGGTTACTTGAATCGATCAGTTTCGCCTTAATCATGACAACCAACATTTGATTGGATGGTTAATAGGGCAGTGGTACCCCAATGCAACCAGAGATTAAACTCGACGTCTGACACTTTGATGTCTCATTAAGGAACAATATTTTCAGTTGAAAACGACGTTCTCGTCGATAGTGAGGCGCTTGTGATGACTTCATCAATTTCAAAACCCGTCGGTGCAGTCTCTCGGTGCTTATAGGGGTATGATATGTGTCTACGTACATAGGGCAGAGTGTATGTACGTGTTTGTGTGCTCGACATCTATATTGTGTTTTGAAAAAAGTTTCACTTAAACCTTTGCATGCATTCATGTCCTTCAACGAAGTCTCATTCAGCTTCGCACTATCATCGAATGAAAGAGTAGTTGTAGATCGAAGTGAAATTGTTTCTATAAATTTTATTATATTCGAACGAAAGTGGGGTTTTACATTGTTGATTTTATTGGAGAATGTTGGTTGTTCGGTTTATAAATTTATATTCTTTTTTTTGTACTATTTGGACTTGACCCAAACATAAACATTTCACATACACAGCAGATAGGCTCATTGTCTAAAACAGATACGCACACATCTTCCTGTTCCCATTTGTTAATAAAAAATTCCTTATGTTGTTAGTGAAAAAAAAACTGCCTTATGTTTCTTCTGAGTAAAAAGCCTCGGTCAGTCAGTAAACACACACCGATCATTCATTGATAAATCAGAGGTTGAGCGGCGCCACGTACTACCCCTAACACGATCGAGCGGCGCCACGTACACACACCATCACGTGTAGTCGTGTACGCCTTGCTTCTCTGGCATCCTGATGCCTCCCATCCACATCTGCTTGTTAATTTCCCTGTGGAGAAGCAACAACCAGCCTCCCACAACAGCTAGTAGGAGTCCGGCCATGACAGCAATGTTCTGCTCAAAAAGCCAGAGACTCTTGACAACAGCCAACGACTGCGACGATGGCCCTCTTATTTCTGTTGATCTGCAAAAGCGGAGGGAGGCGACGCATGTCCCTGCTCCAGCAGTCCGACCTGCTAGGGAAGCCCCAGCCCCGCCTCCATGCCTGCGTGGAACCCATCAGCGGAGGAGCCGGTGAGCCATCTGGCGCCATAATACATACTCGCCAACATCTCCGACTCCGACGTCGTCCGGCAGGTCGAGCTCGCGGCCGACCGCCTCGCCTCCGCGCTCAAAGATCGCCCGAGCTTTGAGCCCTCGTAACCGCCGCATCGGCCTGGGCATCGTCGGCGACGCCCTCGAGCACCAACCTCCACCGGTGCGCGTGGGTCCTCCTCGACGCATGCAGCTTGGGCCTTCAACGTCGTCTGTATAGCCGGCTGTGTTTCAGGGTACCCCTGCTAGTTAATTCTCTTTCCATTCCCTTGCGAGTTTTGGCCGAGTCTGATTCTCGCTCCTTTTTTCCCTTCTCTTGCATCTCCCTGTTTTTCCTTTCCTTTGGAGATAATTCCTTCCTTTTTTTTCTTTTCCTTCAAAGATAATTCCTTCCTTCTCTTCTTCGGTAAGAAGGGCATCTATAAATCATCGCCAGCACCTCTGCTTGTTAATTTTCATGGTCGCTTGGTGAATCACCAGGGTATACATATATAAACCGATGATCTTAGATGTAACGACAAAAGTAACGAGCGAACGTTCTCACCTTGTCGATAGATCCGAACGAGTCGATCGGCTCCAGCGCTCCGCCTTCCACCCGCTTTTCATTTTTCGCAAAAAAATGGGCAGCAGTGAGAATCGATCCTTGCACCTGCTGCGTGCATTCTCCTACCGGTAACCAGCCCAGCTAACTCTTTTATGTGCCAAATGGCATGTTACATATTCTTTTATCGTATAACTTCTCCTTTGCATCTACACCAGAAAATAGAAAATAAATTTGATGTGTGTGTGGGGTGCCTTTGGACTCGGACCTGAGTATCTCATAACTAACCTATGCCCCATTAACCAGCTCACTTAAATTACTTTTGTTGTTTTACCAACTAATTTCATGCTTTTAAATAGCATGTTGGTTATAGTAGGCAGTTTTCCATATATAGTATTAAAATCGCTATTTTCTCTCTCCATTATGGTAGTAGGTCTCGTTGTCTTGTTCCCATTTCTACCATGTCCAAGGAAAATAAATAATGGGTTGGAAAATTAAGAGGATTGAAATGAAAGCACACAATCCTTGCTCCCATTATGGTAGCATGTTTCTCTCCATTTTAAGGTCAGGAGCACGCAACGAATGCATGTCATCGAGCTCCTGTACTTGATAATTTAGGTACAGAGACCATGATAATTTTTCCCCGTGGATAAAAGTTGTTGAAAACATACAACCGATAACTTCTTTGTAAATAGCATAATAATATACACTCCCGGACTTGATAACTTAGGAATAAACACCACTAGAACTTTTACCCATGAAAAAAAGTTGTTGAAAACATACTCCGGTAACATCTATGTAAATAACATGGTAATATAGGCTCCCAGACCTGATAACTTATGTACAAACACCACGATAATTTTGACCCGCGAAAAAAAGTTGTTGAGAACATACTCTGATAACTTTTTTTCGTGTAAATAGCATGATAATATAGGCTCCCGGTCCTGATAAGTTGGGTACAAACATCACGATAACTTTGGCCCATGAATTTTTTTTGTTGAAAACATACAACCGATAACTTCTTTTGTAAATAGCCTGATAATATACATTGTCGGACTTGATAACTTAGGTATAAACACCACGATAACTTTGACCCGTAGAAAAAAGTTTTTGAAAACATACTCCGGTAACATATGTGTCAATAACATGGTAATATAGGCTTCCGTACCTGGTAACTTAGGTACAAATACCACGATAACTTTGACCCATGAAAAAAGGTTATTGAAAACATACTTTGATATTTTTTTGTGTAAATAACATGATAATATAGGCTCCCGGTCCTGATAACTTAGATAAAACACCACGATAACTTTGACGTGAAATTTTTTGTTGAAAACATACCAGTGTTTTTTAACCAATGTTAACTTCTCGTGTAAATAACATGAGCTGGTAACATGGGAAAATGTTGTTAAAAATGCATCCCAATAACTCATGTGTAAACAACATGATAATACACACACATGAGAGCTGATAACTCATATACAAATATCGCGATAATTTTTTGACCGAGAGAATGAAAATTATTGAAAAAGATACCCCGATAACTTTTGTGCAACATGCTAATATACATAACAAAGTTGATAACTCACTGCAAACATCATAATCACTTTCTAACCCCTGGGATAAAAGTCTGTTGAAAACATACCCCCGAAACTTTTGTATAAATGACACAGTAACTTATGTATAACTGATATGATAACTCACGTAGCCCGGATGTGGTAACTTTTGGTTCAAAAAAAAAGTCTTCAGAACATATCAACATGGGATATAGTTTCGAAGATCTCGTCCAGATGATTTTTTTTGTGAAGACGGTTTTTCAATCAGGGCGACGGTTTGAGCTACAAAACATTTTGAAGTTTGAAAAAAAAGAATCTAGGATGACATCAGCCTTTCGTCCTTTAGTGCATATATGCATGTAATTGGAGGGAGGAATGTACGTGAAAGGAAAATTAGTCATTCTAATACATGCATGTATATAATTAGAATGAAGTAAGGATCGTTCTTGCCTATTGCTAAAATCCGAACGTTTGGTAGTTATAAAAGTCCTAGATGTAAAGAGACAATGTGGGATTATTAATTGAAGGAAGAATATGCGGCTTCGTCCACGTGAGTCAACGCACGCACACACTGCTGCTGGGCAGCCCACTACCGCTAAGACAAAAAATGAATCTTTTTTCGACAGAGTGGGCCGCGTACTGCTGCTGACAGCCCAATACGCTGAACGAAAAAACGCCTTAAGTACACAAATAAAAATATTAGTACCACCTCACGAATATGTTTTAAATTCAAACGAAAAGTGTAAAATCACGGGAAGAAGCGTATTGTGACGGTGAACCCACGGAGTCAATCCGTGCTTTATTATTAGGGATAGACTAGCAAAAGAGTCCGTGCGTTGCAACAGGAGAGAAAACATAACACACGCTCTTAACTCAACAACCATCACTCAAGACCATAATAGGTCCATCTTCTTTATTTTTGTGAGGCATCATATTTGTGTTGCCGCATATCCTCCTTCTCACCCTCGCCGGTGATGGCCTCGGTGTTCACACAAAACAACAAAAAACGTGTGTTGAATATGGTTAATCCTAAGGCGTCTCTCTCTCCCTCTCTCCTCCCTCTCCCTCTCTCTCTTCCTCTCTCTCTCTCTCTCTCTCTCTCTCTCTCTCTCGCTTTCTCTCACTCTCGCGATGAGAAATCTGTTGTTTTCCGAGTAAAGAGACTTGCCGGTAACGAGATTGAACAAGGTATCGGGATACCGACGATCGAATCTCGGGCAAGTACAATACCGCTGGACAAAGGGAATTGAATACATGATTGATTGAATCCTCGACATCGTGGTTCATCCGATGAGATCATCGTGGAACATGTGGGAGCCAACATGGGTATCCAGATCCCGCAGTTGGTTATTGGCCGGAGAGTTGTCTCGGTCATGTCTGCATGGTTCCCGAACCCGTAGGGTCTACACACTTAAGGTTCGATGACGCTAGGGTTATTAGGAAGACTTGTATGTGATTACCGAATGTTTTTCGGAGTCCCGGATAAGATCCCGGACGTCACGAGGAGTTCCGGAATGGTTCGGAGGTAAAGATTTATATATGGAAAGTTGTTGTTCGGGTTCCGGGAAAAGTTCAGTTTTTTCTGGTATTGTACCGGGAAGCTTTCGGAAGGTTCCGGAGGGGTCCGGAGGTCCGGAAAATGTTCCACCGCATCCAATACAGCAGCATGGGCTGTAGAGGGGCGCCCTAACCTTAATGGGCCAAGGGCACCAGCCCCCCAAGGCCCATGCGCATGGGAGAGGGGAAACCCTAAGGGGGAGGGCCTCCACTTGACTTGGGAGGCACTCCTCCCCCCTTGGCCGCCGCCCCCAACCCTAGATGGGATCTAGGGGGGCCGGTCCCCCTCTCTCCCCACCTATAAATAGTGGAGGGGTGGGAGGGCGGCCACACCCTTGAACCTGGCGCAGCCCCTCCCCTCCAATACCTCTCCTCCTCCGCGTGAGCTTGGCGAAGCCCTGCCAGAGAACTCTCACTCCATCACCACCACGCCGCCGTGCTACTGTTGGACTCTCTTCCTCAACCTCTCCCTCCTCCTTGCTGGATCAAGGCGTGGGAGACGTCTCCGTTCCGTACGTGTGTTGAACACGGAGGTGCCGTCCGTTCGGCGCTAGGATCATCGGTGATTTGGATCACGACGAGTACGACTCCATCAACCCCGTTCACTTGAATGCTTCCGCTTAGCGATCTACAAGGGTATGTAGATGCACTCTCCTTCCCCTCGTTGCTAGATTACTCCATAGATTGATCTTGGTGATGCGTAAAAAATTTTAAATTTCTGCTACGATTCCCAACACAGCTTAATGTACATTATCGTATATTGTTTGATTATTGTGCATGGTGGAAAATAGGATGACAATGTGCCTATCATAACCTTTAGCATATGGTAGCCGGTAGGAGTCAACATTTCATCATATATTGGTTGATTATTGTGCACAGTGGAAAATAGGATGACTATGTACCTATCATAACCTTTAGCATATGGTACCTGGTAGGAATCAACATCCACTATAGTACCAATAATATCTTTTGGGGGAGCATCAAACTATCATACCTACTCAAGTTAAATGGGGTAGTAAACATATATAATAAGAATTTTCGAAAGGGGCGGGGCTAGGGTTGAAACCTGGGTAGTGGAGTAAGGCCCTGGCCAGTGGGCTGGATGTGTGATTTTGATCCATTAGGGGTTGCAATATATATAAACCAAAGGCAATGGCTCGTAAAGCGAATCATTGTTTTCACTTATGGATGGCTTAGTGGGTAATTTTAAGATGGATGGGCAGAAGCATTGATCCCTTTATTAGTAGTTATAGATTGATGTCGTTTACATTATGTTTTCCCCAACACAGACATGTGCATCCTTGAGAAATAAAAGGAAAAGGAGATATACACATATAACTGCTCATAAAAGATATGTTCATTGTCATTGCAAAAAAATGGTTAATTAAATATATGAATTACCTTCCCAGTTAATTTGCCAAGTGTGAGGAACAATTATATTCATTAGTTGATATATTATTAAGAGCCTAAATCATGACGATCGTACATGTATGTACATAGATAAAAAGTTAAGGTTTAATTAGTAAGTCGCCAAATGCCTGTTAGTGATTACGAAATTTCTTCTAACCTTGCTTGCATGGCAGACCTACATAGTTTAATGTACAACTCAATTTTCTTTGATGCAGAAGTTAACGTAATAAACGGATTTGCAACATCCGACACCAAAAAAAAAATCTTTGGAGAGATCACAAAAAGATTACCCTAGTTATATCAAGTCAATTGAATAACATTTGCTAAGGTTAGTAAGATAGCAACATTTCATGCTATCTTAATTTACTTTGAAACTTTGTCCTTCCAAAGATAGCTTTAAAATACATCCATTGCAAACCTTTTTTCTTTGCACCGTGGCCTCCATGACATCCAGTGTGTTGATGCTAAATTTTAAATATGCACTTAGAATGTATGTGGCCAACAATAATTTCCATGAAATTAAGTGCATGATTCAGATTTAAAAAAATTATGTGCTTCCGAATACAAGGGAAGGTGTTATTCACAATTATTTGGACAAATAGATTCTCGGCAAACCCGATGGTTGTACGAAATCATTTGCAGGCTTACGATTCTGAAAGACATGATACAGTTATCTGGACAAAGAGATCATTGATATTTTGATGAACCTGATTGCTCCCCTACTGTTGATAATGATTCCGGCGAGATTAGGAGCGTCGGTCACAATGGCAACTTACGTTTGACGACAACTCGTACGTGACTGAAAAAACGATGCCAAGCATAACGTACTGATGAATCGGCACCACAATAATCTGAGTAAACAAACATCGATCTGCTCTGACCTAAAAATTTGAGTGTTGAAGATAATAAAACTCCTCAAAGGCACACACCAATATGATTTCCTGGTGCATGAGCCAAAAAGTTGCAAAATTAAAACACATACCAGACAACACTGTTTTTTCGAACCGCTGGGCAACAATAATTGCATAATACCATTGAGATTAACAATGCCATCAATGACAGATAAGTGGGAGAAAGAATATTGATTTTACCTCAAAAACAAAAATCTTTGAAAATCCCTAAAAAAGGCCGAAATTAATGTTTCTGCAATCTAGTTAATTAGTCCAAGTCAACATGTCAATCATACATGGAAGAGAAGATCATATTGTTACCTGAGATTAGTGAAACTTCTTCAATTGTGTAAAGCCGCGGACCTGCAAAATCTACATGATGCGGCCAGACTCAATTTGATGTCAAATTTATAGGAAGTAGGCCAGATTTCCTATTCAAATAGGAGTAGATCATCAAATTTATAGGAATTAAGCCAGACTTCCTACTTCCTGTTCAAAATTGTAGGAATTAAGCCGGACTTCCTATTCAAATAGGTGTGAATTGCTTGGTACACCCTCCGTAAACTAATAGAAGAACGTTTAGATCACTATTTTAGTGATCTAAACACTCTTATATTAATTTACAGAGGGAGTACACTGTAATCAACACTATCTGAAACAAAGCAAGCAACGATGAGAATAAAGCAAGGGGAGCTTGGCACTACAGCAATCGCTAGTTCCCCCATGTGTTGGCGGGTCTGTTGTAGCTAGCTCCAGAATCGATTGGGGTAGGTCGGTACGCATACGGCCGCTGAAATTAATCAAGGACCGTGCCTCGTGCTAGCTTTATCTATAAGCTAGCTTGCAAAATACCCCTCGGAAAGAAAATCAGATTTATCTATGAAGCTAGCTTGAGGAATACCCCTCGGAAAGTAAATCTAGTCGTACGTGCATGCATCGGCTACGTACGCACCCAACCAATCAGAATCAATCAAGGTGCTTCCTCCGTCAAGTGCTAGCCTCCTGTTAGTTAGTGTCGACGAGAGACGTCTCGGTTCACTGGAATCGAGCTGCGCCGGGTCATGCGGCTGGACCAAAATCTATGGACCTATTTTGCGATGCCGTCATCGATAGCCAGAGGACCTGAGTGCCGTGATGTGGACAACGCCAGGGTTACCTTCATGCCAATAGGTTGAGGGCTTGAGGCCACGCCGTCCTAATCCTCCGTGTCTCTGCGTCAGGAGGCTGAGACCTTGCCGCCGTGCCCAGGGTTACCTTCATGCCAATAGGTTGAGGGCTTGAGGCCATGCCGTCCTAATCCCCCGTGTCTCAGCGTCAGGAGGCTGAGACCTTGCCGCCAAGCCTCGCGTTGGGGGCGCCGCTGCTGCCGCTCCACGACGATGCGACTCGAGGGTCGCGTCAAGCCACGCTACCATGTTGCGCTCCAGCCGCGTGTGGAATATGCGCAAGGAATATGATGGAGTCACGATGGCGTGTGGTGGCCGGGATAGATCAAGGAATACATGTTTTTTTTTCTCTACTACCTAATGTTCCGTTTCCCCTCTTACGTTGTCCCCTCTTCGTCCAACCTCTCGTACGACCCCCTCTCCTTTGTAGCGATTTTCTTTCCCCCTGCACCGGTTTTCTCCCTGCCGGTTTTATCATCATCACGTAAGGTAACCAGACGCAATCAATTTGTCACGGGATGGAATGTTTAGTATACGATACAATACAATAAAACGGAGCGATATCTCTGGCGATTTTCTTGCTCCCGATATTTTTGCATGCGATAATGTAATGGTGCTAGCATCAGAAGGAAGCAATCACGTGTATGTAGGGAATATAATCGCGGAGATTGCAGGGCAGTTAAGGCCGTGTCTCACATGCAGGAAGGAATTCCCGAATTCAGCGGAAGAGAATACGACGTCTGCCTCAAGATCGCCTCAAGATCGTCCTCTAGATCACATGCAGGAAGGAATTCCCGAATAAACAGGTTTTGTTTTTTCCAGACAAACCAGGATCAATCTTTGGTAACACATTCAATTCTCACATGGTAATCAATCTCTTCTTTGTCAATGCATAACGCAATCAATTCTCACATGGTGATCACGTGCATATTCTTCGCTTCCTTATCTTGGTTTATTTCTTGCCTTTTCTGCGTGCTGATTTTTTCTCTTCATAAATATCTCTCCCTTCCTTATCTAGGGTACCTGCATCGTGGATATATAGGATCCCGCTCGCACCGCGCCGGGAGGCCACCATCCTCCTCGAGGAGAATCGGCCGGAGCACCATGACCAAGGTAAAATCATGGTATTGTCCAGTACTCGCCTCGAGTCTACAACAACAATGCAGGACACTAGAGGCCCACCTAACCCGCATCGCCTCTGCGCACCTACGTTGATTGTCGCCGCAGAGCCCTTTTCTCCAAGTAGACGGCCGCGCGACAGAGGTCCTCAATGTTTTATAATTTTCTGCTGTGTTTCGTATCTGCTTGATTGCCATTTGTAATGTACTTTTTCCTTGGTATAGTTACGGGGATCTGCATGATGGCAAGCTAGCCTGCATGATGCAGTCATGTAAGATACGTGCAATGGCCTGATGGGAGCTAGCTTGTTTCTTAATTGCTTCATTGTTCATCTTCCTCTTTGTCAGGGTGATCCCATGAATATATTGATTATATTTCTCAGAAAAATCAGGCTCTCAATACGCACTGATTATTCTCTGTATTGCAGAAAACGTAAATCATTTGCGAGCTAGAAGGAACTCATCATTCTAAGTCTCCGGTTGTACTCTTAGTTAGGTTGGAAAAAAATTGTAACTATCCTTTTAAGACTAGCACTATTTATATTCCCATGCTTTTTCCAGCATATACTATCTGAGTTGGTTAATTCTTTTCAAAACTTTCTTCTTTTTAAGTTGTGATGCAATGCCACTGTCCATTGTTTTGGTCACAAGAATTTATTATTTAGTTTTTTTGGAACGAAGGCTCCAGAAGAGTCCGACTTTGAATTAACAAAGCCATCAACCGGCCAGGACTTACAACGACCCAAACAACAAGAAAGAAAACAAAGAAAACTGAAAACGGCAGATACAAGGTGCTTCCAAACAGCTTACACACACCACAACAGAGAGCACAAGGATATTCTACCGGAAGTCTAGCTAAATGTTGATGGAGCTCTTCGACGCGAATTAAGCACCAAAACAGTGACAGCAAGCGAGCTTCAAGAGGAAATCGCGCTCAGCGAAGATGAACATGCCCTCATCAAACCCAAAGGAGACCACCATCATCGAACCTTCCTTCTTCAATTCCGAAGGGGACCCCTGCCCCTCGCCCTGGATCGAAGGGCGCCGGACCGTCGCAAATTGAAGCAGCTCACCCTAGAGCAAGGAGCGGTAGATTCAGTATCGCCTTGGGAGATACTCAGTGTGACCAACCCACTGTGCAAGATCACCAGGAGAAGGGCCAAACCGCAGCTCAATGGTCACCACACGAAGAGAAGAAGCTGTACAAGGACGAGGGCAACGAAGAAACAATCACAGAGTTGATAAACACCTGAAGCTGAGACATGACTTTTGCTTAGATTAGAATCCATGTCTGAATCGCCTATGCCGTATTGCTGCATGCAGGGGAGAGGAACCCTATCCCCTCCCCCCACCATGGCAACACACAAACGGCCGGCCTACGGACACCCCAGAGAGCTAATCTTGTGAAAAATCCCAGTGTTATCTCCAACTGAGATGTCGCTGCGCGCCGGAGAACCACATCTAAACGCCAATGCACACTCCCAACTCGCCCAAGACGACACCTTCAGGAAGATGACGACGCAAGCCGCGCCGCTGCCGCCTAGACCAGAACTGGCAAAGGTTTTCACCCGGGTATGAGAGGGGAGGGAGAGGGGATCGAACCTCGACGGCGCCTCCGAGAAGGGGAACGATGCCAGCCGGCGTCACAGCCGTCGTGGCCGGAAAAGCCGGTCAAAGATTTCTCCCGGTCCGAGCTCTCAACTCCGGCAACCCCACTTTCAACGGATCCGGCGACCGACGCCCGCCACGACCCAAATCCAGCGAGGAACAGGCAAGGGAAGGGGGAGGAAGAAGATCTCCAGATTTGACGCGCAGCCAGGGGCACGAGGCCACCCGCCTCGACCATCGCCCAACGCCTCAACCACTCACCGCCCGCACGGCCAAGTGGGAAGGAGGAGCACCAGCAGACGCCGCTCGCCGCAAAGCAGGCGCCGCCGCACCATCCGAGGCCACTGCCTCGGCTACAAAGGCCCTTCGCGTGGAGACGGAGCGGCACGGCCTCGCCGCCACCTTCCCTAGCAGCCTGCGGACTTCGCCGGCGACCCCTCTGGCGGCGGCGAGGCAGGGGGACGGGGGGAGGAGGCTTGGCGGCTAGGGTTGCGTCGCCGCCTGCGTCGCCCCGTGCGGACCGAGAAAAATTATTTGTATGTATGCGATGATTCGAATTTATTATTTAGTCTAGCATGGTCTTATGTATTTGCATGATTGTGCCCAGTATTAAGGTTAGTTTCTTGATAAATGAAAAAAGGGCTTGTTTGGATATTAAGATACATAATAACATGATGAGGCCATGCTTGTGCATCATCAGTTCATCACTAATAATATTCATTGTGGCCATGTATGTATATTATTTTGGAAGAATAATAATTGGGAAAATATTTGTCGAGGACAATTGGAGAGAAGGATTGATGACAATATTCCATTCATGGCGAGCCAAAAGTAGAATGAGGGCAGAACATGCATTTGCATGTGTGGTAACTCAGGGAAAGATAAATGGATTATTTATTTATATGTGTCGTTTGAGCTATACATATCTACATTCCCATGGCAACGCACGGGCAATTACCTAGTAAGGGAAAATATGTGCAAGGAATATGATGGAGTCACGATGCGTGTGGTGACCGGGATAGATCAAGGAATACATGTTTTTCCAAGGGAAAGCCTATTGGCACTTTATTGTAATTAGTACCACCTTGTTTATATTACGATTTTGTCTATACAAATTGTAAAAGCGTATTATGACATGAGAAGAAAGCGTATTGTGACGGTGAACTCACGGAGTCAATCCGTGCTTTATTATTAAAATTACGGATAGGGATTAGGGATTAGGGAATTAGGGATTAGGGATTAGGGATTAGGGATAGACTAGCAAAAGAGCCCGTGTGTTGCAACGGGAGAGAAAACATAAAACACGCTCTTAACTCAACAACCATCACTCAAGACCATAATAGGTCCATCTTCTTTATTTTTGTGAGGCATCATATTTGTGTTGCCGCTTATCCTTCTTCTCACCCTCGCCGGTGATGGCCTCGGTGTTCACACAAAACAACAAAAAACGTGTGTTGAATATGGTTAATCCTAAGGCATCTCTCTCTCCCTCTCTCCTCCCTCTCCCTCTCTCTCTTCCTCTCTCTCTCTCGCTTTCTCTCACTCTCGCGATGAGAAATCTGTTGTTTTCCCCTGCGATATTTTTTATAGATACGCATGTGTAGTTATCGATGTTTTCTTTTTCGTATATGGTTATAGTGGAGTGTTTATTTGTAATCCGGATCGCCGCCGGTATGAACAAAAAAGAATCTTGCGCTATAAATTATAAGTTTGCTTCAATAACAATATTTTAAAAATATTTAACAGCTAAAATTAACATCATATTTAGATTCCACACATTTTTCTAACAAAATTTCATATATAATATGTTAAAATCGAAGTTATGGTTTAAAAGATACAGATAATTTAGAAAATCATTTGGTTTGACTCAAATATATTCCAAAATAATATTTAAAAATACTTAACAGGTAAAAATAATCTCATATTCATACTCTACATATTTTTCTAATCAAATTTCATATATAACATGTTTAAATCGGAGTTACGGTTTAAAAGATATGGATGATTTTAAAAAGTATTTGTTTGACTTAAATATATGATCCACGGATGAAATACCTAAAACATCGGGGGGGGGGGGGGTTTCAAAAAATGTAAAATAACGGTTTTGGTGTGACTTAAATCCGGATGGCGGGTTGATTTTAAGAAAAGACGGGAATTTTTGTGTAAAATACGAAAATAATGATTCGTTTTAACTTAAAACAAGACTGCGGGTTGAATTCTCTGAAATTGAGGGACTTTTCTAAAAAATGCCATGACAGACGAAAGAAATCCAATTTACTTTATTATTATTAGGTAAGGATTTAGTGAAAGGAAGCGAGGTGGGACTATTAGTATAAATCAATCTTCTAATTTGAACAATCAATAGAGCTAGCTTAGTTGGATCTAGTCCTTTAGACAGAAGGGCTGCTCTTGAGTTCAAATCTCCATATCGCTACATCCTTGGTAGACCACCTTTTTGTATTCCAAAAAAAGTAGGACCAGGCCCAGTTCGGCCTAACCAACTTATAACCGGATGGGGTGGAGTGGACTTTCTCTAATTTATTATTGCACACTCGAGCTGCATTCATCCCAAGGCTAAGGCATGCCAGCCTGCGGGCCTAAGCCGAGGTGCGAGTTCGGGCCAGTCTGCAGCCCAGGCGGAGGAGTGCAGGCCTGCGGACGCCAATTCCAGCCAGTCAGCGTACCAAAAACATACGGTGCCATAGCGGTTCCTCAAATTAGTACCATCTCGCGTATATTCTTAAATTCAAAGTGAAAGCGTAAACATGTGTATATTCTAAAAAGTATGGCTCAAGGCCTCCGTAGGTCCACACCTCTTTTTCAACACGATGTCCAAGACAATGCACGCGAGTAACACAAATACTGATAAAACTAAGTAGAATGTGTTTTTCCACATAACTTCATTTCAAAAATAATAAATAGCACACAGGTAATTCATAGTGCATACCATCAAATTTTACAACCTTTTATATTATGTAACTATTTTGTCTGGCTAACAAAATCACTTTAATATTATTTTAAAAACTACAATCTTTTGGTCTACGGATGTATACACTTGAAAACCTTAAGAACTTATGGACATTTTTAAAATAAAAAATTAGTGGTTGCACGACTTAAAAATTATATTTATATAATACATAATACATAATTAAATTAATGTTTTATTACTCATACCATTATTATTTACTCTGAAACATAAATTTAAGTTGTTAAATTTTGATCCACTGACAATTTTTAGATTTAGACAACCTTTTTTTGAGAAGGAATACCATGTGCATACTCTAGCAATCCAACCACGTAATTTGAATACACTTGATGTGTTACCGGGCAGGAAGCCCACCTAAACTCTTAAGGCCCAGCCACCACGGTACGTACTCTAACCCTAGTCCGATCCCCTCAGCCTATCGATCCCCCCATCTCCACCCCAGCACCGTCACACACACGCGCACAGCGCACGCGCGTCCGCCCCCTCCGACCTCCAATCTCCCCTGACTGCCGCCTCCTCTCATTCTCTTCCCGGCCACTCATTCTCTTCCCGGACACACAGCTCTTGTTGCGTCTGCCCATGGCGCCCTTCCGTGGTTCCAGCCAGGAGGCAGCTTCCATTGCTCTATGTATATTGCTGTGCTTGCTGGGGTGACATGGTCCTCCTCGCCGTCTCCATGAACATGGTCGCCAGCCATGTGTTTGTTCACCGTGCTTTCATCACCCAGCCCTCCTCGTCCTCTCCCTCCGCAGGGCCCTTTCTAGTTCTCTTCGACATTATCTCTCTGTATCAAGTCTCGAGGCTACTTGTTGACTTGTTTAACTCGTCCATATTTAAATTGGTGAGGATTAGTGCAAAGAAGCAAGGTGGGACTAACTATTTCGGAAGGAACCTTGGTTTTTAACGCAAACAGAACGGAGTTCGGCCGGTTGCATTCGTTTTGATGGAACGGGAGGTCCTGTGTTTGAATCACACATGGGCACCTATTTTTATTAGGCTAATCATGGAAGCCCACTGGGTCCAGTAAAGCGAGGACCAGGCTGCGTGCGGAAGATCGAGCGAGGCACAGGCTCTACGAACGGACTGCGCGTTGAATTTAGTATATGCAGGTAAAATAGTACCACCTCGGATGTAGAAAATAATATAGGTGAAAACACTGAAAACGTAAAATCACGGAAAGAAAGCGTATTGTGACGGTGAATCCACGGAGTCAATCCGTGCTTTATTATTAGGGATAGATAATATACTAGCAAAAAAAGCCCGTGCTTTGCAATGGGAGAACAAAATCCTTTTATACGTCAAGCGACTCATTCGTGTTGCCACTTCCATCTTCCATCTTCTCCTTCCAATCTTATCAAGGTTTGTGATTTAATATGCCACAATCCTTTAGTTTCGGCCCCTCTCTTTTGTTTCTCCATCAAAATCTTCACCTTCCGATCTTACCGAGGTTTGTGGTTTATGCCACTTTCCTTTAATTTCGCCCTTCAATTTTCTTTACATTGTACATTTGACTACCTAGGAATAAGATCCTGCTAGGGATACACCTCAGCGGTTGAAACATACCTTCCGCATATTTGATAATTTCAAATTCGATAATGACCATTCGACCTCAATGAACATGTACATATGTCTAAGTTTAGTAGTAACAAAAATGTACCAAATTAAACCATGCAAGTCACACACCATATATAACAGTAATATTTCTAAGTGCATCTAGCAAATTACTTTGTTAACCAGAGTAACCACACAAGTAAATATCTAAAATCATGAAGATGCAAACTATTAAAATAATTCTGTTGTGGTGAAATTAATAACAAAGAATGATTGTGCAATTGGGAGGAGATGAGAAACATAACAACATTTTTATATTGTGCATTGTACACTTGACTACCTACGAAGATATCCCTTTGAACTGCCTTAAAAACCAATCAAGCTTAATTACTATGCCTAACTTTCAGGTTATTGCGTGGTTACAAATATTCCAACTACTTAACTAACCCTGAGTATGGTACTCTTTGACTTTTCCACTATAGACTAATTAATAGTACAATAGTCTTTGCATGAAGCAAAAGAATAGAACTCCTTAATACAAATTTTTTTTGATAAGTCCTATTAATTTACTATGTTAGCACTTACAAAACCTACCCTGTATTGCTTGCTGCTGGCAACACCGAACATGGACATGCCTGCCGCTCTGGTTGTAATATTAGCTGATAGGAGCTTCTATCAGGTAGTCCAGGCAATGCAAGAGAAAAAATTAAAACACAATGGAAAGCATATAACGGCTATTAGTTGGACGACATCACATGCCAGTACGTCTCCACCAAGTAGATTGAATTTCTACATCCCGCCGCCAAATCGGTTAAGGGGTGGTGATGATTCCACATATTTTTCTTAATTTTTCTATTCAAAGTAATTGTAATCTCGAGCACGGATTTACTCGTTGACACAAAACTGACTAAAAGATTAGTCCTAGTTTTTTGTTCAGTTACTGACTGAAGTGTAGCATCTATGAATATTTCAGACTTGAATCAAACAGGGAGAAAAAGAACTTACTTGTTCATGTATTTGAATCAAACAGGGAGCAAACAGAGAATTAAACACGGACTGGCAAACATTGAATCAAACAGTTTTCATTTAATATTGGTTTCCGTATGATAAAGTACAGGTAATGCCTAATATAAAGTACAAGCAACGCCCAGATTAAACAGAAAAAAGTGCAGACAACTTTCATACACGCCCAGGTTACAGACTGATTATGATTTGTGAAAAAAGGGCAAATCCCCCAACAATATTGGACAATGTTGGCCTAATATGAGTACAGGTTAATAGATGTAATATCTTTGAAGCTTAATAGTGAAAATGCAAAACCTTCAGTGGGGCTTCGTGTCCAAAAACCTTCATAAGTGCACAAATCTCCTAGCCCTAGTAATTTTGCAGTGTTTGTGAGCTGCATAATGTAGAATTGGTTTATGTCACATATGCATGAGCATAGTATGTTGTGCCTTTGGACCTGCAAACCCATATCCCAATGGATAAGCATGTGAGCACCAACACACCTACTAAAACTGGCAATACAATTTTCATCTATTCCTACAACTGCTATGACTAATAATCATAATTTGTTTCGTCTCGAAGCATATTTTCATACTCTACAAACTTTTCTCGGTACAGGTACAACACAGCTCTATGTTCAGTGAAGGTTTCTGTTCCTTTCCTACGAACTTTTATTTCCGAGATCGCTGTCATATGAATATCAGCATATGACTTACTAAGTTGAAACTGTTGTCATCAGAGCTACCAAAATCCATCCATGGCGTATGCAGCTAACGTTAGTGTTTCGTCTGTTCAAGCACGCCAACACGCCCTAGAGCGCCCTGTCCAGGGGATGGCTATCAACTCTGACCCTGCAAGTGCAGCAGAAATGAGGAATACAAACTACAATCTTTTACTTGAAGATGCAATGCCGGACAAACTCTAGATTCTGAATAAAAAAACCTCTAATCCTGCTATTCAAATGTGCATGGTTTCATTTTAGCATATGAAGTTATGAACCCATTTTTCAGAACAACACTTCTCCATCGGATGCTTGTTTTCCATAGTTTAGGGTCGACATCCTACTAAATCACTTCTGGACGTCTCCCATGTAGCTGCAGAAGCGGCCCTTGAACCACCCAACCCCGTCGCCGCCCCCGGAGCCGCTCGCTTCCATGGATGGCCGCTATGTCTGTCTACGTTGACTGCAGGCAAGCGCGCGCATCCGACGCATCCGGCCCCGTCACCAGCGACGACCACCTCCTTCGCGCCTCCTCTCTCGCCCGGGCAGCGTGCCCCCTGCAGCCTTCATGTATGTGCTCGCCCACCTCGCCAGAAGACCATGGCGTCGCCAGTGCCCGATCGTCGCCTGCACGCCCCTGTATCCGGCCGCCTCACATGCGACCGCGCCGCCGCGCGCGTCCTCCGCCGAGCCTCCCCGTCTCCCGCTAGCTCTTTTCCCAGCCCCCGCGCCTCCAACTCCGACGCTTTTGTAGCCCCTTTCTCATCCCACTCGCCGTCATGGGCACCTGGGTGC
Organism: Triticum aestivum; assembly: GCF_018294505.1. Classification (NCBI taxonomy): domain Eukaryota; kingdom Viridiplantae; phylum Streptophyta; class Magnoliopsida; order Poales; family Poaceae; genus Triticum; species Triticum aestivum. Next base: position 448,039,558 of record NC_057797.1, read on the forward strand.
CGTTGCTGCTTGCATCCCTCGGCGTGATGGTCAGCTACTAAATCTGTCTCGCTCTCTGCTGCTAGGAGGAGCTAGTTACCACACTATCCCACCCGCCTCCGTGCTCGTGTACCGTATCCTCGGCCATGGCGGCGAGCGTTGGAAGAGTCGGGGCCGGCGGCATATTTTGGGCATGGACACAAGTAAAACGTAAAGTTGGACACAGTCTGGTAGGCCCATCTAGTAGCAAAGGCCTATCTAGTTTCAATCGTGCGTGGCGAGCTAGCGATCGATCGTTGGTTCCCGCAATAGATTAGTACCACCTCCGATATATGTTTTAAATTCAAACTGAAAGCGTAAATTCACAGGAAAAAAACGTATTATAACGGTGAACCCACGGAGTCAATCCGTGTTTTATTATTAGGGATAGATTATTATTATAATATTATATTATTATTATTATTATAGGAAAAGATTCTAGTAATTGAATTATTGCGTCAGCATTGCGTCACGGTGACGTCAGCGGTCAACGAAGCCGGTCCAGGTCAAACCTGACCAGTGGGACCCGCATGTCAGTAGTTAATTAACTAACTAAATTTAGTTAGTGCTAATCTAAGTTAATTAGCAGAGCGGTCCCACTTGTCATAGACTCAGGGGGAGTCAATCTGGGCCCACACGGGGTCAACCAGGGTCAAACGAAGTCAAACTCGTCGGCCTTTAGCCGTCGGCGAGGCCAGACACGGCGGAGCGGTGCGGGTTTCGTGCTTCGGCGACCAAAACGACGGCGGAGCACATCTACGTGATGCGGGGAGTGAGCCGCGTCGAGTGGTGGCAGTGGGTGGAGCTGGGGTGGCCGGAAACGTCGCCGGCGACGACCTTGGCGGTCGCCAGAGTTCAGGCGAGGTCGAAACCTTCGCTATGAGGCACGGCGAGGCGCGTGGGGAGGTGCTATGGCTTCTGCGAGTGCGGTGAAGACGATGGCGTGCTCAGAATCAAGCCAACGTGGTTGTGGCCACGACGACGACGTGCGGTGGTGGCGTCAGGTGCGGCCGAGCTCGGTGTAGTCGCTGTGGTGCTCGAGAGCGAGAATGGGAAGGGGGAGGAGGTAGCTAGGCTCACGGCGATCACAACGAGGCAGACGGTGAGGTCGGGGACGAGCTGGTGCGGCGGTGACGGCGAAGGGGATCTCTGGTGGTGTTCGGTGAAGACGAGGTCGAAGAAGACGAATTAGAGCGTGCGAGCGCTCGGGGCTCGGCTAGCTCCACGAAGTAGACGACGGCGGAGCTCGTGGACACGGCAGCGCGGCGCGGGGACGATGGTGGATGCGAGTTTCACGATGGCGCGGGTGCGGCAACGTCGGCCATGGTGGGAGAGGGCGAGGGAGAGAGGCAGAGGAGTGAGTGAGGTGTCTGCGGGGTCGGGGCGGTGACGTGGAGCTCGCCCAGGTGTCCAGGGGTGAGGGCGGCAAGCAGCTGACGTGCTGGCGAGCTCACGCACGCCGGCGTCACCTCCCTGCCTGCCTGGCGGGGATGAAGCAGCTGGCTGGCACGGGCCAGCACAATGCTGGGCCGCCAGGTGGGCCGGCTGGTGGCTTTGCCAGGTAAGTTTGTTTCCCTTTTATTTTTTCTGTTTTCTTTATTTCTGCAAGTTTGTGACTTTTCTAATAATGCTTAGGCATTTCCAAAAATCATCAAACTGCACATGCCCACTGTTTAGAACATATCCAACATGGAACATTTCAGTTTGGGATTATTTGGACATTTAAAATATTTAGTAGCATTTAAATGTCCAAATGCAAATAGCATATGGTTTAATCCAATGACCTTATGATGTCCTAGAAAAGTGTGCACCATTTGTGTCAATTTGTGTCAAAGGTTCTACACCAAGGCAAAGATGACGAACATTTTAGAAGGGCATTTCAGGTTCATTGAAAAAGATTTTAGTAAACCCTAGTTGGTTTTGAGGGGGGTGCTGGGGGTTTCTGCCATCCCCAATTTAGTTTTCTGGGAAAATAAACATGATGCAACACTCTAATGCATGAACTAGCTAGGGTGTGACATTCCGACACACACCGATCGATAAACCTCTCCAGCGATGTCTGCCTACAACATACACACGCACCTTCCATCTCCTCATTTCTGTGTCCATGCCTCGTGTCTCTCATACGGTCCCACACACGTGTAAACCCTCACTCCTCTTTTCATCGATCTCACAATCGCACACTCCTCCCCCTAGCTAGCTAGTAGCTAGGCCTGTCACACCACCTCCTAGCTCCATTCTCTATGTCTATCCGTCTCGCTGGGCCTTATTTGCCTCTAACAAATGGATGTACACCGACCGATCACCCGCTATGCATATAGCTAGCTAGGTCGTTATAACTCGTTTTCCCCACGCATCGATCGATCTACCTCACTAGTTATGTCTCTCCCTTCCTCCGACAAACAACAATTGATCTAACGACCTAGTTAGGTCTGCTTACCAAACACATGGTCCCCCTTCATCATCCATGCATGCGTCCTGGCACATCTATCACGCACACGCACATACAGAAACACATCCCCACTCTTATTGATAATATTGCAGTTCTACCCTCATTTTCTCCAGTAGGCCTCTCCCACCATCTTCGAGAAGCAACTCCATCAGCCATCCAACACTCTACCCCTCTCTCTCTCTGTCCCAACCTATTTCCCGTCCTTCACTTATGTATGGATGTCGACCGATCTTCCTCAAGACATAACTGGGTCTCTCCTTCTCAACACATATATGAGTCGATCTACCTCTCTAGTTAGGTCTCTGCCTCCCCTCCACACACACCGATACATCGAGCACTCTAGTCATGTCTCCATGCCACACACAAACTTTCCATGTGCCCTCCGACGTTCCGGTAGGTCAGTCGCCCTATATCTTTGACTTGCACACACACAATTTTGATGGCTCTCTTAATCAATCTTGCACCCACCCACTTGATCCTCTCTTCGACTCTATCGATACCTATGACCCCTCCCTCTCTTCTCCTGTATCGCCTGCTCTGTATATGATATAGATGGGCCTCTATTTCACACACATTGCATGTGTCAAATTCTTGTTTGAGATATCATCAACACATATTCCCACAAGTACATTCATGAAATAACACCCCCAACAAAAAACACTCATGAATGCACACGCCATCCGTCTAGGTTTGTATCTCTCTCACACACAACCACGTAGGTGGGGGCCGTGCACGAAGAGAAGAGGTGCACGCATGGCGCACGTACTCCCGTCTCTTTCCCAACCACACCCGTGCGGATACACAGTAGAGCTCATTTCTGTACGAAAAGGCAGCCCACGCGGTAATTTGACACGTGTATTGGTTGTCCATTTGATGGAGCATCGTGTACCATGGGTGCACAAACAAATTGTGACTTGGCACGTTATGTTAAAAAAGAGGCAAACCATGTGGGGCCTACCTTAGAGGCAAGGCTCTATACACTGGAGATGCTCTGTACGTATTACTTTTGATGTGTCCCGTCAACTCGCAGAACGAGGAGAAGCTTGCTTAGTACGCCGTCTCCCCCGCCCACGGGCGCAGTGGCTCGTAGGATGAGGTGAAGCTTACTTACTATGCCTTACGCCCGCACCCTCGCCCACACGCGCGTTGGCTCGCAGGACGAGGAGAAAATTTTACTACTCCCTCCATTTACTCCTTGTCCCTACCTTGGTTAGAGAGATTATCATACTGTTTGAAATATATGTCTTTTAGTAGACTTCAATATGAACTACTAGTACATACTCCAAACACTGATGTATATAGACGTATTTTAGAGTGTAGATTCACTCATTTTGCTCCGTATGTAGTCCATATTGAAACAAACGTAATAGTATGCACTCTCCCTCGCCCCTCGCTCGACCCTCACCCATGTGGTGGATGTGCAGCAATTCATTCAGTCTCGGATAGCCAGAACGATATATACTGTAGTACCATTATTGCTCGACTTCCCGAAGAGGCGAAGAGCCAAGCGCAAGGTTAATATTTTGGAGTTGCCAAGTGCAAGGTTTATAGGAGAACGAGTAGTAGTAGTACTAGTAGTACGTACTGTATGAGGAAGAAGGCAACAAGATGTATGTTTTGCGTGACAGTCTCTTCTTACAGGACATGCTAGACCTAGGGGACCTCATTGTTGCAATGGGAGTACTCCCTATCATAGATGGCACGATTCAGAGTGGTGGGCACCGGGCATAATTCGAAGCTGCTTAGTCTTAAAACCCATGAAGAAGTCGCATCGAAAGGAAAAGCCGTCCTCTACACATGCTCCTATGTAAAATGAGTAAATGAGACAAAAAGAGAAAGAGACAAAGTAAAAAAATCACCAGCCTTAGATCCAGCCCTATTGTATCAGTGAATGATATTTCTACATCGTGATTGACGTGGCTATATTATTAACCATGCTATGGAGGTAGAAGTGAATTTTTATTTATTTGCGAAGGTAGCAGTGGATGGATATTCAATGAGGAGTGAAATGATGGCTGCTTCCTCGGTCAAACCTAGAGAAAGGTGGGCCTCATGATTTGACGGCTTATTAGTCATTATTACTACATATACTCTTTGCCCATATATAATAACCGCGTGGTACAATAGTGGGCTATACTTTTAATAACCATGTTGGAAGAGAAGAGGTGCACGCACCCATGCAAGTAGTACTAGTAGCACTCTTTGCGTCTTTTGCGTCTTCCCCAACCACACACGTGACACGGTGGAGCTCATTTATGTAAGATGATGCAGCTCACGTGGTAATTTGATGCGTCTAGTAGTAGTTACTCATTTATAAATAATGGAGGGTCAAGAACCACGCATGAACGGTGCCGCGACATTTATAAATAATTTTTTTCTTCAATGGCACGTACGCAATATAAATAGGTTGATATGGAGAGAAAAGGAAACCGCTCCACTATATACATAGCCAGGACAAGCCTACACAGTTGCTTGCTGGGGTTGCTCTCTTCACACTCTCTCACACAAAACGACTGTGGCCACATCTCTAACATCCGGGCGGATCATGTCCGCAAGGGGAAATGGGTGGATGCTTTGTGTAGATGCAGTCGCTGTTGTCGACAGCGAAAACCCACTGTCGGCATGTCCCGATCAGGGGTCCCCTCCATTCTCTCTCACAAAGCTGGTGAGGTTGCCTTTGTCCCTTGCTCCCTGCCGCGACGTGGGCAGTTGCCGCTTCCCGCTGCCCTCTTCTAGGTCGAGCTACGTCCCGACATCCCTCAGGTACAACTTCCCTACAGCCGTCTTGCACCACTACCCCAGCTTCCCACATCGCTCCATGTGAATATTTCTCTACTTCTTTGCCCCGCACATAACTCTACTGGCTTCTATTGTATTTGTGATGAGTTTATATCTCATCAACTAGTCCCAGTAATCTTATTCTAATCACGCTTCTTCAATTTCTTTGCCACAGGGATGCGCATCTTGATTTTAGTGAAACTGCACAAAATGATCCGATGGTCAAAGGGTTGCAAACTTCATTTCTTTGGAAGCTTCAACGTTGCCAACAAATTAAAGCCTGGTTAGGGTTTAGGGTTCAAGTGCTATGGACTACATGTATCTTTTTTTCTTTAGTTGTCTCTGTTCCAAAATAAGTGTCAACTTTAGTAGTAGTACAACTTTGTACTAAAGGTTGCATAAAGTTGAGACACTTATTTTGGAACAGAGGGAGTAGATATTGGCTATGATCTGTCAATCATTGAGATGCAATAGCATGCATGTTGGTCTCCTTTGTATTTGGTGAAATGTTGTAACGGGGCAAACTTGGACGCAAGATACATGAAACAGAAGCTGGAAGCTTCATAGCATTGTACAAATTTATCTCGCTGAGAAATTACAGTACGTACTATACTACTATGTAAAGAGTTAGGTCTCGCACGGTGTCTAGAAAATATGGTGATAGTGTGAGGAGGGCCATGTAATCACTGAGCTTGCATGTTTTCACTGCTTTCGCACTCCTCTGCTGTAAGAATGGAGAAAATTGTAATCTAGTACCTCCTTTCGCGGAAGCGTGGGACATCCAGCAGTCGTACCACCTCAGTAATAATGACCAATGAGCCGTCAAATCACATAGACCAAGCAGTAAGTTGGATGGACAAAGCAACCATCACTCTTGAATAATGACACACGCACACACACACTGTTAACACACATACACACACACGCACATGCACACACAGGATCATAGAATAGGAATATCATGCGAGTGCGAAGCCACAAGAAGTGAGATACAAATGGAGTACGTACAAGAAGAGAAGAGGTGACGAATATTCCATCAAACCTGGACTAAGGAGTAGTACTCCCTCCGTCTAGGTGTTAAGTCATCTTACAAAAATCAGATATTCCCAAAATGTTTAGGCGTCGTCCATTAACTTCGCATCTCAATCCCCTCCTAGCCTCGTTGCTAGCGAACGTTGTTACTTACGCTACCTTGTTATCTCCCCCGAAAACTCAATCCATGGAGCGCAACTACGCGTTCATCAGTCAAGAAATCAAAGTCAGCTTGCATGCGAGTTAATACGTGGCCCTGCATGGTAGCTAAAACGGCATCTCTTAATTGTTGTGATTAATTGTTGCGTTTAGAGACAGAAATCAGGGCTTTGATTGGAGGAAGGACCGATCAAGTTTCTCCTTCTCCTCCAATCTACTTGCACCTTGGTCCCACTCCACCTTCTAACGTGACTTATACCTAGATGGGCGGAGTAGTACAAGATACAGTGGCACACTGACTTAGGTCAAATACAAGTGCTCAAAATTATTGGAAGACAACAAAGTGTACAAATTAAATAATAAAATTGAATTTCTCGTTTATTTTTCTGAAACGGAGGAAAAAGATTCGGCCTAAGAGGAGAATAGAGTTTCACAATTTGCATGTGACCCTACAAATAAACGCCATGGCAATTACTCTCAATACGCCCTAGTTTCTTAGCACCCACTGTAACCCTTAGTACATACGGCGGCACACTGACTTAGGCCGAATGCAAGTGCCCAATTTATAATTGGAGGATGGTGCAGCCCACCTTTCTGATATATTGACCGTGTGTGGTTCAGTTGTTGTTCACTTCGGAGGGTCGTGTACCACACGTGAACGTTAGTAAGCGCGACCGGGAGGCGTCCATTGTTAATTGTGAGTTGAGTCCTTTGAGCGTTAAATTTTCTTCATGTATTAGCATTTACCCTAGTATTTTTCTTCACTATGTTAAATAAAGAGTTCCGTTTCATGCACAATTTAGAACGGTTTTTATGGAGAGAAGAAGAAAACCACTCCATCTATATACGCTGCAGCCTCGACGCTTGTTTTCTAGGGTTTGCACTCTTGACATTCTCTCTCCACTATATATATACACGTTGGAGCCTCAGCGCTTGTAGTTGCTCTCTTCACACTCTCTCACCCTCTCCGGATATAAACAAGGATTTGTTCTCTCTCTCTCTCTCTCTCTCTCTCTCTCTCTCTTTCTCTCTTTCTCTCCCCTCAATGCTGGTCAAAGAGCCGGCAGGATCCATTCACCGGAAGGGAAGGAGGCTTAACACTGTCGCTGTTGGCGAGGGAGGGAATCCACTACCGATGTAGGTGTTTTCTTTCACCCAACGGTGGCGCGGGAGGGCCTCCGACCCCTTCTTCCTTGTTGTCTTACATAGTGTGGGCAGATCGGCCTCCGGCCACCCACAGAGCCACACCTGGAGAACCTTAAGGTATAATTTACTTATTCCACATGTATTGCTCTAGCTGCATGTTGGGTTTTTCCGCTTCTGCACTCGAATCTAGGTGTTGGATCAAACAGGAAAGTAGTGGGGAAAGTTGTATAGCATGAATTTAGGACATGGTTCAAAGAGGAAAGGAAGGGGGGAAAGTAGTGGGGAAAGTTGTATAGCATGAATCTAGGACGTGGTTCAAAGAGGAAAGGAAGGGGGGAAAGTAGTGGGGAAAGTTGTATAGCATGAATCTAGGACGTGGTTCAAAGAGGAAAGGAAGGGGGGAAGTAGTACAGACCGGCTATCCAGCACCTACGTTGGTCGAAAAGGGAAAACAATGACAAACACAGTGCGCACATCTATAACAAACTAATCTTTTTGTTTTGGGGGACAAGGCTATAGAGTTTGAGCAGGACTAGATTTGCTGCCCTCACATAGGGAAAGGTGTCTAAAGATAACAAAATTGGGACCAACACAAATATGCTCCTTGGTTGTTTGTTCTTTGTCACAACAGACTGTGCCTCACCCCTTTATACATCGGTAGATGCACATGGTGCTAGTGCATCCACTGTCCCATGCAACTCTTTAGCTGTTGTTAATGTAAGGCCCTGTTTGGTTAAAAAGTCCTAGGACTTTTTTTAGTCCCAACTAAAAAGTCCCTAGTCCCTACCTTCTTGGTTCCATAGACTAAACATGGACTAGAGGTTATTAAATGACATGCTAAAATACCATGTTACCCCTAGTACTGAACTAATAGAGATAAGGTGCGATGCAGGGCAGGGGCAACTGTTGGGAAAAGTCCCAAAAAGAATCTCCCTCAAGGTCTTCTTTCTTTAGTCCCAAATGCCCACCTTTAGTCCCTAAAAGTCCCTCCTGTTTGGTTTAGATGGGACTAAAAGGAACTTTTTTAGTCCCTACACCAAAAAGTCCCTGTAAACAAACACCCTCTAATAATGCCGCTAGAAAATTGAAGCAATGCCACAGTTAACAACAAATTACATGTTTAACGAATTTTATTGTTAATATAATCTCTTTGTTAATATGAATCAATGCCACCATTTGAGAAAAGCTACTGTCTTGCTTTATTTCCCATATAGATAAGTTAGATGCTTCTTTTGTTGGCTTCTGTGTCATCCATCGTTATTGACCACTAGTTGTTTCCTTTGCACCTCTGTGTAAATAGGGTTATCTACTTCACCTCGTTGCCATTGTGACCTTTTGTTGCACTACACAAAACACTTTTGTTTTAAGAGTGTTTTGTGCAGTTCAACCAAAATGTCACACTAATAGTGTTGCTTGATTGCTTGATCTTAGTGGAACTACACAAGAGGAGATCTGACTTCCTATCCGTGTTGGCAAATTTGTTTCAAATCTTCTTCTTGTGAGTTGTTTGAATTACGCGTCATGAGAGGTCAGTACTAGCCTTATTTCACATGATTCTGCAGTGTGCTTTCATATGTTGTGCTACTTATACGGTGATGTTGCTTGATTTTAGTGAACTGCACAAATGGAAACAAGACTTCCAATCTGTATGTGCACCGTAATATCCCATTGAGGTAGGATACGGATATTTCACAACTATTGCCCTGTATTTTACCACTTTCATCAAAAAATTAATGTCGTTGTTTAGTGCTATACTTGTGCTCCCTAATTGACATGCCAAATCTTACATTGAAGGCGAAGCTTGTCTATTATTGAACCAAGTGATGAAGGGGAAGAACAAGCGGAAGAAAAAAAATCAACTCCTGGTGCTGTAATGAAGCACTGGAACTATGATGACACAAGTAATGATATAGTTTCGCATCTTAATTTATTGCTATGGCTGGAACGAGCAATTGTTTTGCCACTGATTTGATGCCACTCTTAATGTAATATGTAATTATCTCTACTTGTGCAAACAGGGATCTTCTTTGAGGATAACATATATTTTAGTGGAACTGCACAAGAAGATATTGGAAACATTGAACTAATTGAGGAGTATATAGTAAGCATGGCAACCATAGTAGATAACAATAGATGGTTCCGGAGAAGTGCTTGATCTGTATGCTCTACACAATAAGCCTCCTGACAAAGGTTGGTACTCGCCCATGAATTTCATCCATATGATTGAGCTTTGTCATCTCTATTGGTGTTGTGCCACTATTGAGATACTATCATGAGAAAGTGGTATTGTCCTTGAGAAGTGATTCATTTGTGTTGTTTTAAATATTTCCTTCTCTTTTTTTCGAGCAAACAGGGATGTTGGCATTTAGTTGTCCTCTTGTCTTTGCACAACATGATCATCCTCTTCTGGAGAATAATATGGAGTACGTGAAGTGCCTAGTTCCGATTATGCCGGGATAAAAATCCAAGCCTCTCTTCCTAAGAAGGGAGCAGTTGAGATGGTTACATTATTGCCAACAAGAACAAACTAACTTCAACTCAAAAGGACTCACGGATCTCCATCTTTGTTGCTGTGATGGCCAATACAATGTTGTTTTAGGATTCCTTCCGATGAGTTCCATTTTTTAAATATGTGCTCTACATGGATCATGTAGGTTGGCTGTTTAAACTGTCAATTCATAGTATGGTTTGCTTTATACTAATCACTTCTTTTGTATTTATGCAAACAGGGGTGCTCAGCTTGATTTCAATGGGAACTGCACAAAATGTTCATGAATACATCGAATATTCTCGAATCATTCATTTCCACCACAAGAAAGGAGGTGCCGATATGTTCAAGGCATTGCAACATATAAAGGCAAAATCATACAAGCTACGCGCGAATTTGGTTGATTTTGGTGGAACTGCACAAAAAGAACATCTGGTTTATTTAGCACGAGGTGCCATGTCAATGTCCGAACTGATAGCAAACCATGCCCATTCCACAATTGTAGGCATTTGATATTTTGGAATGGGAAAACCTTGTCAAAGTTTGCTCATTGATGTACGCAAAACAACACACATTTAACATTTTAGAACGGTACAACCTTGTCAAAATTTTCTCATTGAGGCAAGAAGACATGCGTTTGATATTTTCAAATGGGACGCCCTTTGCTGTCAGCAGCATCGATCGACTTTTCTGTATTCTTTAGTTGTGTAGTAAATATTGGCTCTGACATGTGAATCGTTGAGATGCATAATCATCAATTGTTTTGAATGTTCTATATGAATTGCCAGGCCAGTGTGTTTGATTGCAATGTACAGGAATGCTAAAAAGCTGCTCAAACTCTTTGTACTCCCTCTGTTCCTTTTTTACTTCGCATATTAGATTTCTTTCAATTCAGTTGATTTTACATTGTGAATGTTCATACTTTTTCCTATAAGATTGGTCCAAGTAGAGATATTTTGACTCCAGGCAAAACTTATGTGTAGCCTAAAAAGGACTGGAGCGAGTACATGTAAAACAGCTGCAAACAAGGTGATCACCCTGGGAATAATGCTAGTGCATATTGTTTTGCATGTTCATCCAATGTCAATGATACAAGAATTTGAACTAAATTCATTCATACACGGTCGGATTTCATATAAACATGCCGGATTTCATTACATTTCATACATTCTTCAACTAAAAAGGGATGCACTGGAGGTATAATTAATTAAGTGAAGCTACCCACCCTTGTCCGGCTAAGCCGAACAGAAGCTTCTTCTCCAGCGGACTGAGCTTCAATGACTTAACTATAGGTACAATTGCGTAACTGACATGTGGCCCAGATGCCTATTGGGCCCAAGTGTCAGTGACCCAACTGCACCTGCAGTTAAGTAACTAAAGCAGCGTCCTTCTCCAACACAGCTCTCCGACTCCACGTCGCCGCCAAGAAGCTAATCGGCCGTTAATGGTCAACCCGCCTAGCTTAGCTTCAACCAGAGGGTAGTAGTGGTGGCCTTACTTGGACCTGAGCGGCGACCTATTGTGCTCTACTCTTCCTCGTTTTCTGTGTGGCGCGGCCTCGTTGGTAGCGGGGCGGGGCCTCGACAAAGTCGGTGTTGTCCTCTATCTCATAGCCGGCGGGGCGGCGCCTCGGGGGAGCAGAGGAAATCCTCCCCCTCGTTGCCGGCAGGGCGGGGCCTCGGCTGAGCCAGCGATGTCATCTGCCTCATTGTTGGCTGGGCGGGGCCTCGGCGGAGTAGGGCCTCGCTGATGCCGACGAAGTCCTCTGCCTAGGTGCTGGCGAGGCGGGTCCACAGTGGAGCCGGCGATGTCCTCTGCCTCGTTGTTTGCGGGGCGGGGCCTCGGCAGAGTAGGGCCGCGCCAAAGCCGGTGAAATCCTATGCCTCGGTGTTGGCAGGGCATTGGTGGAGCCGGCGATGTCCTCTGCCTCGTTGTTGGCGCGGCGGGGCATCGGTGGAGCAGGGCCTCGTCGATGCTAGCGGAGCATGGACTCGGCGGAGCCGGCATTGTCCTCCGCCTCGTCCTCATTCTCACTAAACAGCGCCTTGCCCGCTTCATCGCCGTCTTTATAGGCGGCCGCAACCTCCGCCACCCACATGTGGTACCGCCAGCGCGTGAGGTGGCTCTCGCGAGAGGAGCGATACAAGTCGAGCAACGCCTCCTTCTCCGCCCGCTCCGCGTAGATCTGCTCCTCCGCCTGTAGGTGCTCTTAGAGGAGATGGTGGTTGTAGGCGGCTGCGGCCTGCGCCTCCCAGAACTGCTCCTGACGCTTCTGCCTCATCGTGTCCATGTATTGGGCACGGGCCTCGCCGATGGTCATGGTGCAATGCACCAGCGAGGATGGCGCGGAGGAGTGGGTTGGCACCAGATCGTCGACTACCATGTTCTCCACTAGAACATCGTCATCCTCCGGCTGCCTGTTGGCCAGCCAGTCGGCAGCAATGGCTGCCATCTCCTTCTGGCTCGTCGCCCGCCCGTCCGAAGAGCGCCGGAGCGCGAGGAAGCCATGGTGGACAGTAGTGGTGTGGACAGGACAAAGGTAACGGAGGCAGATGACTGCGGCTATGGCCAGCGCAGCAGTTTATATAGCAATGGTGGGTGGCGACGGGATGGACAGGTGGCGCCGGAGTAGCCACCTCAGCAACCGTAGACGGACGAACGACACTTGTGTCGTTTGAACGCTGAGCAATCGCCTGCACCGAGAAGCGGCACGGGCGGCGCTGACCATTTTGGGCAGAAAGCACACGCGGGCGAGGGAGGCGGTCTGGGTGAGCCAGGGCGGTCAGACTCGTGCTTGGTAGTGGGTCGGTCCAGCAGCCGGACATGCTGGCTCGGCAGCGAGCTCGCCGAGCTAAGTGACGACAATCAGACAATGGACGTAGCTTCCGACCAGGAGCCGGCGCCACTGTCCAAGCTAGTTCATGCCGTGTTCACCATAGAGAAGGTGCGGCCACACTTCGACGCCCTAATGGCGGAAGAGCTACCAGCGCAGGAGGACCTGTGCTGCAACCTCGGTCTCCTCAACGAGCACCGGCGAACAGGCGAACGACAATGCTATCGCGGACATGTGGCCCTATGATCCTGGCATCCTGAATGAGGAGTGGGCGTTGTATCAGAACATCCGTAGACCCGCAAAGCCCTCACCGTCATCCTTCGATTTGTTGTGCTTGCTGTGGCGCCGCCGTCTCGCGTTGTCAACATGGTCAACGGACATGAGGAATGAGGAGATGACTTTACTTAGAGAGGATGACAATGGGGACCCACCAGGGCCATAGCCGCATGTACGCAAGTGCCTCCTTATTATATACAACTATAATTTTTTTGCTTCCTCCTGGTTTCCTGACATCACGGTCCCACACCATTGTCAACCTATGTGGTCAATAAACGAGGGAATTGCACAAGGAGAGGCCGACAGCTGGAACCAAGCAGCTCGAGCAGTACTTGTCTTTTTGAGGTGTGAGCATTGCAGAGTTTTTCTTGAGCAATGTTTTTGTTGTTGTTTAGATGAGAGCAGGGTATTAACAAGGCGGGGTGTGGCCCGTCTACCCCAGGCCAGATATCCAACCGAGATATTAATTTTTTTTCAAGCTGAAAATGACTAGCCCAGTTATACTTCTTTTTGAGGAATACCCAGGCAAGGTCAACTTGTTATTCTCCGCCCTGCTGGGCTGCAAATCTTTCCTAGGCGGGATGCATTAGGCTTAACAAGAAAATGGGCTTTAAGAAATAATAAATGGGATGCAATTATAAAAACCGGGCAATAACTATAAAAAATGCACCAAACACGTAATTAGTTTTAAAAAAATATTGTTTTTGGATTTTGAAAATTTTAATTTCATTAATTGTTGCGCGCGCAATATTTCATTGGATTTTTACGGAATACAAATTTATTTTGAAATTATATTTAATCTGACTAGAAATTTCAGGATAAAAATATTTCGGCTCCTAAGAAAATGTGGGAAATTTTATTGACTTCTGTTCTGGGCGGTTGGTTCAAATTATTAATCATTGTCCTAGCTAGAAAATAAGTTGTACTTTTAACAAACTTTAAATGGGCTATAGTAAATTCCATTAGATTTCAAAAAAGGGTTGTACATTCTTACAAATCACAAATGGGATATATGTTCTCTGCCACACACTTGTGGGCCTACTAAGTTGACGCGTCCCCTAAAAAAACTAAGTTGACGTGTATGCAAGGCTTTGTCAAATTATAGTCAACACACGGTTCTAGCAGCAGTTGCCGTTGGATGTCCATCCAACAGATGCGTGCTTCTTCTTCAATCTTGGATATTCTTGCTTCATCAGTCCAAAAAATGATTCCTCCCCCTGACATACGGGGCGCACCGTTTCGGAGGCTGACCTATGGGCCTACTAAGTTGACGCATACCTAGGGCTTTGTCAACTTAGTCAATATAAAAGATTCTAGCTGCAGTGACCGTACGATGTTCATGCAACGGCCATCGTGCTTCTTCAACCTATGATCTTCTTGCTGCAGCCGCCCAAACCAGCGCCGGGCGTGCCGCCTGCTCCTGCCTCCCGTGTTCGGTTGTGCTGCCACCGCTGGCCATGCCATCCCTCTATACTCATCCACACCTTTTGTTATTCTCCAGCAATGGCAGCCTCACACCGCAGTTGAAGCAGTCAACCCACGTACTCCCCTCTGCGTGGGCATCCACTGCCGCGTCTTCCCCGGCTCCGTGTCATTCCCTTCATAGGCCTCACCGTCTTCCACCGCCTTGGTGCTCTCGGCACGGCATGGTTAACGTGGTCAACGGAGGACAGCCATTGGAAGAGGACTTTGGCAGCGAGGCTGACAACTGGACCCACCAGCTACATCTTCGAACACAAGGAAGTGCATCCTTGTTACTCGCAAAATAAAAATGATTCCTCCCCCTGACAGCTAGGACCGACCAGCTATATCTTCGCACGCAAGGAAGTGCGTCCTTATCCTCCCTAACCGCTGGGACCCACCCGGTCAAGACGTACGTAGCATTGTCTATCTGGTCGCGAACGTGTACGTACAAACTGGTCGATTGGTCTCTCTGCAAGTATGAACCGTGGCCCAGTAAGTAGTAGCACGTGTCATTGTAGAGCACCCGGTATAGCAGTTCACGCAGTCCCGTCTAAGTCCTGTACACGTACGTACAACCACAGGAAAAAAATATGGCCACGTACGTACATACGGGCGGGGTCTCGAGCGCGTACTCACGCATATATACGGACAACCAGGGCTTGTGTACATGGAGAGGCAACGACGTCCTGTTCATCAGGCAGAAAACCGGCTGGGTTGGAACAGAAAAACAGTGTCCTCTTCATCGGGAGGCAACCGACTGGGTCGGAATGCGTCTTGTTCAACAGGAGCCAGCCGGCTTGGACAGAACAGCCGAAACAGGGTCTAGCGTATCGCAAAACGGAGGAAACAGCCTTTTGTTCGACCGACGATGGTCGAAACGGGATCCTGTTCATCGGGAGAGTTCGGGTGTACCACAAAATGGAGGAAACAGACTTGTGTTTGAGTGCGTATGGTCGAAACGAGGTCCTGTTGATCGGGATGGGTGTGGCATACCACAAAACAGAGGAAACAGACTTGTGTTGGAGCGCCTACGATCGAAACGGGGTCCTGTTCATCCACCCTCTACCGCCTCACTCCAGCCTCCATGAGCTACTGTTCATCCACCGTCGACCTCCTCCACCCTCCACGGGCAACTATTCATCCATGGCTACTGTTCATCCAGCCTCCATGGGCTGCTATTCATAGAGCCTCTACGCAGTCCTGTTCATCCACCCCAACCGGTTGGGGTGCGGCAGCCACCTCGGGGTCCTGTTCATCTAGCGGCAACGGCCTACTACCACGGGGTCCTATTCATCCAACCCCCACCGGGAACTGTTCATCCACAGCCAACCAACCGGCTCGACTCACCACGTCTCGACATGTTCTACGTACTGCGTGCACGGTAGCAACAATCACTCTTCATCGAGAGGCAACTCAACACTGGCTCGATCGGCTTTAGTAAGCAGCAGCAGTGATCGATTGCTCGGGTTCAGTTAGCAGCAGTAGCAAAGGAATTGCTCGGGTTCAGCCAACAGCGACTGAATCGCTCGGGTTCAGTTAACAGCGAAGGGATCGATCGCTCGGGTTCAGTAACGTGCGACCGCTCCGGGTTCCGTTGGCTAATGCCTCACAGACA
The DNA here is from genome assembly GCF_018294505.1 of Triticum aestivum. Lineage (NCBI taxonomy): Eukaryota > Viridiplantae > Streptophyta > Magnoliopsida > Poales > Poaceae > Triticum > Triticum aestivum. Next base: position 448,055,819 of record NC_057797.1, read on the forward strand.
CACGCGTACACGAGAGAAACACGCAAACCACAATGCGTCGCTCGGCCCCGACCACCCACCGCAACCGGGAACTCTGCGATATTTCCTCTCCCTCGCTTCTACCACAATTTTTTCTGTCATGGATGGCCCAAAGAATGTCATGCAGCTGCGTCTCTGGCCCGCCCAGGACGAAAAGCCCATTTTCTATCATGATTTTTTGTCACAGAAGTAGGAGCCCACCACATCTATGATGATACCGGGTTTTTTCACAATTATCATCATAGAAGTGTCATAAGCATGACAGAAAATTTTCGTTCGGCCCAAAATGTCACAGATGTGTCTTTTTTTGTAGTGAGAGAAGTCCGTTTCCTCCATTTTGCGGTACGCCACACCCCTCCCGGTGAACAGGATCCCTTTTCGACCGTAGGCGGTCGAACACAAGGCCGTTTCCTCTGTTATGTGGTACGCCAGACCTTGTTTCGGTTGTTCCGTCCAAGCTGGTTCGCACCCAATGAACATGACGCATTTCGTTGCCTCCCAATGAACATGACGACGTAGTTTCTCCATTCCGACCCAGCCGGTTGGCTGCCGATGAATAGGACTCCCTCGCTGCCTCTCCATGTACACGAGCCCTGGCCGTACGTATGCGTGAGTAGGTGTTCGAGACCCCCTTGTACGTATGTACGTGGTCGTCTTTACTTTCTTGCACCCTGGCTGTACGCGCGTGTACATGCTACGTCTGTGCCTCTACTACGACACATGCCATTCCTTACTCGGCCACAGTTCATCACTGCATCCTACAGACATACCGATCGTATGTACGTACACGTTCGCGACCAGAATGATAACGGTACGTACGCTTCGACCAGGTGGGTCCCGACTATCAGGGAGGATAAGGTGGCACTTCCTGGTGTGCGAAGATGTAGTTGGTGTGTCCCAGCAGTTAGGGGGGAAACGTTTTTCGCGAAATACGGTGGCCCGTCTAGTGAGTCCCTGCTATCGGGCGGAGGAATCATTATTTTGCGCGTAATAAGGTTGCACTTTCTTGCCGCGGTCGTGGACCCAGCTGTCAGCCTCTCCATGTATAGTACTCTTCCTATGGAAGTCGTTCCTTGACCACATTGACCATGCCGCACAGAGAGCACCAAGGTGACGGACAACGGCGAGGCCTAGGAAGGGGACGACGGACAACCTATTTCTTCTGCCTATATATTCTCAAATATTACAAAACCTACCAGGAGAGCCACGAAAACACTTTTCCACCACCACAACCTTCTATACTCGTGAGATCCCATCTAGGGGCCTTTTTCGGCGTCCTGCCGGAGGGGGATTCGATCACGGAGGGCTTCTACATCAACACCATTGCCTCTCCGATGAAGCGTGAGTAGTTTACCTCAGACCTACGGGTCCATAGCTAGTAGCTAGATGGCTTCATCTCTCTCTTTGATTCTCAATACCATGTTCTCCTCGATGTTCTTGGAGATCTATTCAATGTAATACCCTTTTTGTAGTGTATTTGCTGAGATCCCGATGATTTGTGGATTTATGATAAGCTTATCTATGAATATTATTTGATTCTCCTCTGAATTCTTGTATGCATGATTTGATATCTTTGCAAATCTCTTCGAACTATCGATTTGGTTTGGCCAACTAGATTGGTTTTTCTTGCAGTGGGAGAAGTGCTTAGCTTTGGGTTCAATCTTGCGGTGCTCGATCCTAGTGACAGAGGGGGAACCGACATGTATTGTATTATTGCCATCAAGGATAACAAGATGGGGTTTTCATAATATTGCCTGAGTTAATTCCTCTACATCATGTCATCTTACTTAAAGCATTACTCTGTTCTTATGAACGTAATACTCTAGACGCATGTTGGATAGCGGTCGATGTGTGGAGTAATAGTAGTAGATGCAGGCCGGAGTCGGTCTACTTGACACGGACGTGGTGCCTATATTCATGATCATTGCCTTAGATATCGTCATAACTTTGCGCATTTCTATCAATTGCTCGGCAGTAATTTGTTCACCCACCATAATATTTTCTATCTTGAGAGAAGCCTCTTGTGAAACCTATGGCCCCCGGGTCTATTTTCCATCATATAAGTTTCTGATCTACAATTTTAGTTTACCATTTTACTTCCTTTGCAATATTTTACTTTTTGATCTATAAACCAAAAATACCAAAAATATTACTTTACCGTTTATCCATCTCTATCAGATCTCACTTTGCAAATAACCGTGAAGGGATTGACAACCCCTTTGTCGCGTTGAGTGCAAGTTGGTGTTTGTTTGTGCAGGTATTTGGTAACTTGTTCATTGTCTCCAACTGGATTGGTACCTTGGTTCTCAAAACTGAGGGAAATACTTACTCTACTTTGCTGCATCACCCTTTCCTCTTCAAGGGAAAAACCAACGCATGCTCAAGAAGTAGCAGGAAGAATTTCTGGCGCCGTTGCCGGGAATATCTACGCCAAGTCAAGACATACCAAGTACCCATCATAAACTCTCATCTCTCGCATTACATTATTTTCCATTTGCCTCTCTTTTCCTCTCCCCCACTTCTAAAATGATTTTCGAGAAGATCTACCTTTTCTTTGCCCCTCTTCCGTTCACCTTCTTAGTTTTCCTTTTGGTTGCTCGTCTGCTAGATTTGCTTGCTGCCACCATGTCTGAAATTGGGGAGGTTATTGCTGAAAAAGATAGTAGTAACGATAAGGGAAACTTTGATGCTTTTGCCAACACTAATCCTCATAAAGAATCTACTATTTTACACACTAAAACACTTCACATAGGTAGTGGGAATGTCATTGGAAAAGAGATTATTCAATATTTGTTTACTTGCACTGGTGCGCTTCCCACTTTGGGTGGATCTATTCTCCACAAAACTAGTGTCCTTGCGGATGTTATATCATTGCTCATAGTTGAACTTCAAAGAAAATTTGGTTCATTTGCACCCTTCCATACAAAGCATATTTCTAGAGTTTTCTAATATTGAGCATTCTTCTGTTAAGCGCACCGCCACTATATTCCTAGCACATGAGTTTAGATTTATTATGAAAGAAGCTAATGAAATTTTTTCTCATTATAAAGTAGATGGTGGTCGTCCTCCCATAGAGGGAATTCTTTTTAATCAAGAGGACATAATGCGTTTACGATCTCTAGATAATGTTGCTTACAATGAAAATTTAAGAAAGAGAGTCCCTACCAATATTTTAGTTGATAAGATTTCTGAGCTTAATGATAATTTTGCTATTCAAAACAATGGATTGGGTTTCTTTCTTGGACATAAGCTCATAACTTTTTACCAAAAGAATGCTTATAATGATGAATTAGTCATACAATATGAAGGGCCAAAGGAGGAACCAATTCCTCCCGAGATCGATCTTGGGGATTCTTATCCTATTAAATTTGGCCCTTTCGACTACTTTTTCTTGCCACAAAGAAAACTTGCTGTAGAACGTAGGGAGTATGAGATGAGTTTTCGAGATTTGCCTTACCATTATTATGATTATACTTAGATCTATTCATGTTTTATGCCTAGCTAAAGGCATTAAACAATATCGCTTGTTGGGAGGAAACCCAATTTTATTTTAGTTTTTGCTTTTTAGGTTATGTTTTGCATTAAATAATTTATCTAGCCTCTCGTTAGATGTGGTTTTATGTTTTAATTAGTTTTTGTGCCAAGTAAGACCTTTGGGATAGCTTATGGTGATAGTTAATTTGATCTTGCTGAAAAACAAAAACTTCTACGCTCAGGAAATTAATTTTCGTTTTTAGCAGAAGTGTGATAAAATATTGATTATTTTTACATAAGATTAATAAAAAAATCTTAGGTCGTCATAATTTTTCAGAATTTTTGGAGTTATAGAAGTATTCGAAATCTCCAGATTGCTACAGATTGTTCTGTTTTTGACAGATTCTGTTTTCTATGTGTTGTTTGCTTATTTTAATGAATCTATGGCTAGTATCGGGGGGTATGAACCATGGAAAGGTTGGAATAAAGTAGATATTACACCAATATAGATAAAGAATGAGTTCACAACAGTACCAAAAGTGGTGATTTATTTTCTTATACTAACAGAGTTTATGAGATTTTCTGTTGAGTTTTGTGTTGTGAAGTTTTCATGTTTTGGGTAAGGATTTGATGGACTGTGGAATAAGGAGTGGCAAGAGCCTAAGCTTGGGGATGCCCAAGGCACCCCAAGGTAATATTCAAGGATAGCCAAGAGCCTAAGCTTGGGGATGCCCCAGAAGGCATCCCCTCTTTCGTCTTCATCTATCGGTAACTTTACTTGAGGCTATATTTTAATTCACCACATGATATGTGTTTTGCTTGGAGCGTCTTGTATGATTTGAGTCTTTGATTTTTAGTTTTCCACAATCATCCTTGCTGTACACACCTTTTGAGAGAGACAGGCATGAAGATTTATTAGAATACTCTATGTGCTTCACTTATATCTTTTGAGCTAGGCAATATTGCTCTAGTGCTTCACTTATATCTTTTTAGAGCACGACAATGGTTTTGTTTTATAGAAATTGATGAACTCTCGTACTTCACTTATATTATTTTGAGAGTCTCTAAACATCATGGTAATTTGCTTTGCTTATAAATTTAGTCCTAATATGATAGGCATCCAAGAGCGAAATAATAAAAACTTTCATATGAAGTGCATTGAATACTATGAGAAGTTTGATTCCTTATGATTGTTTTGAGATATGAAGATGGTGATATTAGAGTCATGCTAGTAATTAGTTGTGAATTTGAGAAATACTTGTGTTAAAGTTTGTGATTCCCGTGGCATGCACGTATGGTGAACCGTTATGTGATGAAGTTGGAGCATGATTTATTTATTGATTGTCTTCCTTATGAGTGGCGGTCGGGGAGATTGTCTTTTCCTACCAATCTATACCCCTAGGAGCATGCGCATAGTACTTCATTTAGATAACTAATAGACTTTTGCAATAAGTATATGAGTTCTTTATGATTAATGTTGAGTCCATGCATTATACACACTCTCACCATTCCACCATTGCTAGTCTCTCTTGTGCTGCGCAACTTTCGCCGGTACCATAAACCCACCATATACCTTCCTCAAAACAGCCACCATACCTACCTATTATGGCATTTCCATATCCAATATGAGATATATTGCCATGCAACTTTCCACCATTCCGTTTATTATGACATGCTCCATCATTGTCATATTGCTATGCATGATCATGTAGTTGACATTGTATTTGTGGCAAAGCCACCATTCATAATTATTTCGTACATGTCCCTCTTAATTCATTGCACATCCCGGTACACCACCGGAGGCATTCACATAGAGTCATATTTTGCTCTAAGTATCGACTTGTAATTCTTGAGTTGTAAGTAAATAAAAGTATGATGATCATCATTATTAGAGCATTGTCCCATGTGAGGAAAGGATGATGGAGTCTATGATTCCCCCACAAGTCGGGATGAGACTTCGGACGAAAAAAAGAGGCCAAAAAATGAGAGAAGGCCCAAATAAAAAAATAAAAAATGAGAGAAAAGAGAGAACGGGCAATGCTACTATCCTTTTACCACACTTGTGCTTCAAAGTAGCACCATGATCTTCATGATAAGAGCGTCTCCCATATTGTCACTTTCATATACTAGCGGGAATTTTTCATTATAGAACTTGGCTTGTATATTCCAATGATGGGCTTCCTCAAATTGCCCTAGGTCTTCGTGAGCAAGCAAGTTGGATGCACACCCACTTAGTTTCTTTTTGAGCTTACATAAACTTATAGCTCTAGTGCATCCGTTGCATGGCAATCCCTACTCACTCACATTGATATCTATTGATGGGCATCTCCATAGCCCGTCGATACGCCTAGTTGTGTGAGACTATCTCATTCTTTTTGTCTTCTCCACAACCACCGTCTATTCCACCTATAGTGCTATGTCCATGGCTCACGCTCATGTATTGCGTGAAAGTTGAAAAAGTTTGAGAACATCAAAAGTATGAGACAATTGCTTGGCTTGTCATCAGGGTTGTGCATGATTTGAATATTTTGGGCGATGAAGATGGAGCATAGCCAGACTATATGATTTTGTAGGGATAAGCTTTCTTGGGCCATGTTACTTTGAGAAGACATGATTATCTTGTTAGTATGCTTGAAGTATTATTGTTTTTATGTCAATATTAAACTTTAGTTTTGAATCATACGGATCTGAACATTCATGCCACAATAAAGGATATTACATGGATAAATATGTTAGGTAGCAGTCCACATCAAAAATTCTATTTTTATCATTTACCTACTCGAGGACGAGCAGGAATTAAGCTTGGGGATGCTTGATACGTCTCCAACATATCTATAATTTTTTATTGTTCCATGCTATCATATTATTATTTTGTATGTTTTATATGCATTATCATGCTATTTTATATGATTTTGGGACTAACCTATTAACCTAGAGCCCAGTGCCAGTTCCTGTTTTTTTTCTTGTTTTAGAGTTTCGCAGAAAAGGAATACCAAACGGAGTCCAGACGAAATGAAATTTCGCGATGATTTTTCTTGGACCAGAAGACATCCAGAGGACTTGGAATACATGTCAGGGAAGCAACGAGGCACCCAAAAGGACGGAGGGCGCGCCCCCACCATTGTGGGACCCTCGTGACTCCATCGACATATTTCTTCCGCCTAGACCGACTCCTGCTTGCATCTACTACTATTACTCCACACATCGACCACTATCCAGCATGCATCTAGTGTATTAAGTTCATGGAGAAACGGAGTAATGCAATAAGAACGATGACATGATGTACACAAGATCTATCTATGTAGAGATAGACCCCATCCCTTTATCCTTAGTAGCAACGATACATACGTGTCGGTTCCCCTTCTGTCACTGGGATCAAGCACCGTAAGATCAAACCCACTACAGAGCACCTCTTCCCATTGCAAGATAAATAGATCAAGTTGGCCGAACAAAACCCAAATATCGGAGAAGAAATACGAGTCTACAAGCAATCATGCATATAAGAGATCAAAGAAAATCAAATAACTTTCATGGATATAAAAAGATAGAACCCATCATAAACTGAAAGTTCATCCTATCCCAACAAACACACCAAAAAATAGTTACATCATATGGATCTCCAAGAGACCATTGTATTGAGAATCAAACGAGAGAGAGGAAGCCATCTAGCTACTAAATACGAACCCGAAGGTCTACAAAGAACTACTCAAGCATCATCGAAGAGGCACCAATGGAAGTGGTGAACCCCTCCGTGATGGTGTCTAGATTGGATCTGGTGGTTCTGGACTCTGCGGTGGCTGGAATTGATTTTTGTCGACCCCCCTAGGGTTTCTGGAATATTGGGGTATTTATAGAGCAAAGAGCCGGTCCAGGGGCACCCGAGGTGGGTACAACCCACCAAGGCACGCCTGGGCCTCCTAGCGCGCCCTGGTGGGTTGTGCGCCCCTCGGAGCACCCCCAGGCGCTGCCTTGGCCCATTGGGTGTCTTTTGGTCCAAAAAAATCTCCATAAAGTTTCGTTGCATTTGGACTCCGTTTGGTATTGATTTCCTGCAATGTAAAAAACACGCAAAAAACAGCAACTGACACTTGGCACTATGTCAATAGGTTAGTACCAAAAATGATATAAAATGACTATAAAATCTCTACCTAATAAAGCACGTAGGGTTTTTGCCTGTCTGTCGTGCCAATTTGCAAAAAAAAAACCTGCATTATCATGAAATGAACCCGCAGTCCAGATTTAAGTCACATCGAACCATTATTTTACAGTTTTTCAAAAAAACCCTGACTTTTTAGAGATTCCATCCACGGATCATATTTAAGTCAAACAAATGCTTTTCTAACCATCCATATCTTTTAAATGGTAACTCCGATTTAAACATGTTATATATGAAATTTGATTAGAAAAATATGTAGAATATGAACATAAGATTATTTTAACCTGTTAAGTATTAATAAATATTATTTTGGAAGATATTTAATTCAAACAAATGGTTTTCTAAATTATACGTATCTTTTAAACCGTACCTACGATTTTAATATGTTATATATGAAATTTGATTAGAAAAATGTGCTAAATCTGTATATGATGTTAATTTTACATGTTAAATATTTTTTAAATACTGTTTTGGAAGCAAAATTATAACTATAGCACACCCATTTTTCTTTCACATAGGCGGCGATCGAGATTGCAAATAAACACCCACTATAATCATATAGGGAAAATAAAACATCAAGAAAAATACACATGGATACCTCTAAATACGTCGCAGGAAAAAACAACAGATTTCTCATCGCGAGTGTGAGAGAAAGCGAGAGAGAGGGAGAGGGAGGAGAGAGGGAGAGAGAGACGTCTTAGGATTAACCACATTCTAACACATTTTGGTTTGTGTGAACACTAAGGCCACTACAGGCAAGGTTGAGAAGAAGGATAAGCGGAAACGCAAATATGATGAGTCGCTAACATAAAGGAGATGGACCTATTGTGGTCTTGAGTGATGGTTGTTCGGTTAAGAGTGTGTGTTGTGTTTTTTCTCCCGTTGCAACGCATAGGCTCTTTTGCTAGTGATTATAAAACATCCAAGATTGATAATATAACAACATGGAACAACCAAAATTATAGATACGTTGGAGACGTATCAGCATCCCCAAGCTTAACTCCTACTCGTCCTCTAGCAGGTAAGTGATAAGAATAGAATTTTTGATGTGGAATGCTGCCTAATATGTCATATCATATTCTTTTCTTTATAGCATGTACATTTGGACTTTTATATTGTTCAAAGCAATAGTCTAGTTTTGACATGATAACTTATATACTCAAGCATATCAACAGGCAACCATGTCTTTCAAAATATCAACGCTAAAATAAGCCATCCCTAGCCTATCATGCTCAGCCATTGATCCATTCATGAAACACACTCGCATATTAACTACACCCAATGCTCAAGTACGATCATAGTGCCTCCTAGTTTGTGCTTTATAAGAGAAGATGGAAACTCAAATTCAAAAATAAAAATTGCATAAAGTAAAAGAATGGCCCTTCGCAGAGGGAAGTAGGGATTTGTAGAGGTGCCAGAGCTCGAAGCAAAAAACTTGGAGATAAAAACATTTTGGGAGTTTTGTCCTTCCCACCAACGAAAATGACTTAGAGTTCCCAAAACTTTCCATGCTAGATATGTCATAGGCGGTTCCCAAACAGAAAATAAAGTTTATTCCTTTTTCCAACATACTTTCAGTTTCCATGGCTAACCGTATCCACGGGTGCCTTCCATACCAACACATTCCAAGGAATTTATTATTTGACAACATAAAGTAAATTCATTTTTCATTTCGGGACTGGGCATCCCTAATACCTTTGCCTTACTCATGTGCAATGACAAGTGAATAAACATTCATCGTGAGAATAACATATCTAGCATGGAAAATATTTGCCACCCCTCACCGCTCGCGAGCGGTACAAACACACAAAAGAGAAGTTTATTTTAAAATTAGAGATGGCACATACAAATTTGCTTAGAACGGCAAAAGAATACTGCACATAGGTAGATATAGTGGACTCAAGTGGCAAAACTGGTTTAAAGGTTTTTGGATACACAAGTAGTGATCGTACTTAGTGAAAAATGAAGGCTAGCAAAAGATTGAGAAGCGACCAACCAAGAAACGAATAATCTCATAAGCAAGCATTAAGCATAATTAACACCGAATAATGCACCACAAGTACGATATAATTTCATTGCACAATTATTGACTTTCGTGCTTGCATAGGGAATCACAAACCTTAACACCAATATTCTTACTAAAGCATAATTACTCGTCAACATAACTCACATATCACATCATCATATCTCAAAACTATTACTAAGAGTCAAGTTTATTTTGTCCAATGATCTTCATGAAAGTTTTTACTATATCCTTCTTGGATATCTATCATTTTGGGACTAATTTTCATGTGTTGCTTTTGATAAGCTTAAACAAATATAAGTGAAGATCATGAGCATAACATTTCTTTCTCTCAAATTATTTTAAGTGAAGCAAGAGAGAATTTCTTGAAAATTTTACTAACTTTGAAATAAATCTAATTGAAGCAAGAGAGAATTTCTTCAAAAAAACTAAAGCATACCATGCTCAAGAAGATATAAGTGAAGCACTAGAGCAAGTCCATAGCTCATAAAAATTTGAGTGAAGCATAGGGAGCAATTCTAACAAGTCATGACATAATTTTGGCTCTCTCAAATAGGTGTGTCTAGCAAGGAATCAAGACTTAAAACACAAAATAAAACAAGCAAAGACTCATATCATACAAGACGCTCCAAGAAAAACACATAGTGTGTGACAAATAAAATATAGCTTCGAGTAAAATACCGATGGTCGTTAGAAGAAAGAGGGGATGCCACTCGGGGCATCCCCAAGCTTAGTTGCCTGCTCCCTTTTGGATAATAGCTTGGGATGTCGGGGCATCCCCAAGCTTAGGATATTCTTACTCCTCATTCCTTCATCCATCGTAAGATAACCCAAAACTTGAAAACTTCAATCACACAAAACTCAACAAAAGCCTTCGTGAGATCCGATAGTATAAGAAAACAAATCACTACTATAAGTGTTGTAGTAAACCAATTCATATTTTATTCTTGCATTATATATACTGTATTCTAACTTTTCTATGGCAAAAACTCATCAAAAAAAAACCATAGAGCCATCAAAACAAGCACACAACACAAAGAAAACATAATCTGTCAAAAACAGAATAGTATGTAGCAATCTGGGTAATTCGGATACTTGCTTGACTCAAAAAAGTCTAAAAATTAGGACGACCTAGGCAATCCGTATATTAATCTATTGCAAAAGGAATTGGTATTTTATCGCTCTTTGGTTAAAAATGAAAATTATTTTCGCTAGCGCAAAAGTTTCTGTTTTTTCAGCAAGATCAAAGAACTATCACCCAAGAAGATCCTAAAGGCTTTACTTGGCACGAACACTAATTAAAACATAAAAACATAATAATAAGAGTAGCGTAATTGTGCAAACACTCAAGAATAGAAAGCAAAAAGCAAAAATAAATTTTATTCATTGGGTTGCCTCCCAACAAGTGATATAGTTTCACGCCCTTAGCTAGGCATAAAGCAAGGATCTAAGTTTTGTCATCCTTGTTCAACTCTTCAATCAAACACTTAGAATTATTCAAAGATTTAGCATAAAGATTTTCAATGACAATACTCGTAGGATTTTTTTTAAAGAATTCATTCTTGCCAAAGGGATCTCTTATAACTTCAACAAAATCCGGGTGAATGCTAATCATCTTAAGATCCTCTTTACTATTACTAGAAGTTGCACCCTTGTTTTTAGTAACTTGAGTAGTCTTGCCAGTCTTTACGGGAGTTTTTTCCATAGTTTTAGCGGAAGCAAAAGCCGTGCTCAAATTACCAAAGATTTCTTCTAGTTTATCAATCTGGGACGGACTTTCTTCAATTCTTTCATGAATTACGGTCCCCTTTTCCTTTAACAACTTTAAAACTTCTCCCACTTTTGACCCAATCTTATAGAAAAATTATGCATATTTTTATCCAAGTTTTCAATATGTTCTTTAGTAAGCATTTTCTTTTCAATAGCATCTAATATTTCCATAACATGCTCAAGAGTCAAAGTTGTTCCATTAATCATAAGGGGTGGTGAGCCTAATAAATTTCCCATAGCACTAAAAGCATCAAGAGTGGAACGCATCAAGAAATTTCCATCGGTAATCGTATCAAGGACGAATCTATACCAAGTGGTGATGCCCACATAAAAACAATGAAGAAGAACAACGGTAGATTGCTTACAGATAGATCTATTATGAGCATTGCAAATCCTATACCAAGCATCTTTTAATTTTTTCTCCTCCCCTTTGTTGAAAGTTGAGAACCTCGTTCTAGGGAGTACATGCAACAGAGGAAGAACTATCCATGACGATAATAATGGCAAAAAAGATTGCACATAAAAACGGATCCGGCAAGAAAACGATGAATGAAAACGAGGGGCGAATAACACGGCAATTTTTTGTGAAGTGGGGGAGAGGAAAACGAGAGGCAAATGGCAAATAATGTAAATTGCGAGGAGATGAGATTTGTGATTAGGAACCTAGTATATATTGAAGATCCTCCCTGGCAACGGCGCCAGAAATTCCTTTTGATGTCGCTTGAAGCTACGTTGGTATTTCCCGAAAGAGGAAGGGATGATGCAGCACAACGACGGTAGGTATTTCCCTCAGATATGAAACCAAGGTTATCGAACCAGTAGGAGAACCAAGCAACACAATGTAAACAACACCTGCACACAAATAACAACTACTCGCAACCCGACGTGTAAAAGGGGTTGTTAATCCCTTTCGGGTAGCGGCGCCTCAAGATAGGCAAACAAACGTGAATACAATTTTAGTATATTGATAGATCGAATGCCAAATAAAATAAATAAGAATAAAATGCAGCAAGGTATTTTTGTATTTTTGGTTTAGTAGATCTGAAAATAAAAGCAAAGGAAAAGTAGATCGCAAAGGCAAATAATATGAGAAAGAGACCCCGGGGCCGTAGATTTCACTAGTGGCTTCTCTCTCGAAAAAATAGAGAACGGTGGGTAAACAAATTACTGTGGGGGCAATTGATAGAACTTCAAATAATCATGACGATATCCAGGCAATGATCATTATATAGGCATCACATCCAAGATTAGTAGACCGACTCCTGCCTGCATCTACTACTATTACTCCACACATCAACCGCTATCCAGCATGCATCTAGTGTATTAAGTTCATGGAGAAACAGAGTAATGCAATAACAATGATGACATGATGTACATAAGATCTATCTATGGATAGATAGACCCCATCGTTTTATCCTTAGTAGCAACGATACATACGTGTCAGTTCCCCTTCTGTCACTGGGATCAAGCACCGTAAGATCGAACCTACTACAAAGCACCTCTTCCCATTGCAAGATAAATAGATCAAGTTGGCCAAACAAAACCCAAATATCAGAGAAGAAATACGGGGATATAAGCAATCATGCATATAAGAGATCAAAGAAACTCAAATAACTTTCATGCTTATAAAAAGATAGATCTGATCATAAACTCAAAGTTCATCTGATCCCAACAAATACACCGCAAAAAGAGTTACATCATATGAATCTCCAAGAGACCATTGTATTCAGAATGAAATGAGAGAGGAAGCCATCTAGCTACTAACTATGGACCCGAAGGTCTATAAAGAACTACTCACGCATCATTGGAGAGGCACCAATGGAAGGGGTGAACCCCTTTGGATCTGGTGGTTCTAGACTTTGCAGCGGCTGGAATTGATTTTCGTAGACTCTCCTAGGGTTTCTGGAATATTGGCGTATTTATAGAGAAAAGGGGTGGTCCGGGGGGCACCCGAGGTAGGTACAACCCACCAGGGCGTGCTTGGGCCTCCTGGCACACCCTGGTGAGTTGTCCTCCCCTTTGAGCATCACTAGACGCCGCCTTGGCCCATTGGGTGTCTTCTGGTCCAAAAAAATCTCCGTCAAGTTTTGTTGCATTTGGACTCCGTTTGGTATTGATTTCCTGCGATGTAAAAAACATGCAAAAACAGCAACTGGCACTTGGCACTATGTCAATAGGTTAGTACCAAAAAATGGTATAAAATGACTATAAAATGATTACTAAACATCCAAGATTGATAATATAATAGCATGGAACAATAGAAAATTACAAATACGTTGGAGACGTATCAGTATCAACATTCAACAACGCCCAATCAATATTGTTAGATTCGTACGTACTCCTAGATTTGTATTCTAACAGAGATGATTTCCAATTTGTTTTCTAACACGTGAATGTGCTTGTTCTCGCGCATGGTCTTCCTACTAGGATTTCGCCACGTATAAGTAGTCCAATAGTAACTTTTTTAACCTCCCTGTCCAATAGTACTAGTGGAGTACTGACAACATCTGCAGTAGAGTATGTAGTGCTCATAGTACTAGTAGTAGTGGAAGTGGATCATATGACATAGGTATCCCTGCCTTTCGGTCACTGACTGGCATGCCCCGTGCTTGCTAGCCCCCGCATATCAGTTACTCAATGGGTTCGGCCACGTTAGGGGATCCTAAACATAGTATACTCCCTCTGTTTTTATTTACTCCTCATAAAACGGAGGGAGTAGTAGTATAAATGATGTGGGTGGGGGAGGGGGAGGGACATCGGTTTTCTCTCAACTGCGGTCCCACAAGCGAGCGAATATGCAAGACGAAGTGTGTTCCGTTCGGTGAGCGACGTAGAGGGTCCAGCATGCCGAGGTGCAACGCGAACGCGACAAGAGAGATGTACAGTCAAAACCGATTGATCGGTCGTCACTAGAACCACTATTCACACCAGAACCTTCGCTACTCGGCCTACGCCAGCCACTGCCCCAAAACCACACCTCCTCTCCAGCCCATTCCCCCACCTTCCGATCCCCTAGCCTGCTTCAAGCGCCCCCTAGTTCGCCGGAAAGCCATGGTGCACCGCAAGATCACGTACTACAAGATGCTGACGCCGGAGCGCCGCGTAGAAATCGCGGCGGCGGTCAGTGCCACAAACCTATGTTCCCAAGATCGCTTTGCGGAGAGCCAATCCCCGAGTTCTCTGGAGCCAAGCTCTCAGGAGGAGGAAGCCGATCCAATGTTCATGGCAGAGGTCATGGCGCAGAAGGCCCCCGACGCGTATGAGACGATGGACTCGACTTCGTGCCGGTGTTCGGGTCCTCCATGGTGCAGGCGGACCAGCGGTTCAACCTGGCGATACGGAAGGAGAACCGAGAGGCGGAGGCTCAACTAGAAGTGGAGCGCACGCATGCTGCTGCCATCGAGGCCCTCCTGCAGGCAGAACCAGATGTCGTGGATGCGAACCAGGCGGCGGAGGCTCAACTTGACGCGGAGGGCATGGATGCCGCTGCCATCGAGGCCCTCCTGCATGCGGAACTGGACCTCCTGGACTTGAACAGGGCGGTGGAGGCCCAACTCGACGCGGAGCACACAGATGCCGTTGCCATCGAGGCCCTCCTTCAGGCGGAACCAGACGTCCTGGACTTGAACCGAGCGGCGGAGGCTCAACTCGACGCAGAGTGCATGGATGTCGCTGCCATCGAGGCCCTCCTATAGGAGGAACCGAATGTCCTGGACTTGAACCGGGTGGTGCTCTTGTCCGTGCAGAGCGCCCGCACGCTCCGCGTGAACGAGTAGCTAGAGGCTGAGGACAGCCACTTTGTGGAGACACACGTTGGCAACTACGGCTGGTTCGCGCCGGCAGCCAAAGACGACGAGGCCGTCTCGTTCCACGAGCAGCGATAGTTTTTCTTTATGTTGTTGTTTTAGGGATCTTTTGCTGTGTAAAAACATATATTTGTGCAAGTCGCCCGACTTTCATCATTTGGGTCAGTCGACTATTTCAAGCGGTTGGATGAATATCCTACGTCTCCTAACTCTTCTTCCTCACCTCTTCTTCTTCGCCAATAGACCACTGCACGGGTCATACGGATCTTCCCCAACATGCAGTTGGATACACATACTGTATGAACGAAAATTATGTGTCAGTGGTAGGACGACTGAGTTTGATTTGTCACATGCGATAGCACGTGTCAGTGAGGGTGCGTTCCCTTGGTTGGGTTTGCGGCATGCATGAGCGATTGTGTGAGGGTGCGATGCGACTGCGGCGTGCAGGAGCGACTGTGGGTGGGTGCGGTGCGACTGCGACAGCCGTGCGCAAGTGTACCTCCTTTTCATTTTGAAAAGTTTGGGCAAGCTTTACAAGAATGTGTGGCGAAGTTTGGCAATGTAAGGCCTAGACCCAAACAGGATACAAGTACGTACGTGGGAGTACTACTTGTGTTAAAAAAGAAAGGCGGGGTTTTGCTTCGCGGGATTAATCGATAAAGATCCTCGTTTGACATGTCAATTAATGCATATTTTTTTGTCCAACACCCAAAGAGTTAACCATCTCACTCCTCATTGCTTGATTAATGCAGCGCCATGCAAACCAACCTTCTCACTTCCGCATGCATGCAAGGGTATATTATTGTCCTTGGTTGCTAGTACGAGGCAAACCCCATCAACTTTGCCTCGATTAGTGTTAGTGGCCTTCTGCAAATTGTAATTTTGATATACTGGTCTTGTGTACAAAAAATGGAGGAAGTAACTATTTGACTTCCTTCCCTGTTGTGGTGACATCGATGATGTCTCAGACGTTGTGGTTTGGCGAAGTGCGTTCGATGGAGAACACCATTGAGGGAGACCATGGTAAGTTGTTCGCAAGTTCCGCCTGCAAGCCAAGAAAACCGCCTTATTTGCATCCAGGAAGTCCGTTGAACCAAAGGACGCGTAAATGTACTAGTACTACACAATAGCATCGTCCGTCCAGCTTAGTGCGGTGAGGTGCACTACAAAAAATACACTTCCGTGATGATACGTGTTTGTCATGGTAGGTCGCTTTTTTTGTCATGCATGTACATCCATGAAAAATTTATGACAGAATCAAGATAGTCATACCTGTGCTGTCGTAGAAGTGTTCCATGACATTATCAAAATTATCATCACGGAAGTGTCCATTTCCATGAC
This sequence comes from Triticum aestivum, assembly GCF_018294505.1. Taxonomy (NCBI): domain Eukaryota; kingdom Viridiplantae; phylum Streptophyta; class Magnoliopsida; order Poales; family Poaceae; genus Triticum; species Triticum aestivum. Next base: position 448,072,407 of record NC_057797.1, read on the forward strand.
GATAAATCGCGTGTCACAGAAGTGCTTTTGTCAAGGGTGACCGACACGTGGCATCCACCATAACGGAACACCGTTAAGCTATCGGGTCGGGTTTTGGATCCGATAACCCGTTAACAGCCTCGACCAATGGGGATTTTCCACGTGTAAAATCATCATTGGCTAGAGGAAACACGTGTCGGCTCATCGTCAGGACAGATGTCATCCACTCACTGGACAAAAGGCGCCTATGATACGTCGACACGTGGCACGACCCAACAAGTTTAAATGGGCCGGCCCAACTAAAGGCCCACAAGATTTTGCTGACCATAATGGGCCGGGCCAGCTAAAGGCCCACGAGATTTTGCGGACCATAATGGGCTAGCCCAGCTAAAGGCCCGCAAGATTTTGCGGGCCATAATGGGCCGGCCTAGGTAAAGGCCCACAAGATTTTTGTGTGCCATAATGGGCCGGCCCAGGTAAAGGCCCACAAGATTCTTGCGGGTCATAATGGGCCGGCCTAGCTAAAGGCCCACGAGATTTCGCCGACATTAATGGGTCGGCCCAGCTGTAGGCCCACAAGATTTTGAGGACCCTAGTAGGCCAGCCCATTAATTGGCTGCCATGTTTTGGGCCAAATGCCGGCCCATATTTGATGCGGTCCATTAATGGCCTGCCACGCTCCGGGCCTAATAGTGGCCCATATGAGATCCGGCCCATTAAAAGCCTACCACGTTCTGGGCCAAATTACGGCCCAGATCAGGTCCGGCCCTTTAAGAGGCTTTGGGCTCAATTATGGCCCATATCAGATTCAGCCCGTCAACTGGACACTATGCTTTTGGGCCCACTTGCTAAAGGCCCACTTAGTAATTCGGCCTGATATTAGTTTTGGCCTGTTAAGGGCCTGTTTAACATTTCGGCCCTATATTAATTTTGGCCTCTTAAAAGCCCGTCATATAGTTGGGCCTAACTACGACCCGGTTTGCATCTGGCCTGCTCGCAGCCGATATCTGATTGGGCCAAACAAGGACCCAGACAATTTTGGCCTGTTAAAAGCCCGGGATTTGATTCGCACAATCATGGGTCGGGGTTCATTTCGGGCTTCTGCGTAACTAGTAGGAATTAAGAACAAACCTACTCTATACAATAAATAAATTACGGCATAGTAACTAAGAATAAACCTACACTACACAATAAAGGATTTAAGGTATATTACATCCACTGGGCATCAAAGTTCGCCACCAGTGATCATAAAGCACAACGAAGAAGCAGATTACAAAAACTGGGCACGATTGCAACGTAACAAAATAATACTGAACCGAGACCACTTCCGAGACAGTTCAAGAAAGGTTAGCCTTGCGGGGGAACTGCCGCGCAAGCTGCTGAGCAAGGCTGTGAGACCGGCCTAGCATGTCGGTCATAGCTTCCAGGTGTAGCTGTTTAGCGATGAGGTTCTCATTGGTGTTCTCCGCAATCTTTCTTAGAGATAGGACTTCAAGTCGAAGTTGAGTTGCAGAATGTCTTTCTCCTAAAAATTGGCACTGAAGAAGTCGAACTGATTCAGACAACGAATTCTGTGAGCTTGTCTGACTGTTAGTCTCAAGTAACTTGAACACTGCATCAAGACAAGACTTTGGGGTTGTCTCTCTATCTTCAAGATGTTTTGCCTTCTTTGCTGCAATATATGTTGGGTTTGTCTCACAACCTTCAGCAGACCCCGACAAAGAGGACGACGATGCCGATGAAGCGAGAGGACACGATGCAAGGCTTTTGGTCCGTCGCCGTGGATGAGAAACGTCCATATCTAGCAGTGGACGACGCGGTCTTGGTAGGCGCTCCGGCATGGTGGAGGACGGTGGCAATGGATGTGGTGGAGGACGGCGGCGATGGATGGGGTGGCGGACGGAGGCTGGTGTGGGAATGGGGTGTTCTAGCGCGAACGGTGTATGAATGGGAAAATGGAGGGAGAGGTATGGGGAACCATGTTTTTGGGACGCGCCTATCTGAAATATGGGAAAGTTACGAACTTATCCCCCGTTTCAAATTTGGACGTCTCGTCGGTTGGGGATAGGACGATAATCTCGCATCTCCCAAATATTTGCCGGTAACTATTTCGGCCGAGGAGAGGGTGTTTTGCCGCCCATGGTGTATGAACGGGGCTGACAGGTAGGGCGGTTGTGTCACGTCTAATGGAAGTTACACATCTGCCCCTATTTAAAATATTAGCCTACATCTATTTCAGACGAGGAGAGGGTGTTTTGCCGCCCACCGTGTATGAATGGGGAATGGAGGGAGAAACAGAGGTCTTTCGGACAAGCTTGAATCAAATGAGTTTTGCCGCCCATGTTTGACGCCCACCGTGTCAGAATGGGCTCAGAGGCGGTTGTGTCACGTCTAATTGAAGTTACTAACCTACCCCTATTTAGAGCAATGGAAATCGGGCCGATGGATTGTCCGTGTAATGGGTAGACAGTAATTTCCATCTCCCAAACACTTGGCTTCGGGCAGCCGATGTGGGAGTGGACATTTTGCTGTTTCTTTCGAATTTTGGGACAATAAGCATCCACGTTTACCCTGGCAACTAAATTTGAATCCATTTTGTATTCCTATATGAATCTTTATAAATCATTCTATGTGTTTTTATATGTCTTCAAAAGGACGACAAAGATGTATTCCACTATCATATATGAATATGGTTTACAAATGCCAATACTCAAATTCAGAAACTAGAATCTAGTTTAAGGTGAATTTGAATATTTGGAACACTTCATGTCCAACTCAAATGTCACACGTAGCATAATGTGTACTCCCATTTAGATAAGCACACAAGCGATGTATCAAGATTCAAATACCGAGTCAATCAACCAATAATGTACGAAACTAACAGACATATAAACACTTATAGAGTATATGGGTCAATAATATCAACTAACATACATAAGCTAGGCCGCTGAATTTCTTTTGGCTACAACAGCATCCTTTTTTTAGCCAGCATCTTGGCCCTTTCCGATGCGTGCCACTTATGGTCCATCTATACTACTATTGCTGAATGCACATTCAGCCCGATTGGCATATTTGTAGGTCTGGCACAGCAATCCAAATGAAATGTCTCCGAGTTTTATCAATTAATACATACTTGTGCTCAAATAAAATTACAAACAAAAAAACAATTATTACATGATCTCTAAAACAAATGGTTTGATTGATTACATGAACAGACAACACAAAGGTTATTCAACTGTGGAAAGAACATTTCACCTATGATTTACCAAGTAGGAATTTAATTTCCTTTTTTCCTTCAGGACCTTAACAATCTGGTCAGTCTCAGCTTGCTTCGTTTTGAAATCCACCAAATATTTAATGGTTGTCTTGAGTACTGCTTGTGATTGTGCTGTTTGCTTCCTCAACATGTCAACTTCATCTCTAAGTGCAGAAGCACAATCTCTTTCTACCACTAGTTTAGCCTCTAGAGCATCAACAGTTGGCAATTCATAATGCACGATTGGGCCGGTGCCACTGCTGTGGGATGATGCAATGTCCATGGGGACCTCGCTCTTTGATCTTGGGCTAACCTGTTTTGCCATTAAAGTTCCGATTGGATTCAGAAAAGTTGAAGTTAGCAAAACATCTCAACTAGGAGTTATAACAGCAAACCAGTTAAACAAACAAGGAATTAAAGAGTTTCAATTGGATGCTGAAAAGTAGTTATTAACATCATTGTGACCTGCTGTTGCAGCAGCAAAGCAGTTAAACAAACAAGTAGATATTTAAGTTAAGGCAAACAGGTAATTCTTAACAGTAAGTATCAAACACATAGATAGGCGCAGTCTATAATATGATTAACAGGTTGTGCCATTATGTAATCAGCAGCAAACTAAATTAAGCCAAGCAACATAATTGAACAATTTTGCAATAAGTGGCTAACTAAAATTCTGAGAAGCAGGTAACTGAACTTATGTTAGTTCTTTGTACAGGCACACTGCAACTTCTTTTTCGCTTACAAGGTTGTACGAAGGAGTCCATGGCATCAATTGCTTGGATACACAGTCCCAATACTTCTTTCTTCCCACACTGCATGGGTAAGTCGAATGGTTAATCTGGTAAGATGGTGCATCCTTGATATGTTATATGAGGACGTGTAGTCAGACTAGTTGTAGCCAAACACATCACACTAGCTTTTACTGTATATTTCATGCGATTACTTTTGGCATATCAAGATCTAAGCAATCTACAATAGGATGAAAAGACTGGCATCCTTCACATTATTGGCGAACTCAGTTCATAGAAACAAGCAATTCAACCATTATGTGGGTAAATCAAAAGTGCCATTGGAATATTTTTCACTATCCAATCATACACGCAAAAGGGGCAATGCCACCATAGGGGCTGGTATGGGCGGCCGCGTCAGGTGGCTGGAAAGTGTGCACCTAGTTTGAGTTGTCCGGGTTGGCCCATGCTAGTTTTGTTCGTCCCCACGCATGAGCAGGCAATGTAAAAAATGAAGAAAAATGTTTCAATTTGGATGGGCCAATAACATAAGTGCAAGGCAGGCCCTATAGCAGGCTCGCGGCCCAAACGAGCGCCTCCCATATCGATCAATAGCAGGAAAAATCCCAATTCATTCGCTCCAGCCTCCAGTCTGGTTTGCTCCTAACCTAGCCGCCGTTGGACAGACCGACACAACACTTCCTCGCGCCCTCGTTGGAGGGTGGTCGCCGGGCTTCAAGCGAATGAAAGGACAAGAAGATGAAGATCCAACCCTGGGTGTAGCCTGCGTGGGAGGCAGCGGCGGCAGCACGGGCATGACATCGAGCTTGCGCACACGGACAGTCGCATTTTGCAAGAGTAGCATGCGCAACGAGCAGGTACATCACATCCCTAATTATATCTAATTCAACTCTTCAATTTCTGGCCAATAGTTAAACCTGACGGTGTTGTAAAACTGCTTGTATGTAGGGAATCTATGAGAAAATGAAACCAATTTCTACTTATTTTATAACTCCCCCAACCAATACTGAACTGACTGAATCTGATATATCTAATCAAGTTTCTGGTGCAAACATACAAGCTCATGTTGTTCTTGAGCCTGAAGTGTCTAATGAACAGACTGCTAATGAAGGATTTGATGCAAACATTTTACATGCTCCTGGTGATGAACATATAGTGTCTAATGAGGGATCTAATGCAAGCATTTTGCAAGCTCATTGAACGATTTAGTGTCTAATGATGATCTACTATGTTGAGAGAGACAGAGATTTGCAGGCATTGATGACAAGCAAATTATAGTGCATTTTCATAGCTTGAGGTAACGTCGAGGCCATCTACCAGAAAGTCCCCATATCATGACAACATAGCATAAATACTTTTCTAATATGTTGTTTGAAAGTATTGGCATACTTGTGCAGGATAGATATATTGATATGCAGTTTGCACACTGGTTATACGTGCAATTACACTTCGATATTTTCAGCCAGAGAACGAATACTTCAAGCAGGTACAGACCATGTTTGTAGTCCTTGTACACCATGTTGAATTTTGTGTTTATTGGTGCTTGCATCATTTAGTGTTTATAATCTGAACTACTTTGGATCATTAGCTGGTTTTCAAAGTGCATGTAGCTTCACATTTCTCAAGTTATGTTGATTTCTGGAGTACAAGTGCCTTCGTATTTTTTAAGTTAAATGTTCGCCCCTGGTAACTTGAATTCGTGGATCAGCCACTGCACACAAATCATACACGAATGCCAGTATGAATTAAATGAAATGCAGGGACTTACGCTAGCTCGTTGTACATGCTCACTGCAGCTCTGCTTGCGCTTGGGATGTTCCATGTACAAGTCCATGTGACCACTTGCTTGGATGTGCAGGCCTTGTGCTCCTTGCATCCCCCTCTGCATTTTTGACACGGCGAATGGTTGATCAAATAAGAGGAATCGACCTTGATGTTGTACCGGAGGACAGATACTTACAAGGTTATACGGGTGTGCAGGATGTGTACCAGATCTCGTAGCGCCATCATGCTTCGCTAAAATATGGATTTGCTTGTTTCAGATGATATCTCCAGAAGAAATAAGAGTTAAGGTCAGAGTTGCATAGGTGTGTAAGCTAAGAGAGCAGTGAAAGGATATCCAAACATCATCAGAACAGTGCACAAGGGAGTGATGTGTGGATACCTAGTTCGGGCCGGTGTTTGGGCATGCTCGCCTAGCTAGAGTGCGGGTCACTTCAGAGCCGTTGAGGGTGATGCGCTGGCTGGCCGCACACGGATGCAGATCTTGAGTGGCAGCAGAGCGCTACGATGCGGTGGACGAGACCGTTGGTGAATCCCCAACGGCCTCGGGGGGCGGAGGTGCAACGATGTGCTCGGTGAAGTAGCCCCGGTGAGCTGGGAGACGACATCGGTGAAGCGCACCTGATGTGGTGGAACTCGGTGTTTGTGAGGCACGTCGGTTGCGGCGGCCGACGTTGTGGTGGACCACCCGGTGCGGTGGACGAGGGCATAGATGAGGTAGCTCCGGTGCGGTGGTGAAGCGCGACCATCATCTTCGTCTTCGTCGTCCGGTATAGAGGTGGGGAACGGTGGGGAAAGAGACGAGGCGAGGGGCGATTCGAGGGTTGGCGGCGAATTAGGGATTTGAGCAATCTGGGCGCGGAAGGGGACGGTGGAGAAGAGAGATTTTGCATGCCTGGAATTAGGGCTGCGAGATATTTCAATCCAAAACATGGAAGCGCGAACTTATATTGTCGTCGTCCTTTTTTTGGGGGGGGGCACATGCGACCACCCCGACAGGACTATGCTTCGGTGCCTTAAGGCACCTGCCTTTGTGTCCATGACATATGGGCCCAATAGGTGGCTGGCCCACATGTCAGTGACCCAAAGGCAGTTGCCTTTAAGGCACCGAAGCAGCGTCCACCCCGACACGACCCTGGTTTTCCTGGTGCGCCTACGTTTGAGAATGCAAACGAATCTTCTTTCATTTGCAAACGAATCTGTATGTATTACCATGCCCGTGTTTTCCTTGCAATAATTAGTCATTTGAAACGAGATACTCCATCCGTTCACTTTTGTAAGTCGTTTCAAACAACTTAAAATGAACTGTTTTGCACATTGTCTGAAATGTCTTCAAGGTATTATAAAAGTGAACAGAGGGAGTACTATAAATTAATTAATGAGGAGTTATTTGAAAAAACAAAATCGAAACGGTACCCACGCCAACATGGATTAGAGTGTGTTTCACATAATTAGTTATTTGAATTAGAGTGTGTGTCACGTAGTTTGTTATTTGAATTAGAGTGTGTGTCACGTAGCGATCTCCAATTCTAACGTGGATTTCGCATTTCACTGTATCCACGCTACTTTTTTAATAAAAATTCATATGTATATGATGAACACCATGGTAGTGAGAAAACTTTTGGATGGATTCAAACATATGACCTACAAAATAGCACAACAAACTGAGTCAATGTCAACTTTTCGAAACTTAGTATGGCATGAATTCGAAATAATTACCCGTATGCCTGGTCCTCGGTTCAAATCATACAATGTACACCGAATTGAAACATCGATATTAAGTCTCGTACTATGTACATTCAAATGTTGTTTTTAGCCCCCCCCCCGCACAAATGCTACATACTTCCTGTATTGGTCAATCTTCCTCTCCTAACCACCTTAAGAAGCTATTGGTTTCCAACACACGTTCATTCTTTCTCTCCATGTTTCGATCTCTAAGTCTCTCAACTACACAACCCCCTTTTCCACTCTGTTCCCAATTGTATTTACCTCACACACCCGCCATTGCACCCCATGCCGAGCTCTCCCTCTCTCTCCCCCCTCTCCCTCTCACCCTCTCGCGCTAAATACATGCATTGCCTATCTAGCCCCCAACCTCTCGTGCATGCGCACGCACGCACGTTGTATATCTAGGTCAGTCCCTCGAGACTGTCTCACTCTTTCTTCCGCACGGCGGGCCACACTCACTCAATCTCGCTCTCTTTATCTGAGTCTCGTTTAACCTCGTTTTCTTTCACACACAAATGATATATCTCCCTGTCCGGGCCTCGATCGACACACTCTGTACTCTCTCATGCAGATTGTCTATCTAGGTCAGTCCATCCAAGCCGCCACCACTCTTTCAACCTCATGGTGGGCCACGCTCACTCTCTCTCTCTCTCTCTCTCTCTCTCTCTCTCTCCGTATGTCTCGATTGACCTCTCTCTTTCTCGGACAAAAACGATATATCACCATGTTTGAGCCCAATTCGACCTATTCACATTGTATACTCTCTCACGCACATCGTCTATCTAGGTCACTCTCTCCAACCCATCTCACTCTTTTGATCGCACGGCGACCCTATGTGATCGGTTGACCTTGCTTCCTCCCACGCACAAAATATATCTACACGTCTGTGACTGGATCATCTCTCAAGCTCTATCTTACAGCCCTCACCCTTGCCAAAAAGCTCAATCGGACAATATCTCTCCAGAGCATATATATTTGTTCAATGAATGTCGGACCACACTCACTTTGTCTCTCTATCTATATGTCTCTCAATTGACCTCGCTTTCTCACACCATATCTTCCACGCATTGAAGCTACTACCTCTCCATCCCTCGCAAAGCCGGAGCTATTTACATTGCGAGGGGCACTCCAACCTTGGATTAATTTGTGTAGGCATTTATTCCGGTTGGTTTAGATTATATTTTCGTAGCATTCGTCCCACTACTACTCCAATCACAGTAGCGGGTAATTAAGCTACGGGGAGCACCTAATATGAGCACCGGGGAGTCGTTGGATCGAAGATGCAGCGGCACACACGAGGCCTGAATGTTTTATTTGCAAAAAAACCTTTGGAGAGTTTGGAAATTGCGCATAATTACAAAGACTACTCCCAAGCCATTGGATCTCACTTCCAACGGTGTAAAAACTCGTATCACCATAGTATCTAAGCTGCGGAGTGGATGTGATATTCTATACCGCTGTCATTTTTGTTCATAAACTTGCAAAAAACGTGTAACTTGTGTCGTTACTTGTCTAACCGCGCAAAGTGTTTGTTCAAAAAAACCATCCTACACTGAAATATCGGAACAACACACGGGGGCCCCACTTTTCATTAATCAAATTTGGACCTAAAACTAACAAATCTGAAAGACGAGATTCGAACTCGCAACCTGGACTACAAAGCGTAAGTCGATAGCCTGAAAAAACGAACGGTTGTTGGCTTTGTCCCATAACTTGATTTTATACAGTACTTGCGTTGAGTAGAGTAGAGGGAGTGCCTCGTCAACACATGCATGACCGTTATCTCACTTACTGGTGGGTCCTAGGACTGCGATCTCAATCTCTCATCTCTCCATCGTCCAACCTTTGCACGGGCACACACAAAGAGCGGCGCTAGCTTGTCGTGGTGTTATTACAACTAAAAAAACTTGGAAAATAGAAGAATCGCCTAGAATAAGAGACGTTGTGGCTGGTCGAGACGGAGCTAACCACATCTATCCTCCGTGCCACGTTTGCATGATGAAGTTGTGTGGCTAGTGGGGTGTTTTCAACCGACTGGCTAGGTCCCGAGGTCGAACCATAGGTACTTCGTCTGATACAGTATATTTTTACACGCACATTTTTCCTCTATGCCGAGATGTGGCACACCCTACCGCGCGGTTTTGGGGTCCTCCCGGGTGGTGCACGCATATATTCTTCCTGACGTGGGACGCCCTACCGCGCGTTTTCTGGGTCCTCCTCGGTCATAGCGCCGAAGCAAGTAAATGAGTCATCAAATCACGAAAGACCACCTTTCCTGCCGAGTACATCAGTGAAGCACGGTGGCTAGCTAGTTGGGCTAGTTCGACCGATTAGTTAGGCTGCCGCCACATTTGTTTTTTCACCCCTTTTTTATCTACTTGCCAGCAGGTAAATTTAAATATCCACCGTGGCGTTGCTCTGGTGTTTGGGTGCGGCAGGATTTTTAATTTTTTGATTGATGGGAGCAGGCGCGGCAGGATTTTTATTTTTTTGATTGACGGGAGCAGGCGCGGCAGCAATTAGTCACGATGACTCCACCTGTACCCACTTCTCCCTGATGTGAGAAGTCGTCGACTGGTGTTTTACCGTGGTGAAAACCAAAAGATTCCCCGCTCCCACCGCCTTCCCGTAGATTGCATTGCCTTTCAGCCGTTTCGCCCCCATTGCTTCCTCTCCCCATTGCTTCTACCTGGTGCCATGGCGGTGCAGCAGATTACGGAGTCCGAGGTGAGGCTCCTGACATAGGAGCTCCATGCCAAGGATGCGGAGCTCAGGGCCAAGGACGTGGAGCTCCGTGAGCTCAAGGAGGAGAGGAGTGCCATGCTCCTCCGTTATGTGCGGGAGTTCACGGAGCTTCAAAAGCGGCAGGCGTCCACCACAAAGATGCTCGAGGCGTCGGCGGTGTTGCTGCAGAAAGCGGGAGATACAATAGGCCGTCAGGGGAGCCGGCTGGAGCACGAGCGGGCCGATCGTGACGAGGTCCAGGATCGCCTCAGCCACTTGGTGAACCAAGTTGCCACGCACGTGTTGCGGCTGCGTGATGCCTACCGTCGTGCCAGCACGACGATGTCGGCCGTCGGGCTAAACCCGTTCGACCACCCGGTCGACTTCAACGAGGTGTGGCTTCCTGACCTAGTCTCCTTCTTCACCTATATCTCCGAGGAGCTGAGCCATCTCCGCGCGATGGTGGGGGCTGAGCTGGACAAGGAGGGGTTGCAGGCTGCCGTCGCCATTGCTGGGCGAATCCTTTCAGGGCTCCGTCACTGGAATCCATTCGTGCCATTGGATGCCGTCTTTGACGAGCTGGCTCCCGTCAACCGGGAGCGAGCTCTGCGGGCGGTTTCACCCTGCATCACCAACGTCGTGCACCTCGAGAAGCAGAGGGATCTCGGTGGTGTTTAGGCGCCCTCTGCATGGGCATGTCCATGTCTCGGCGCAACATGACCGTTGGATCAAACTCAGACGGTGCAGATCAGTCACTGTAGCACAAAGCGTGTGGGTGTGTTTGTTTGCATTCTCATCTCAATATAGTTGTTTCCTCTTCGTGTATTTTTGTCAACCTAGTAGTGTGGACTCATGCACGCTTCATGCACTCTGCCAAACACCCAAAAGTGGGCCGAGAAGGGAACTTTTGCTCCCATCCCGTGCACCCTTCATACACCCTGCCTAACACTATTCGTGCTTCATATGGTTCATGTTTCATGGAGTACTGTAGCACCATACTCTCCGTGCGCTGTGGACCTAGTTCTGTTAACATTGATCTCACCGTCCATTCTCGACCGGACAGTCGAAAAAGCGGTACTATGTTACATATAGGAGTAGTTGACATGCACACAACATCATTTATTATCGTCATATCTTACTACACTAGCAACAAGATTGTGTAGTACTCACGTATGAACCACTTCACATGCCTAGTAGTAGGAGCATTGTGTATGTTCAAGTGGCTGCCGTGTTTCACACTCCTCCGTCGTAAGAGTGGAAACGCTTGTTGTAATCATTTTTTTTCTTCTGAAAAATAGTGGACACGCTCTACCATGCGGATCCTCCTCAAGCCATGCACTAAATTACTCACTTTCGCTGACGTGTGGGACAGCCAGCATTGGGGTCCACCAGCCATGCACTAAATTACTCCATAGTAGAGTGACGGTAGACTACCTCGATCGAAGCGCCGCATTAATGCCCAATGAGCCGTCAAATCACAAAACCACCTCCTTTCCAGCGGTAAGTTGGACGGACGAAGCAACCATCATTTCACTCTTCTCTCTCAGCTTCCTCTCTACCCAACCCTCACTTCTGCCTCATCTTGTTCCTCATTTCTTTAAGAAAACCCCGACCTTCTTCTGCCATTGTTCTTCTCTCCCAAAGAAGGAAAGGTGAGCGCATCAATGGTGTTGATTCTGGCCAAGGCCCGGTCTCGCAACCCCGAGACTGATCCTATAACTCCCTCTCTTTTCTTCTTTTGGGTTTGTGATTATGGTTTCTTTTCTTTTATTTCTATTTGACAGTTTCTTGATGGACGCTGGAGCACCGGCCGAAGTGATGTCTATGGCTCCGGCCAAAACCATCGAGGCTCATGGTACGAAGAAGCGCAAGCACCCCGCCGAGACTACCACAGACAAGCTCAAAGCCATCGCCCTGTCCAAGCCCCCCTCTCCAGGATCCCTCATTAAGCAAGTCCAGGTAATATCTCTTCTTGACGATTTTTTTCTCGAGCTTGATCGTGTTTTTTCATCTAACACGCAGTACTAGTACTAGTAGTACAACTTTCTGGGTGATCTTGCATGTGATTTTTGTGTGCCAAATGACGGTTCTAAATTCCTCTTTTGACCAAAACATGCGAGAGGTTGACACTGATTTCTTATAGATTACTTTCAACTACTCCCTCTGTCGCAAATTTCTTGTCTTAGTTTGTCTAGATACGGATGTATCTAATACTAAAATGTGACTTGATACATCCGTATCTAGACAAATCTAAGACAAGAATTTTGGGACGGAGGGAGTACTTTATGAACATCAACGCTCCCTTTTAAGAAGGTATATTTGCCTCAGTAACTTGTGTTATGGATATTGCATGTAATCCCTCTGCTCTCATGCCTTTGAAGACATGTTCTAGTGTCTTTGTTCACTCATTTCTGTGCGTATATGTAGTCATATATGGAGTATAATATCGAAAATCATCTTATATTTCTAAACGGAGGTAGTAATAAAATATGGTTTCTGTTTGAATTAGAACCAGGTCCTTGGTGGAGATGAAGTTCTCAAAGTCATGCCGTGTGAACTGGAAGACCTGATGATGAGTTCTATTGCTGAACTATCCAGCTGTTGTGTCCTTGTCGCCACGTGTCCTGAACTAGTGTTTTCCTGTAGCATTGTTGTCAGGCGTGTTCTCGAGGCTGTACTTGACCACAACAATTTCCTGGATGTGCCTTCGATTACGAAGGGTGTGGTTCTTGTAAAGCTTCCCAACAAATCTGATGCGGCCTATCTTCATCATCATGTTTATGAGTGGAAAGACCACTCTGTTAGGTTCTCCAAGGTTGACAAGATGGTGATGGTGCATGTAGACATCTCACACGAAGTCCATGGCCTAGTCAGTTATGCGGGGTTCATCCCGTAGGTCGGTGGCAAAAAATAGTCTGCAGAGTTTAGTTAGTGCAACTTTGCTTGTCTATAGTAAGTACTATTGTTCAGTACTTGATTTGTGTTTGTGAACCCTGTATTGTTTATTAGTACTGCCGCTTTTGGTGTGTGGTCAGTCCTGAGAATGGTCTATGTTAATGTCTATCCACTCAATTCAGTCTGTATATTTTGAAGTATCCATATCATATTTTTGTGAGGACGGTCTATCAATTATGGTTACACTCCAATATCTGTATGCATTGCAGGGTTTATCGCACCCACCAGGATTTCCAGCCCCATGGATGTTTGTTCCATATGATTTGTCACGACCTTTGGACTGTCCTGCTTGTGAGAGTAGGCGGGGCCCCTGCATGCCACGCGTAGTTGGACGATCAATCTTCTGTTTAGTACTTCAACATAGTGATTTCCTTGTGAGGATTCACTCGTGTCACATCAAGTAAATCTTATTGATTTACTGTCTAAATCTTATTGATTTAATGTCATGTTTTCTTTCTTTTCCTGCAATTTTACGATGCATGTTTTGCCATGTGACATTCATCACAGAATAAACCGTTTGGTTTGCTCTACAATGGCAGGTTTCACTTCTTATGTCGTGTCAGTAACAAAGGCACTGTCCATCACTTATATTACTGGAAAAAATTGGATCAGTCTGTTGTCTGAGTACAAGCTGAATCCCTATGATGAGCTGCAGTTTGGTTTAACAAAAACGCCATAATTAGTCCTTCTCGCGTTTAAAAGAAATGAAGAAAAAAACTGGATCACAGTCACGGATCCTAGTCAAGTTAGGAAGCTGATCATAGCAGACCAGACACGATCGCCGCTATCTCCCACAGATCGAGCACCGACAGTTGCCATAGCACTGACAGCGGCAGCAGCTTAGTCTGATCCAGCTGAGGATTGGGCACCGACCGTGTCAGCGGATCAGTCTGATCTACCGGAGGATCGGGCATTGACACCGGCACCTGCTCCGACACCGGCACCAGCTCTACAAGGAGCACCATCTCTGGCAGCAGCAGCGACTTCGGCACCTACACCAACACTTGCACTTGCATCTGCTCCGGCCCGTGCAGTTGCACCCGCAACAGACTGGGCTGCAGTTTGCACTTCATATACCAAAGTCCTTACAAAAACCGACATGTCCACCTTCTTGGTAAGCATTGGCCGCCCAAGTGCTTCGTTTTTTTTCTTTCCATGTTGTTTCACATGATTCACTGTGTTGATCTAACTGTTTGGGTATGTCTTCTTGTTTGCAAACAGAGAATTCCTAGAGCAACGAGGGAGTCGTTCAACAATCCGGGCGACCGTGGCCAAGTTTATCTTACCATGCACAACCTTGGTGTGAATGAACCTGCTCAATATATCGTAAGTACAAAGGATGGTCGCATGATGATTGATGCTAAAGGATGGTCAAGGTTCAAATCTAAATCATATCTTGCGGTAGGGGATGATGTCAAAATTGAACTTTCTCGACAAGGAGAGCTGGTCCAAATCAACTTTGAAATTCTTTAGTAGCAGCACGCAACTGCCTAACTGATCTATCCTCCGAGAGATTTTGATGTAATAATCTGGCATGGTGAAACAAGTGTCCTGTGTGTATAAGTAGTACGATAGTATTATTTATCACATGGTATATCATTGATAGAATTGCAACTCTGATTGCTGGTTAGGAACTGTCGTTCGATTTCATTCCAACAGATGCCGTGCTTTATTCAATTTTGTGTATTCGCCTTGCGACAACATCTAAAACCAGCGGCGTACCAATCACTTGCAATATGAAAAGTGCTGAGGTAGAACACATGGGCCCCCAAACATGCAGGGTTGGCCTGCGGCCCAAAGTCCAGAACCTAGTTTCGAGAAGCACTAGCTCGGTGCAGAAGTGGCGTCCTCCTCCTGCTGTGGGTTGGGCGAAGATGAATGTTGATGCTGTGTTATCTCGCAATGGTGAAAGGGGAGCCCTGGCAGTTGTGAGCTGGGATCATACAGGCTTCTTCCTTGGAGTATCGGCACTGGTGTGCGAAAATGTTACTGATCCAGAGATCCTAGAGGCAATGGCATGTTGCGAGGGGCTATCTCTGGCTCTTGACTTAAACCTGCAACAAGTTCAGATTAGCACCGATTGTTCAGCAACAGTCAAGCATATCAGAGAGGCATACTTGGGGCCCAACAAAGTTATTATGGACGAGATTGAGATGAAGAAGAATATGTTCCAAACCATGGAGATCATACATGAAAAACGCGAGTGTATAAGCGCATGTGCTCGCAAAAGCTGCTACTTCTTTGCCCTGTGGATGCCATCTTTGGCTCATAGGAACCCCCAAAATTATTTGTATACCTATGACTGTTAATCTTCAATAAAGCAGCTTTTATTCCTCAAAAAAAATCTGAGTATTATATTCTCAGCTGAACCCCCATAATGCCCGTGCGTTGTAGAGGGAGTATATTTCTTGGCAAGGTGAGCCTGTGATATAAAAGATTTGTATATTTCTTTACAGAGGGAGTATCTCTCTGTCACAAAATATATTTATGTGTAACTAGTTACTCCTGTCTTTCTACTTCCTTTCGCTGATATGTGGGGCAACCGGCAACGGGGTCCATGTGCCATATGCACAAATTAGAGTGCACAACTTCACGGTAGACACACCCCGGTTGTAGCACCGCAGTAATGCCCAATGAGCCGTCAAATCACAACCCCCCTTTCCAGCTTTAGCAGTAAGCTGAACGGACGAAGCGGCAATATTTCACTGGGCCTGAATCCCCTTCTCCCTCGTCTGCTTGTTCAGAGAAAACCCCCTCTCAGCGATTGCATAGGGTTTTCTCATGGAGAACCAAGTACGAATTCTTCATCCATCCCCAATAAACCCAAGTCCCTTGGTCGCAGGTAATCCTAGGATGGCAGCCGCCGCCGTTGATGCATTTTTCTTCCTACTGAATCTAGTGTGTTTCATTTGCAATGCCCAAAGTGCGAGTACCCTATAGGTGTCTGCGCCCTCGGCGAGACGCCACACTTGTTCCTTCTCATCCTAACACAGCATTTTGAAACGCGCACAGTATGTTCCTAGAATCCTCTTTTCTATCCAGGAGGGTGGGGTTCTTTTGAACATGCTGTGTTCTCATATTATTTTTCCTGCAGTGTATTATTTGCTCTGCCAGAACACATGTACTCAAGATGCTCGGCCTTGCCATAACTGAATACACTAGTTTAATGGTCACAGTGAAGACAAGCCATGGATATAAGTTCTGAGTTGGGTTCATGAACCAAGAAGATCACTGCTTTTTTATGGACGAACTTGGATAAACTTTCTCAAGTGTTACGGACTGAAAGTTGGCGCACGAATGTTGATGGAAATAGCAGAACCTGGTCTCATCTTCACTGCGATCTTCCACCCCGACATTGTTCCAATTGTTCATCCATGTTAGTTTTGTATCTGGTTCTTGCTTGTTGCCTCGATTACTTCTTAATCCACCTATTCTATCTAACTAATCACAATTTAACTTTATAAGTAGCAACGAATCTCTCACGAAGATGCTACTTCTAACTAATATTTTCTTTTAATTGGTGGCACGTGTAGGTTTTTTCAGAGTTAAGCAGTCTGCTCGTTTGTTACTCTGTAATAACTCGGCTGTTACTAATGGCACTGAAGTTGACTGGATCGACATCCACAAGTTCCTACACTTTATTGATCGTCTTGAGGTCCTTGTGTGGCGTTTCAATGGTGGAAGGCCATGTGGGATATGTGTGCCACTGCTGCACTCGTTGAACAGGTCCAACTGTGTCGAGAAACTTATGGTACGAGCTGTTTTCTATTATATATGTTGTTCATAAACTATTGCTTATACACAGTTTTACAGCTGTGATCTTCTTGAAACAGGAACTACCGAGTTCTATTGTTCCTATACAGATGCCTGACCATGGTCGGGTCAGACTTGCGCTTGGTTACAACATGATGTTTATGTCGACCTACTCAATTCCCCTTGGAGGTGAAAAGATACTTATTCATGGGTGGTCACAAATAATGAAGGCCCGTCCATCTTGGAGAATAGGACAGAAGATTATGTTCATGCTTTTCCATGGCTCTAAAGCGAATATCCTGTTTATTGACCACGTTGCGAGATGAAGCCGCTTTCAGAAGGTTGTGGATGCGTGGGGTGGCGCCTGGGCCTTGTCCTGGGGCTTGGCGGCACATCAAGCGTCGCTTCAACTCCATTCGTGAAAATGTTCAAGATGGAGACATAGATATTTGCAAAGTACATACGGATCTGAATGTCGCAGATCCGTTGACTAAACCTCTTCCGCGAGCAAAACATGATCAACACCAGAACTCTATGGGTGTTCGATTCATCACAATGTAACTAGATTATTGACTCTAGTGCAAGTGGGAGACTGTTGGAAATATGCCCTAGAGGCAATAATAAAATGGTTATTATTATATTTCCTTGTTCATGGTAATTGTCTATTGTTCATGCTATAATTGTGTTATCCGGAAATCATAATACATGTGTGAATACATAGACCACAACATGTCCCTAGTGAGCCTCTAGTTAACTAGCTCGTTGATCAATAGATAGTCATGGTTTCCTGACTATGGACATTGGATGTCATTGATAACGGGATCACATCATTAGGAGAATGATGTGATGGACAAGACCCAATCCTAAGCATAGCACAAGATCGTGTAGTTCGTTTGCTAGAGCTTTTCCAATGTCAAGTATCATTTCCTTAGACCATGAGATCGTGTAACTCCCAGATGCCGTAGGAGTGCTTTGGGTGTGCCAAACGTCACAACGTAACTGAGTGACTATAAAGGTATACTACATGTATCCCCGAAAGTATCTGTTGGGTTGACACGGATCGAGACTGGGATTTGTCACTCCGTATGACGGAGAGGTATCTCTGGGCCCACTCGGTAATGCATCATCATAATAAGCTCAATATGACCAAGTGTTTGGTCACCGGATCATGCATTACGGTACGAGTAAAGTAACTTGCCGGTAACGAGATTGAACGAGGTATTGGGATACCGACGATTGAATCTCGGGCAAGTAACGTACCGATTGACAAAGGGAATTGAATACGGGATTGATTTAATCCTCGACATCGTGGTTCATTCGATGAGATCACCGTGGAACATGTGGGAGCCAACATGGGTATCCAGATCCCGCTGTTGGTTATTGACCGGAGAGTCGTCTCGATCATGTCTGCGTGTCTCCCGAACCCGTAGGGTCTACACACTTAAGGTTCGGTGATGCTAGGGTTGTAGAGATATTAGTATGCGGTAATCCGAAATTTGTTCGGAGTCCCAGATGAGATCTCGGACATCACGAGGAGTTCCGGAATGGTCCGGAGGTGAAGATTTATATATAGGAAGTCCAGTTTCGGCCATCGAGAAAGTTTCGGGGGTAATCGGTATTATACCGGGACCACCGGAAGGGTCCCGGGGGTCCACCGGGTGGGGCCACCTATCCCGGAGGGCCCCATGGGCTGAAATGGGAGGGGAACCAGCCCCTGGTGGGCTGGTGCGCCCCCATGGGCCTCCCCCTGCGCCTAGGGTTGGAAACCCTAGGGGTGGGGGCGCCCCACTTGGCTTGGGGGGCAAGTCCCCCTTGGCCGCCGCCCCCCCTTGGAGATCCCATCTCCTAGGGCCGGCGCCCCCTAGGGGCCCTATATATAGTGGGGGGAGGGAGGGCACCGTACCCAACTCCCTGGCGCCTCCCTCTCCCCTCGTAACACCTCTCTCTCTCTCTCTCTCGTTGGAACTTGGCGAAGCCCTGCCGAGATCACCGCTGCTTCCACCACCACGCCGTCGTGCTGCTGGATCTCCATCAAGCTCTCCTTCCCCTTGCTGGATCAAGAAGGAGGAGACGTCTTCCCAACCACACGTGTGTTGAACTCGGAGGTGCCGTCCGTTTGGCGCTTGGTCATCGGTGATTTGGATCACGACGAGTACGACTCCATCAACCCCGTTGTCTTGAACGCTTCCGCTAGTGATCTACAAGGGTATGTAGATGCACTCCCCTCTCCCTCGTTGCTAGATGACTCCATAGATTGATCTTGGTGAAGCGTAGAAAATTTTAAAATTCTGCTACGTTCCCCAACAGGTCCCCTTATGACCTGGCATTTTAAGCTGTAGATAAACATAACACGGCCTCGCCATGAACTTAGCGTAAGCCAGTCGCCCAAACAAAGTGTGATACAGACTTTTGACTTTTACCACCTCAAAAGTCAATGTTTCTGATCTTGAATCATGATCATCTCCAAAAGCCACCTCTAAGGCTATCTTGCCCACTGGATATGCAGACTTACCAGGCACCACGCCATGGAAAACGGTGTTTGACGGTTTAAGATTTTTATCTGTCAACCCCATACGATGGAAGATATCATAATATAGAATGTTGATACTACTTCCCCTATCCATGAGTACCTTAGTGAACTTATATCCCCCAACTTGAGGGGCCATCACTAAGGCCAGATGACCCGGATTGTCAACCCAGGGCGGGTGATCCTCTCTACTCCATAAAATGGGTTGCTCAGACCAGCGCAAATATTGAGGCATCGCCCGTTCAACAGAGTTCACCGCCCTATTGTGAAGCTTCTGATCACGCTTACACAAGATAGTGGTGAAGACATGATATTGCCCACTATTTAACTTCTTAGGATTGCTCTGATAATCCGACTGCTGTTGCTGCTGCTGGTTCCCCTGATGGTTGTAACCTCCCTGGTTGCCCTGGTTCCCTTGATTGCTAGCTGGGACGAGCTTCTTTGCCGTCCTCAACAAAGCAAGAGGGGTACATCGGCAGCGCATTAAATGCGTTTTCCGACGATACCAGGGGATAGACTCAGCCCCTGTACACCTTTCCACCTCCCGTGTGCCACTATGGCGACCCCTTTTTGTCTATAAAAGGAGGCCCGAGGCGTACTGGAGGGGGATTCAGATCTTTTGGACTAGGGAGCCACATCAGCTAGTTCAAGAACACAAGAACACCTAAATATACATCAAAGAAGGACTAGGGTTTTACTCGTCTCCGTGGCCCGAACCTGGGTAAACGATTTGTGTGCTGACCGCTAGACCCACTCTTTGCACAACCCCGCGCCCGCCAACCGTAGAAGGGATCCCAGTGACCCCATAGGTGTCGTTTCCCACCGACATCTCTAGCGTGCCAGGTAGGGGGTGCGTAGTTGTGAAAATCCAATCTGGATGAAGCAACGACTCCAACGTGGTCGTCACTCCAAGCAAGAAGACGAGCGAACAAATGGCGTCCTCGGTGGACGTGGCAAACGCTCACGCAGCGGCAGAAAAGCTAAGTCATGCAAAACTTGGAGTAATTCCTTTCTATGTATAAGGTTATCGTCCTTGACGCTCTTGCCCTGTGTATGGAAAACCTGCATGCAATGGGGCCTTACCACTATTGGCAACACCCTCATTCTGTTTCGAGTCCGCTCAACAGTTCGAGCGGCTGCATCAACAACGACAAAGTGACCTTTTGCGATTGGCAACGCTCTCGTTCGGTCTCGAGTCCACTTGACAGCTCGAGTGGCCGCGTCAAGAGCAGTAAGGCGGTTTACCCGGCAGCAAGCATACCCGGCAGGCCATTGAGGATCTGTCCTCAACATGCTGCCTGGGTTTCCGTGCTGGCAAACCTACCCGATTAACGTAGGGTGGACATACAAAGGGAGATCAAACAGGAAAATAACATGCATTGTTTCAAAACTACTGTAGGGTTATATTACATCATTTGTTGCTGCGGTTCTAACTAAAGATAAAAATTGTCTTGGTCATGAACCTGCAGCGCGATAAGAAATGGGGTGCCTAGTCCCGACGCTGGCCTTGTACCCTCCGAACTCCGTCGATGCGGCCGATGACGGGCTCGATGCGCTCCTTGAGTGGCATGGGGTCCACATCGTCTGGCAAGCTATCCAGCAAAGCTTCAAAGTCGAGGTCAGGGTTCCAGTACGCCATCTTGGTGAGGACCTTGGTCATGGCACCCCGGCAAAGCCTCCGGGACTCTTCGGCCAGAGAGGCCACCCTGTTGGAGTGGAACCGCTCTAGAGCTCCGAGAACACCCTCGAAGAACAGATTCAGCCTGGCATTAGGAATCATGTTCAGCTCCAGGATGTACCTCACGTTGGCATCCCCATGGTAGCCAGCTGCGTGGTGATCCTGCCGGCGACATCGGCGAGGCGGCTGATCCAGAGCTTCTAGCCCGCCATGAACTCCACGTGGCTGGTGGCGTTGTTCTACCGCAATTGCCGATGAGACCTGGGGGCAGAGGGTGTGTCATCGCGTGAGGTCCGGTGGCCGAGGTGAGGCCCTTGGTTCGGTTCCGTCTTGTGTCACATTGGTCAGCCCATGACGCATTTAGGGAGACCCATGGAGGACTAGTTGTACAAGACAAAGATAGAGGACTTGTGAAGGACTCCGTGTCCACTGAAAAATCCGGCTAGGAATTGTAACCCTAAGTCCTCGGACTAAGGTAACCCCTTATCTCTGATATTACTATTCATCCAACCTAACTTTAAGGGGCATCCTACAGAATTCTCTGCTAGAATCATACTCGTCAATTAGGAAGAGAGGCGGAGACAATGCGTGAGAGACAGGCCTAAAGATAATGTGCGTGCGGGAGACATATAGGCAGGTCTATGTATATAGAAAGGGTCGATGGGGATTATGCGTTCGTATGCTTGTGAGAGGAAGAGTGCTTGTGATAAAGGTTATTGAACACAGTCATAAATGGTTACGAGAGGGAGGGAGGGTTATATCGAGAGCATGTCTGCGAGAAATACACTTCGGGAGAGTGTGTGAGCATGTGTGAGAGACCACCGATGGAGAGTGAAACTACACGTAAAAGACTGATGTACACATTGATTAAAAATATAAATTGTATCCAAATATTAAGATGGGATCATGATATCTGCAATTCGCGTAAGGAACGGTCATTGATCCATCAGACATCTATATTCTATCGAATTTGAGCATGTTTATGTTATTATTCGACATAATTGATCCATAGAGTTAGTATTTTTGAACTCCAGACAATGAATCGCTTTAGCAATCGAATATAAACGTGAGTATAGTTCTTGTTGTGTGTAAAGCACATTATACATAGAAAAGTTACACAATGAACATTATAAATAGCTAGCTATGAACTAGCATAAATTTTAATTCAACTTAAGGTGGTTTAAAAAAATCAAATTCAACATGAAGTCCATTCAATTATTTGAATTCGATATCATGGCATTTGTAAATCATACCTAAATTATGGGGGCACCAATGTTTGCTCTGCTTTTGTACTCCCTCCGTTCCGAATTACTTGTCTTAGATTTGTCTAGATACGGATGTATCTAGCACTAAAATGAGTCTAGATACATCCGTATCTAGACAAATTCAAGACAAGTAATTCAGAACGGAGGGAGTACATAATAGCATATATAGTTGTGTACAAAATAGATTCAAATTTGCCTCCACCATTCCAAAATAATCGTAGTTATAGGATTTTCAAATGTCAAAATTTCAAAAAGAAGCGCATAATTTAATGATGTTTTCAAACATACAAGGTCAAATTTAACGTTGTCTATTTAGGTCAATCCTCAAAGTTCAAGAGTACTCTAAACGTGAATGCTTATGTTTCAAAATTTCGAACGAAGCGCCAAAAGAGCCTCTACTCGCCCAAAACCGCATAAGACCAATGTTTGGTAGAAGGACATTACTTTTCTAACTCCGACCCGTGAAACCTACCAGCCCGACGTCCAAAGGTCTAAACCGGGGTTGGTTTGTAGCTTCATCTAGACGCCGCGCAACTACCTCCGAAAAACATTCATACACAATGTCCGCCTAAGCACAGATGCGCGCGGCCGAAATCGCTCCTGCCCACTATTTGGGACACCTTGGATAACCATCCTATCCCCGACCCACAGTAGGTCTGAAATTTAAGAGGGGGGCAAAGTTTGTACTTCCCCAAATTCAAACAAGCGCATCCCATCTGTTCAAAAAACCCAAAAACAAGTGTGTCCCAGACCGAAACATGGTTGTCCTTAGCTCCCCCCGCCCCCGCCCCCCGTCCGATTCCCCACTCATACTCCGTGGGTGCCAAAACTACCTCTCCACCAGTCATGAAACCCTGACGTCCTCCGTCCGCCACCCCATCCCACCCATCAACCATCGCCCTCCTCCATCACGCTGGAGCCGATACCCCGACGTTGTCGTCCACCGCAACCGCAACACCCTTCACGACTAGTAGTTGAAACTGAGGCCGAGGTGTCCGTACCCAAGCGAGTTCAACCATGCCGTCCTATGCCTCACCACTGCCGCTCCAACTTCGCCACCGTCCACTGCACCGGAGCTATTCTCGCTACACCGTCCTTCGCCCCCTCGGATCTACTTCCCCTCCGCAGACAGACGGCCACCGTAACACAATCAACAATTTGGCCATGGGTTCGTCCAAGGCTCCACCCCTCCTCCAAAACATCAATTCCCCCGGTAAAAACAAGAAAATCGCCACGACATCCGGAGGACACAGCACCGGCAATCGGAAATGGTACTCTCTTCCCTTATTCATGCAAATCTTACGTGTCTGCTTGCACGGTATTCATCCCACAGAAGACGCTAGTTGACCGCTTCCTCCTGATACTAGATGTACCTAGTAACTCATGATGCACAAGGTTTCTCCTAGTATACTATTTCACCTTAGCTACAGGTCCATCGCCCCCTGGATTTAAATTCCTCGTCAGTTGACTCCCAATTAAAGGAAGCATTCCCCGGCGTAATAGGCGCTAGTCTGCCTAATACACCGGGGAAGCAGCGCCTCGGTGTTTATCTTCGGGGTGTGTGGGGCCTAGGAGCTGCTGGCGCCCGATCTGGAGGTTGGCCGAGATTAAAGGGATGGCCGGGGGGCGCTGCCAAGCACGGCGGTGGTGTGGGGTCAAGGGGAGGGTGGGTTGGCGGAGGCAGGGGTCTGGGCCGATGGCCGCTGGCGGTTCGAGAAAGATCGTCAATAGTGACTGGCGGGAGGTAGACGAAAGCCATTTGCCTGTTCCTTACAGATCGGACGGTTCATAAAAAAAATCGACTGACCTATTCATTTTCAGTCGACTGTTATTTTGGTAGGACCACATGTGGTGGTGTGCTGGAGGAGTACCTGCATTTCCCAGCCATCCCTATGCTCATATATTACAAAATCATACAGAGTAGAATCTAATTTGTTTGCCATGCAATGTTGTAGTGCTATCATATGTCTCATGTCATTTATTGTTCATCCACCTGCTATCTGCTACTTTTACAATGCACTAGTTCTGCACACACTTCACCCATACTCTCACTATTGTGTTTTTATTGAAGGGTATTTCAGACTCTGTCTTGACATAAGCACAAAAGAAAAGAAGTCACTCCTGCTTGCTTCAAGGGCAGGCAAGACACATGTTCACGCTTTAACAGATGGAGACGGTAAATGTACCTCCGGATTGATGATCTTGCTCGCCATGCACCACCATCCCAGGTGCTTGCTTTAACTTCGCGGTGTCATATGTGGTTGCATGTTTCATATGGTGTCTAGCTTCTATTCGAAAGGCCGAAGTCGTTCTTTATTAAGATAAGGAAATATATTTTTTACATGAACCACCATCCCGGGAGCACCAGAAGACAAATAGCTAGTCAGGGCACTTGCTGAGCCAGTGACAAGCCCAACACAGACATGCATCACCTGGAAGCCAACTAAAAATCCACGATGGTGGCAAAGCAGCCCGCCTCCCACTAGGCTCTCAGGTCCTCGATGATCATGCTCACCACTCCAGTCGGATGACTAGCTTGTATTGCTTCCAATTTGGTTAAATTGCATCTGCTTAGCTTACACATTATACCTTTGAATATGACATGCCTTCCTGTTTTTGGTACATACTAGTACATCTATATATTAACCATGTTCTTACATCAAACTAATGTTTTTGTGTATCCCTCATCAATCACTTATGATGAGAGAATCACCCCAGCGGGTTACTGTGACAAAATAAACTCTTTTAAAGAATGCAACGTCAGCCTCCCCACATGATTCTCAAGAAATAGCAAGGCTAGATGAAGATAGTGAACGTAGCTCTGTCATTGATGACCGCATTTCCCTACACCAGTATCGCAGGTGCTTGCTCTAACTTGGCAGCGTGATATGTGGTTGCATGTTGCATATGGTGTCTAGATTGTAATTCTTCTAATCTGGTTAAATCGCATGTGCTATTCTGCTTAGTTCATACATTATACCTGACATGCCTTCCTATTTTTAGTACATAGTGCATCTGTCTATTAAGAATGTCCTTGCATAAAACTATTTTTTTGTATCCCGCATCAATCAATATGACGAGACACCTTTAGTATATGCAGTGTGATATTAGTTGCATCTTGCATATGATTTATAGCATGGGCTCCTTCTAATTTGTTGAAATGCCATTTATGATGCGATGCTTTTAACTTGGCAGAGTCATATTGGTTGCATCTTTCATGTGGTGTCTAGCTTGCATTGCTTCTTATTTGTTGAAATCGCTTCTGCTTAGTTTACACAAACAGTTGTGAATATGCCATGTCGTCCTGTTTTTCATACACATTCCATCCTGGTGTCATGTGTTTGCCTTACATCAAAGTAGCGATTGTCAGTATCATGCACGAATAAGTTCTAAAGAGTGAATTTTATTACTTTTTCTTGTCGGTTTTACTTGACAATTCAAAATCCATAAAGCGGAAGGATGTTAGCAAGGCAATGGATGAAGGTGCTCCTTCCAAACGGAGGCCTTCTACAGATTCTACTCCGCCATCCCCCAAGAAGATTTGCAAGACAACACATGTGTAGACACTCAACGTAGCAGTGTTGATGATGAGCACGTCTCCCCTAGTGCACCATCATACGTGCTCCCTCTAACTTGGCACTGTTATATGTGGTTGCATGTTATGTATGATGTCTAGCTTGTATTGCTTCTAATTTTGTTGAATTCCATCTGCTTAATTTACATTATACTTGTGAATAAGACACATGTTCCTGTTTCTAGAACATACAATATCTATCCATCACACCATGTTCTTACATCAAAGTACTACTATTGTGTAACCTACAACTATCACTTATCATAAGACACGTTTGACTTGGGAGTTTGATATAGGTTAGATCTCACATTCTTTTCTAGCTTGTACTACTTATAATTTGTTGAAATGGCACTTATGACGAGACAATTTTAACTTGGTAGAGTGATATTTGTTGCATCTTTCATATGGTGTCTAGCTTGCATTGCTTCTAATCTTTTGAAATGCCTTCTGCTTAGTTTACACATCATAGCTGTGAATATGCAATGTTGTCCTTTTTTCTTACACATTCAATCGTCCTATCATGCAGTCGCCTAACATTAAAGTAGTGCTCGTCAGCATCCTGCATCAATAAGTTCTGAAAAGTGAATTTTATTCATTTTTCTTGTGGGTCTGACTTGACAATGCAATACAACTAAGAAATACGAAGGAAAAAATAAGGCAGGGACTGATGGCGGTCTTCCGGCGAAACAGGCATCCCGGGTGCTTTCTCTAGCTTGGCAGTGTGATATTGTCTTGCATGTTGCATACGGTGTCTAGCTTGCATTTCTTCTTATTGGTTGAATGGCTTCTGCTTAGTTTACACAAACAGTTCTGAATATGCCATGTCGTCCTGTTTTTCATACATATTCCATCCCGGTATCGTGTGTTTGTCTTATATCTCACATTCTTTTCTAGCTTGTACTACTTCTAATTTGTTGAAATGGCACTTATGACTAGACAGTTTTAACTTGGTAGAGTCATATTCGTTGCATCTTTCATATGATGTCTAGCTTTCATTACTTCTAATTTGTTGAAATGCCTTCTGCTTAGTTTACACATTATAAGTTGTGAATATGCAATGGCACTAATAACGAGAGACCTTTAACTTCATAGTTTGATGTTGCTTGCATCTTGCATATGATTTATTTCTTTTACTGCTTCACATTTGTTTAAATGCCAGTTATGACGAGACATTGTTAACTTGGCAGAGCGATATTTGTAGCATCTTTCATATGGTGTCTACCTTCCATTGCATAGCTTCTAATTTAGTGAAATGCCTTCTGCTTAGTTTACACATCATATTTCTGATTATCTCATGTCGTCCTATTTTTTGTATATATTATATGCTCCTATCATGTGGTTGTCTAACATCAAAGTTCAGTTTGTCTGTATCACGCGTCAATTTGTTCTGAAGTTGTAACATCCCAATTTTCAATTTGGATGTTATACTTAGGTCATCATATGCACATCATATTTTATTTGCATATTTGGTTGTGATCCTAGAAATCTTAAGCAACTCAAGGACCCAAGGAGAGATTTGGGGATTTCATAAATTTTCATATTTCAATTTTATCAAATTTGAAAAGAGGAACAATTTGATTTTAATATTTTTTTCTCTCCAATTATTTCCAATATTAAAACCAAAAGAGAGAAGATAATATGACTTCTTCAAAAGAGAGGAATATTGGAGTAGAAATTTAAAATCAAATTTATATTTTGTTTGGATTTTATTTGCTATTTTATTTGAATTTAGAAAAATATGTATTTTTGAAAATTGCATTTCTAGGCCAGAAAAATGTTCACTTTGTTCTAAATAATAGGTTTAGACGGTGAAAATTTTTTCTGGTAATTTTTAGCAAATTTTTATATATTTTTTTGGATTTTTCTTCGGGCGGATTTTTTTAAAAAAATCTTCTTCCCGCCCGACTGGGCCGAAGGCCCAGCCAGGCAGGCCGGCCCGCGTCGCCCGCCACCTCCCTCCCGCGCGATGAGTCCGCGCTGCCGCCGGAGCTCGAGTCTGAGCCGGACTCCTCCCGGCGCCGCCCCTCCCCAAGGCACCGCCCCCTCTCTCGCCCTTTATAAGCGTCGGACCCCGCCCCCTCTCCCTCACCTCGCCCCTGTAGCGACCAGACGTCAAACAGTCTGATCTCTGTGCTCCGGTGTCATCCCTGGATCAGTAATGCTGACACCACACAGTACTCGGAGGATTTATAGGAGAGTAGCAATCACACACTTATTACATCGAGTGTCTCATAAGAGAACTTATTACAATAAATATGGCTTAAGGCCATCTAATAACGATAACAACGGAAGGCCTGGAAGATAAGTGAGTCCATCAACTCCAACGACATCACTGAGTATAGAACCACGACCTAAAAACTCCTTAATCGTCGTCTGAAAAGTCTGCAACATTAACGTTGCAGCCCGAAAACGGGTCAGCACATGGAATATGCTGGCAAGGTAACACATAGAGAGTAATGGAATGAACAGCTATACTATATGCATATTTGGCTGGTGGAAAGCTCTATGGTTACAGTTTTGCGTAAAGCCAATTTTTCCCTACTTCAAAGGAATAAATTTATTTAACTATCATGGTAGTTGTTAAACATTGAGAATGGTTGACAGCATTCTCAATCCCAATTAAGCATCATCATTAAACAAAACCCAACAGAATTAACTTTAGAGTAACATGTTGAGATTCACATGATAATCCAGGTACTAGATACTCAAGATGTCCATAACCGGGGACACGGCTAACCATGATTAGTTTATTACACTCTGCAGAGGTTTGCGCACTTTTCCCCACAAGACTCGATCGCCTCTGTTTGGTTTCTCACACTACATGGTGTCTGAGAAGACGGATGACCGAGACATAGTCTTTCAGAAGCGCTCGCACCTTACGATCGGGTAGACAGTACCACCTACATCCCCTACATCTGCTAGTCTACCACTGTAAGAGTTCGCATGACTTAGTCAACTATGCAAGAGCCCATAATAGCTTGTGGCTGCACACGGAAGTTTCTAGTATGAATAGTCTCATGATCCCTTTGACAATGGGTGGCGGTCCAAAAGAAAACAGGCAAGTCCTGGAATACCCAGGTGCCTCAATCTACCCAGATGTGTGTTTAAGTTGCCACCTTAGATAAACCATTAATTAACAATCTCACATCAGTCATGGATATCACTCACCCAATCCACGTCTACTAGCATAGCATGGCATAATAAGCAAACGTAGAAGTAACTCCCAAAGGTTTGATAATAACAGGTAATAGGTACTACCTCGTCTACTTCCCATCCCACAATTTAATTATATCCTAATCATGCAATTGTGAGGATTGATCTAATGCAATAAAACCGGGTAGTAGAAAAGTATGATCAAAGTGTTACTTGCCTTGCTGATGATCCGCGAAACCTAACGATTCGAAGTAACAGGCGGCGCACTCCGGGTATTCTATCGCAGACAAACAAACAATCATACAATAAGTACTCATCTAATGCACAGGTAAAACTCAAATAAGATATCTAACCAGAAAGTTCAACTTAAGAACTCCGGTTGGCAAAAAGAATCAAATCGAACGAAGCAACGAAAGTCAAACGGCGAAAGAAAACAACTTCGTTCTAGTAATCTGGATCAAGGGCAAATTTTACAGTAGCAAAATCTTGTTTAAGTTGGTTAAACGGATAGAGGGTTTCGAGACGAAACTCTAGGCGCTTGAATCGTCTGATTCCGATAAACGAGCGAAAAGTTATACTAAAACGAAAAACGGATCAGGAATCACGATCAGAAAAATCGTGGATTTAATCCGAGAAAAAGAAAAACGATGAATGCTCGCTAGAACGAACTAACGAACGGACGAACGCTCGCTAAAAAAATAAACCGGGAAAGCTGATCTATTAAAAAAACTGAAACTAAAAAAAACCGACGAAAAACCGATCTCTTTTAAAAAAACGTTGGCACGGAAGTCGAGGCGGCGGTGAACCTCGGCTGCGGAACCCGGCGGGCGGCGGCGGCGAGGCGGCGCGGCGGCGGCGACGGGCGGCGCGGGTGGCGGCGGCGAGCGGCGGCGGCGCGGGGCTTGAGGGCGGGCGGGGCTGGCGGCTAGGGTTTCTCCCGGGGGGGGCTAGGCCGGCTTATATTGCCTAGTCGGGCCGGAGTCCTAGTCGGACACGGCCTGTTAGGTCGGTTCTTTATTTTTTAAATTATTCTGCTCGGAAGAAAAATAAAAAGAAATACTAAACGGACTTCAAAAATTCCGAAATAAATTTTCGTGGGCTTCTAAAATCAAGCCGCACAAGGTGAACATTTATTTGGGACCTAAATGCAATTTTGAAAAACACACATTTTTCCTAAATTCAAATAAAACACCGAAAAACTCCGAAATAAAATCTTATTTGATTTTATTATTAAATCCTCAATATTTCTTTATTTTGGGAAAGTCATTTTATTCCCTCTCTCATATTTTTGTAATAGAAATAATTGATGATAAAATAAATAAAATCAAATGATCCTATTCTCAAAATTTGAGAAAACTCAAATATGAAAATAGCAAAATCCCCAACTCTCTCTTCGTGGGTCCTTGAGTTGCGTAGAATTTCTAGGATCAACCAAAATGCAAAATAAAATATGATATGCATTGATGATCTAATGTATAACATTCCAAATTGAAAATTTGGGATGTTACAAACCTACCCCCCTTAAGATGAATCTCGCCCTCGAGATTCAGGTTGGCTAGAAAATAGGTGAGGGTGGTCTTTCAGCAAGTCTTCCTCTCGTTCCCAGGTGGCTTCATCCTCTGTGTGGTGGCTCCACTGAACTTTGCAAAACTTGATAACCTTGCTGCGGGTAACTCGGCTGGCAAACTTGAGAATCTTAATTGGTTTCTCCTCGTAGGTCAAGTCGTTATCCAACTGAATAGTTTCCAATGGCACTGTGTCTCTCAATGGTATGTCAGCCATCTCAGCGTGACATTTCTTTAACTGAGAAACGTGGAACACATCATGAACTCCTGACAATCCTTCGGGCAATTCCAACTTGTAGGCCACTTGTCCCATACGCTCCAAAACTCGATATGGACCTACAAATCGCGGCGCTAACTTCCCTTTAACTCCAAAATGCTTTGTTCCCCGAAGTGGAGATACTCGAAGATAAGCTCTATCCCCG
Organism: Triticum aestivum; assembly: GCF_018294505.1. Classification (NCBI taxonomy): domain Eukaryota; kingdom Viridiplantae; phylum Streptophyta; class Magnoliopsida; order Poales; family Poaceae; genus Triticum; species Triticum aestivum. The sequence continues at coordinate 448,103,517 of NC_057797.1, forward strand.
ACTTCGTAAACTCTCTCCTTGCGTTTAGAATCTGCATAACTTTTCTGCCTGGACTGGGCTACCTTGAGCCTATCGCGAATCAACTTCACCTTCTGTTCAGACTCTTTAATCAAGTCAAGACCAAACAACTGGCGGTCTCCAACTTCATCCCACGACAGCGGTGTCCTGCACCTCCTTCCGTACAAAGCTTCGAAAGGGGCCATCTTTAAACTGGTTTGGTAACTGTTGTTGTAAGGGAACTCTGCATATGGCAAATTATCGTCCCAACTAGATCCATAATCTAGCGCACAAGCTCTCAGCATATCCTCCAAAATCTGATTGACTCTCTCGGTCTGTCCATCTGTCTGTGGATGAAAAGCTGTACTGAATTCTAGCCTGGTACCCAAAGTTTCGTGCAACTGCTTCCAGAACTTTGAGGTAAACTGGGTTCCTCTATCTGATACGATACTCCTTGGAACTCCATGCAAACATACGATCCTGTTCATGTATATCTTTTCCAACTTAGCACTGGTGTAAGTGGTCTTTACTGGGATGAAATGAGCTACTTTCATGAATCGATCGACTACAACCCAAATCGAGTCATAGCCTGAATGAGTCCTGGGTAATCCCGTGATAAAATCCATGCCTAGCTTATCCCACTTCCATTCGGGTATCGGCAATGGTTGTAACAATCCTGCTGGCTTCTGATGCTCTGCCTTTACTCTCTGACATACATCACAAACTGCTACATACTCCGCAATATCCTTCTTCATTCCGGTCCACCAGAAAATATCCTTCAAATCCAAATACATCTTGGTATTACCTGGGTGAATTGAATACGGTGAATCGTGTGCCTCTTGCAAAATCAACTTCCTGATCTCCGGGTCATTGGGCACGTAAACGCGGTCTTCAAACCATAGGGTGTCGTGCTCATCCTCACGAAACCCTTTAGCTTTTCCTTTGCTCAGTTTCTCCTTTATAGTGGCAATCTCTTTGTCAGCTTCCTGAGCTTCCCTGATTTTATCCATCAAAGTTGATTGAATCTCCAATGCTGCTACATAGCCTCTCGGAACTATTTCGAAACATAATTCACGAAGATTTTCTGCTAACTCCTTGGGTATTTCTCCCGTCATTAATGTATTGACATGGCTCCTTAATGCGTCCGCTACTACATTAGCCTTTCCGGGATGATAATGCAATTTCATATCATAATACTTGATAAGCTCCAACCATCTCCTTTGTCTGAGATTTAACTCCTTCTGTGTGAAAATGTACTTCAAACTCTTGTGATTCGTGTACACCTCACAATGATTTCCAATGAGGAAATGTCTCCATGTTTTCAATGCATGCCCTACGGCTGCTAACTCCAAATCATGCGTGGCATAATTCAACTCATGGGGCTTCAGTTGTCTTGAGGCATATGAAACAACTCTCCCTTCCCGCATAAGCACTGCTCCAAGTCCTCGACGTGAAGCATCGCAATACACCTCATAATCTTTGGTCTGGTCTGGCAAAATCAACACTGGTGAGGTAACCAAACGTTTTTTCAACTCTTGGAAACTAGCCTCACATTCCTCTGTCCATATGAACTTGGTATCCTTCTTCAACAACTCCGTCATAGGCTTCGCAATCTTTGAGAAATTCTCAATAAATCTCCGGTAGTATCTTGCGAGTCCAAGAAAACTCCGGATCTCTCCAACTGTTGTCGGGGCTTCCCACTTGGTCACGATATCAACTTTAGTGGGATCAACTGCTATACCTTCTCCGGATATAACGTGTCCGAGGAATCCTACTTCCTTCAACCAAAACTCACATTTGCTGAAGTTGGCATATAATTGATGTTCTCTGAGCTTCCCAAGTACCAAACGCAAATGCTCCTTATGCTCCTCTTCATTCTTCGAATAAACCAGGATATCATCAATGAACACTATGATGAACTTATCCAAAAACTCCATAAATACTTTGTTCATCATGTTCATAAAATAGGCAGGTGCGTTAGTCAGACCAAATGACATAACAGTATACTCGTAGAGCCCATACCTGGTGGTAAAAGCTGTCTTTAGAATATCCTGTTCTCGAATCTTCAACTGGTGGTATCCTGATCGCAGATCGATCTTGGAAAATACCTTTGCTCCTTGCAATTGATCAAACAGATCATTGATCATTGGTAGTGGGTACTTGTTCTTGATCGTTACTTCATTCAATCCTCGATAATCGATAACCATCCTTAACGATCCATCCTTCTTCTCCACTAGAAGTACTGGCAATCCCCAAGGCGAAGAACTTGGGCGAATATATCCCTTATCCAGTAACTCCTTAATCTGCTTCTTAATTTCCACCAAATCCTTTGCTGGCATCCTATATGGTCTCTTTGATATTGGCCCTGTGCCTGGCAATAGCTCAATCAAAAACTCAATATCTCTATCCGGTGGCATGCCTGGCAACTCTTCCGGAAATACATCGGGAAAATCCCTTACCACTAGTACTCCCTCCTGCACAACTCCTGTTAAGCAATTTACTTGAGTCCTCTTTGGCACATGCCAGGACACATACTTGATCCTTCTCCCTTCTGGGGTGGTAAGCAAAATTGACTTACTAGCACATTCAATATTTCCTTCATACTTTGATAACCAATCCATGCCTAATATCACATCCAATCCTTGGGATTCCAATACTATTAGGTCTGAGGGAAAAACATAGTTACCAATCCTTAATGGTAACCGATCACACCATAGACTAGCCCCATACTTTGCTCCAGGCGAGGTTACTAACATGGGTGACCTAAGGGCTTGGGTTGGTAGGTTACACTTATCCACAAATCCCCTTGAGATGTATGAATGCGATGCACCAGTATCAAAAAGAACGAGTGCAGTAAATGACTTAACCAAAAACTTACCTATTACTGCATCGGGCTGAGCTTCAACCTCCTCCACGCTAACATGGTTCACTTGTCCCCTGTTGAAAGGGTTCGGCTTCTTCCCAGAACTTCCATTGCCATTTTGGCCTTCAGGACATTCATTGGCATAATGTCCGGTCTTCTGACACTTAAAACAAGTGACCTGGCTCAGGTCCTTCTTGGCTGGGGTTGATGGGTTGGTGCGGTTCTGGCCGTTGCTTCCTCCATTGCCATTACCATTCTTGGTGCCATTATGATTATGCGAGCTACCTCCTCCATGGGTATGCTGAAAATGTCCTCCCGGTCTAGGGGTAAAACGTGGCTTCTGCTGAGCTCCTGAATTGTACTTTCCTTGTCCATACTTCCTCTTGCGATTCTCAATTTGCTGCTGCTTCCCTTCAATCATAAGAGCACGATTTACCAACTCCTGGTAGTTGTTGAAGGTGGCTACCATCAACTGCATGCTCAACTCATCATTCAGTCCTTCCAGAAACTTATCCTGCTTAGCTGCATCCGTAGCAACGTCATCTGGGGCATAACGTGCTAGTTTACTAAATTCCTCCACATACTGGCCAACTGTCCTTCCTCCTTGGCGCAAGTTGTGAAACTCATGCTTCTTCATGGCCATAGCTCCTGCTGAAACATGTGCAGTACGAAAAGCCTACTGAAATTGGTCCCATGTGACAGTGTCAACTGGGAAAGCGGCTGAAATTCTCCCACCATGATGCTGCGGGTCCTTCTAGCTGATGTGCGGCAAACTTCACCTTCTCCGCATCTGTGCATCCTGCTGTGGTCAACTCCCTAGCTGTCTTGCGGAGGCAATCATCTGCTACTATCGGCTCGGTGCTACTGGAAAACACCGACGGATTCAGCCTAAGAAAACGGGCTAAGTGGTCAACAGGTGGTGGTGGTGGTGGGTTGTTGTTGTTGTTCCCCTGATTCTGATTCTGGACTAGCAACTGCATCAATGTGTTCTGCTGCTGGATCAACTGGGTGAGCTCCGGTGGAAAGGCAAATCCGGGGTCACGTCTCGGAGGCATCTGAGGGTTTTAGAAAAGATGAGATGTAAGAATAGAGGGGGTCTAAAGAGAAAACACTACCCATATGCACATGAGGCAAAAGCAAACAATTCACTTCAATCAATCAAACAAGGGCATACAATCGATCTAACTATCGCAAAAGTTCTCGGACTACTATATTTACATGGTGGACTACTACTACTGATGAGGTGGTCTACTAGAAATATTCTTCGGTTGTTGACTCCATAATATCTGCTCCAGCTTCATCAACATAGTCATCATCGCTATTATCTGGTTCCGAGTCGGTGCCGTCGATGATGATGTAGTCTTCTGGGCTAATCTCCTGGGGTTCTTCGTCTTCATCTACTGGCGTTGGGCCTCCCATAAATATTCCAATCTTCTTAATCAGGTCATCATTCTTCTCCACCAATACTTCAATTTCCTCTTCATAATCTTCACGTATAGCCTTGAGTTCTTCCTCCAGTTCCTTGATTCTAGTCTTAGCCTTCTTCAGGTCTATCATGTCGGCGCACATCTGGTTCTCCTGTCGTCAAATGTGCTGATTTAACTCCTGGATAAAAGCTGCAATTGATCTATCCTTCCGGGTGCTGATCATCTCCCAGTGCTCATCTCGGCACCCACAAATCTGGTAGATAGTATCCTTGAGATCCTTGCGGTAGACTTCTCCAATGCGTCCCATGGCGATGTGAGCTGCCATGCTCTTTCCTAGACTCCAAGTTGGTGCATCAAAAGAAAACTCTATGGGCTCGGTGACTGGCATGAACGTCCTTCCTGGAACTTGAACATGAATCACCCAGCGCTCTTCTTCAGGTAAAGTGGCGTTGTAGGTTCCCGTGAAGCTTGGTACTCCTATGTTTAGGTATCTAGTGACTTCCTTCAAGTGTCGTCCAAAGGGTGTATCTTCATCTGGTTGCGTGAACTTGTTCCTTGCATCCGCCATCCTAAAGAGTAGAAAAGATGAGAAGTCAGAAGAGAAGAGAGTGGATAGTGATCTAGGTCTTTAGCTTAGTGGTCGTGTCCTACAGTCAGCGTGTGCTCTGATACCATCTCTGTAGCGACCAGACCTCAAACAGTCTGATCTGTGCTCCGGTGTCATCCCTGGATCAGTAATGCCGACACCACACAGTACTCGGAGGATTTATAGCAGAGTAGCAATCACACACTTATTACATCGAGTGTCTCATAAGAGAACTTATTACAATAAATATGGCTTAAGGCCATCTAATAACGATAACAGCGGAAGGCTTGGAAGATAAGTGAGTCCATCAACTCCAACGGTATCACTGAGTATAGAACCATGACCTAAAAACTCCTTAATCGTCGTCTAAAAAGTCTGCAACATTAACGTTGCAGCCCGAAAATGGGTCAGCACATGGAATATGCTTGCAAGGTAACACATAGAGAGTAATGGAATGAACAGCTATACTATATGCATATTTGGCTGGTGGAAAGCTCTATGGTTAAAGTTTTGCGTAAAGCCAATTTTTCCCTACTTAAAAGCAATAAATTTATTTAACTATCATGGTAGTTGTTAAACATTGAGAATGGTTGACAGCATTCTCAATCCCAATTAAGCATCATCATTAAACAAAACCCAACAGAATTAACTTTAGAGTAACATGTTGAGATTCACATGATAATCCAGGTACTAGATACTCAAGATGTCCATAACCGGGGACACGGCTAACCATGATTAGTTTATTACACTCTGCGGAGGTTTGCGCACTTTTCCCCACAAGACTCGATCGCCTCCGTTTGGTTTCTCGCACTACATGGTGTCTGAGAAGACGGATGACCGAGACATAGTCTTTTAGAAGCGCTCGCACCTTACGATCGGGTAGACCGTATGACCTACATCCCCTACATCTGCTAGTCTACCACTGTAAGAGTTCACATGACTTAGTCAACTATGCTAGAGCCCATAATAGCTTGTGGCTGCACACGGAAGTTTCTAGTATGAATAGTCTCATGATCCCTTTGAGAATGGGTGGCGGTCCAAAAGAAAACAGGCTAGTCCTGGAATACCCAGGTGCCTCAATCCACCCAGATGTGTGTTTAACTTGCCACCTTAGATAAACCATTAATTAACAATCTCACATCAGTCATGGATATCACTCAGCCAATCCACGTCTACTAGCATAGCATGGCATAATAAGCAAACGTAGAAGTAACTCCCAAAGGTTTGATAATAACAGGTAATAGGTACTACCTCGTCTACTTCCCATCCCACAATTTAATTATGTCCTAATCATGCAATTTGTGAGGATTGATCTAATGCAATAAAACTGGGTAGTAGAAAAGTATGATCAAAGTGTTACTTGCCTTGCTGATGATCCGCGAAACCTAACGATTCGAAGTAACAGGCGGCGCACTCCGGGTATTCTATCGCAGACAAACAAACAATCATACAATAAGTACTCATCTAATGCACAGGTAAAACTCAAATAAGAGATCTAACCAGAAAGTTCAACTTAAGAACTCCGATTGGCAAAAAGAATCAATTCGAACGAAGCAACGAAAGTCAAACGGCGAAAGAAAACAACTTCGTTCTAGTAATCTGGATCTAGGGCAAATTTTACAGTAGCAAAATCTTGTTTAAGTTGGTTAAATGGATAGAGGGTTTCGAGACGAAACTCTAGGCGCTTGAATCTCCTGATTCCGATAAACGAGCGAAAAGTTATACTAAAACGAAAATCGGATCAGGAATCACGATCAGAAAAATCGCGGATTTAATCCGAGAAAAAGAAAAACGATTAACGCTCACTAGAACGAACAAAGGGACGAACGCTCGCTAAAAAAAATAAACCAAAAAAACCGATCTATTAAAAAAACCGAAACAAAAAAAAACCGACAAAAAACCGATCTCTCTTTTTTTTAAACGTTGGCACGAAAGTCGAGGCGGCGGCGAACCTCGGCTGCGGAACCCGACGGGCGGCGGCGGCGGGCGGCGCGGGTGGCGGCGGCGGCGAGCGGCGGCGGCGCGGGGCTCGAGGGCAGGCAGGGCTGGCGGCTAGGGTTTCTCCCAGGGGGGCTGGGCCGGCTTATATTGCCTAGTCGGGCCGGAGTCCTAGTCGGACACGGCCCGTTAGGTCGGTTCGTTTTTTATTTAAATTATTCCGCTCGGAAGAAAAACAAAAAGAAATACTAAACGGACTCCAAAAATTCCGAAATAAATTTTCACGGCTTCTAAAATCAAGCCGCACAAGGTGAACATTTATTTGGGACCTAAATGAAATTTTGAAAAATGCACATTTTTCCTAAATTCAAATAAAGCACCGAAAAACTCCGAAATAAAATCTTATTTGATTTTATTATTAAATCCTCAATATTTTTTTATTTTGGGAAAGTCATTTTATTCCCTCTCACATATTTTTGTAATAGAAATAATTGATGATAAAATAAATAAAATCAAATGATCCTATTCTCAAAATTTGAGAAAACTCAAATATGAAAATAGCGAAATCCCCAACTCTCTCTCCGTGGGTCCTTGAGTTGCGTAGAATTTCTAGGATCAACCAAAATGGAAAAATAAAATATGATATGCATTGATGATCTAATGTATAATATTCCAAATTGAAAATTTGGGATGTTACAGCCCCGCACCGCCGCAGTCGCCGCTGCCGCCCGCGCCTGCCGCCGCTGCCGCACCAGCATCACCGTCGCCACCCCACAGCTCCGCTCTGCCCCGCGTCGCCGTCCGCCGGAGCCGCCACCTCGCCGTTCGCCGGAAACTGCCGGTTTTCACCGGTTTTAGGTATAAAACCTAGATCGGTTATTTTTAGGGTTTTGTCGATTTTTCTTTTTGGTTCAACGGTTTAGATCAGTTTTTATATTTTTAGGGTTCCTAGTTAGCGAACATTTTCTGTATAGTTCGTTTTAGCGAATGTGTTCGTTAGTTAAGTCTTCATAGCGAACGTCCGTTCGATAGGTTTTTCTTTTTATTTTATTTTCAGCCAGGGACCTATCCGCGATTTCTTTTATCACAGATCCGTCCCTGATCTTCAAACCCTCGCAACTTTTTGCTCGTTTGTCCAAATCCAGTGAAACCAATGCCAAAATCTTATCTTGTTGCCCTCTTTCCAGTTAATAAACTTGAACATGGTTTTGAAAATTTAAAATTTGGTTTCAAGCAGATTTGAATTCGAACTTCGTTTGATCGTAGTTTGAGTTTCATAGCTCCGAATTGATTGCTTCTTCTTGCAAATCGAAGCTCTTCAGTTGAACTTTCAGTTTGGATCTTCTCATTTGAGTTTTACCCATGCATCCATTGTTTGAGTGCTTATGTATGCTATTGTTTGTTTACGATAGAGTTTCCAGAGTGCCAAGCGTGCTACTACGAGTCACTAGGGTCTTCAGATTGTCAGCAAGGCAAGTAACACTTTGATCATACCCTTTATTACCCAGTTTTATGCATTAGTTCATTCCTCAAACACTGCATGGTTAGGACTTGGATACTTGTGGGTACTGGGAAGTAGTGATGAGGTAGTACCTATTGTCTTTATTTCAAACCCTGGGAGTTACTTCTACGTTATGCTTATACTGCTATGCTATGCTTTGCTCGTAGACGTGGTTTGGTTTGAGTGATCCATGACAGATGTGAGAGTTTTAATTAATGGTTAAACTTAAGGTGGCTACTTTAATACACATCTAGGTGGATTGGTTGAGGCACCCTGGAGCACCCAGTGGTTGTCTGGGCACCTGGAGCAATCCAGTGTTGTCCTGGGATATCCCGGAGTACCCGTGTGATCATCCCACAGTTTGCCACCCAGGCTCAAAGGGGTCATAAGATTATTCATGCTGGAAACTTCTGTGTGTAGCCACAAGCCATTATGGGCTCTGGCATACTTGAGTAAGTTGTGTGAGCTCTTTTAGTGGTAGGCTAGCAGATGTAGGGGATGTAGGTGGTACTGTCTACCCAGAGTAAAGAGTTAATGCTTCTGAAAGACTGTGTCTCAGTCATCCATTTCTCAAACACCATGTAGTGCGAGAAATCCAATGGAGGAGATCGAGTCTTGTGGGGAAAAGTGCGCAAACCTCTGCAGAGTGTACAAACTAATCATGGTTAGATGTGTCCCCGGTTAGGGACATCTTGAGTATCTGGTACTTGAATTATTGATTTGATCTCATCACTCTATTTAATTAATTTCTTGGGTTGATGATTATTTAACTTGGAATTGAGTTGGAGGAACCTTCTAAATGTTTCCAACAAACTTTGTAGTTAAATAAAATCTATTCCTTTATCATAGGGAAAAACTAGCTTTCTGCAAAAACAACCATAGAGCCTCCACCAGCCAAATATGCATATAGTTATAGCTGTTACATGTTCATTTCTCTACAGTGTTATTTCGACAACATATTCCGTGAGCTGACCTACACAGGCTGCAACGTATTATGTTGCGGAGTTTTCAGACGAAGAGTAAGGGGTGCTAGGTCGATGTCTTGCACTCAGCTATGCCGTTGGAGTTGATGGATTCATTTACCTCTAGAGCTTCCGCTGTTATTTTCTTCAGATGGCCTTCAACCATATCATTGTAATAAGTTCTCTTTTGAGACATTCGATGTAATAAGTGTGCGATTGAACTCTGTTATAAATCCTTCAAGTACTATGTGTGTCAGCATTACCGATCCAAGGATGACACTTATACACAGAGATTTCACCATCTGAGGTTGGAACGCTACAAGATGGTAAAACAGCACAGTGACTGTAGCACGCGTCCACTAAGATAAGCCATAGGACACTCTTCTCTACTCATTTCTGACTCTTCTCCACTTTCCACTCTATAGATGGCGGACCCAAGGAACAAGTTTGCTCAATCGGATGAAGACACCCCTTTTGGATGACACTTGAAGGAAGCCACTAGATACCAGAACATCGGAATACCAAGCTTCATCGGGACCTACACCGCCACTCTACCGGAAGAAGAGCACTGGACTATTCGAGTACATGTTCCAGGAAGGACATTCACACCAGTCACATAGCCCATAGAGTTTTCCTTTGATGCACCAACCTGGAGTCTAGGAAAGAGCATGGTAGCTCACATTGCCATGGGACGCATTGGCGAAGTTTACCACAAGGATCTTAAGGACACCATCTACCAGATATGTGGACACCGAGATGAGCAATGGGAGATGATTTGCACCAAGAGGGACAAGTCCATTGCATCCTACATCTAGGAGTTGAACCAGCACATTCGTCGACCGGAGAACCAGATGTGCGCCAATATGATAGACCTAAAGAACATGGAGCTGGAAGAGGAACTCAAGTCTACACGCGATGGATATGAAGAGGAAATTGCAGTACTACTGGAGAAAAATGAGGACCTGAAGAAGAAGCTAGGAGTATTCATGGGAGAACCTGCGCCAGGAGGTGACGACCATCCCGAAGACTACATCATCATCGACAATACTGACTCCGACCCTGATAGTGATGATGATTAGAAGACGAAGCTGGAGCAGATATCATGGAGTCTTCTTCCGATCAAAATTTCTGGTCGACCACCATATTATCAGTAGTATTCCCACATGTATATAGTAGTAGTCTGAGTATTTTGTAAAGGTGGCTAGATCGATTTTATGCCCTTGTTTGAATTGAGTGGTGTGATATGAATGTGTTTGTCTCATGTGCATGTGGGTAGTGATTTTCTCCTTAGACCTCACTCTATTCTAATATCTCCCCTCTAAACCTATCAGATGCCTCCGATTCGTGACCCCGGATTTGTCTTTCCATCGGAGCTCACCCAGTTGATCCAGTACAGAATGCCTTGATGTAGCTATTAGTCCAGAACCAAGGCAATAATAACAACAAAAACAACAATAACAACCCACCGCCACCACCTCCAGTTAACAACTTAGCCCGCTTTCTAAGGTTGAATCCGCCGGTGTTTTCCAGTAGCACCGAGCCGATAGTTGCTAATGACTGGCTCCGTAGGATTGGAAGGGAGCTGACCACCACAGGTTGCACAGATGCTGAGAAGGTGCGCTTTGCTGCACATCAATTAGATGGACCAGCAGCCTCATGGTGGGAAAATTACACAGCCACTTTCCCCATAGCCAATGTCACATGGGATCGGTTTCAGCAAGCTTTCCGTACAGCCCATGTCTCAAGTGGAGGAATGAGTATGAAGAAGCGTGAGTTTCGCAACTTACGCCAGGGGAATCGTACTATGGGGTAGTACGTGGATGAGTTTAGTAAGTTAGCTCGCTATGCCCCAGATGATATGGCCACAGATGCCGCGAAGCAGGAGAAGTTTATGGAAGGGATGAATGATGGGCTGGGTATGCAGTTGATGGTGGCAACATTCAATAACAACCAGGATTTGGTAGATAGGGCCCTTATGATTGAAGGCAAGCAACAACCGATAGAGAGCCGCAAAAGGAAGTATGGACAATGCAAGTACAATTCTGGAGCACAGCAGAAGCCTCGTTTTACCCTGAACTCGGGAGGACACACTCATAACCATGGAGGCCATACCCATAATGGAGGGAGTTCGCATAACCCACAGTGGCCCTATGAATGGGAATGGGAATGGAGGAAGCAATGGACAAAACCGTTCCAACGCAGCAACACCCGCTAGGAAGGATCTAAGTCACATTACTTGTTTCAAGGGCGGGAAGATTGGACACTACGCCATTGAATGTCCTGAAGCAAAGAATGGAAATGGCAATGGAAGCTCAGGGAAGAAGCCAAACCCTTTCATCAAAGGTCAGGTGAACCACTTCAACTTGGAGGAGGTTGAAGAACAACCTGATATAGTGATTGGTAAGTTTTTGATTAAGTCATTTACCGCTGTCGTTCTTTTTGACACTGGTGCATCACATTCATACATATCAAGGGGATTTATGGACAAGTTTAAGTTGCCAACCCTAGCCCTTAGGTCACCCATGTTAGTAAGCTCGCCAGGAGCAGAGTATATGGCCAGCCGATGGTGTGATCGATTACCATTAACCATTGGTAGCCACATTTTCCCCTCAAACCTAATAATTTTGGTGTCCCAAGGATTGGATATAATATTAGGCATGGATTCGTTATCAAAGTAGGGAGGAAACATCGACTGTGCTAGTAAGTCAATTTTACTCACCACCCCAGAAGGAAAGAGGATCAAGTATGTATCCAGGCATGCGCCAAGGAGGACCCAAGTGAACTCTCTCTCGGGAGTTGTTCAGGAAGAAGGGCCTGTTGTGAAGGATTACCCAGGTGTGTTTCCAGAGAAATTACCAGGCATGCCACCCGATCGAGACATAGAGTTTTTGATAGAGCTGTTACCAGGCACCGGAGCAGTATCGAAGAGACCGTATCGGATGCCCGTAAATGATCTGGAGGAAATTAAGAAGAAGATTAAGGAGTTACTAGAGAAAGGTCATATCTGACCAAGTTCATCACCGTGGGGAGCCCCAGTGCTCTTAGTTGAGAAGAAGGATGGATCTTTGAGAATGGTTGTTGATTATCGGCCGTTGAATGAAGTGACGATCAACAATAAATACCCACTACCGATGATCAATTGATACGACCCACTGTAATAAAAACACTGAGGTTGTCGACATTTCATCTGAAGGCGATGTTGTCCGAAAATACGAAGCATCTACACCGGAGTATCTCCGACCAAGTAATGAAGATGAGGATACACTAGTTAATACTTGCATGCACATTGATGCATCGCACATAATTAGTATAGGCCAAAAGGAGAAACATGTCCAGGCTCAGGACAAGATGAGATTTACTTCAGGACTTGACATGCGTACAATGATGCAAGAAATAAAGAGAGAAAAACATGAGATGGAAGCCAGCCTAGAATGCTATTATGTTCCAATTGTAGGCAAAATTCATTCGGTGCATGCAACCATGAATTATGGCTATTTACTTGGAGATATAAAAGGAGTTAAATGAAGGTTTAAAGTAGGATTTATGTTGCTATTTTTACCACGCGAGAAACATGTACGTGAAGGAGATGTACGTGGTCATCTATCTCTCAAGGACTTGGGATGGGGTCCACCTACAATGAAGATAAATACATGGTGTTTGTTGCCGAGATGTAAAAGGCAACTAATTAAATATAGTATAGAGTCCAGAATAGATTATAGTCTTAGTTTCCTTTTGACTTTTGCGTTGCATGTAGGGATAGATTAGTTTTGAGTTGAATAAAAAAATACCAGAATACGCCTCATGGCGAGGGGCACCAAAGATACATTCTTGTGATTCCTAGGGTTTTGTTATTATTGTTCCTGTGTTGATCTCGTATCAATATTCGGTACAAGTCTACTCCTTTGGCTTGTTGCTATATCGTTTTGATCCAAAGGATTTTCTTGTTCTTCGTCTGTTTGTCTTATTCTGCGACGGTTGTTGCTGTCATTCATTGCTGTCTCGCAAATACCGTGAAAGAACTGGCCGTGACTCGCACAATTTAGCAACTTGCTAGTCTGTGCTACATCAGGTGGTATTCAGAGCATCATGTTTTGCACGACACTATGGAGAAGATGGCGAGCGCATCATTATTCAGTAAGTTAAGCTATCGATTTCAGTTGGAGGAGGAAGGCCGTTGGACTGGGCTTTTTCACACCCGTGTCGTAGTGTGAGAGAGAGATCATGTGCCATGACGATCGATCACATGAATTTGATCAACGCTGCAAGCATCGAGATGGTGGAAAAGTTGAATCTACCGGTGATAGCACATCCGCAACCATACTTGTTTCGTCGGGGTCATGAAGAGCTCACTGTGACGCACCAAACTAAGGTATCGTCTTCACTGGGTAATTATTTTTGTGAGGTTTTGTGCAACGTGATTCCGGCAAAGATGATTTTGTGTCACTTGTTATTGGGTGAGCCATGGTAGAAAGATCTTGATGTGGCGTATGATCGCAAAACACACACGTATACTGTCAAGAGGGGTAAGAAGTGCAACCTTGTACCTACGGGTGAGGAGCGTTTTATTTCTTGGAGGAAAGAACATCTTGAGAAGATAAAAGAGCAAAAAGAAGAAAAGAAGAAGGTTGAAGCTACTAAAATTTCCGTCGTCACCGTTCAGTATGTACATGAAAATATTGTTGAAGAGATTGAGTCGAAACCGAGGACAGTTTCCATTCAAGTGGAAGAAGATGATACGACCCGCTGTAATAAAAACACCGAGGTTGTCGATGTTTCATCTGAAGCCGATGTTGTCTGAAAATACGAAGCATCTACACCGGAGTATCTCCAGCCAAGCAATGAAGATGAGGATACACTAGTTAATACTTGCATGCACGTTGATGCATCACACATAATTAATATAGGCCAAAAGGAGAAACATGTCCAGGCTCAGGACAAGATGAGATTTACTTCAGGACTTGACATGCATACGATGATGCAATAAATAAAGAGAGAAAAACATGAGATGGAAGCCAGCCTAGAATGCTATTCTGTTCCAATTGTAGGCAAAATTCATTCGATGCATGCAACCATGAATTATGGATATTTACTTGGAGATATAAAAGGAGTTAAAGGAAGGTTTAAAGTAGGATTTATGTTGCTATTTTTACCATGCAAGAAACATGTACGTGAAGGAGATGTACATGGTCATCTATCTCTTAAGGACTTGGGATGGGGTCCACCTACAGTGAGGATAAATACACGGTATTTATTGCCGAGATGTAAAAGGCAACTAATTAAATATAGTATAGAGTCCAAAATAGATTATAGTCTTAGTTTCCTTTTGACTTGTGCGTTGCATGTAGGGATAGATTAGTTTTGAGTTGAATAGAAAAATACTAGAATACGCCTCACAGCGAGGGGCACCAAAGATACATTCTTGCGATTCCTAGGGTTTTGTTATTATTGTTCCTGTGTTGATCTCGTATCAATATTCGGTACAAGTCTACTCCTTTGGCTTCTTGCTATATCGTTTTGATCCAAAGGCTTTTCTTGTTCTTCGTCTGTTTGTTTTATTCTGCGACGGTTGCTGCTGTCATTCATTGCTGTATCGCAAATACCATGAAATATCGGGCCGTGACTCACACAATTTAGCAACTTGCTAGTCTGTGCTACATCAGGTGGTATTCAGAGCATCACGTTTTTCACAACACTATGAAGAAGATGGCGAGCGCATCGTTATTCAGTAAGTTAAGCTATGGATTTCAGTTGGAGGAGGAAGGCCGTTGGACTGGGCTTTTTCACGCCCATGTGGTGGTGTGAGAGAGAGAGATCATGTGCCATGACGATCGATCACATGAATTCGATCAGCGCTGCAAGCATCGAGATGGTGGAAAAGATGAATCTACCGGTGACATCACATCCGCAACCATACTTGTTTCGTTGGGGTCATGAAGAGCTCACTGTGACGCACCAAACTAAGGTATCATTTTCACTGGGTAATTATTTTTGTGAGGTTTTGTGCAACGTGATTCCGGCAACGATGATTTCGTGTCACTTGTTATTGGGTGAGCCATGGTACAAAGATCTTGATGTGGCATATGATTGCAAAACACACACATATACTGTCAATAGGGGTAAGAAGTGCAACCTTGTGCCTACGGGTGAGGAGCGTTTTATTTCTTGGAGGAAAGAACATCTTGAGAAGATAAAATAGCAAAAAGAAGAAAAGAAGAAGGTTGAAGCTACTGAAATTTCCATCGTCACCGTTCAGTATGTACATGAAAATATTGTTGAAGAGATTGAGTCGAAACCGAGGACGGTTTCCATTCAAGTGGAAGAGGATGATACGACCCGCTGTAATAAAAACACTGAGGTTGTCGATGTTTCATCTAAAGCCGATATTGTCTAAAAATACGAAGCATCTACACCGGAGTATCTCCGGCCAAGTAATGAAGATGAGGATACACTAGTTAATACTTGCATGCACGTTGATGCATCACACATAATTAATATAAGCCAAAAGGAGAAACATGTCCAGGCTCAGGACAAGATGAGATTTACTTCAGGACTTGACATGCGTACAATGATGCAAGAAATAAAGAGAGAAAAACATGAGATGGAAGCCAGCCTAGAATGGTATTTTGTTCCAATTGTAGGCAAAATTCATTGGTGCATGCAACCAAGAATTATGGCTATTTACTTGGAGATATAAAAGGAGTTAAAGGAAGGTTTAAAGAAGGATTTATGTTCCTATTTTTACCACGCAAGAAACATGTACGTGAAGGAGATGTACGTGGTCATCTATCTCTCAAGGACTTGGGATGGGGTCCACCTACAGTGAAGATAAATACATGGCGTTTGTTGCCGAGATGTAAAAGGCAACTGATTAAATATAGCATAGAGTCCAGAATAGATTATAGTCTTAGTTTCCTTTTGACTTGTGCGTTGAATGTAGGGATATATTAGTTTTGAGTTGAATAGAAAAATACCAAAATACGCCTCACGGCGAGGGGAACCAAAGATACGTTCTTGCGATTCCTAGGATTTTGTTGTTGTTGTTCCTCTGTTGATCTCGTATCAATATTCGGTACAAGTCTATTCCTTTGGCTTCTTGCTATATCGTTTTGATCCAAAGGCTTTTCTTCTTCTTCGTCTGTTTGTTTTATTCTGCGACGGTTGCTGCTGCCATTCATTGATGTCTCGCAAATACCATGAAAGATCGGGCCGTGACTCACACAATTTAGCAACTCGCTAGTCTGTGCTTCATCATCAATGATCAGTTTTACTAGTTTAAAGGAGCTAAAGTATTCTCCAAGATCGATCTCCAATCAGGATACCACCAGTTGAAGATCCAAGAACAGGATATACCAAAGACACCCTTACCACAAGGTATGGGCTATATGAGTACACGTCATGTCATTTGGATTGACTAATGCCCCTGCCTATTTTATGATTATGATGAACAAGGTATTCATGGAATTTTTGGATAAGTTTGTTGTGGTATTCATTGACGATATTTTGGTGTACTCGAAGAATGAAGAGGAACACAAGGAACACTTGCGCTTGGTTATCGAGAAGCTAAGGGAACACCAGTTGTATGCCAAGTTTAGTAAGTGTGAGTTTTGGTTGAAGGAAGTTGGATTTCTTGGACATGATATATTAGGAGAAGGTATAGTAGTAGACCCTACCAAGGTTCAGTCTGTCACTGAGTGGTTGGCACCCACCTTAGTTGGAGAGATCCGTAGTTTTCTAGGACTCGCAGGATATTACAGGAGGTTCATTGAGAATTTCTCCAAGATTGCGAAACCCATGACAGAGTTGTTGAAGAAGGACAACAAGTTCAAGTGGACCGAAGATTGTGAGGCCAGTTTTCAGGAGTTGAAGGAACGTTTGGTTATAGCCCGAGTGTTGATTCTTCCGGATATATGCAAGGATTTCCCAGTTTATTGCGACGCTTCTCTCTTGGGACTTGGAGGTTTACTTATGTAGGACAGAAGATTTGTTTCATATGACTCAAGGAAGCTTCGACCTCATGAGTTGAATTATGCCACACGTGATTTGGAGTTAGTAGCCATAGTACATGCACTCAAGGCCTGGAGACATTTTCTAATTGGAAATATATGTGATGTGTACATGAATCACAAGAGTTTGAAGTACATTTTCACGTAGAAGGAGTTGAATCTCAGGCAGATGAGATGGTTGGAGCTCATAAAGGATCATGATATGAAGTTGCATTATCATCCAGGAAAGGCCAATGTCGTAGCAGATGCTTTGAGCCACAAGAGTTATGCAAATACCCTCGTAAGCGGAGGATTACCGCAAGATTTAGTTGACGATCTCAAGGAACTTCGTTTGGAGATAGTTCCAAGAGGTTTTGTTGCAGCAATGGAGGTTCAGTCTACATTATTGGGAAAGATTCGAGAAGTTTAAAAGGATGATAAGGAAATTTCTGAGATTAAGGAGAAGATGAGCAAAGGAAAAGACAAAGGTTTTTGTGAGGATGAGAACGAAACTTTATGGTTTGAGGATCGTGTATATGTGCCCAATAATGCGGAGATCAGGAAGTTAATACTTCAGGAAGCTCATGACTCGCCATATTCGATTCAACCCGGAAACACCAATATGTATTTGCATTTGAAGGAAAGTTTCTGGTGGATAGGTATAAAGAAGGATATTGCCGAGTATGTAGCAGTATGCCATGTATGTCAGAGAGTGAAGGTAGAACACCAGAAGCCAGCTACATTATTACAGCCTATGCCGATACCCGATTGGAAGTGGGATAAACTTGGCATGGATTCCATCACCGGATTACCCAGGACCCGATCAGGATATGATTCTATCTAGGTAGTAGTTGATCGCTTGACCAAGGTAGCCAACTTTATCCCAGTGAAAACCACTTATACAAGAGCGAAGTTGGCCAAGATATACATGACCAGGAACGTATGTCTGCATGGAGTTCTGAGGACCATCATATCAGATAGAGGGACACAATTTACCTCGAAGTTTTGGAATCACCTGCACCAGATTTTGGGTACTAGGTTGTAGTTCAGCACAGCCTTTCATCCGTAGACAGATGGACAGACCAAGAGAGTCAATCAGATTCTGGAGGAAATGTTGAGAGCATGTGCGCTAGATTACGGATCTAGTTGGGATGAAAATTTACCTTACAGAGAGTTCTCATACAATAACAGTTATCAGGCTAGTTTGAAGATGGCCCCTTTTGAAGCCTTGTATGGAAGGAGATGCAGGACACCGTTAATGTGGGATGAAGTCGGAGACCGTCAGTTGTTTGGACCAGATTTGATCAAAGAGTCCGAAGAGAAGGTAAACTTGATTCGTGGTAGACTGAAGGTAGCTCAGTCTAGGCAGAAGAGTTATGCCGATACTAAACGCAATGTGGTAGTCGATGAAGTTGGAGATAGAGCAATTCTTCGTGTGTCACCATTGCGAGGAGTTAAATGATTTGGAGTTAAGGTAAAGTTAGCTCCGAGATTTGTACGGCCATATCGAGTTCTGGAACATATGGGAGAGGTTGCCTACAAGTTGGAGTTACCCGAAGGATTGTCAGGAGTTCATGATGTGTTTCACGTTTCCTAGTTGAAGAAGTGCCATGCTGAGATAGCTGATATTCCTCTAAGAGATATAGTACCCCTGGAAGCAATTCAGTTGGAGAGTGATCTAACATACAAGGAGAAACCCGTCAAAATTCTCGAGTTTGCCAGCCGAGTTACACGCAGCAAGGTTATCAAGTTTTGCAAAGTTCAGTGGAGCCACCATACCGAGGATGAAGCCACCCGGGAAAGAGAACAAGACCTACGAAAAGACCACCCACACCTATTCTCTAGCCAACCCGAATCTCGAGGCCGAGATACATCTTAAGGGGGGTAGGTTTGTAACATCCCAATTTTCATTTTGGATGTTATACATAGGTCATCATATGCATATCATATTTTATTTGCATATTTGGTTGTGATCGTAGAAATCTTAAGAAACTCAAGGACCCAAGAAGAGAGTTGGGGATTTCATAAATTTTCATATTTTAATTTTATCAAATTTGAAAAGAGGATCAATTTGATTTTAATATTTTTTCTCTCCAATTATTTCCAATATTAAAAATACAAGAGAGACGATAATATGACTTCTTCAAAAGAGAGGAATATTGGAGTAGAAAATTTAAAATCAAATTTATATTCTATTTGGATTTTATTTGCTATTTTATTTGAATTTAGAAAAATATGCATTTTCGAAAACTGCATTTTTAGGCCAGAAAAATGTTCACTTTGTTCTAAATAATAGGTTTAGACAGTGAAAATTGTTTCTGGCAGTTTTTAGAATTTTTTATATTTTATTAGGATTTTTCTTCGGGCAGAATTTTATTTAAAAAAAATCTTCTTCCCGCCTGACTCGGCCGAAGGCCCAGCCGGGCAGGCCGGCCCGCGTCGCCCGCCGCCTTACTCCCGCGCAAGGAGTCCGCGCCGCCGCCGGAGCTCGAGTCTGAGTGGGACTCCTCCCGGCGCCGCCCCCTCCCTAAGGAATAGGCCCCCTCACCCTTTATAAGCGTCGGACCTCGCCCCCTCTCCCTCACCTCGCCCCGCACTGCTGCAGCCGCTGCCACCGCCCGCGCTTGCCGCCGCCGCACCCGCATAGCTGTCGCCACCCCGCAGCCCCGCTCCGCCCCGCGCCGCCATCCGCTGGAGCCGCCGCCTCGCCGTTCGCCGGAAACCGCCACCGCCCGCCGGTTTTCGCCGGTTTTAGGTATAAAACCTAGATCGGTTATTTTTAGGGTTTTGTCGGTTCTTCTTTTCGGTTCAACAGTTTAGATTGGTTTTTATTTTTTAGGGTTCCTAGTTAGCAAACGTTTTCTGTATAGTTTGTTTTAGCGAACGTGTTCGTTAGTTAAGTCTTCATAGCGAATGTTCGTTCGATAGGTTTTTCTTTTTATTTTATTTTCGGCCAAGGACCTATCCACGATTTCTTTTATCACAGATCCGTCCTTGATCTTCAAACCCTCTCAACTTTTTGCTCGTTTGTCCAAATCCAGTGAAACCAACGCCAAAATCTTCGTCTTGTTCCCCTCTTTCCAGTTAATCAACTTGAATATGGTTTTGATAATTTAAAATTTGGTTTCAAGAAGATTTGAATTCGAACATCTTTTGATTGTAGTTTGAGTTCCGTAGCTCCGATTTGATTGATTCTTTTTGCAAATCGAAGCTCTTGAGTTGAACTTTCAGTGTGGATCTTTTTATTTGAGTTTTGCCCTTGCCTCCATTGCATGAGTGCTTATGTATGCTATTGTTTGTTTATGATAGAGTTTCCGGAGTGCGAAGCGTGCTACTACGAGTCGCTAGGGTTTTCAGATCGTCAGCAAGGCAAGTAACACTTTGATCATACCCCTTATTACACAATTTTTATGCATTAGTTCAATCCTCGAACACTGCATGGTTAGGACTTGAATACTTGTGGGTACTGGGAAGTAGTGATGAGGTAGTACCTATTGTCTTTATTTCAAACACTAGGAGTTACTTCTACGTTATGCTTATAGTCCTATGCTATGCTCGTAGACGTGGTTTGGTTTGAGTGATCCATGACAGATGTGAGAATTTTAATTAATGGTTAAACTTAAGGTGGCAACTTTGATACACATCTAGCTGGATTGATTGAGGCACCCTGGAGCACCCAGTGGTTTTCTGGGCACCTGGAGCAATCCAGTGTTGTCCTAGGATATCCCGGAGTACCCGTGTGATTATCCTACGGTTTGCCACCCAGGCTCATAGGGATCATAAGATTATTCATGCTGGAAACTTCCGTGTGCAGCCACAAGCCATTATGGGCTCTGACATAGTTGAGTAAGTTGTGTGACCTCTTTTAGTGGTAGGCTAGCAGATGTAGGGGATGTAGGTGGTACTATCTACCCAGAGTAAAGAGTTAATGCTTCTGAAAGACCGTGTCTCGGTCATCCGTTTCTCAAACACTATGTAGTGCGAGAAATCCAATGGAGGAGATCGAGTCTTGTGGTGAAATGTGCGCAAACCTCTGCAGAGTGTACAAACAAATCATGGTTAGCCATGTCCCCGGTTATGGAATTCTTGAGTATCTGGTACTTGAATTATTGATTTGATCTCGTCACTCTATTTAATTAATTTCTTGAGTTGATGATTATTTAATTTGGGATTGAGTTGGAGGAACCTTCTCAATGTTTTCAACAAACTTTGTAGTTAAATAAAATCTATTCCTTTGCTGTAGGGAAAAACTAGCTTTCTGCAAAAACAACCATAGAGCCTCCACCAGCCAAATATGCATATAGTTATAGCTGTTACATGTTCATTGCTCTACAGTGTTATTTTGCCAGCATATTCCATGTGCTGACCTACACAGGCTGCAATGTATTATGTTGCGGAGTTTTCAGATGAAGAGTAAGGTGCGCTAGGTCAATGTCTTGCACTTAGCTATGTTGTTGGAGTTGATGGACTCATTTACCTCTGAAGCTTCTGTTGTTATCTTCTTTAGATGGCCTTCAGCCATATTATTGTAATAAGTTCTCTTTTCAGACATTCGATGTAATAAGTGTGTGATTGAACTCTATTATAAATCCTTCAAGTACTGTGTGTGTCAGCATTACCGATCCAGGGATGACACTTATACAGAGAGATTTGACTGTTTGAGGTCGGATCGCTACAACAGTACTAGATTATTATTCCTTTTTCTTGTCGGCTTGACTTAACATGGCACAGAGAAAGAGGAAGAAACACAGAATGATAGGGGATGGTGTTAGTACTATGGACACACAGAAAGGGAAGCAGAAGAATCCTGCAGATTCTGCTAGTACTGATGATGCAATAGAAGGTCAAAGTCCAGCAGAAAATTGTACAAATGGGGTATCCCGTGCTACACGAGCTGCAAAACAAGCCAAACAAAAACCAATAGCTGCCACCAAACAAGCAGAGACAACCCTACTTGTTGCAACAACTTCCACATGTGACAGCCTGGTTTTTGCCCTTTTCTCTTTGCCTGATTTTCAGTTGGTTTGTTTTGAAATTTGAAGTTCTGAATCTTTTTAGATGGACTTTAACACTTGGGTACCCCTTGACTTTCACCCAAGTGTCTCGTTTCCCTCTCTAACTATCATTTCCTCTCTCGTTCACCTCAAAATAATATTTTGAATATTTTTCTTAAAAGGAAAATATTCATTTCCCTCTCTAAAACCCTAGCTAGCTCAATGTGCTCCAAAGCAACCCCAAATTTTCTTGCCCACAAAAATCTGAGAAAAATCCCAAATATTCTTTGAACCCTGGGGCACCTTCCTGAGCAAAAATATTTCATCACTTTTTGGAATATTTTTGCAACAGCAAATATTTCTGTTCTGGACAGAAATGGGGGTTTCTACAGCAACTACCATTTTACTTGATCTATTGTGGCCGATTTTTCTTGTGCATCATCACCTTAGTAGATGATTGCTAACCTCCAAAGCCCAGCTCCCAAATCTTAGTAGTTTGACCACAGTAAGCTCTCAAAGTTACTGACCAGAAACTTACCAGGGAGTTAAAATCCATTCTACTGCGTCTGAGCTCAAATCAAAGTGCGGTAACCTCTCAATCTACCACGAACTACACACCAGACATGAATTTTGGGCTTAGGTCGGCCTGAGGTCAGAGTTCACGTGGTGACCACGCGTGTGCACGATGCCAACCTGCACGACGCCGCGCTCTGAGTGCCGCCGAGCGCTCTGCTGCGCGCGTGCTCGCTTCCCCGACTGCCAAACCTTGCCAAACTTCGCAACGATCTTCGTCCCGATCTTCTTAAGTCCCTCCTGGCCGATGCCGGAGCTCGCCGCAGGGAGCACGTACGTCGTCCAGCCAATGCAACAGTGCACTACGCACTGTGTTCGTCGCCACCCTCTCGCCCTTGTGCTCGTCTCCGCTCGCCCACAGTTCCCGCGTGTGCTGCGTCACTTTCCCCCTCGCTCACTGACGATGTTCGTCGCTGGGCGCCGTGTCCAGATGTCCTCTGAGGAGCCTGAACCCCCCTCGTCGCTCGGCTATAAATAGAGCCCTCCCTAGCCTCCTCGAGCATCATCCACTCCTCACACACACTTCGCGATCATGTAGAAAGCCGTAGCCCGGCCGGGCAGGCCGCGGGCCGCCTTCCCCGAGCTCGAGCTCGCCGACGATCCCCTCAGGTCGTCTCCACAGCTCCAGCCCCTCCCAGGCTCGGGCCACCCTTCCAAGGCCTCCGCCGTACCTCGGTGGTGTCGTTCCGCCCGGTTGGAGCCCATGGTGTCGCCTCTAGTCGCCGTCGTCTTCAACACCGGCGACCTCTGCTTCCTGTTGCCGCTAGAGAGGTCGTTTCCGACACCATCCGACCACCCCTAGCTAACCTATGGGTACTGGCAGGTGCGCCTCCGTCTCCTATTTCGATCCCTCCCCCTAGTTCGGGCCAAGAAGCCATCCTCGCCGGCGTGTGCTCCCGTGAAGCCGTGTCGTCCTCTGTTTCCCTATCCACCTCCCTCTCACCTGACTAGCGGGGTCCGCTAGTCAGCCACTCTATACGCGCGCGAAGCGGTATGAGTGGTGGCGCCCGTGAGGTTTACGCCTTCGATGTCACCCCGCTCAAATCTGTTTTATTTAAATTCAAATTTAATTCTATCCAGAGACCTTCAAACAGACAAAACTTTTTAACCATAAGTCCAAATGAATTGATTCTTTTTGCATTGTGTTCTTTATGAAGAAATCTAGCAGCTCACCAAAAATGAGATTTTTCTCTATTGTCTAGATTTTCTGGTGAATTCCAGAAGGGTTCTTGATGTTTTCTTTTGGTGTTTATAATTGTTTTCAAAAAGTGAAGCTTGTCTTGAGGATCACCAGGAGGATTGTGAAGCTCATCGACACTAAGGCAAGCCACATCACCATTTTCATGGTGCCATTACAATATTTATGATTTTTCAACTTGAATTAATGATTTAATCCATGAATTTAAATCACTAGTATATTATTTATATTCTGATTGGTTGCTTGTTTAAGTTGATATGCTTAGTTTACAGAAAGTTTGAAGCTACTAAGTTGGTTAAGTAACTAGAAGTAATAATTGTTATGAAGAAGTAATATGGTTATTGATATAAGTAATTATTTTAAGTATTTTCTTGGATGAGAAAAATGATAAATTTGCTAAGTAAAGATTCTGTTTAAAGTGATGATTAATCATAACCAGGGAAGTGTTATGAGTTGTTGATGTCTATGCTTAGTGTGGATATTGTTGACCTAGTTATTTCCAATGATATATGATCCATATATTTGTGTAGCACATGCATGGCATGTTATGACACCGGTTACTTTCACGTTAAGTTGAACCTGATAATAACTCAACTTGAATATATCGTTGACCGAGTCATGGTGCCACGGAATCGAGTTTTTCCCAGTGCAACCACATTTGCCTTTATGGGAAGGCCTTTATTCGGTCCGTTGTCATGCCTCTGGTCGGTGCCTCCAATGAGGGAAGGTTATGGGCGTGCGGTACCCTGGCCCGGTAAGCAGACATAACCTTGTGTGCCCGTTGTTGATGTTATGGTACCTTGTCCCCGTTTGGGACCGTTTATGTTTTGCCACAACGGTGGCCGTTGGTGTCTTTGGTAGACACGGGGCCACCCAGGACTAGCCTAGTGGGGAGTGAGTCGGAGTGGTCGAGAGAGTGTCATGGCAATGGAGGGGTTTTGTCGGAATGCCGTTGGTCCATCCGAATGGGAGTGCGAGGCCATGGGTTCGGTGGTGTGGGTACAGTGCGCTACCTCTGCAGAGTGTATTAAATCTATCGATAGCCGAGCCCACGGTTACGGACATGCTCGAAAGTTGGTCACACCATGGGTCAACGTTTAAATAAATTTTGCACACTAAGTTATGAACGTCGCACTGTTAGGAAGATGATGGTGGGTAAACCATTTTGATGTTGGTTGTGATCACCGGGAAGATCACCGTTTGAGACCAAGTGTTGGTCATGGTTGTGAAAGCCGGAAAGATCACCGTCTGAGACCAAGTGTTGGTCATGGTTGTGATCGCCGAAAAGATCACCGTTGGTAAGCAAGTCCGAGGGAAATTTTATCATGAGCTCATGATCACAGCATGTATGATATGTTATTGCATTGCTAATTGGTCATGATATTGTTTGTCATTATGTTTATGTTTGTTGTGAGCTTGCAAGTACATTCAATGTACTGACCTGGCGTGTCATGCCAGCTTTCAAGAAAGTCTCGTCGGAAAGGAGTGTTGTCCGAGTCTAGATCATGTCCACATCGGTGTCCCTGTGCTATGGAGTTCCTCTACCACATAGTTGTTCTGATCGAGGCCCCTTTATGTTCACTAAATAATGTACATATTGTTCAGCCACACCATGTGTGCCGCTTGGCCTTGCCACCTGTTGTAATATAAACTATGATCAGTTAGCATCAATAAAGTGGTTGTTTTCTGTACCAAGATGTTGTGTGTTGCCAGAAGACATGGTCTCTCGGCTGGCAATGCATGGTAAACTGGTTGCTCTGAGCCGGGGTGCCACAACGCTTGGTATCAGAGCCGCGCTGACTGCAGGCCACGCTAGACTACGACATGTTAACCGGACATTAGTTATGAGTTTAAGTTGAGTGTCGGTAGCATCTGTAGCTAGTTGTTGCATTGTATGCACTCGTTGTATTTTTATGCTAACCTTCTAATGATTGTGAGTGTAGAAGGCTCCAGTACCGTATCCGTGCCAGTTGCAGCAGATGTCGTACACTCGCCGCATCTCCTTCGTAACGTGTGGCGTCGGCTATACCCCCTCGGTGACGACCCAATCTATCGTGTGTACCGGGAGCGTCTAGCAGACTCGGTGTATGAGTATCGCGCAGTGGTTACTCTGCGCACCAGTTCCGATTCCAGCACTTACACTCGTACCTCCCGAAGCAGTTTTGCTTCTACCGCTTCTTAGGCTATTGAGTTTGCTGCATTTGAGGTCCTTGTCAAGCTTCGTTATAACAAGGTCCGGATGTAGAACCACCCAGGTTTCTACTACTATCCCTCTTTGCACGACAATGGTCGTGTCCGTTTCCCTATCATTGATCTGGAGTCTGATAGTGTTGCTAGCCACCTTTCCCGTTATATCACTGCTAGCTATCTTATGATCCACGAGTTGGCTCGAGAGCTAACTCGTGCTCATACTGCTTTAGCCTCTACTAGGTCTGTCACTGCTCCATCCTCCACGGGATTTACTCCTTATATTCCAGCCAGTTCTAATTTCACCGGTTACTCCTCCAAGTAGCTCGGGCACCTCGACTGTGAATCCTCTCAGTGCTCCTGCCGAGTGGGTTTCACTTCTCACTACTCTTGTAGCCCCGATGCTTCACCCTGCACCTGCCCCGGAGGGAGAGCCCTCGAGGCAGTATCGTCGTGTTACCTTTAACCCGGAGGTTTCAGTTAACCTTGTCAGTTCAGGATCCGAGTCCTCTTAAGGAGAGGACCCCGCAGCACCAGCAGAGCAGTAGAGCTTCTGAGTATCCGCAGTTGTTAGGATGATGTACGGATGTAGTCATGGTGTTCTGTTTCCTGTATGAGAGTAGTTGAACCTGGCATGATGTTTATCTTTCATGTATGAGTCTATGTATAATTATGTTGGAACTCTATTTTATTTGTCGTATTTTTCTTCGTTATTTCGTTTTCTCTCGGGATTTTTGCTGGCTTTTCCCCAATTTATTTTTGGATGTTTCTCATCTCGGTTGCATTGTCTTGGGAAAATCCACAATAGGATGACGCAGGGAGGCAGCAGTAGCGGCGCTCATGAGGATACTCCTGGTCTTCGTTCCGCACGACAGGCAGGACACTCCCCCGAGCCGTACGTTCCACCACCGCCTCCACCACCAAATCCTCCCTCCACCGAGAAAATTCTATGTATGTTTGACGAAAGAAGGAATAATGATCTGATTGAAATATTAAGGAGTGTGCAAGCTGTGGTTGGACAAAATGGAAATCAGAACGGTCATCACTCCAAGTTGTCAAATTTTCAGAGAACCAAGCCTCCCAGTTTCAGTCAGGTTATTGATCCCTTGGATGCAGATGATTGGTTGCGAACCATTGAGAGGAAGCTCGAGATTGCTCGTACTGAAGAAGATGATAAAGTTCCATTTGCAACCCATTATCTTGAAGGCGCTACTGCCATATGGTGGGAAAACGCAAAAGCCATGTGGTCTGCTGATGAAGAAATCACCTTGGAAAAATTCAAGGATCGGTTTCGGAAATATCATATTCCTACTGGAATTATGAAGGTTAAGTAGCATGAATTTCTCGCGCTCGTTCAAGGAACTCAGTCTGTGGGTGAATATTTGCAAAAGTTCAATCATTTGGCCCGTTACTCCCTTTATGACGTGGCCACTGAAGAGAGAAAGATTGACAGATTTCTTGGGGGATTAAACCCGCAACTCCGATGAACCCTCAGTATGTTTGATTTCCCAGATTTCCAAACTCTGGTAAAAAAGACTTTCATTGCTGAAAGGGAGCACAAGCTCGTATCAGACAATAGGCCTGCTAATAATGAACAAGCGCAAGTTTGAGCCAAGGAAGGAAGGGCAGCCAGTGCAAAAGGCTCGTACCTGGCAACATACTCAGGTGGAATACAAGCCCAATTTGCAACAGAATGTTAACAAGACCACCACACAAGTCAAGAATATCGTGACCAACCCGGTGCGAGAGGAGTACCGGCGCAACAATTCTTGCTTACGTTGTGGGCAAACCGGACATTATGCTAGACAGTGTCCCAAGAACGGCAAGGCAAGTGCCCTAATCAGGCCACAAGTCAACTTTATGGAGTCATGCCCTACCCAACAAAACATCACTGGGCACGTTCATCACCTCTCCATAGATGAAGCCCAAGAGAATCTCGAAGTCGTCATTGGTATGTTTTCTGTTAATAACATACCTGCCGTAATTTTATTTGACTCTGGGGCTTCCCACTCTTTTATTTCGCGGAGTTTTGTTGCCCAAAACAAATTTCCTTGTTCGCTGTTGGGCAAGAATATGCTGGTACAAACCCCGGGATCCTTAATCAGGAGCAATCTGGTCTGCCGTCATCTGGAAATCAATATCAACGAAGCCCGTTTTCCATCTTCCTGAAGGACTGAGGAAGTCCGTGCAAAATTCATTTGCATACTTTCTGGTGCAATAACAAGCGCTGGAGGATTTAAGCGCCAAACAAGAGAAAAATAATAAGCTTGCTAAGTGTCTTGCCAGTATGGTGGATACCCAGGATATTGTTACTTGAGCTCTTGTGAAGTGGTTTCAGTTCTGGACTTGTTTGGATGCGGCATTCATTTGCACTGGTTGCCAACTTTGACAACCAGTCTATGTAATATGCTGCTTTGTTACCCATATTTACACTAGTGTTGAACTTTGATGCCCAGTGGATGTAATATGTGTAATAGCTGTAATAGCCTTGCGTAAGTTGCTTGCTTATTTATTTCCTTGTTGTCTTGTTTACAGGGCGGAGCCAGAAAATTTAGCCATTAGGTTCACTCATTAACTAAATGTGAAGTCTGATTTTTCAACATCTTACAAGAAGAGTACAACACTCAAAACCAACATCACGAATAGAAATATATCACTCAAAACTCAAAACCAACATAACGAATAGAAATATGATAGAATCCATCTATTGTCTTACATTAAAAAGAGAACATGGCGGGACATGCTTATTGGATTAAATTATAAAATCACATGGTTCCATAATACAGTAGTACTGAAATTACTTCGGAGCTTGAGGTGTAGCTTCTCATCTTCTTGAAAACATTGAAAAAAATGTCAATTTAGTCACTTTGAAAAATACTTTTCTATAATCTAGATCAATTACTTTGAAAATGACTGTTATATAATCTAGATCAATCAAAGATCTTATAGAAAAACAATTATAAAAATAGAGAAAAGGAATACAAACCATTACCGTCTTAGGCTGGATAGATAGAAAAATGTGCAAGGAAATACCCCAAGATGTGGCGATGTAATCTCACTACCTCAAATTTGAGTTACAATTATTGGCTTGCCACTGTCATCTGCAATTATCTACTTGCTGCTTTCTGACGAAGCGATAGGAATAGGAGAGATGAGAGGAGAGAGCCGAGTTGGGAAACAAATAGGAAATGTCAAGGGTTAGCAGATAGCAGCTGCCGTGTATAATACATCTAGTATGAGAATAAGTCGCTAACAATCAAGGGCGTGAGACAATTAGCCGCGGGGCATTAGCCCTTTGATGTGGCCAGCTACGATTTTCTACTGGGTTCACGCCACTAAATTTTTGTGCTTGTGTATGTAGCAGACAAAAGTCATTGGGTTCAGCTGAACCCAACGACTATAAGCTGGCTCCTCCCCTGCTTGTTTATTTGTAGTTAGTGCACTTCTTTTTCTGTGGTTTGCTAGTGGTCGCAATAACCTATATTTTATAACTAGGCCACAATAACCATGGGCAACAAAAGGACCATTTCCACCATGATCCTGCTATCTGCTGTAGTGACCATGGACCTCCTACGGGCCGTAGAATCAATGGGCCTTCTATGGTCTGTATGATCGATTGGCCAAATGTGGGCCAAGAACGGACCGCATTGTGGGCCGAAACGGGCTAGAGTGGGAATCGTCCGTTCATGGGCCGACCATAATAGGCCGGTGAATATAACAGGCTTAATTCTATTGATAGGCATAATAGGCCATTAATGGGCCGTATTTGATGACGCTATGAAAATGGCCCAACGGATTAACGAGCCACAAGCAGGCCGACTTTAACCAGGGGTTGAATTTGGCCCACAACCGGAATAGGCTAGTAACGGACCATAAGTAATCGATTGCTGCAAATCAACCCAAGAATAAATGGGCCCTTAGAAGGCCGAAAGATAACACGGGCTGGAAAATAGCCCAACAGAATAATGGGCATAAAGCGATATACTGTTCATCATGGGCCAGTTCGCCACGGGCCGTAAGTGGGCCAAGAGTTACACACACCCTCATATGGGACGAAAGACGTCATGGGTCATACATGGGCCGGAAGTACCAACGGACTGAAATCATATTGGATGGCCCAGATGATGCTACTGTGCTTAATTCGGATTGGTCGTGTGTTAGCAGACTGTAAATGGGATGTATGCGAACATGTCATTAACAGGCTTTCAGTGGGCTGGGTCGTTACCTTCTGACCAGGTCAAACGGGCAAGCCTTTTGACCTGAATGGGCCACTGTTGGACCGAGCCACGTGTCGACGTATCATGGGCGCTTCTCGTCCATTCGCTGGATGACATCTGTCCCAACGCTGAGCCAACGCGTGGATCCGCGAGCGAATGAGAATTTTACACGTGGAAAATCCCCATTGGTCGTTGTAGTTAACATGTTATTGTATCCAAAACTGGACCTGATAGCTTAACGGCGACCCATTACAGTGGATGCCATGTGTCGGTTACCCTTGATGAAAGCACTTGCATGACGCGTCATTTATTGTCATGGAAGTGAACACTTCCATGATGATAATTTTGGTATTGTCATGGAACACTTCTACGACATCATAGGTATGATTATCTTGCTTCTGTCATAAAATCGTCATGGATGTACATGCATGATAGAAAACGTGACCTACTGTGACAAACACGTATCATCACGGAAGTGGTTTTTTTTGTAGTGACATATCACTGATTGGAAAGGAGTTGAGAACCTAGTAGCTGACAACTTGTCTAGGTTAGAAAATATTCTTGATGACCCACTACCTATAGATGATAGCTTTCCTGATGAACAACTAGCTGACAAAATGCTTCTCGTAGTACTCCATGGTATGCAAACTTTGCTAATTATATTATTGATAAATTATACCACCAAGTTTCGCATAACATCAAAAGAAAATGTTTTTCTATGACATTACTTCTGGGATGACCCACACCTCTATAAAGGAGTAGATGGTGTTATTAGATCTTGTATACCTGAGCATGAACAGGAACAAATCCTATGGAAGTGTCACTCCGAGGCTTACGGAGGACACCATGCGGGAGACTGATCCGCACACAAGGTATTACGATCTGGTTTTTTATTGGCCTACTCTTTTCAAAGATGCCAGTAAGTTTGTCTTGTCTTGTGATGAATGTCAAAGAATTGGTAATATTAGTAGATGTCAGGAAATGCCTATGAATTATTCTCTTGTTATTGAACCATTTGATGTTTGCGGATTTGGTTATATGGGACCTTTTCCTTCCTCTAATTGATATACACATATTTTGGTTGCTTTTGATTATGTTACTAAGTGGGTAGAAGCTATTCCAACTAGTAGTGTTGATCATAACACTACCATTAAAATTCTTAAATAAGTTATTTTCCCGAGGTTTGGAGTCCCTTGATATTTAATGACTGATGGTGGTTCACACTTTATTCATGATGCTTTCCGTAAATTGCTTGCTAAATATGATGTTAACCATAGAATTGCATCTCCTTATCATCCTCAATCTAGTGGTCAAGTAGAATTAAGTAAGGGGGAAACAAAACTTATCTTGCAAAAGACTGTTAATAGATCTAGGAAGAATTGGTCTAAGAAATTGGATGATGCATTATGGGCTTGTAGAACTGCATATAAAAACCTATGGGTATGTCTCCATATAAAATGGTTTATGGAAAAGCATGTCACTTACCTATTGAATTAGAACACAAAGCTTATTGGGAAATTAAAGAGCTCAACTATGATTTCAAACTTGCCAGTGAAAAGAGGTTATTTGACATTAGCTCACTTGATGAATGGAGGACCCAGGCTAATGAAAATGCTAAACTATTTAAGGAGAAAGTCAAAAGATGGCATGACAAAACAATACAAAAGTGGGAATTTAATGTAGGTGACCAAGTCTTGCTATACAATTCTCGTTTAAAATTTTTTGCAGGAAAGGTTCTCTCTAAATGGGAAGAACCTTACGTTATCGAAGAAGTTTATCGTTCTGGTGCTATCAAGATCAACAATGCCGAAAGCAATAACCCGAAGGTAGTGAATGGACAAAGAATCAAACATTATATCTCAGGTACGCCCATAAATGTTGAAACCAACAATATTCATTCCATAACACCAGATGAGTACATAAAGGGAACCTTCCAAAATGCTCTAGAACCCTGAAAAGGAATATGTATGTGATACGCTAAGTAAACTGACTCCAAAAGTTTTCCAAAGGCAATTTTACTCCGTTTGGAATATTTTAGAAACTAGAAAAATAAAAAGTAGTCTGAAAAGTGCACGAGCAAGTGACAAGCCTGGGGGCGCGCCCTACCCCCCTGGGCGCACCTCTCGAGCTTGTGGCCACCTCGTATGCCCTCCGGACTCCGTTTTCTTCTAGATTACTTGTTTTGCATTGTAAAAATCATTATATAATCTCCCAAAGGCTTTGAACACAGAATCATGGCAATATCCTTTGTTTTTTGTTTTAAGCTATTTCTGCTGCAGATTTAGAGCAATATGTCATCTCAAGATTCTGACGCAGGGAGCTATGTTTCCCACTATGTTGCAGATCCAAAGATCTTTGGGGAGATTTATCCCTACCAATAGTCCACTGAATAGGAGGAAGATACCGATGTGGAGGAAACAAGCGATGAAAGCTCGGATGAAGATGAAGTTCCACTACCTCAACCTAGGGATATGCACATGGAATTCAAGAAGTCGAGCCTCCCAAACAAAGCTAACAAATCTAAGGTCCAATTTATCCCTTCCTGTTTTCTGCAGGATAGCAAGGGAGCATTATGCAAAAGGATATTAATGCTTAAGAAAAACGATGATTTGAGGGAGGAAAATTTTATCCTTAGACACGAGCTGGAAAAGAAGAATGCCACTTCTTCACGACCACCTCCGAAAAAGGAGACTTGAGTACACGGGTATGGGCCATCCCCTTGGCTTGACTCAGATCATAGTTTATTAGTTTCCAATGAAGTTGAGTTCACACTTTACCTTGTCAATGAATTATCACTTTAGCACAAGAAGTTATATGACAATATATTGTTGTTCTAAAGATAATCATGATGCCCTCATGTCCATATTTTTTATCTACACCTCTATCTCTAAACATGTGGTCATGATTATTGATTTCGGCTTTCGCTTGAGGACAAGCGAGGTCTAAGCTTGGGGGAGTTGATACGTCCATTTTGCATCATGTTTTTATGTTGATATTTATTGCATTATGGACTGTTATTTCACATTATGGTACAATACTTATGCCTTTTCTCTGTTATTTTACAAGATTTACATGAAGAGAGAGAATGCTGACAGCTGGAATTCTGGAATGGAAACGAGCAAATTAGAGATACCTAGTCTGCACAACTCCAAATGTCCTGAAACTTTACAGAGAATTTTTTTGCATATACAAAAAATATTGGGCGAAGAAACAAAAGAAGGTGACCCACCAGGTGGCCACAAGCCCGGGGGCGCGCCTCCCGAGCTTGTGGGCCCCTTACCCAGCCCCAGGTGTCCATCTTTTGCTATATGAAGGATTTTAACCTAGAAAAAACATAATGAAGCTTTCCGGACGAAGCGATGCCGTCTCGAGATGGAACCTGGGCGGAAGCAATCTAGGGCTCCAGCGAAGCGATTCCGTCGAGGAAACTTCGCTCTGGCAGGGGGAAAAATCGAAGCCGTCGTCATCACCAAGGATCCTCTCATTGAGGGAGGATCAATCTTCATCAACATCTTCACCAGCACCATCTCCTCTCAAATCCTAGTTCATCTTTTGTATTCAATCTTTGCCTCAAAACCTCAGATTGGTACATGTGGGTTACTAGTAGTGTTGATTACTCATTGTAGTTGATGCTAGTTGGTTTATTTGGTGGAAGATCAAATGTTCAGATCCTTAATGATATTCAATACCACTATGATCTTGAACATGAACATGCTTTGTGTTTAGTTATGTTTGTTCCTAGGGACATGGGAGAAGCCTTGTTATGGGTAATCATGTGAATTTGGTATTTGTTTGATATTTTGATGAGATGTATGTTGTCTTTCCTCTAGTGGTGTTATGTGAATGTCGACTACATGAAACTTCACCATGATTTGGGCCTAGGGGAAGGCATTGGGAAGTATCAAGTATATGATGGGTTGCTAGAGTGACAGCAACTTAAATCATAGTTTATGCGTTGCTTCGTAAGGGGCTGATTTGGATCCACATGTTTCATGCTATGGTTAGATTTATCATAATTATTCTTTCGTAGTTGCAGATGCTTGGGAGAGGGTTTGATCATAAGTGGGAGGCTTGTCCAAGTAAGAACAACACCCAAGCATCGGTCCACCCACATATCAAATAATTAGCAAAGTAACGAACGTGAATCATATGGGCATGATGAAAACAAACTTGACAATAATTCCCATGTGTCCTCGGGAGCGCTTTTCCTTATATAAGAGTTCATCCAGGTTTATCCTTTGTTATAAAAAGGATTGGGCCACCATTCTACACCTTTGCTACACTTGTTACTTGTTACCCATTACGAATTATCTTGCTACCAAACTATCTGTTACCGATAATTTCAGTGCCTGCAGAGAATACCCTGCTGAAAACCGCTTTGTCATTTCCTTTTTCTCCTCGTTGGGTTCTACACTCTTACTTATCGAAAGGACTATGATTGATCCCCTATACTTGTGGGTCATCATTATGTAATGAAGTTATGTCGTACTTATGGTGCATTATTCAGTGTTAGTTATTATCAATGCATGTTTATGACCGGGTTTTTTCTGGTTGGTTGCTTCTCAATCTATGTGCTAGCCTCCGTTTGTACTAAGCGGGAATGCTGCTTGTGCATCCAATTCCTTAAACCCAAAGTTGTGCCAAATGAGTCCACTCCTACCCATGTGCAGTATTTACATGCCGTTCCAAGTAAATTTGCATTTGCCAACTCCAATCATTCAAAAAACTATCTGTTTCGTATACCCGTACCGCTCATGAAGCGATAAGGGGTGGTCAATATCTTTCATGCTAGATGGTTTATTCTCATGATGAGTGTTTATTCACTTGTCATTGCATGAGAAAGTGGCAGGTAATAGGGATTCCCAGTCCCGAAATGAATTAAAATCAAAATGAAAAATAATAAACCCCTTGGAAAGTTGAAAGCTTGGAAGTCACCCATGGATACGGCTAGCCATGGACTGTGAAAGAATGGTGGAGGGGGAGTAAATTTTATTTTCGGATTGGGAACCGCCTATAATGTGTCTAGCATGGGAGATATTGGAAAATTTCGGTCGTGACATTGACAGGAAAAGCATGCCTCTTAAAAATAATTTTATCTCTATTTTAAACTTTGAGCTCTAGCACCTTTGCAAATCGTCACTTCCCTCTGTGAAGGGCCTATCTATTTTACTTTTATGCATTTTTATTTTTATTCTTGAGACTTCATATTCTCTTATAAAGCACCATCTGGAGAGCACTATTGTCCTACTTGTGCATTGGTTGTAGTTAGTGTTGAGTGTGTTTCATTAATGGATCAATAATTGAGCATAATGGGCTAGGGATAACTTTCTTTAGCATTGATATTTTGAAAGACATGGTTCCTTGTTAGTATGCTTGAGTATTTATATCTTCATGTCAAACTATAGACTATTGCTTTGAATCATTCGAATCCAAATATTCATGCCACAAAATAAAAGATTATATGATCAATATGATAGGTAGCATTCCACATCAAAAATTCTATTTTTATCATTTACCTACTTGAGGACGAGCAGGAATTAAGCTTGGGCATGCTTGATGGGTCTCCAATGTGTCTATAATTTTTTATTGTTCATGTTATTATAGTATCAATCTTGGATGTTTTATATGCAATTACAAGAAATTATATATCATTTTTTGGGACTAACATATTAACTTAGTGCCTAGTTCCAGTTGCTATTTTTTGCTTGTTCTTGGTTTCCGGAATATCGGTACCAAACGAAGTCCAAATACCACGAAACTTTTTGGAGATTTTTTCTGGATAAAAGAGACCTTGGAAGCTTCGGGAGAGGACCAAAATATGAAGGAGGAGCCCACGAGGCACCAGGGCGCGCCCGGGGGTGGGCGCGCCCTGGTGGCTCATGGGGCCTACGTTCACACATTTGACCTAATTCCGCCTCTATCAATTCTATGAAATTGGGAAACCAACAGAGAGCTGATACGTCCATTTTGCATCATGCTTTTATATCGATATTTATTGCATTATGGGCTGATATTACACATTATGTCACAATACTTATGCCTATTCTCTCTTATTTTACAAGGTTTACATAAAGAGGGAGAATGCCGGCAACTAGGATTCTGGGCTGGAAAAGGAGCAAATATTAGAGACCTATTCTGCACAACTCCAAAAGTCCTGAAACTTCATGGAAGATGTTTTCCAAATATATGAAAAATACTGAGAGCAAGAGCTTCACCAGGGGGGCACACCCTGCCCACGAGGGTGGGGGGGCGCCCTACCCCCCAGGGCGCGCCCCCTACCTCGTGGGCCCCCTGGTGGCCCTCCGGTGACCATCTTCTGTTATATGGAGTCTTTCGATGGGAAAAAAAATCATAAGCCATCTTCTTGGACGAAACTCCGCCGCCACGAGGTAGA